>NC_059425.1:5146017-5746017 GCF_021028975.2 Sphaerodactylus townsendi | reverse complement strand
TTGGTCAGGCTGTGGAGGCCGATGTCGCGCAGGTGGGGCATCTCGAAGATGACCAGGGCGTAGTTGAAGAAGAGGCTGGTCCCGCGGATGACGGAGAGGTTGGGGAAGAGGTCGCGCAGGCTCTCCAGCCCGTAGACCCGGAAGAGCAGCAGGTACTCCGTGATCATGACCAGGCGGGGGAAGCGCAGGCGCCGGAAGTGCTCGCTGCTGGTGGTGAACATCAGGAGGATCTGCAGGTTGCCCTCGATGACGGTGCAGTTCTCCAGCTTCTGCAGCTGGGAGACGTCCATGCGGATGTCCAGGCTCTCGCAGACTGCAGGCACCGGGGAGAGAAGGCAGGCAAAGATGAGGAAGAGGAAGAGGAGGAGGGCGAGGCCCACTGATGCCCCCAAAGGAGCAGGAGGGAAGAAAAAGACACACACACCCCTTTGCTCTCTTCACCCCACAGACCTCCTGCCCTTGCTGCTCAGGTGCACAACCCACTGAAGCAGAGCGGGGGCTCTACCCCACAGTCCAGGCACACGACCCTCCACACCTTCTTGGGCGAAAGTGCTGCAGTATCACTTGTATAATTTTAGGAAGGGGAGCCTGTCCTGCAGAGGAGTATCGGGAGGAAATGGCGCCCGGGGACAACACCTTCTCCAGGTGCCTCCCTGTGCTCGGGGGTGGGGCTTGGAGGCGTGAACCCCACCCCCACCCTCCCTGCAGGCAAGCTCCAACTGTCCCCAGGGCCTGGGGAGGGAAAAGCCAGCCTACACGGAAGCCAGGGGCGGGGCTTGGCAGCAGCCAGCCCAGGTGGGCACCATGGCCACTCATCGCCGGGCCCCGGGCCCCCTCCTCCCTGTAGGCTGGCTCCTGAGCCGGCCTGCAGGGAGGTGGGGGCAGGGCTCAGTGATGTGCGGCTGGGGCACCTGCTGTCTTGTGGGGGTCGCCCCCCCATGTGACCAAAAGGCATGCACCTGGGGACATGGATGACCCTGTGTCCCTATAGGCCGTACACCTCTGCTGTCCTGGTATCTCCAAAAGACAACAGAAGGACCACGGATAAGAGGATTGTCGCCACACACACACTCACACCCCACACTCACCCACATACTTTTGTTTCCAAAGGTAGCCGAGCCGATCTGCCGGAACCACCTTGATTCAAGTCCAAGAGCACCTCACCTGCCAACCAGATTCCGGGGACAGGAGGGGGATTTGGCTCGTGAGCATTTGTACCCTGAACATCCGGCTGGTCTTGCCTTCCTTACCTAACATTCCCACATTTGCTGCGTCCCACGCTTGTGTAGAAGTGCTCAGCACATGTGAGCCCAGCTACATGCGACATCTGTGATGGGCTCCTGCGTCTCTATGGGCAGTCAGGAGAGGACATAAGTGGCCGACTGGCTGTCAGGTGGAGGAATTATTTTCATTCCAGGTTTCCACATTAGAATTTCAGTCATTGGTTCTGTAGTCTTGACGTGCTTTGAAACACCTTTCCACAAACTAAGAGCTCACAAGGGGAACATTCCCAGGGAATAGCGACTGCAGAGGTGGGATCCAGCAGGTTCTCACTGGTTCCCGAGAGTAGGTTACTCATTATTTGTGTGTGCCGAGAGGGGGTTACTAATGGGTGATTTTGCCACATGATTTTTGCCTTAGTTACGCCCCTCCTCTCAGCAGTAGCGCGCAGAACTTGAAGCAGTCTAGCAGGAGGTGCACCGGCGTGCGTGGCAGCCTGCGCCTGCGTGTATTTGTTTCCCGCCCAAGGACCGGCGCAGTCCTTGCCACAGCCCCACCCAGGAATGCCCCGCCCCTGGAATGCCCAGCCATGCCCCCGTAGTGCCCTGCCCAGCCCCATTGGCGCTACGCCACAGTTTGAATCCCACCACCATGGGAACCTGTTACTAAAATTTTTGGATCCCACCACTGAGCGGCTGTCTCCCCAGCACAGGGCCATGGGATCTTGTGGGTCTGCTCACGGCTCTGGTCTGGGGAGATCAGAGAGCCCATGAGTCAAGTAGGGCTGGACTTACATTTTTTTGAAGGGGGGCAAAGGAACAAAATGTTGCCCCCCATCATAAACATATTTTTCTGTATATGTACGTATATAATCAATGTATATGATATACACACATAGTCAGCAACTGTTTTAAACAACAGAATAAATTGTATTGACCACTATGAATTGTTTCTGGGGCATGGGATCCCAGTTCTGTCGGGGCGGGGGATTTATGACAGCAGGCGAAGGCCATATGAGAGAGGAGGGCAGAGAAACTGGTTTGCTCGGCCCCCCTCTGACCTCCGACCTATCCCCAAAGGTGAAGGCTGTGGGCTCAGGGATCACTCTGCTTCGTCGTTGGTGTTGATCAATGCCAGGTCCATCAATAGTAAGACCGCAACGCTCAGAGTTTATCTCGGAGCTCAAGGGATGGACCTGGCATGTATTCACAGCGTCCTCCTGGGTAGGTGATGGTCGCACCCCCAGATTTGGCACGTATCCACCAGCCACAAACACAGGGCTGGGGAGGGGACAGGTGTGGCGATGCTCATCTGGGATTCAATCCCTTTTGGGGCACTCCCTGTCCCGAAGATCACAGGTATAGAGTGTGCTGGCTTATTGTGGGAGACTGTGGAGAAGTTGGCTGTTTTCCTGGCGTACCGGTCGCCTGGTGCACCAATAGACAGCCGGTCACAGCTCCTGGCAGCTGTCGCCGATTGGGCACTGTGGCTTCCTAGGGTTATTGTCCTGGGGGACTTCAGTGTCCACGTGGATGCCGCCTCATGTTCAGTGGCTTTGGGCCTGATGTCATCCATGGCGGTGTTGGGCTTCTCCTTATTAAATTCTGGCCCCGCTCATGAAGCTGGCCACACTCTGGTTTTGGTCTTTGGTTTGGGTGTTGGCCACAATCTGTTGGCCAGAGCGCGGGGTCGTGGGGACGCCCGGGCGCGCTCCAGGGATGCCATGTGCTGAGAGCAGCACGCGGCATAGGGGGAATCGTGGAGAGTGGGGAAATGCCCTCTACATCTGGGACCTGCCATTCCTCCCTCTTGGGGAGAGGATTTTGAATATGGAGCTGCTGGACACCATTTATATTTATTATTGTATTTTTATTGTATTTTATTGTATTTATAAAATTTAGCTTTTACTGGTTTATCACTGCTTTTAAAGATTTAGCCATTTTATGTTATATTATGTTTATTGTTGTGTACCGCCCGGAGCCCCTCGGGGATAGGGCAGTATAAAAATCTAATAAATAAATAAATAAATAGTTATATCCTCTGTGGACAGAGGGCCATGCGCTAAGCCCTGAGCATTATGCCCTAAAGATCCGGATGGACTTGCCGCGCCGACCCTGTCTAGGTGATGGGCTGATTTTTGCTCGCCCGTGGAAACTAATGGATCCTATTGGCTTCCTGAATGCTCTGCGGGACCCTGAACCTGCCGGCACTCTCGATGACCAAGTGAGAGGCTGGAATGACAGACTCTCACTTGCCGTTGATGTGGTTGCTCCCCGGCATCCTCTGCATCCCCGATCTCGGCTTGCTCCTTGGTATACTAAGGAGCTACGCCAGATGAAACGGGAACTCAGACGTCTAGAGAGAGTGTGGAGGAAGTTTTGAGATGAGGCTACGCGTACACCTTATTGGACGTTTAGGGAAGCCTATGAGGTGGCGGCGAAGAGGGTGAAAAAAGGGTACTTTTCGTCTTCTCTCGCATGCGCTAGCTCCCGCCCAGCACAATTATCCCATGTATCATTCAGTCCTTATCCTCCTTAAACGAGGGCTCTAAAAATACTGAATTGGCTCATAGCTGCGAGGCTTTTATGAGCTTTTTTGCGGATAAGATCTCGTTGTTCCGCCTCAACCTTCCTACCACCCTTGAGACAATAAGTGAATTAGAGGCTCTGTTGCCGCCTTTGGGTCCTACTTTGGACCAGTTTTCCCTGCTCGCCGAAGCGGATGTTGACAGGGTCCTGGCTGCCGTCAGACCTACAACCTGTCCCTTGGATCCATGACCCTCCTGGTTGATTCAAGCTTGCCAGGGGGAGCTACGACCCCATCTGTTGAATATCACCAACTGCTCCCTTGAGCAAGGAGTGTTTCCAGGTGGGTTGAAAGAGGCGGTAGTCCGCCCACTCGTAAAAAGACCAACTTTAGATCCTGGTGATCTGGCCAATTACCGCCCCGTCTCGAACCTTTCATTTCTGGGGAAGGTAATTGAGAGAGTGATGCTGGAGCAGCTCCAGGGCTTTCTGGAGGAGAGACTGTCCTAACCACCATCACAGATACACTCTGTATTTAGCTTGATCAGGGAGGATCGGAGCTGCTGGTATTGTTAGATCTTTCCGCAGCACTTGATATAGTCGATCACAATCTTTTGACCCCGGAAGCAGCCAGGCAGTGGCCCAAAAGATCGTGATCAACCATATCAAACGCTGCGGTGAGACCCAGCAATACCAGCAGCGCCGATCCGCCCTGATCGAGCTGCATTCGGAGTGCTGGGGGGTGGGGGGCTGCATGGAGAGGAAAGCCCAGCTGCCCCCTGAGGCTGGGGGGGAGGAGAGGACCGCCTGACCCCCAGCAAAATCTCAGCCCACCCCCAGCAGCCGTCCTGCTTTGCACGGGGCTTTGAAGCCACAGTGGGGAGGGGAGGCTCCACCTGCAGTGCTCTCGGCCCTCCCCCCTTGCAATTCCCCCTGCCAGGAGGCTGCCATTTACACAGGAGGTGGCAGGTTGCAACCCTCATTGCAATACTCAGTCTGGGACACAGCTGGCACCAAACAACAGGTTCTCAGGCCCTTTTACAAAATAAATGTGGAGATGGGCAAGGGAGGAGGCACAAGCACAAATAGAAGGAAGGCGCCCCTCGGGTGCTCCCCCTTCCCCGCCTTCCCGCAGGCAGCTGGTGGCTTGGCTTCTCCCCCCCTGCCCATCCCGGCCAGAGCTGCCTTCTTCCTGTGGCTCACTGTATGGGGCAAAGGAGGGCAGTCACGGGATCTGGATTATTTTAGGCAGGAGCCCTCGGGGCACAGGAGGAGGGAATGCTGGCTGGGCAGGAAGACGGCAGTCCGGTCAGAGCTCCCTTCGACAGGGACAAGATCTGTGACTCTCGAACGTTTACACCCGGGAAATCCTGTGAGTCCCTAAGGTGGATTTTCAAAAAGTGCCTCCTCCACTTTGTAGCCTCATGCGTGGCACTCTGGTGGAGGCCATTTAGAAGAAGAAAAAGAGTTTGGATTTATATCCCCCTTTCTCTCCTGCAGGAGACTCAAAGGGGCTGACAATCTCCTTGCCCTTCCCCCCTCACAACAAGCACCCTGTGAAGTGGGTGGGGCTGAGAGAGCTCCGAGAAGCTGTGACTAGCCCAAGGTCACCCAGCTGGCGTGTGTGGGAGTGCCCAGGCTAATCTGAATTCCCCAGATAAGCCTCCACAGCTCAGGCGGCAGAGCGGGGAATCAAACCCGGTTCCTCCAGGTTAGAGTACACCTGCTCTTAACCTCCTACGCCACTGCTGCTCAAATTAGCTAGGGGCTAATTCAGTCTGTCGGACATAAGAACAGTTCTTCCCCCACCCCCACCCCCCACCATGTCATTTTCCCAACCTGAAATGGCTCCAGGGACCCCATTTGGCCCCCTGGGGTTTCATGTACACTGATTTGGTGCTCCTGGGTTTAGCCAGTGGGCCAAACACCACCCTAGCCTCCAGCGTCGTATCAGGTTGGGGGGAACGTATTTGGAGGGGGCAGGCTGAAGCCCCTCACCTCTGCTTGTCGCGGCTCTAAGCCCCGGTCCCCGGCCTCTCTGAGTCTGCAGCTGCCCTTGGGATTCTGACGGAGGGTCGTGGGCCCAGCCACAAAATGGCTGCTGCAGCTGACCTCCAGCCACAGAGCGAAGAGTCCGGTGGCAGCTGCGGCCAAAGCAACTTTTGTTTTTAGAAAATCCTCAGAGCCGATCAATTTTCCAGTGCCCGGTCGGAGGCCTCGCTGGCACAAGCCCTGGCATCTCACCCTGCCCAGCTCCTAAAAACACCTGGCAGGCTCTGGGAAAGGGGGTGGCCGGCAAACGGAGCTTCTCCCTGGCTTGGCTGGCTGGCACAGCAGGGCCTGCTCCAGGCTGGCACCTCGGCCCACTGGAAACACAGCCCCCACGTGGGAACCCTCTGCATCTACTCTGAACTGGGCTGCCCCGTGCCTCTCTGGGGCTGCTGCCACTCAGAAGTGGGCCACAGATGGCAGGCCACTAAGCAGGACACAGGCTGGGGGGGACGGCTGGAGAAACCCCCCAGCCTCCCGAGCAGTTCCGTCAGGCGGACCGTGGCCCGGGGGAGGAGGTGGTCTTCAAGCAGAGGCTGGGCTGTGTTTTCAGTGGGCTGCTGTGCCAGCCAGCAAAGCCAGGGAAAAGCTCTGTTTGCCCAACTGTTTAAATAGTGCCGGCCTGTTCCGGTGGGTCTGAACGGCCCCTGGAGACGTTTGCTCAGGGCCTGGAAAGTTCAGTGGTTGCTAAGGACCACAGGGAGGGAGGGTGGAAGATGGCTTGCTCGGAGGCAAAGGAAGCACAGCCCCCCCACCCCCACCTCCCTTGAGAAGACCATCCCTGCAGGAGCAGCTCATTCGGCATGAACCACCCCAAGACCGACAAGTTCACTTCTAGGGTTGCCAGGTCTGGGTTGGGAGTGTCTGGGGGTGAGCTTGAGAAGGGTGGAGGAGGGGAGGGTCTTCAAGGGGCAGGGGGCTGCCCAAAGACTGCAGGAGCCCGCCCCTCCTTCCGGGGAGTCTCCTCCCCCTGGCAAGCTCTGCCTCTCCTTTGTTTACCTTTTTCCTGCTGCCTCTCCAACGAACCTGGGCCCACCACAGCCAAAACATTAAAAGTTGTGAATTAAAAGAGGAGGAGGAGGAGTTTGGATTTATATCCCCCAGCCTTTCTTCCCTGCAAGGAGACTCAAAGGGGCTTACAATCTCCTTTCCCTTTCCCCCACCCCTACAACAAACCCACTGTGAGGTAGGAGGGGCTAAGAGAGCTCTGAAGAACTGTGACTTGCCCAAGGTAACCCAGCTGGCGTGTGTTGGAGTGCACAAACTAATCTGGTTCCCCAGATAAGTCTCCACAGATCAAGTGGCAGAGTGGGGAATCAAACCCAGCTCTCCAGATTAGAGTGCACCTGCTCTTAACCACTACACCACAGCATTGTATGTTCTCTCATAACCATCACAAGCCACCTCTTCCTGGAAATGATAAAAATACACAAAACACACACACACAAAACACACACACTGCAGGCAGTGGTGGGATCCAAAAATTTTAATAACAGGTTCCGATGGTGGTGGGATTCAAACAGTGGTGCCGCCGCACACATGCGCCTCCAGTCTTTATTGGGCAGGGAGGTTGCTCTAGTAACCCCTTCTCGCACTCAGAAAAAATCAGTAGCCACTTCTAGAGAAGTGGCGAGAACTGGCTGGATCCCACCTCTGGCCGCAGGGCTGCCTCAGCCGGCCGCACCTGTTCACGTCCCTCTCGCGTGGCAAACACAGCTGAAACCTGACGCCAAATTATCACTTTGAGAACCACCTCCAGGCCTGCCCGAGGCCCAAAGTGCCATTTACTATAAACACCAGGGAGACGCTCTGCAAACCCCAAACACTCCACCTTCAACAGGCCCTTCCTGAGCGCACCTGCAGGCAAGGAGCGCACGGACACCCAACCACGATGACGCGGCTCCTGGATCAGCCCCTCGGAGGGGCCCTCGTGGTGGTCTGCTCAGAAGGGCAGCAGCTCTGGCAAGTGTATCCCCCCCAGCGCCCGGTCCTTCTCACTGCAGACGCTGCTGCCGGGGCCGAGCCTGGGCCCTCTTGCGCGATGATGAGGCTCCATCACTGAGCAACTGGGCCCGGGCAGGGGGAAGCTGGGCCCCAAAGGATCTGCCCTGGGGTGCCCCCCACCCCCCAGCCTTTGGTGTCTTTCACAGGAGGGGGCTCTTCAGAATGGTCGGTTCCCAAAGGGAAGTGTGTTTTGCACACACACACACACACACACACCCCCGCCACAGCCCAGAGCCTCCCCACAGCAGCTGGCGAAGAGCTTGCAGCCCAGCCCAGAGCTCCACCGGGGCTGGCATCAGCATGACCTGAGGCGGACCTGCCAGGGCCCCCTGCCCACACGCCCCCCCTCGCCCACTCGCTTGCAAGGAAGGACCCCCCCCCCCCTCCTAGGTGTCCGGCTGCCCAGGGCTGCTCGGGAGGAGTCAGCCGTGCTCCAGACAGTCACCGCAAAGACACTCCCAGCTGCCCTCCAGGAAAAGGCCTGTCGGTGTCTGAGAGCCTGGGGGGTGGGAGAGGTTAAGAGCAGGCAGATCGGAGTGGGGGGTCCTTCTGATGGACATAGGAGGGGAAAGGGCCCCTGAGTACTTTCTTCCCAGGCCCCGCAAACCTAAAACCAGCCCTGCCCCTCCCACCATCTCCCACCACCCCAAGGAGGGGCTCCTGTGCTTGCAAAGTGCCTGCACCAGCAAGCAAGCGGCCAGGCCAGGGGGCTGCCCAGACTCTGCGCAAAGCAAGCGACCCTCTTCCTCGACCATAGGAGGAGCTCCGAGAACCCAGAAACCAGCTGCCCTCCCCTGCAGTGGGATTTCCCAAAGCAGAAAACACAACTCGTGATTGTGTGCCAATGCACAACTAGCTGCAAATATCAACAGGTAACTGAAGATCACAAACTCCTGACTTGCATGCAACGCAAACTTGGAAAGAATCGGCAGAGGAACGAACTTCTGGACCTGTTTTGACCTCCTGAGCCACGACCACCACACCCCAGTTCCGGGGGAAGAGGGCCGTCTGTTGTGTGGCCCCCTGAAGGAGTCCTCTCCCCCCCCCCCATCCAGTCCCTGCAGGCGCAAGTGTCCCATAACCTCCCCGGTCGCTCTTGGGTGCTGGGAACTCAGTTCCCACTTAAAAGTTCTACCTGTTTTGCTGCCCAGTTCTTGGTTTCCTCTCACCCCTCATTGCTGAGGCGACAGAGTGGAGCTCAGGGGTTCAACAGCTCCTTTTGCCCCTGAGGGCAAATAGAGGGGGTATCAGCATGAGGCACCCCAACTCCAAGAGCGGTCCAGGGGCCCCTGTGTTGAGGAACCTCCCCCCCCCACATCCCAGCTCCTTCCTGCTGCTACAAATGGCGCAAGAGTGCCACAGGTTCGGTTTCTGTCTGCCTGCTGCTGCTCCCCTGAGTCAGCCCGCCGTGTGTGTGTGGCCAGAGTTGTGGTTGGCCCAGACGGACTCTGGGGACCCCCTAAGACAAGACCGGAACCGGAGGCAGCTCCCAAAGACTCCGAGAGCAGCAGAGACCCCCACACTTACTTTCAGGGGCCGCCGGGGCCAGGCAGAAGAGGCTGAGGAGCAGGAAAGGCCGCCGGAGAGGCAGGAAACTTGAGGGCTTCCCCTTCAGCGCCATGAGGGCAAATGATCCAGAGAAGGGAAGCGTGCGCCGGGCAGGAAGCCTCCCGTTAGCAGGCTGGGTGGGGGGACGGGTGGTCGCTGTGCTCAGCTGGCAGCCCCCCCGAGTGTCCTTTCCTCATGGCCAAGCCAGGAAGAGGGGCTCTGCGCAGTGTGGCGGATCAGGCCCGCATCTCCTCCTCTGTGGACATCCTCTCAGGCAGCCGTCTCTAGCATCCCTGCAGCAGCTCACCTGTGCAGGTGAAGGAGAGTGGAGACATCCCCGATGGGAGCCTATTCTGGCCCAGGTGTAGCAGCGACTCAGGGGTGGAGCCGGGAGCCTCTCCCACCTCCCCCCCCCCACTGTTGATAAAGCAGCACCCTGCAGGGGAGGGGGCTGGGGAGGAGACGGCGCTGTGGGGCTCTGTGGCTGCGGAGCCGGCAGCGCTGGACGGGTGCCCGCCACTGTTGACAAATGTGACAGTCAAAATATTTAGCCTGACAACTGAAACAAGACGGAGACGGCTGGAGAAACTGGCCTCGTTCCTTGTTGGGGAAATAAGGGGAAGGAGAGAAAGAGGCCGAGGAAATTCTTCTCAGGGACGGGACTGGGGGCAGAGCCGAGGAGAAAGAATCGCCTCCCGTCTGGCCAACCATCCTCAGTCCTGTGGACAGACAGACAGACAGACAGACAGACAGACAGATGGGGGCTCTGCAACCCACCTGGGAGCCGGAGGGAAGGATTCTTGGTCTCAAACACAGCCTCAGCCCCACCGCCAGGAAAGGCTGGCACACGAAGGCGGGTACGTGCCAGCGGGCATCAGCAGGAATGCCACCAAGGCCTGGGGGAGGGCCCAGCACCTTCTGCCTTGCCCTGGCCCAGAAAAGGACCCTCCTAAACATTCGTCTGATTTGGCATCGCCTTGCCAGGACGCCCCCACCCCCCAGGAGTTCCAGCACAGCGGTGGTGAATGTCGAGCGTGGCTCAGCCACAAGCCCTGGCTACCCAGCTTGGAGCCAGACCGCGCCAACTCAGGAGCCAAGGGAACGACCGGTGCCGGTGGCTACAGGCAGTCACCGCTTTGGTGCCACCTCTCTCGTCTTGGAGCAGGCCTGTACCACATCTCATCTTTTAGATGGGTTTGTAGTTGGTTGACTGGCCGAACACAAAGAGTGCTCATCAATGGCTCATCTTCCTCCTGGAGAGAAGTGACTAGTGGGGTGCCACCGGGTTCTGTCCTAGGCCCAGCGCTAGTCAATATTTTTATCAATGACTTGAATGATGGAATAGAGGGCATGCCAATCAAATCTGCAGACATACCAAATCAGGAGGGGTAGCCGATGCCCGGGACGACAGGGGCAGGATTCAAAAGGACCTGGACAGATTAGAGAGCTGGGCCAAAAGTAACCAAATGAGTTTCAACAGAGATAAAAGTGTACGATTCTGCACTTAGGCAGAGAAAAAAATGAAATGCACAGATATCGGGTGGGTGACACCTGGCTTGGGAACAGCACATGGTAAAGGTACCTGGGAGTCTTGGTAGACCACACACTGAACGTGAGGCAGCAGTGTGAGTACTGTGTTCAGTTCTGGGCATTGCAATTCCAGGAGGACATTGACAGGCTGGAACGGGTGCCGAGGAGGGCAACCAAAATGGTAAAGGGTGTGGAGTCCATGCCCTAGAAGAAGGAGTTTGGGTTTATATCCCCCCTTTCTCTCCTGTAGGAGACTCAAAGGGGCTTACAATCTCCTTTCCCTTCCCACCCCTCACAACAAACACCCTGTGAGGTGGGTGGGGCTGAGAGAGCTCCGAGAAGCTGTGACTAGCCCCAGGTCACCCAGCTGGCATGTGTGGGAGTGCACAGGCTAGTCTGAATTCCCCAGATAAGCCTCCACAGCTCAGGCGGCAGAGCGGGGAATCAAACCCGGTTCCTCCAGATTAGAGACACGAGCTCTTAGCCACTACGCCACTGCTGCTCCTACGAGGAGACGCTTAGGGAGCTGGGGATGTTTAGTCTGGACAAGCGAAGGTTAAGGGAGGACATGATAGCTCTGTTTAAATATTTGAAGGGATGCCATGTCGAAGAGGGAGTGAGCTTGTTTTCTGCTGCATCAGAGACTAGGACACGGAGAAATGGGTACAAGATGCAGGAAAAGAGATTCCGCCTGAACATCTGGAAGAGCTTTCGATGGTGGGATTCGCTGCCTCGGAGAGAGATGGAGTCTCTTTCTTTGGAGGTTTTCAAACAGAAGCTGGAGGGTCACATGTCGGGAGCGCTGGCCGTCCAGGAGCCGCATCCTCCAATGGGGCCACAGCTGCCAGCTGGGGGTGGAGCCCCCGGGCCCTTCATCGGAGGAGTCCTCAGGGTCCCGGGGCACGGCTCAGCCTGGCAAAGGTGGCAACCCGGGGCTGGCTCGGGGGTCTCCAATCCAAATGCCAACCAGGGCCACGCAGGACAGAGCTCTGGGACTGGGGCTGAAACAACAGTTGTCGACGCAACTGAAACAGAGACGACACAACAGGAAGCCACATTTTGTGCGCTTTATTGCTTTGGTTTTACAAAAGTGAACACACGCAGGAAGCACCTGATCCTTTCTCTTCTGAAGTCCCCGGAGCTTTTCTGGTAGCCACAGTGGCCTCCCGCGGTGGGGAGGGGCCAGGAGGGGGCCTGAAGCGCCAGCCCCAGAGGCCGCACGGGGCAAGGGCAGCGAGACGCCTGGGGCTGGAAGCCCCCCTGACACACACGGCCGAGGCCTGCCCGGGCCCCCCCAGGAGGCAGGAATGTCTGCAGCACGGCAGCTCCGCCCCAGGCCCTCCTGCCACCGGGACTCGCAAGCAGCTTGTCTCCTCCAGATGAGAAACGCCTGTAGCCGGAGGGACTCTTCTCTGTGGCTGCGAGTGCAAATCCTCCCTGCGGCTGGATGGGTGGTAAGCAAGGGGAGTGGGGGAGGGGCCGGTGCAGGACATGCCCGGGACGAATGCTGGCCGGCCCAAAGTCAAGAGCAGCTGCTTCTCTGCCTGCGCAGCAAAGCCGGAGGGCTGCGGGGGCTGTCTTCTTGGTCACTCTCGCAATCGCGCTGGTTTGGGCAGAAAAAGGCAGCAGTGAGACCGGAGCACAAGGAAGGCGGGGAGGGACGGGCCCCTGTGAGAGCCTCCAGACCCACCCTGGGCCGCAGCTGTGATGACGAGGCATAGCTCAGGAAAAAAAGCATTGGTTTGGCCGATGCAGAAGAGCCATGAGCTCTGCCTCCCAGAAGCGCCCTCCACCTCCCAAGGATCCAGGAAACGGGCGGACATCAGCCGAGAAATCTCCTCCTGCACTCCAATGCCAAAGCCCCCCCCCTGGCGCAGGGGCACCCTTACCTCAGGCTCTCGTCCTCCTTCTTCTGGTAGCACAGCAGCTTCAAGCGACACAGCCGGTTGCACGCGGAGACCATGTTGTAGGAGAGCTAATGGAGAAAAGACGGGAGAAGCTCTGTGCATTTCTTGCACTGTGCGGGGGGTCAGCCCTGAAGGTGCCTTCTAGCTCTCTGCGTCTATGACTCTGGCAGTGCAGGAGGTGGAAGCCCCTTCGAGACACCCGCTTCTGGACTCTGCCTTGGGCCAGGAAGGCCTTCTTGGCTGAGAGCCACGTCCCAAAAGGGGGCTCCTCCTGCTAGCCACCCCCTCCACCAGAACCACGAGGCCTGCCACCACCCACCACCCCTCCCGCCTGGCCCAGCCTTGCGCTGGAGGCCTGCTGGGCTTCTGGGGGGGGGGGGCTTCTGTGCCGCCTGAAACGGCTACGTGGCCCATTCCAGCAAGAGGGCTTTACCCACGGCACACCTGAAGCACCTGCCGGCGGAATCGGCCTTGGCAGTGGGGAGAGGAATGTTTTACATTTAAAAAAAGAGCAGATGTGGATTTTCTGCAGAACGTCCACTGCACCCAGTCGCAGCGTCTCTCTTCCACGGAGCACTGTGGCGCCCCCCCTTCTCACCTGTGGCTCGAGGGGCACCTTTGGGCGGCTAAGTTACCTTCCACTTCCTCCGAGCGTTGAACCGGCGGAAGTTCTTCATGTTGATCGAGGAACGGCTCCGGTTGACTGCCTGCTTCCGGCTGAGGGGCTGGAGAACACACCGGGGGGTGGGGGTGGGGTGGGGGTCAGGCCCAGCTTCCAGCAGTGCCCCCCCCCCCTTTTAGCTCCTAACACCTGGGTCCTTTTATCTAATGGGACTCGCCGCTCCCTCCCTCTTGGGGGAGGATTTAAAATTAGGGTTACTTGGACACCTCTTATTATCCTACTTCTGTTTTTAAAGGTTTTAACTATATTTATTTGTATTGAGATTTATGTTGTACGCTGCCCAGAGCCCCTCGGGGATGGGGCGGTATAAAAGTTTAAATAATAAATAAATAAATAAATATCTCTGACCCAAACTGGCAGAAACAGTTGGCCACCGGCCGGGACACTTTAAAGGGGCGCACAACACGGACTGCTCAGCAGAGGATTTCCTGAAGGGATCCTGCAGCTATTTTGAACCTCAGCAAAGTCCTCAGGAGGGGCAGGTTCTTGCCACTTCAGGTCAAAATCTTGGGAAATGCGGAAGCCCAGAAATGTTGGGAGACACCGTGACACATCCTCTCCTACTGAGCCTAAACTTACGCTACTGCTTTAACATAAAACAATCACTTCTAACTTCATTAACATCTTACAATTATTTAACATATTTATAAAATTCAGCACAAATGGCTTCACTTTCTACAAGCAAAATTGAAGGTATATACTCCTGTGATACCCTCGGATAACTGTGTTAGACGGTCTTACGCTCTTTAAAATGTTATACATTCGGACTGAAACCGTGCTGTAAAAACAGTTGACTCATTTAGAGAGAATATTTCACAGGGAAATATCCTCTGAAGATGCCATAAGAACATAAGAACAAGCCAGCTGGATCAGACCAGAGTCCATCTAGTCCAGCTCTCTGCTACTCGCAGTGGCCCACCAGGTGCCTTTGGGAGCTCACCTGCAGGAGGTGAAAGCAATGGCCTTCTGCTGCTGCTGCTCCCGAGCACCTGGTCTGCTCAGGCATTTGCAATCTCAAATCAAGGAGGATCAAGATCAGTAGCCATAAATCAACTTCTCCTCCATAAATCTGTCCAAGCCCCTTTTAAAGCGATCCAGGTTAGTGGCCATCACCACCTCCTCTGGCAGCACATTCCAATCACACATTGCGTGAAGAATCACCAATCACACGTTGCGTGTTTGCCAGCCACAGATGCAGGCAAAACATCAGGAGAAGATGCTACCACAACACGGCCATACAGCCTGGAAACCCCACAACACCCCAGTGATTCTGGCCGTGAAAGCCTTCGACAATATATTTCACAGGGAATTTGATTTAGAGCTTCCTCAAATGTCCCAGTTTTCCACCAGACAAATTGTAAAAACACCCCTTGAAAAATGTTTTCCCGCGGTCCCTGAGGCCTCTGCTAGAAGGCAGCGCAGGAGGCTGCTCTTTGGGACTGATTTTTCAGGCCCCACAGCTGCTTCTGCCGTGGGTCTGTTCACTCTCCAGCTAAGGGAGGGAGGGTGAGGGCATCAGCCAGCCTCTGTGCCGCCCTCTGGGTCCTCACCTTGATCCACGGGTGGACGAGGCATTCAGGCGCAGTCATGCGGCTCCTGAAATACAGAATATGGTTCCTGATGTACCACAAGCCCCCCCCCCCCCTCCGCAGAGCAAGATCAGCCAGGGGTACAGAGACCCACCCACACTTCCACAGGTTTTCAGCCCACCCTGCCCTAAAAAGGAGAACGTTTGGACTTATACCCCACCTTTCTCTCCTGCAAGAAGACTCAAGGCAGCTCACAAACTCCTTCCATTCCTCTTCCCCCAGCAGACACCTTGTGGGGTAGGTGAGGCTGAGGGAGTTCGGAGAGAACTGTGACTGGCCCAAGGTCACCCAGCAGGTTCATGCGGAGGAGCGGAGAAACGAATCTGACTCCCCAGATAAGAGTCTGCCGCTCATGTGGAGGGGTGGGGGATCAAAGCCAGTTCTCCAAATTACAGACTCCCACTCCGGACCACTAAGCCACATGGCTCTCTCTAATCCACTCGTGCCACACCACACCACCCATTTTATTTATTTATTTATTTATCTATCTATCTATCTATCTATCTATCTATTTATTTATTTATTTACTTACTTATTAGATTTATAAGCCGCCTCACCCCCGAAGGGCTCGAGGCGGCTCACAAAATGGCTGCACTTTAAAACAACAAATCAACAAAACATTTCAAAACACAAAAATGCAGCTTAATTCGTTAAAAACTTAAAACTTAAAGGCTTAAATAGCGATTACAAATTTACATACAAATTAAAACAACAGAGCGCCCGATCTAAAGGCCAGCGGAGGGAGGGGATAGGTAGAACCCAAGATGGAGATCAGGGCCCGACCAGGTGGAAGGCAGCAGCCTCATTCTTTTTTCCCAAAACCACTGGAGCCCCAGCTTAGAAACAGACTAGAGTATTGTGGGTTTCCCAGGCTGTATGGCCGTGTTCCAGCAGCATCTTTTCCTGACGTTTTGCCCGCATCTGTGGCTGGCATCTTCAGAGGAGATGCCAGCCACAGAAGATGCCAGCCACAGATGCAGGTGGAAGATCAGGAGAAAATGCTACTGGAACACGGCCACACAACCCCTGGGAAACCCACCACACTCTAGTGATTCCAGCCGTGAAAGCGACAATACATTGGAAACCGACTGTTCAGATGCAGCCTCACAGGGAGGGACAGGGGTCACGTGGCCCTCGCCAATTCACCGACCCACTCCTCACTCTTAGGGCTGGAGACCCCTGAAGCCCCCCGGAGGGCCAGGGACGCCTTACCCCGGCTCTTTCACCAGCAGCTGCCGAATAAACTCCTTTGCCAGCTCAGAGGTTTGGCTGAAATACTTGTCCTCGAACTCATAGGAGCCGGAGACGATGTTGGAAAGAGTCTCGGAGTCCGTCTCCCCCTGGAACGGAGACATGCCACTCAGTCTGCGGGGAGAGAAGGAGCTAGTCGGCGGGACGAGGCCAGAGTTGTCCAGGCAGGCCGAGGGAGGTTCTGGGCCCTGATTTTTCTGTTCTAAACCAATGCGGCTGGAGACATGCATGGGTTACAAGCAGTGGTGGGATTCAAATAATTTAACAATCGGTTCCGGTGGTGGGATTCAAATAATTTAACAACTTGTTGTTTACAAGCACCATTTTAACAACCGGTTCTGACGAAGTGGTGCGAACCGGCTGAATCCCCCCCCCCCACACACAGGTTACAAGAAGAAGAAGAAGAAGAAGAAGAAGAGTTTAGATTTATATCCCCCCTTTCTCTCCTGCAGGAGACTCAAAGGGGCTTGCAACCTCCTTGCCCTTCTCCCCTCACAACAAACACCCTGTGAGGTAGGTGGGGCTGAGAGAGCTCCGAGAAGCTGTGACTAGCCCAAGGTCACCCAGCTGGCGTGTGTGGGAGTGCACAGGTTAATCTGAATTCCCCAGATAAGCCTCCACAGCTCAGGCGGCAGAGCGGGGAATCAAACCCGGTTCCTCCAGATTAGATACACGAGCTCTTAACCTCCTACACCACTGCTGCTCCCAAATGCAAAGCGAGTTGGCCTGGAAAGAAGAGCAGCCAGAGGATGCAGGAAGGTTGGAGCCGCCTCCCCCCACCCCCACAGCAAAACACCAACAGAAAAGGCAACCACCTTGAACGGCAAAGTGCCCCCCCTCTTCTGGTAAATGAGATCCCCCCCCTCAGGATAGCACAAACATAAACACCAAAGGTAAACAATCCGTTCTGACACAACAACATGCTAAGAGTTGGTTTGTGGCAGAGGCCTTCCTTTTTTATGTTCTGGGGCAATTTCAAAGACATGTTTCTGTTCGAAGACGGCACTGCCATCGAGAGGGACGATCCTGCCAGCCAACCTTATTCGCCCCAGAGTGGATGTGACCAGCCCCAATGCAGAATCCAAAGCAACTGACCCCCAACATGCTCCCCCACTCCAGGGCTGAAGGCAGCAACATCCACCGGAGGGGGGGGGCATTCTGGAGGCCGAGCTCCAGCCGGCACATCCTCCACCAGCAGCCCAGCCCAGACAGCCATCACCACCCTCTCAGACCCTTCGCCTACGTTTCCTTTAACAAGCTGGCTGCCGTGACCTTTCCCCCCAAGCTCAAGGGCCGAAATGCTGCAGAACGCAACGACCCTCCAAGCGATCGCAGTCTGGAGTAATCAAATCTATGGGTCCACCTCTCTCATTATGCCCTCCAAAAATGTTGCATTCATCAAATAACAACCTTCTGGTGGTCCCTGGCCCCACACATACCTGGCTGTCTAGGTCTTGGCTCTGGCCTGGTGAAACTCGGTGGCAAATGAGACCCGAACTCTGCAAAACCCACCACCGTTCTGCAGAGCCTGCAAGGCAGAGGGGTCCTGCCGGGCTTAGGGGCAAAGGCAGCGACGGTTTCACATCAGGGGGCCTCCCGACCCCCCTTCCCTTTTAAATGCCCCAGAGAATCAGAGGAGAATCAGACTGGGGTACTTACAAGATGTATGTAATCACCCCAATGCTCCTGAAAGAGAGAGAGAGAGAGAGACACTGAGGGAATCTGAAACGCGAGTCTGTGTCTCTTTCGTGGCCATCACGCCCACCCGACACCTGAGGAGAAGCAGTTGCTACAGACGCGCAGAGCAGGTTTGGATCATGCCAAGGGAGTTAGGGAAGGCAGGAAGCCACTTACACCCCTGGGTACTTGTTCTTTTAAAAATGACAGGGTGCTTAATGCCACCAGGAGCCCAGAGAGAAAGGTGGTGTACAAATACATCTAATGCCAAACTGGACCACAGAGAATGCATCAAAAAATCTTCCAGACGGAGGCAGCCGGGACAGACAGGGTGTTTCTCTACAAACCTGAAGGAAGCCCCAGGTTTGCAAAACTATATGAAATCTAAAAAAAAACACAATAGAGTGATTAAAACTCCCTAAAAAGTATACAAACAACATCTGTAGTTTTATTAAAAGAATTCACAGTGATATAACCTGCTGAGATCTTGCGGCCATCTTGGGGGTTGCTAAGCAACCACAAGATTGCCCAGTCCTTCAAGACTTTGTTTCTGTAAAGCAAAGTTGTACGTGCGTGTCTGTCGGGGGCACTGGGGGGGGGACCTGGGGGCCAAAGCAGCCCTGAAAATGTCCTACCCCCCAATCACATCCCCTGATGGAGGAGGACGTGCCAGGGCAGGACGGACCAGGTCAGGCAGCGATCACTGCAGTCATGGCCGACACCACTCAGCCAGGTCTCACCCAGCAGCAGAGGCCATGACGGGACCCAGCCTGGAGACGGTCCTTGTACACCTTCTCTCAAGAGGAGGCTTCCAGGGGACACAGAGAAGGAGGAGAAGCTGAAGGCCGGGTGGGAAGGCGACACAGAAATATGCTCAATAAATTAAGACGTGGCAGATCAGGCGTCTGCAACCTGTGGCTCTCCAGATGTTCGTGGACTACAATTCCCATCCATCATGGCCGATTGGCCTCTTGTTAATTGGCCTCATGGCCAATTGGCCATGCTGCAAGGGGCTGAAGGGGTTTGCAGTCCACGAACATCTGGAGAGCCACAGGTTGTAGATCCCTGTGGTAGATGAAGGTTAGTTGGCTGGTGGAAGAGCAGAGAGCAAGAAAAGGGGAGAGGCTATGGGGGCTGCCAGGGAAGCAAGAGGCAAAACAGCAGGGCAGGAGGACCCAGAGGGAAATCAGAACCTGTGCAAGTTCATACAGCCCCCCCTCCTCGCCCCCCCCCCCCCGCCTGTTTCTAACGCATCAAACGCAGGCACAAAATATCAGATTAGCTGGTGAGCTTTTATTCCCTGAAGCGGCTACCAAGCAGCCTAGCTCTCCCCCCTGGGCCCCATGGATGCAAATGTGCACACACGTGGAGGCACATTACCCGTGGCTCTTACCACATGTCCGTGGCACAGCTCAAAGCCTCATAGTTGATCACTTCAGGAGCTGAGGAAGAATTGTTATTATTATTAATATTAGTTTCATTTACAAGCTACCTTTCTCACAGGGACTTAAAGCAAATGATTGTTTAAAAAGTACAATTGTTAAAAAATTCAGTGAATCCATAAGATTAGATTGCAGTAAGAAGCAACAAGGGCGAGGAAGAACGTACAAATGGTGTCACGGGGGGGGTCCCTGCAGAGGCACTCTGGTGCCCCCCCCCCCGGCCTAGATTTAGTAGGATACAACCGGAAAACAGCAAGGGAGGAAGCCTAGGGGACCAAGAGAGCCACATTATCGAACACAGGCAATAAGTTGGGACCAAGAGAGCCCAGCTACTGAACACAGGGAATAAGCTGAGTCGAATGCCAAACAAAACTATAGAGCTGGGAAGGCCAAAAAGCCCTTCTCATATTCCAAATACATCGGGGGGGGGGGGGGGCTGAAAACACTCTCCTATTCTTTCCCCCTTTTGGAAAGAATGCAACAACAAGATGTTATTCAAAAAGTATAATCTGAAACTTTTACATGCAGAACAATAATTCCTAAGCACACAGCAGACACACAGAACATGTTCAAGAATGCTATTTGTTTCAATATAAATAATTTGGGCAACAATTATACTGGAATTATAGAGTTGGAAGAGACCCCCAGGGCCATCAAGTCCAGCTCCCAGCAATGCAGGAACACCCAATCAAAGCACTCCTGACAGATGGCCATCCAGCCTCTGTTCAAAAACCTCCAAAGAAGGAGACTCCGCCACACTCAGAGGAAGTGCATTCCACTGTCGAACGGCCCTGACAGTCAGGAAGTTCTTCCTGATGTTTAGGTGGAATCTCTTTTCCTGCACCTTGAACCCATGACTCCTGGTCCTGGTCTCCGGAGCAGCAGAAAACAAGCTTGCTCCCTCTTCAACATGGCATCCCTTCAGATATCTAAACATGGCTATCATATATAACTATAAATTTAATTATCAAAGGTGAAAGAATTTAGCATTTCCTCACAGAAAATGGACACATGTGTACTTCTGGTCCATCAATACACCCAACAGTATAATTTTCTATGCCAGCAGAATTTTAAATTATGCATTTGTTACGTTGGTAAAAAGAAGCTAAAATGTCAAAGTCCTGCCCGCAAGGATTCAAAATTTCCAGAAATTGTACATGTTGTGGGGCAGGGAGAAGAGACGCGGGCCTTTCGGAAGTCACGGTCAAAATAAAGTCCTCGGGAGCCAAGGTCTTCCGTGCTCACCTTCACCGGATCCGGTGGATCCTTTCTGCTATCGGTGGCTTCTTGTACTGGGGGAAAGTGTCGCCATTAACAGAACAGATTCCTGGGACACAACCCATTCTTAGGCTGGGCACCACCCCAACCTCCGACCTTCCCTCCCAGTAGCCTCTTCAGGGAATGGAAGCAACAACTGGTTTACTGCTCTCCTGCACACCGTTCCCCAACCCAGGAGAGCACAGCTATGGACCCCGTCCCCCACCCCATGGCTGCAAGAGTAGTGTTTTGGGGCAGGGGACCCTAGAGAGGACCGGGGCTTGCTTGGACCTTACCAATGTACTGTGGAGTCCCGCAAAGGCTTTTGAAGGTGGCTCCTTCCTCCAGCTTTTGAGCCAAGCCAAAGTCAATTATCTTGATCCTGGGGTTTGGGACGTCCTTCTGAAACAGCATGATGTTTTCTGGCTGCCCAAGAGACAGAGGCCCAAAACGGCATTGCCAAAAGGAAGAAAGAGTCTGCGCAGCTCAAAAGCATTTTGAGGACCCGGAAGGCCCGAAATGACCCCGGAAAAAGCAAGGACGTTCCCGCCCTCTCGCGCCCAGCCAAGAGCATCATTGCAGACCCCACAAGTAGACCAGACAGAAGATGCTGCAGGAGAAGGGGGAGCCGAGATCCCAAGACCCTTCGCATGCCCCACCCTGGCAGGCTCTTCCTGCTGGGCCGGCCTCTTAGGGCCTCCTCTGGATGGCCTCTGCGAAGGCCGGATCCTGGAAACCCTCTCCCCTGGCTCTTGGATCCGGCCTTTAGGACATGTGACCTGAACCGACCTGGGTCTGCCTTCGGGCTGTGGACCGAATCGCCTGGCCTGGGACACGGAGCTTGGGACTGTGCCCTGGGAAGCTCTGCCGGGGCTGGCCGCCTCCCTCCCGGTGGCCAGGGCAGTGGGTGGCGCAGGTACCTTCAGGTCGAAGTGGGCGATGCGGGCGGAGTGCATGTAGGCCACGCCCTGGAGGATCTGCTGGAGAAACTCAATGGCCTCGGCCTCCGTCAGCAGCTCCTTCTCAGCAATGAAGTCGAACAGCTCTCCCCCGTGGATGCTGGGCAGAGGCAGAAAGAGGAGGGGGCCCTTCAGCCCATTGGGGAAGTTCGGGGGGGGGGGGCACACTGCTGGCGGCTGGGCAAAAGCCTTGCCTCTGCTCGCAGGCGGACGGGGGCTGACTGGCTCAGGCAGGGCCTCCTTAGGGGCCAGGCTGGACTGCGCCCCTCCCCTGATCTCCTGACTTGGTGTTTTGCCGATGAAGGAAATGAGACTTTTTTGGCCCACCCCCGCAATCCAGCCCAAGGGAGCAGGAGGACCCCCAGGGGGTGGGGCAACATGGAGCAGGTTCTCCTCCCATCTGGGGAACAGCAGCCCCCTCCCATCTGCTGCAGGAAGGCTCGACTGTGGGGGGGGGGGGGGCTACCGACCAGGGGGCTCTGTCTACACCCAGTGGTCCCCCCACCCCGCATCCCCCCACTCACAGCTCCAAGATCAGCACCACCTCGGTCTTGCTGGTGAAGGTGTCGTGGAGGCGCATGATGCAGGGGTGCTCCAGCCGCTGGAGGATCGACACCTCGCGCTCCACCTGCTCCCGGTCCACGCCCAGCCGGCTGCCCTTGCGCTTGCGCACCTTCACGCACTTGGCCGCGTAGAAGACGCCCGAGCTCCGCTCCTGGCAGCGCCGCACCACCCCGAAGTGCCCGCTGGACGGAGAGACCGGGAAGGGTCACGGGGGCGGGGGGGGCCTTCGAGGGCGGCAGAAGAATGCGCCCCCCACCCGCCCCGCCCCCTCCCACCTGGGCCCCCGGAGAGCCCGACTGCGGCCCCCACCTGCCCAGCTGCTCCAGCAGCAGGTACAGCTCCTCCACCAGGCAGGGCCGGAAGGGGGGCACGGTGGACGGGCCCCCCGGCGACGCTTCCTCGTCTCCCCCTTCCGGGCCGGCGAAGACCTCGTCCTCCATGCCCTCGCCTTCGCCGCGGCCGCCGCTCGCCACCTGCGGGGCCAAGAGCAGCTGAGGCCGGCGGAGGACACACCTGGGCATCCCCCCCCACGAGCCCCGGGCCTTCGCGCCCCCCCCCCTTGGCCAGTGAACCAGCAGGGCCGGGGAGGAGGGCGGCAGCAGCAGCAGCAGCGGCGGGGCCCCTTCCTCCTCGCTCTCCCTCCCTCTGACCGGGGGGGGGGGGGGCACCGAGGCGGCGCGAGCGCCCTGCCTGCCTGCCTGCCTTCCGCGGGCGGCCACTTCCTCCAGGGGCGGGGCAGGCGGAGGCCGGCCCGGGACGCCCCAGCGCCAGACTCCGGCGGCCCCGACGTGGGCTCCCGCTTCCCCCACCCGGCTCGAGGGCCGGCGTCGGGCGATCTCCCGGGCCGCCCTTCCCGTCGAGGCGGCTCCCCCCACACCTCCGCCACTTCCCCCTCGGCAGAGCTGGGCGCGGGGGCAGACAGGGCCACGCCCAGGTAAGGGGCGGGGCTCAGCGGGCCCGGGCCCGCCCCCTAGACTGGGAGCCCGCCCTCCGCCAGAGCTCCGGCGCCCCATCGCAGTCCCCGGCGGCGGCGGACGTGGCGGTCCTGCAAAACGCCGGGGGAGCCCTCGGGACGCTGCGCGGGGGGGGGGGGGGCTGCGGCAGGGGGCGGCCGGCGGGACCCCTCGCGGAAGGGCACCTGCGGGCCTCAGCCCGGCCTCTCCGCAGCCGGGCCAAGAGCTGGGTCTCCCAGGCGACGCGGAGGGAACGGTTAGGGTTAGGGTGGCACCAAGGGGGGGGGGGTGCCCTCTGCCGCCGGCAGCCCACCCCCCAGACCGCCCCCACCCCACGAGAGAGCCGGCCGCCTTTGCGCGGGAAAAGGCCGAGGGGAGACCCCGGGCGGCGGGGCTCTGGACTGGCCAGAAGGGGCGCCGTAGAGGGGGGGGGCAGCAGGCTCCAAAGTTCCGGCGGGTGGGGGGCGCCGCGTGCCAGGCCGGGCAGCCACCGAGCTCCGGACGGGCCGGCCGCATAAGAGGCAGGCAGGCAGGCAGGCAGGCGTCGCTCTCAGACGGCCGAGACCAGCTCGGCGCCTTGGGGACCCCTCCAGGGGGGCACGAGAAAGGCCCACTGTGCTGGGGGCGGGGCTGGGCAGCGCCGTCGGAGCTCTCCCGGTCCCGCCTCGGCGAGCGCCCTGCAAGGGAGACCGGGGGCAGCGGCCCGGGTAGGATCGGCCCTGCGCCCTTCAACTCCGACGGCAGCCGCTGGGCTCCCCCCTCTGCTGGAGACGGGGTGGGGGCACCGCCGGGCTCTTTGTTGGGGGTGGGAATCCGCAGCAGCAGCGGCCTTGAGGCGCCGGAAAACCCCCCTGAGGGCTGCGACCCCGGCCGAGCCGATCTGCCGCCGCCCCCCCCGCCCCCCCCCCGCGCGGGTCGTTTCTCTGCGCCTGGAGCCCTGAGGGGGCGGCGCTAGGGTGGCCTGAAACCCGCCTCCGCCCCGCCGCACAGCAGGGGCCGCGACAGGCACCAACAGAGCCTGGGGGGGAGATGCAGCAGCAGGCTGCCTGACCACTGCCCCCTCCCCATAAAACCCCACCAGGGCCGAGCTGCTTCCCCCCAGAGGCTGAGCTTGGGCGGTGGGTGGTCTCCAAGCGGGGTAATAACCGGGCTTTCAGGGCCCTGAGGCTGGACTGAAACGATTGTAGGTTTGGAGAGTTGTGGGTTTGGCCGTCGGGTTGCCTGGCCATCGTGTGTTCCAGCAGCAGCAGCAGCATTCTCTCCTGCCTGCACGCCCCTGGCACCTTCCGACTAAAGCAAGTGGGGTATATAATATGAACACAGGAAGCCCCCATCGTCATCCCTCCGATGTCCAGTGGGAGGTGGGCTGTTGGCTCTGCAGGCATGGAGCTCTGCCGGTTTGAGTCTTTCAACTGAGTGCTCCCTGTCTGCTTTCTCCACACTGTGTACAATTTTATTCATGTTCATCATGCCCGCCCTTGCCCACGTTTTTCTAAGCTACGCAAATGGAACCTCCATATTCAAAGGCAGTCCACCCCAGCTGATGAAATGCAACATCAGGGGAAGCACTGTAGCCTCCCTCTCCCGTGTGCGCACTTCCCACGTGCAGACCCAAAATCCTTTCGTGCCCTCTGCGTTCAGGGCGAATCGTTCTATGAACCCTCCGGTCATTTCTATTTTAACAAGTGAGCGAATGTGTTAAAAAACCCAATTCTAATTGGTTAAAAGAAACACAGAAGCCTCCGTGCGTTCTCCATAGTCCTTAAAATCTCCACTTTATTTTCCAAAATGATCTCGCGGGGGGGGGGGGGGCAGAGTGAGACAAGTCCCAGCAGATGGAAGAATAAAGACCCACCCAAAGCTTGGGAGCTGGCTGCCCCGGAGAGGCCACGACTTTTATTTATTTATTTATTTGTTCCACTTTTATACCGCCCTCCCCCAAAGGGCTCAGGGCGGTTTACAACATGGATACATACAAGTGGATACATAAAATAAAATGCTAAAATTTATGCCAGTTAAAATACAGCGCTCCAAGTTCATAAATATTTAAAACAGATGGTGTTCAACCTTTAACCCCTCTAACTCTGAGAGGGGGACAGCGGATCTCAGTTGTTAATGGGCACCTATCAGCAGCCGGCCTCCCCAAAAGCCCGGCGGAATAACTCAGTCTTGCAGGCCCTGCGGAACTCATGTAGGTCCCGCAGGGCCCGGACAGCTGGAGGAAGAGCATTCCACCAGGCAGGGGCCAGGGCCATAAAAGCCCTGGCCCTCGTGGAGGCCAGCTGCATCATAGAGGGGGCGGGGATCTCCAGTAGGTTGGCCTCTGCCGAGCGCAGAGACCGACGTGGGACATATGGGGCCAGACGGTCCCTAAGGTACGAGGGTCCCAGACCGCGTAAGTCCTTAAAGGTTAGCACCAATACCTTGAAGACGATTCGGAATTCAACTGGGAGCCAGTGCAAGCGGTGCAACACGGGCGTGATGTGGTCTCTGGAGGCACCTCCCGTGAGCAAACGAGCCGCCGCGTGCTGGACCAGTTTCAATTTCCGAATCAGCCTCAAGGGTAGGCCTGCGTAGAGCGAGTTGCAATAGTCTAATCTGGAGGTGACCGTTGCATGGATCACTGTGGCCAGATCCACCTGGGAGAGGAAGGGGGCCAGCCGCCGGGCCTGGCGAAGATGGAAAAACGCAACCCGGGTTACCTGGGCCACCTGGGTCTCCATAGAAAGAGACGAATCCAGGTGGACCCCCAGGCTGCGAACCGAGCAGAGACAAACTCAGCTGAGAGGTCTTGTTGAAGACTTTCACGGCCGGACTCAACTGGCTGCTGTGGGCTGTGTGGCCGTGGTCTGGAAAATCTCGTGGCTGGCAGCCACAGATTTATTTATTTATTTTATTTTATTAGATTTTTATACCGCCCCATCCCCGAAGGGCTCTGGGCGGTGTACAACATTTAAAACAGTATAATTAAATAACATTTAAAAGCAGCGATAAAATCTCCCAATGCGTTTACCAAATATAGGCCCAAGGTTTAAATTTAAATTCAAGATGTAGGGTGGCGTCCAGTGTTCCAATAATATAAAATCCCTCCCTCCCCACGATAAAGGGAGGCATGGCGAGTCTCAATGATGGATTAGCGGCCCAGATGTTAAGGGCCAAAGACGGGGCACTATTAGTGGCTGGATCCTCCAAAGGCCCGGCGGAACAGCTCCGTCTTACAGGCCCCGCGGAACTGATGCAGAAAAGATGCAGGCCGGAAAGCCCACAACAACCACTGCGAGGGGCTGGCTGATAGCGAAGCACCCCGCATTGCCCTGAAAGTCCAGCCATTGGTTTTGGGACAGGTACAAAACCGGGGTCATCACAACTGCAGAGGCGGATGTCGAGTGTGAGGGGGGAGGTGTTTGCACTGGGCTGCTGCTGCTGCATTTCAGGACGTGCATCCAAGCCATTCCACCCCCCGCCCTCTCAGGAGGGGGCAGAGGAGATCGGTCTCAAGGCCTTTTAGGCAGCAGCAGCAGCGGGCGCCCACTTTTCAGTGGAAGGCCCACAAATGACTGCAGTTGGACTTCTACACACTTAGATTCAAACGGCCTCCACCCTATAAGAGCGTGTGTCAGTGACCCCCTCCGCCCCCCCCCCCCCCACTCAGTGGGCCTCTCGGGATCTTCCTGCCCTCCACTCCAGAGAATTTTACGGAAGACCACTGGACGGAGAGCCTGGGCCCCCCATGTGGGCAAGTGCTTTCCCCGGGCCCTGGCTCAACCGGGCAATGCCAAGTCAAATGCCGCAGCGGCAAGGAGGCGCTGGGCGACCACCCACCAGGGCCGCAAGTCAAAGCAGCCAGCCACGGGGGGAGGGGGGGTCAGCCTGTTCTGCCAGAAGAGCCCCCCCCCCCGAGCCCCGTCCACAGGCCCAGCGCCCTCCACTGCCCCCACCACCTGGCCATCACGGCCCAAGGAGGCAGCCGGCAAAAGCAAGATACAGCGGTAGAAAACTTTAATACAAGTCAAGTCAAGTAGGATTTACTGTTTGAGCCGTTGGCTAGAAAAATACATACAGTTAAAACATTCAGATGACAAGAATAAACTTAATACAAAGTCGGTTACAAAAGCGGCCCTGGCCGGTCGAGTCTGTCCCGGTGGAGTGCCGCCCCCCGCCCCCCCAGGCTTTTGCGCCGAGCCCCGCCAGGAAAGCGGCCCTGACCACCGCTGCTGTGCAGCGCACCACCCTCGCTCTCCTGCAGCGCAGGGTCAATGCCGGCCGGGCCGCCTGCAGCGCCTCCTGGTGGCTCCGCGGAGAGGTGGCCCACGGGCTCTTCCTGCAGGAGAGAAGGCAGACAGGCAGACAGGGGGGCAAGGCGGGGGCCGGGCTCCCCAGCAGGGGGGTGGGTGGGGCGGGGGGCGGCTACCTGGGCTGGCCGAGGGGCAGTGGGGGCATGGGGCCGGAGCGGGGGCGGGCTGGCGCGCCGGATGAGCGGGGCTGAGGCAGAGTTGATGGCCAGGCTGCGTGCCTCGGTGCGGCTGGAGGGCGCGGCACCGGCCTGGAAGGGGAAGGCGTTGGACAGGTGTCCGGCCCTGGGACTCGGCTTGCCCGCCGCCTGCGACAGGCAGCTCAGCGAGCCCGCGCCCAGGTACAGCGGCCTCCTGCCGGCCGGGCTGCCTGCAAGAGAGAGAGAGAGAGAGATGCCACCCAGCAGTCCGGTGAGGAGCCCCGGCTCCTGGCCGCCCTGCGGGGGACGGGGTGGCCAGAGGATGCCCAGGGCAGGCCTGCTGTCCGTTCCACCTCGCAAGGAGTCTCCCCCGCCCCACTGCAGAGGACCAGGCGCTCCCTCACTTACCTCCTCCGGCCTTGATCTTGGCGCTGGAGAATCGCCGCCCTCCCGACCTCAGCATCCGGGCCAGAGAGCAGGGCTCGCTCCCCGTGGCCGTGCCCAGCCAGCTCAGGTTCTTGGGGGGCTGGATCTGGAGCTGAGGCTTGACATGGGAGGAGCAGGAGGGGTCGGGGGCCGGGGGGGCCAGGCCCGACAGGGCTCCCAGCAGGGTGGGCAGGAAGCCGTGGTGGCCCAAGAGCTGGGCCCGCTCCGGGGGGAACTGCCGGATGATCTGTTGCCCGAGCTCTTGGAGGGAGAGGGGGGCCAGGCTCATCAGGTGCTGGGGGTCTCGGTGACCGAACACGTCCTGGAAGAAGTGGGGCTGGGAAGGAAGAAGAAGAGGAGTTTGGATTTATATCCCCCCTTTCTCTCCTGCAGGAGACTCAAAGGGGCTGACAATCTCCTTGCCCTTCCCCCCTCACAACAAACACCCCGTGAGGTGGGTGGGGCTGAGAGAGCTCCGAGAAGCTGTGACTAGCCCAAGGTCACCCAGCTGGCGTCTGTGGGAGTGCACAGACTAATCTGAATTCCCCAGAGAAGCTTCCACAGCTCAGGCGGCAGAGCGGGGAATCAAACCCGGTTCCTCCAGACTAGATACACGAGCTCTTAACCTCCTACGCCACTGCTGCTCCTAAAAGGCCTTTTGGTCAGAGGAGTCCTGTGCTTCTGGCTCTGCCCCCCCCCCCCCAACCTTGCAGTGCTGAGGCGGCGGCAGTGGCCCCTCCCTCAAGACCAGCGGCGTCAGCACAGTATTTACTACAATGCTATTTCCATAGTACTTCCTGTCTGCCCTGGAAAGCCGAGCCCTGAGAGGACAGGTGCTGAGCAGAGCCTGCTCAGGCCCAACGCCCCCCCCCGCCCCCATCATCAGGTGACTTCCCTCCCGACCTCCTTCCCCAGCTGCTGGACACGAGCCACAGGCGGCTCTGAAAGGGGGCTGGAGGCCGGGGGAGGGGGGTTCCCAGGTGCGTCTGGCCCTCTTCCCACCTGGCCTTCGCAGGCATTGGCGTGGGGCCGGTGGATCTCCACAGGCGGCCGTGGCTCTGTGTTCCGGAGCAGGCGGGTCAGCTGGTCCACAATGCCCAGTCCCCGGATGATGTTCTCCCGCCGCAAAAGGCCCTTCACCCTCTCCACCTCCTCTTCCTCCACGATCGCCTGGGGAGTCATGCTGTCGTAGGACGGCCCCTGGGGAGGGAAAGGCCGGGGGGGGGGGGGTTCAAAAGCTGCCTCCTGCGTCCGCCGGTTACATTCATCCTATTTTATACCTGCAGTGAAATGTCCACTGCAAAACACTCCTCTTCCCTGAAAAGGAGACACCCCCCCCTCCCGTCCCCTCGGGCCCACTGAGCAGCTCTGCAGCAGCCAGCCTTGGCCAGCCAAAAGCCCCACCCACCCCCCGCCTGGGCCCAGGGCTCCCCAGCGCCTTCCAGACCTGCAGGCCCCAGGAGACTGCAGAGAGCCCCCCCCTGCTCCGTTTGGATGACATATCCAGACAGACAGCTGGATGGATTCCATGCCCATGGCACGGAAGCCCCCTGGGGCCCGGGTGTCCCCCACTGCTTGAGGAGGCCCCCCCCGGGCGCACCTTTGTGTTCCAGGTCTTGCTGTGGCTGCCAGCGACCCGCACGAGCACGGCCTTCCCCCTGCCCGTCTCGTGGGGCTTCCCCCCGGCCGTCCCTTCCTCCAAGTTCTCCTTCGCGTCCCTTTTCTTCTTTCCAGCTGTGCTCTCCCTCTGCTCCTGCTTTTGGCGGATCTCCTCCAGCTGTTGCCTGCCATCAAACACAGGACTGGCCGTGTAGGTGCTGAGAGAGGCAGGGAGGGGCACCGTTGCTTCCTCTGACCTCCCGCTACCTGGCCTACCTGGCACACTCCTCTCTGGCCTTGGAGGCCACCGTCTCCTGGAAGAGGGACCCGCTGTGCGCAAAGAAGGGCACGTATTTCTCCGTTCCCCACGCCGGAAACACGCGCCGGAATCCGCCCAGGTGGCTGTTCTCGTATTCCTCCGCCTGTGCCAGCCAGGCAGCCTGGGTGCTCTCCATCTGTTCTCGCCTGCCAGGGACCGAGGCAACAGTTCAGGCTGCGGCTGCCAGCCCCTCCTGCTCTCCGGCAGGCTGGCACCAAGCTCAGACTGGCACAAGATGTGCCCTCTGTCCTCCACCCACCAGCAATGACTCATTCGTGCCCCCTCCAGACCAGGGAAGGTGCAGGGCCCCTCTCCGGTGCTCTCCCGTGCCACTGGGAGAGGGCAGAGGCCGGTCCGGTCCGGTCCTCCTTGCCCCGAGTACCTGGCTTCGCGGGGGGGCTGGTGGGCCTGCAGGAGGCGCTCCTTCACCCGCCTCTTGTCCTCCTCCAGCACCTTCCTCCTGTCGCAGGCCCGCAGGTTGATGAGGTTGAGGGCATCGCAGAGCAGGGCGTCTTTCACCTCTCGGTCCAGCCGGGAGTCCGTGGTGAAGCTGGGGGAGTGGTTGACCTGCGAGGCAAGTGGCCCTGTCACACCACGTCAGAGCAGGTTTCGTGGCTCAGGACACGAGCCGCTGTCCTGGGGGAGGTGGTGGGAGCCCTGTAGAATAAGGGGCGCCTGTGCCGGTCCCGTCCTCTGCCTCGGGGCCCCCCTTCTCCCAGAACCTGCTCAGACTCTGTGCAAAAGGCTACTCCGCGAAACAGGCTGTGACTTGGCCTGGGTGAGCTTGAAACGAGGCATTCTGGGCGCAGACGCTCCCCGCTAGAAGCGCCCCACACGGAAGAAAAGGGGGAGTGAGAGAAGCGAGCCCGAGCCCTGGTGGAGCACTTGCTAGGGAGGCTGGCCGGCAGGCAGCTGGCTGGGCGATGTTGGAAGAAAGGGACTCTACGCTGTTTCCTGCCTCATCCTAGAGGGGGGTTTACTAGCGAGCGAGTGGCTAAACAGGGACTTGGGAATTGGTCACCTTTACTCCATCATGCTGACTCTATCCCTTTGATGTAGACTGATACTCTTAGGGACTTCCTCCCTTGCTTCCCCCGGGCCAGGAGCAGCAGTGGCGTAGGAGGTTAAGAGCTCGTGTATCTAATCTGGAAGAACCAGGTTTGATTCCCAGCTCTGCCGCCTGAGCTGTGGAGTCTTATCTGGGGAATTCAGATTAGCCTGTACACTTTCACACACGCCAGCTGGGTGACCTTGGGCTAGTCACAGCTTCTCGGAGCTCTCTCAGCCCCACCTACCTCACAGGGTGTTTGTTGTGAGGGGGGAAGGGCAAGGAGATTGTCAGCCCCTTTGAGTCTCCTGCAGGAGAGAAAGGGGGGATATAAATCCAAACTCTTCTTCTTCTTCTTCTCTGAACCTCTCCATCTTACTTTCACCATGCCTAGGGAGAGGATGTGTCTCCTACGCCTACGCCTCCATCCAGCCAGATTAGAATAGATAGTGAACCTGTCTCTCCATCTTTCTATCCAGAATGGAGTTCACTAATAAATACTCTTTTCATTCGATTAGAAACTACAAATGACTCTGACTTTCTTTTGTGTCTGAAGTTCTCTCTAGCCAGTTCAGCCACGCGTGTGTGCCCAGATAAGCCTCCCTGTGTCCAGCTTCTGTGCCGCTCTGCTCGTTGTGCAAGGGAAACACACACGCACCAGGCGTGGTCCTCCCAACAGGCGAGAGGCCGGCGGGGCCCCCACTCACCTCCAGCAGCCAGGGCTTGAGCTTCCAGTCCAGCAGGATGTCGAAGCCGAGGATCTCGAAGCAGGCGCAGCCCGAGACGTGGTTGGGGAAGCAGGTGCGGTAGTTGTGCCTCAGCACCGGGTGGGCGGCGATCAGGGTCTTCACGACAATGTCCTCAATCCCCCGCCACAGCTCCCCCGTGTTGTAGTTGCGCTCCTGCATCCAGGCCTTCAGCGTGGACAGCTTCCTGTGGGGAGGGGGGGGAACTGGGGGGTGTCAAAGCCTCCTGCTCATGCTGCCGCCCAAAACACAGAACCTGCCCCCAAACCTGTCCGTGTGGGACTTGTTAGGACTACCAGAGAGCATCGGCCCAAGAGCAGCGTCAGAGGGACAGCTGGCTGACGTGTGGGCCCCCAGCCGCCTCCTGACGGGTCGGGTCGCTGCGCAGAAAGTAAACGCCACTGCCCCAGGGGGGCTATAAACCAAGCCAGTAGGGGGCTGAGCAGGACTGGAAACCATGTCTGCCAATTCCAAAACTCCATCTCCTTGCCCAGTTGTTGCCCCCCCCCCCCCTGTGCACAAAGCACCTGCAGATGCCCCCCTCCCTCCTTGGCAGCAATAATCACACCACCCTGTACCTGACAGCTAAAGGATGAAAACACCCGACAGATTCCAAGAATAAAAGACCCAGATAGTTTATATTGTGTTCCAGCGAGTAAACTGAAGAAGTTGTTTTGACATTTATTTTTCAGCCCGTGGCTTCCGGGTGCAGAGCAGCGGGATTATTACCCGTCCCCGTAATTGTGACGACCGAGTCAGGCCTCGGCAGTGACCGTACCTCTTACTGCCCGTGGTCTCATTCCGAACAAAGTTCTTGTTATGCTTGTTGATGGCATAGTTGGTCAGGTGCATGCAGGTGTCCTCCTGAGGAAGAGATGCAGGGAGGTTCGCTCTTCCCGCCGGGACGGCTCTTGCCTGTCCTCCCAGAACAGCAGCATCCCCCCCCCCCCCCCCCGCCCCAGGAACCGCTACCAGTGGCGTAGGAGGTTAAGAGCTCGTGTATCTAATCTGGAGGAACCGGGTTTGATTCCCCGCTCTGCCGCCTGAGCTGTGGAGGCTTCTCTGGGGAATTCAGATTAGCCTGGGCACTCCCACAGACGCCAGCTGGGTGACCTTGGGCTAGTCACAGCTTCTCGGAGCTCTCTCAGCCCCACCCACCTCACGGGGTGTTTGTTGTGAGGGGGGAAGGGCAAGGAGATTGTCAGCCCCTTTGAGTCTCCTGCAGGAGAGAAAGGGGGGATATAAATCCAAACTCTTCTTCTTCTTCTCATGGGACGCTATGCTCCTGGCCCGGGGGTTCTAGGTGCTTGACCCTGTGCCTGACGTGTTTGGCCTCTTCGGCCCCCACCTCTTTCAAAGAGAGAGCAGGAGAAGCAGAGGGACTCCGGGGGCTCCACTTTGGACCAGCCAACCTGTTGCCCCGCATCACAAGCTCATTGCCCTAAAACACCCCCTTACCAGGTTGCTGCTGCTGGGCTCGATGTACCTCACCGTGGCAAAGCGGGCCAGTCCCTCCTCATACAGGAAAATTTTGAGCGGGTCACACGAGGTGACCAGCACGTAGATCCGCATATCGAATTTGAATCCGTCGATGAGGAAGGGCTGCGAGGAGAGAAACCCAGGAACGGTCAGCAGGCGTGGGCAGGCCCCTCCCTCCCCCCCCCCAGGCAAGCCAGGCTAGCAGGCCAGTGGGCGGAGGCCCCCCTCCGGGCCCACCTTGGGGATGTACTGCTGGCAGATCATGTGCTCCCCGTGCTTGATCTCCTTGGGGTTGCGCGTGATGAAGATGCCCCGTCCTTGGCAGCCGCTGTCCGGCTTGCAAATGTACGTCCTGTTCTTCCTCATCCGCCCGTAGGCTTGGAAGTCCCCGTAGCTGCACAGGGACAAAACCACACAGCCACGGGGGCCCTGAAAGTCACTGCCACTCACGCTGCCCGGGAGCCTCCCCCTCCCCCTCAGGCCAGATCCCCAGGGGCTGCAGGCGGCCCGCATCAGCCACTCACTCAGCCGGCAAACACCACGTGCGGGGGAAGATGTTATACTCCTTTGGGAAGAGCTTAAGCATGCGGTTGAGGTTGCGGGCCAGCAGGTCCTTGCGGCAGATCTCGGCCATGCCTGGGAAATGGTTTATTTTCTGAAACAGAGCAAGAGCAGGGGGCGCAATGTTTAGGGTTAGGGTTAGGGCGAACCTATGGCACGGGTGCCAGAGGTGGCACTCAGAGCCCTCTCTGTGGGCACGCACACACAGAATTAATCATGGGGGGGGAATCACACACACATCTAGAGAATGAATGTGCGCGCATTATGGTGAGCAGGGAGGACTCGGCTGGCGGGCCTGGTGCCTGTGCTCCAGGTGGCTGCTGCCCGAGGGGGGTGGGGCGCAGAGGAGGCAGAGATGCTAGAGAGGCACAAAGCAGTGCGTGCGGGACTTACTGAAGGCTACCGTAGGCTGGCCCCTGCTCGAGCGGGTGGGGTGGAGAAAGAGGGAGCCAGCCGTTTTTTTCTAAACTAAAACCTCGGCATTCAGGTTAAATGGTCGCTTTGCGATAAAGAAGTGGGGTTTGGGTTGTAATTTGGGCACTCAGTCTCGAAAAGGTTCGCCATCACTGGGCTAGCGGCACCAACATTTCAGGCTATCATCAGGTGACACTCTTGATGGTACCAGCCAAGTTTGGTGCTACCCTTTTTGAGGGTCCATAACTTTGGACCTCCTGAACCAAACTTCACTAAACCTGGGTGGTTTCATGAGGAGTGGATTTAAAGGGAGAATCTGGGCTCCCTAGATTAAAAAAAACATTGAAAGTATGGTTGAAGGCTTTCACAATCAGATTCAACTGATTGTTGTGGGTTTTACAGGCTGCGTGGCCGTGGTCTGGTAGAGCTTGCTCCTAACGTTTCGCCTGCATCTGTGGCTGGCATCTTCAGAGGTGTATCACAGAGAGAAGTCTGTTATAAGAGAAGTCTGGACACAGTGTATAACAGACTTCTCTCTGTGATACACCTCTGAAGATGCCAGCGACAGATGCAGGTGAAATTAGGAACAAGATCTACCAGACCACGGCCACGCAGCCCCAAAAAAACCACAACAACCAACATTGAAAATGATGCTGTTTGGGGGGGGGGGGGGAATCTACCCTGAAACAGCATCACTTTCAATGTTGTTTAAACTAGGGAGCCCTGGGTGTGTTCAGATTTGTGTGTTGGGGCATGTTCTATAATGTGATGGTGATTTTGAGATGACCTGGTGCAAAAAATGTTGTTGGGTCGTGGTGGGGGCAGGTGGCCTCCCATATGGGGGGGGGCTGCAAAAGATTTTGCCACAGGCTCCACTTTAAGAACATAATAAGAACATAAGAGCAAGCCAGCTGGATCAGACCAGAGTCCATCTAGTCCAGCTCTCTGCTACTCGCAGTGGCCCCCCAAGTGCCTTGGGGGGCTCACTTTCCCTAGCTACGCCTCTGATAGCCAGCTAAGGTTCAGCCGGTAATTTGGCACTATGTGTGACCTGCAGGTCCTCCTTGTTGCTACTAATGTTTATGGGGATTTGTTTGCCCACATTTGTATTTTGCCCCCTGCAGTGTAGGCCTCCTGTGTTTCACGTGTCTCCCTCTCACGATGTTTTCCCCTAAAAGGCTTTGCAAAAGACTGCTAATTCCATGTCTCTCATGGACGCCATCCCCCCCCCCCCCCCTTTGCACAGCCTGTCTGAGGAGGGCGGGAAGGAGGGTCTCCCTGTCTGGGCGTTCTGCAACCCAGGAAAAACTGGATGGTTCTGGAAGGCTTTTGTGCATCGAAAGTAGGTTTGCACTGAACAAAATAGTCCCTAAGCTTACTTGGGTAAATGATATGGGGCTGTGGTCGATAAGCTTAGTCAAAGCAGGGCAGCCTACTCAAGAGGAGGATTGTATCGTGTAATTTTTGCACTGCTTAGTGTGTCTTCTGTTCTTTCTGGGTGGTCCTAGAGCAGTGGTGGTGAACCTTTGGCACTCCAGATGTTATGGACTACAGTTCCCATCAGCCCCTGCCAGAATGGCCAATTGGCCATGCTGGCAGGGGCTGATGGGAATTGTAGTCCATAACATCTGGAGTGCCAAAGGTTCACCACCACAGTCCTAGAGTTCTACAGTCCCAAAGCACTGTTTATTGAACGGCCCACTTTGCTGGCTGCAATGCAGCTTGAGTCCCTGTGAGAAAGACGGACTACAAAGGGTGCAGATAAACACACCACCACTGGTTCATTAACCTGATGCCACAATTGCCTTTCTTGGTTAGGACACCCGAAGGTGGCTTCACAGAGGCAAAGACGTCTGGTAGGGGCAGCCCAGAGGCTTCTGGGCAGGCGTGCTGATTGGGGTTGGGGATTTCTGGCAGGAGCCGTGGCAGCGGGAGCCGTGGAGGTCTCGTGGCATTTCAGAATCTGCCGGCTGCGGGAGGCTTTTCGCAACCAGAGACGTCCGTGTGATTCCACAGCAGGTACCTGAAACCGCCTCATCTCCATGACCCGCTCCAGCGAGACGGAGAAGTCAGTCCAGTAGACTGTCCAGTCCTCCTCCTCGCCCACTTCTTTCAGGCCGCAGCGCCGAGCAGCACGCCTCACTGCAGCAAAAGGGAACAGGCGTTCACTTGCCTGTTGGCACGAGGAGGGGGCTGCCACAGTCCACGCCCCAGGACCGGAGTCAACGCAACAGGGTGCCCCGCAGAAGCATCCCCAGTGGGGCCCTGGGAACGGTTTCTCTAGGGCAGGGATCCCACGCCTCCTCGGCCAGGATGCCCAGCAGCTGCCCAGTCCACTCCGCGGCCACTGCGGGAAACCCAGGAAGGCCCCTTCCTGCCCGGGGCTGTCCGGCTAGAGGGAGAAGCACCTGACTCACCGCTCTCGTATTTGCAGCTGGACAGGTTGATGGAGAGCTGCCTGGAACCAAGGAAGGAGCCGTTCAGAGGCTGGGCAGGGCTGCCACTGGCCGGAGGGAGGGAGGGACTGAGGGCTGCCCCCCCCCCATCCCACGGCTCAGCAAGGAGGGGGTGCAATCCCAAACCACCTCCAGCAGTGGCCTGAGTGGGAACACGGGGCAAGGGAAGACCACTGGCCTGGACCTTTTCTTTCTCCTCCTCCTGGACTGCCCGGCGTCCCACTCCTCAGCCATCTTCTCCAGGTCGACTGCCGAGCCCCCCAGCTGGCCCTTCCTGCTGCCCGCCTTGCTCCCGTGCCCTGGACTCGGGCCTTGCGGCTTCCTGGGAGAGGCTTCCTCCCCGTCCTCTCCCTCCCCCTCCTCGCCTCCGGTCTCATTCTCAGGCTCGCTGCTTCCCTCTGCGCTCATCTCCATCCTCTCCGGCCCTCTTGCAACTGCACGGACAGAGGGAGGCGTCAGTGGTTTGGGGCAGGGGGGGGCTTCCCCCTCCCTTGCCCCCCCCCTTCATCTGCACTGCCTCTGCCTGGCCAACCCAGCCAGGCGCTTGCAGCCAAGGTAGGGCAAAGGGGGGGGGGGGGCTCCAGGCATGGCCAGTTCTGCAGGGGGGGGTGCTGCTCCCCCCTTACCCTCCCCCTCATCAGCACTGCCTCTGCCTGGACAGATCAGCCAGGCGCTTGCAGCCAAGGTAGGGCAAAGGGGGGGGGGGCTCCAGGCATGGCCAGTTCTGCAGGGGGGGTGCTGCTCCCCCCTTACCCTCCCCCTCATCAGCACTGCCTCTGCCTGGACAGATCAGCCAGGCGCTTGCAGCCAAGGCAGGGCGAGGGGGGGCGGGTTCCAGGCATGGCCAGTCCTGGGAGGGGGGACACGGAGCGATCACCAGTTGTGATGGGGGGCACCCCTGGAGAAGCCCGTTGCCACCTGCCAGGGGGTCCGCCCGGGAGGGAGGGTCTTTCACCTGCTCGTTCACCAGCCACGCGGCTCGCTCGAGTGGCGGGAAAGGGGCGGTGCGTGGGTTTCCCGCCCTTCCGCCGTCACCATGGCGACGCTGGCTCCGCCCCTTCGGGCCAGGGCGGGACCGGCGCTCCACACAGCAGTGCTCGCTCCCAGAAGAAGGCGTGTCGTTCAGCGACCTCTCGCTCCTCATTGGCCCGTCCGTTGCACGCTGGCTCCGCCCCGATGGGCAGCGCTTTTCCCGCGGAGCCTCAGCGCGGCGTCTGGTTTGGGTTTTCGGGGGGGGGGGGGGGGGCTCTCGGCCTTCTGCTCCCGCACATGGAGGCTCCACTCCCCCCACCGCAGTGAAATGCCGCATCAAAGGCGCAGGCGCAGCAGGGACCCCTCCAGTAGGGACCCCCGCCCGTGCTTGGCCGCCGCGAAAAGCAGCCCGAAGGGGGGCCTGCCTGGTTGCAGCCGGAGCTCCGCTGCCCGTGCCCCTCCGAGGCCCCCACTCCGCGCCGCAGCCGGCCTTGCACCAGGGAGCCGCCCCACGGCTGGGCAGGGCGGCCCGGTCTTGACGGGCAGGTGTCCGGCCAGCTGGCAGGGGGCCACGTGGAAGGCGGCCTCGTCCTTGGCGCCGAAACACGTGGATGCCCGGCCGGGCGTGCGGGCCCCTCGGGCGCGGCCCCGCGCGTGACGAACAGGTGCGCCCTCTCGTGCCGCGCCAGGTGGTCGGTGAGCTCGTCCGTCCTGCAGCATGTAGAGGCAGCTGGCGCTCCAGGTAGCAGGCGTGCAGGTGGATGGGGACCAGCAGATTTTCAAATAAGCAGACGGTACATAGGGCAACAGAGAGGGGCGGACTCAGCGGCCAGCCTCCCCAAAAGCCCGGTGGAACAGCTGGGTGTTGCAGGCCCTGCGGAACTCCCCAAGGTCCCACGGGGCCCAAACAGCCGGAGTTCAAGGTGAAGGGAAAGAGACTCCACCTAAACCTCAGGAAAGAAACTTCCTGACTGTCAGGGCTGCTGGACAGTGGGATCAGCTGCCTCGGAGTGTGGTGGAGTCTCCTTCTTGGGAGGTTTGGAGGACCATCTGTCAGGAGTGCTTTGGTTGTGTGTTCCCGCAAGGGTTGGACTTGATGGCTCTTGAGGTCTCTTCCAATTCTATCATTCTGATTAATTCAAGGGGGGGCATTCTGTAGCTGAGTTATGGGGACGCGGGTTTCGGGCACCAGCTCCAGACTCGTGTGTGCAATTATCACCAGCGCCAGCTGCCAGGAGCTTGGATATGATCCTGGACAACTCGAAGTTAATGGAGGCTGAGGTCTCAGATGCAGGGGCGTACCTAGGCAAACTGGTGCCCGGGGACAAAACCTGACTTTGGTGCCCTCCCCCGCACCCGGCGTATGGGCGGCCACCCTCTCCCACCATGACCAAACAACGATTTTTTGTACCAGATCACAAAACACCTCCCACTCCCATCAAAACATACATGGCTCTCTCCCCACCAACTCTTTTCCTAATTTCCTAATCACAGCAACCCTATGAGGTAGGTTGTTAGCCTGAGAAACAACTCCAAGCCAGTGCAAGTGGGTATTAAGCATGTAAATCTCTCACAATTCACCCCCAGCAGAACATTTACCAAACAAATGTCAGCATCATCTCTCACAAAACACCTCCAGTGGAATCCACCCCCAAACAGCATCACTTTCAATGGTGTTTAAACTAGGGAGCTCAGATTCTTCTTTTAAATCTACCTTAAAGGGAGAATCTGGGGTCCCCGGTAAAAACAAAATGGAAAGTGATGCTGTTTGGGGGTGGATTCTCCTCCACCCTGAAACAGCATCACTTTTGAGGGTTGGAGGTTCAGATGAAACAAAGAGCAGGTTCGGCCGGAATCTGGGCAAATTTGGGCACATTCCGACAAAAATTGTCCGATTATGTCCTGCCCAAATATGAACAAATGCGAATGCAAGGTATTTGGGTTTTTGGGGGGTATTTTTGGTGTTTTTTCAGCCTGCAGGGAGCACATTTTTAAAGCTAGTGGCACCATGATTTCAGGGCATCATCCAGAGACTGCCCTGATGATACTACCCAAATTTGGTGATGTTTGGTTCAGGAGCAGCAAAGTTATGGACGCCCATTGTTTTCAATGGGAGCTAACCTGAGATGGGGGCTACCCATTTGAGGGACCATAACTTTGGTCCCCCTGAACATAACTTCACCAAACTTGGGTGGCATCATAAGAATAGTTAACAGATGATACCCTGAAAATTTGGTGTCACTAGCTTTAAAAATACATCCCTTCCAGGCACCCCAAGAAATTTGCCCATGATTCTTTGTTTTGCAGTGACTTTGCCCCATTGTAGCTAATGAGGAATTTCTGAGGCAGGCTGCACATTTTTGAAGATAGAGGGACCAAACTTTCAGGGTGGCTCCAGGAAACCCTGGAGAGCTTAGAGAGCTTTGCTTCTGAGGGTCCAATTTTATGGGCCCCCAAAAGGCTTATTTTGTTTCCCTGCTCCTGCACATGAAGCCTGCTGGCTGAGTTCTCTCAGAACTTCTCAGCGCCCCCACCCACCCCCAAAAGCAAAGCTCACCAAGCTTGGATGCTATTACCCAAGGCCTCTTGGAGCCACCTTGAAAGTCTGGCGCCTCTATCTTCAAAAATGTGTGGTCACTGCTTACACACTCAGACATTCCCCAGAATCTGCCAGGCTCTTCAGCAAGTTCTGTGGTGGGAAAAATTACTTTTCCCACCATAGACTTCAATGGGGCTTTCTGTTATGCCCAGCTCTGTGGTAGAGGTTTCAACAGGAGGCAATGTGGTAGGGATCTTGCTCTGGGCGGGGGCACTTATTTCCTGCAGGGCTGCTGGTGTGAGTCTCCTGAAAGGAACCAGCCAACTTTGCTAAAGTTTGCCTGTGATGGCCAAATGCTGTGGGCATCAGGTTCACCTTCAACTCGGTGCCCACAGCATTTTCCTCTTCCACAATGCGCACCGCATTTTCTGCCCTCCAATCTGAGTCCTAGGACGCCTGGTTGGAGGGGGGGGGGAGGGAGAAAGGGAGGAAGGAAGCCGTTTCTCCACAGTGCCCATTACTGGGAAGTGAGTCGTTGCAACATTCCAATCCTTAGCAAATTATATATAAGCACTAGCGGGCCCGGCCACGCATTGCTGTGGCTGAGTCTGGTGAAGTGGAAAAGAAAGAAAAGGGGAAGTGAACGGTTCAAACATGTGGCAAGGCACAATGCTTGCAGGGGAGGGGCAAGGGGCCCCTCGCTCCCCTCCCTCTCTCCCGTTCCCTTGCATGGCACCCCACTCCGCCCCTCCCTCACCTTCCCCTTCCTCTGCTAGGGTGGGTGGGCCATGTGCAGATGGCTCGCCCCATCCCTTTCACTCCATAAGGCAGTGGTTTTCAAGGAAGGCATGGTTGGTTCCCTTGTATCAGAGGGTGTTTCTTTGACGGCCAGCAGATGGTGCTGTTGCAAAACAGAACTGTGGTTCCAACTGTCACAGGTGTGGCATGTACAGAATAACTGGCACAGTTGTGACATGTACACAACAGGATGTGTGGAAACAGTATGGAAACCTGGCCGCACGCGAATGCGACGTTGTGTGAAAATTTTAAAGCAATCGGTCCAGTAGTTTGGGGGATTACCTGTCAGCAGAAAAACGTGCTGATAGATTTTTTTATATATAGAAGATAGATTAAGAAATGCACTTATACAATATTTAGTAATGTATGTAATTTTTATTAGCATTAAATGAGACTGCCAAAAATAAAAACAAAAGGGGAAAAAACAGATATTGCTAATGATACTTTATTTGGCTAAATCTCCAACTATCTGGCCAAAACATGTTAATCCGAGATAGCTCCTGGCCATGACTGCTAGTAGAAATAGACTCTGCACAGCTGAAGAACTGGTTTTATAAACTCCTGCTCTGCTTCCAGAGTTAATTTCTGCAAGACAGACCCCCCCTCCCCCGCGCGCCTCCAGCCCCTGGGCCCAGGCTCCTGCTGCCGCCCCAAAGCCGAATGTGGCCGCACAGCCACGGCAGGGACACACGCAGTGGGAGACAGGCCAGAAAAACCAGCCTACCCGGCCGCGAGCCACACATTATGCGGCAAAAAGCCACGTGTGGCTCATGAACCAGTTTGGCTACCTGTTACGGTATATAGTATACTCGTTTAATCTGTCGTTTGTTGCCTCGTTAGCCACCCTGAGCCTGACTTGGGCCGGCACAGAAATTGAATAAATGAAGTGAAAAAATGAGGATGTCTGATAAGTGCTCGGTGGACAGTGGCAGCTTACCTGGAGGGCCACCACATTGTTGCTCCCACAGGTCTTGGCCACGGGCCTTCTGGGGTATCTCGTGGAAGGCTGAGCTACCACAAGCCACAGCTGAGCAGGCAGGATGCAGAGAAGGCAGCCCCACGTTCTTTGGAACCCTGCAGCGTGAGCTGCCACGTGTGGGCCGGGGGGGGGGTCCCGGCTGAAACGCTGGGCTTGGATCCGAGAAACCCCGTGCAAATCACCCAGTTAGCCTCACGGCTTTGTGATGGGATGAGATGCCGGAGAGCAGAAAGATGTCAGAGGCCTCAAGGAGAAAGGAAGGGATCGAATGAACGTGGGTCTGAAAGTGTGCCAGGCACGCGACAGGCAAGGCTCAGGGGCCATTCCTGAAAACTTCAGTGGCCTTCTCAAACAGTTTTCAGCCACCCGAGGACTCTGCAAGAGATTCACCCGGCCGCCCCCCTGAAACGGTGCAGAGACACACCATCAACCTCCCCTTCCTGAAAAACCAAGGTGTGAGCTATTACGGCCTTTTGTGAACCTGCTTCAATTGTCTGCCTCCCACCTCCGGGCAGCAATAAACAGGCTAGCAAATGTCATGGAGCAACACTCCAGCCAAACGTGTAAGAATTTCCCACTTTTGTATTCAGGGATGAAGCTCAGAAACAGCCTGGCCTGGCCAAAAGGGAGGGCCGGTTCTCCTTGCCCAGTCCCAGCCTCTTGGCCTTCTTCATGGGTGAATTCACCACGGGAGTGGTTTGCAGGGTTTGTGGGAAGGGGCCAGAGACTCCAGCACACACCCCAAGCGGGTGGAGAAGGAAGCAAAACTGAGGCTCACCACATCTGAACAACAGACTTGGAAACAAGGAGATACTTTTGCCTCTGTCTTTAGCACCCCAGAGGCAGCATTTAGCCCCAGGGAGAGGACTGCGTTTTGACCTGCTCGGCTCTTCCTTTGGTCAAATGCTGGGGCCCTCTGCTGCTCACCTGGACGGCTTCACTCACGGTGTCCCTTGATTGCTTATATTCTTAAAAGATAAAATTCATTTTATGCTTTGCTCCACACTTGTCCCCGTCTAACAGAGAGCCTGCGTCTTTCTGGGGATATCTCACACCTGTGCAGATCACTACCCAACCAACATTTGGGCTTCCTCCCCGGAGTTCCCCTGCTGATGGCGGCAGCAGCAGCAACCCCTAGTTGTTATATGGAAGGACTACAAAAAAGGTGGAGAGCCCAAGTCCTCACTGTGGTCGAGAAGTTGGAGACCTGGGCCCGCTAAATCCATAAAAGAAAGAAAGAAAGAAAGAAAGAAAGAAAGAAAGAAAGAAAGAAAGAAAGAAAGAAAGAAAGAAAGAAAGAAAGAAAGAAAGAAAGAAAGAAAGAAAGAAAGAAAGAAAGAGAGTTTGCACTTATACCCTGCCTTCCTCTCCTGTAAAGAGACTCAAGGGGGCATATAAGCTCCCTTCCTCTCCTCACAACAGACACTTTGTGAGGCAGGTGGAGCTAAGAAAGTTCAGCGAGAACTGTGACTGGCACAGGGTCACCCAGCAGGCTTCATGTGGAGGAGTGGGGAATCAAACCAGGTTCTCCAGATCAGAGTCTACCCCTGCTTTTAATCACTACACCACGTTGGCTCTCGAAGGACCTGACAGATCCTTTCAGCACAGCTCCCCCGCAAGCTGGCTCCAGAACCGCAGGGCACTCCCAGCGGATGCCAGAGGCCACCACACCAAGGCAGGGGCTGTGCTTAACCCAGGGGGTTCAGCCTCTTGCCAGAGCAGCCAGAACGTTCCCCTCTGAAGGGAAGGTCGAAGCTCCCCCCGCTCGTCCCTCAGCCGTGATGGGAAATGCTTGTGAGCGCAGGAACAAATCTTCCCCACTCCCCCAAAAATTGAGGCGGCGGCGCACCCTTCGGGCAGCTGTGCCACAGGCCCAGACAGCAGCTACACAAGAAGCTACTGTCACGTTGGCTGAATGGGGGGGGGGGGGGAACAGACTTCAGCCATTTGGACTGAGCCTCCTCCTTCCCCACCCCAGGATATCAAGCAGGCAGACTCTCCTCCCGCCCCACTCCCCCCATCCACAATACGGGGCTCAACTCCTCAAAACAGGCAGAGCCCCCACCTGACAGGCAGGCTGTCCCCTGTTGGAGAGACCAGCAGTTCATGCGACATGTTGCCTGTCCCTTAAGAGTCCATTCCCAACGGAGCCCTTGGGGGGCCGTGACCTTTAGGGCATCACTGTCAGCCCCCGACTCCCACTTGGGAAGAGCGGCCCCCACACGGGGGGCCAAAGGGCCAGAAAATGACCAGTGGCTGGAGCCCAGGAGAAGTCCCCCATGCCCATCTTAGAGCCAAAGCGATATTCAAAGAGTCATCCACTGCGTTCAACCAAATGGGAACACCATATAGCAACTGAGCTTCTATTTTTGAATTAAAAACTTTGACTGCTGCTGGAACAAGGGCATGGCCCTTTCCATAATAGAAGCGCACAATGGCATGAAAGCTAAGTTAGCAGCCAGCTGCCATAGCAGCTTTTTTTTTATGGGGTGCGTAACCAGGAGTGATTCTCGCAAAAAATTACTCCCACGTATCTATATCAACTGACCTCCTCTACTGGCACCGTGTTAATCGCCCATTTGTGCTTTTATAGCTGCTTAAGTAAAAACTAAAAATCTTGGTTTTTTTGGTAAAGTTGATAACAAGGCCATTGTTCACACAGTATTCTCCACACCTATTCAGCAGTCTATTAAGTCCCACCTTAGAACGGGATAAAAGGACAGTGTCATTTGCATATAGCAGTATTGAAATATGCCTTGTCCCTAGTTTGGGAGCATGGCCATTGACCCCTGCTTAAGGCTGATGGTAAGTCGCCAGGAAAAGGTTGGAAAAGGGTTGGCGCTTAGTATGGCAACATCCTTGCCTAACACCATTATAAGTTGGGCTAGAATCTGTAATGAGACCCTCTACAGCTTGTATCAGTGTAGAGTTCCCTTTTTAGATAGAGGAGTTTGTTATCTATCATCTGTGTAGTCAATTTAGCCCAGAGACGTTCTCTTGATATTGTGTCAAAGGCTGCCTTCAGGTCAATGAAGGCAGCATAAAGTCTACATCTTGGACCTCTAGTGTATTTGGTAACAAGGTGCGACAAAAGCATTGCATGATCTAACGTCGATTTCCCCCTTGTGAAGCCTATTTGTTCAGGACCGATTATGTTCTGCTGGATTGAACAGGTTTGAAGTTTGGATAATAGTGTTTTGGCATAAAGTTTCCCCACAACTGAGATGAAACTAATTGGGCGATAGTTGGCAGGATAGTTGGCAGGATAGGCACAATGACTGCAGACAGCCAAGATTTAGGAATGTGGCCTGTCATTAATTTGAGAGAATAATTTTGCCAATAGGGGAGCCCACCAGTCAACATGTGACTTTAACATCTCAGGGGAAATTAAGTCTGGACCAGAGGCTTTATGGGATTTCATTTCGGATATTAAGTTCACAACTTAAAGCAATGGAGTGCTGCTCCAGCTGCAGAGAGGGACAGAGCTCCCCCCTCCCCTGTGTCTGGCACCCGGCTCAGGCCTCCCCCTCCCCCCTCTTATGGGGTCTGCAGGGATGCACAACACCAGCCTTACGAGAGGCAGAACTTCACCAGGCTGGGGGCGGGGGGGGCAGGGGAGACAAAAGGGCAGAGAAGGTCCAAGTAGCCTGCCTGAAGACTCACAGTGTTCTTACAAAGGGCGGAAGGAGTTCACTTGAAAATTTCACTCCTTTATAAAATCTTCCCAGACAACGTCATAAGATAGCAATAAATTATTGAATGAGTACTTTATTTTTGGAATTCTCAAAAAAAGAAATATTTTTTCTACTAAAATGTCCTGGGAAATAGACTAGAAATTGGCTTTAAAACAAAAAAAAAACCAACCCCAAAACAGACGTCGCTCACTCAGGACTCTGCAATCGGGGTGGGGGGTGGTCCTCCTTCCCCAAGGGACACAAATGGGGGCACCCCCCTCCCCAGAACAGCAGGACACAAAGCAACTGAGTGCCGCATCAGCTGCAGAGCAGAAACGAGGGAGAGTTCCACAGAGCCCACGGCGGCAGGGCAAGCAAGGGGGAGACGGCACACGTGGGCAGACGGCCACGGCCTGGCCACTGGGGTCTTCCAGCCTAGACTTTATGGAGAGAAACGAGGCCCTTTTCCCCCACAGGTGTGTGATATGCAGAAGGAAAGGCAAAGGAAGAGGCCACAACAACCCAGAAGTGAGAGAACGCACTCGAATCACTGGAGCCTGCTGAGCCCCTCTGCCCAAAACGTAGCAACGGTGGCAGTGTTCGGTGGCTCCGGGATAAATCACCTTCCATGAGCATTTGACCCTAGAACCTTGAACGAGGCCGCTGAGAAATGGAGGTCCAGGAAGGGGCCAGAGCAGTTTTCAAAACTGGATGGGGAACGAAGCTGCTGATGCTGCTACCGTACAAAAACAAGGACGTTCCTCGAGGGGGAAGCTTGGCCCGGAACGTGAAAAACACAAAAGGCGTTTGGGGGGGAGGGGGGCAAAAAAGCCAGGCGCCACATCTTCGCCACTCCTTCCTTCCAGAGAGCAATCCCACCGGGAAGGGTGCAGGGCAGGGCTCCGCCTGACATTCAGTCCTCATCTGCAGGAAACTGTCTGGAGGCAGAAGACGGGCAGTCGGCACTCGCCACAGTCCAACCCGCTAAGCCAGCTGCGCCAGGCCACAGTCCCTTCAGCAGCAGCAGCCGCCGCCCCACAGACAAGCCCTTCCAGATCCCGCTTGTGGTCGAAACAGCAAACAGCAAGGGTGGCCCTTCCCTCGACAGGCCTTCGAGCACCACCGCCACAGACAGGCCCTGAGCCCTCACGCAGTACGTACCGGGGCCGGGGCCGACTGCTGGGCCAGCTGGCTACAGACAGGGCGGCCTAGAAGCCATACTTGGCCTGCGTCTGGCGCCTGCTGAGCTTGTTTTCTGCCCACGTGTTCTTCAGCTCCAGCTCCCGCTCTTTCGCCTGGGAGAAGGGAGAGGAGTGAGGCACACACCTGTTTGCCAGGCTGCCCGGCTCTTCCGGTGGGAGTCTCCCCCTGCCGGCCAGGCCCCCTGCCTTGGTCTTAATGCCCAAATTCCCCCCCCCCCCCCCCCCCGGCCAAGGCACACAGGAGGCTCGCCCGGCAATCAGAGACCACCAGTGCAGGCATCCACACTGGGTCTTTGGCGCCAAACCCAGACAACCCCCTGCCCCAGGCAGCATTCACAGCCTCTCAGCCTCACCTGGTGAATCAGGTATGTGATCTGATGCTTCCTGCGCTGCTGCCCGGTGGGCTGCTCACCTTTCTTCTGCAGAGAGAGGAGGAGAAGGCGTTGCGAGGGTGAGCGAGCGAGGGAGGCCAGCCGGAAGGCGGCTCCCAGCTCTTGCAAGACTCACCCCTCGGGAGCAGGTGAGATCTGACCCCTCCCGCCCCCCACAGCCTCGGGGCCGGCGGAGGCTGACCTTGCTGAAGGACTTCATGTTCTGCTCCTCCGTCAAGGACTTGGTCAGCCACTGCTGGGCTCCACTCAGCTGATCGTCCCCCTTGATCTCCACAAAGTTGATCTCTTCCCGCCCACGGTTCCGTTTGCCTTGGAGACGCTTGAACTGAGCCGGGAAGGAAAGAAGCCGTCAGCACTCCAAGCCCTGCACCTTATTCCAGAGTGCCCCCCCCCCCCCCCCGCATTCAGCAAGGCAGGCTGGGCTTGGCAAGCAGAACCTCCCCTCCCCCGCAACCAGACCCAGGCCTGCTGGGCCCTCCTCTCCCCTGACCACCAAGTAGATCGGCGAGTCCCTGGAGGGACAGACCCCCCCCCCCCAAGCCAGAGGATCACTGGCTGGACACCTCGTCCTAAGGACGCAATAGAAACAAGACTGACAAGCCAGAAGCAAAGGGGAGAAATGAAATGGGTACAGCTGCAAAAGTCACACTCCTAGTTCCATTTCTTTGCCACCAAGACTTGGCAAGTAGACCTCCAACCAAACATAGATGGTGGAACCCCTAACTCAAGCAGCGCAGGCAGCTGTCCAGAGGGGAGCCCAAGACCCTGTTAGAAAAGATCCTCCTTTTCCCCTTGGCACAGACACCTGCGGACAGACACCGGGAAGCCCGCCTGCTCCGGCCTCCAGCAGTCCACCCTGCACCCACTGGGGCTCAGCTAGTCCTGAAGCATATCACTCCTGCTGTGGGGTGGGCAGGACAAACCCTCCCTTATCGAGGTCAAACACAACCACCCTGACGAAAGAGGCTGTTATAACCAACCCTGGCCGGCACCTCCACAAATCCCAGCGCAGCCGTCCTGCAAGCCACAAGGACGCTGCTCTGGGAAGCCCAAAAGACTCGCCCACGGATCTCATGCTCTTCAGCCTGATCAGACTTTTTGCCCTCACAACACGGATGTTCCTGCTGTGCCCAGAAACTAAACTAATTATTGTCTTATGTCACTCTTTCTAAAAAGTATAGAAGTCGTGGTTTTTCCAGCATTCTTCCAAATTCCCCATTGTAAAAACAGAACAAGTCTAAAGATTTTTTACTTTATGCTTCTTAAGTGTGAAAAACCTTCCTTTAAACACTGTTGCGATCATTTGAAAAATAGAAAACGGTTCACACAAGTCTTCTCTCCTCGCCCCCCTCAAAATTCCTCAATTTTTCCTCTTCAGAAAATCAGGAGATGGGCAGCTCAACCTTCTTCTTTTCTCCGGAGTCTTCACATTTCTTGCTGAGCCAGCATGACATAGTGGTTGAGAATGGTAGACTCTAATCTGGAGAACTGGGTTTGATCCGCCACTACTCCACATGAGTGGTGGACTCTTATCTGAACTGGGTTTGTTTCCCCGTTCATCCACATGAAGCCTGCTGGGTGGCCTTGAGCCAATCACGGTTCTCTCCAAACTCTTTCAGCCCCACCTTCCTCACAAGACATCTGTTGTGGGGTGAGGAAGGGAAGGAGTTTGTAAGCTGCTTTGAGATGCCTTACAGAACAGAAGAAGAGTTTGGATTTATATCCTCCTTTTCTCTCCTGCAGGAGACTCAAAGGGGCTGACAATCTCCTTGCCCTTCCCCACCCCCCCTCACAACAAACACCCTGTGAGGTAGGTGGGGCTGAGAGAGCTTGGAGAAGCTGTGACTAGCCCAAGGTCACCCAGCTGGCGTGTGTGGGAGTGTACAGGCTAATCTGAATTCCCCAGATAAACCTCCACAGCTCAGGCGGCAGAGCTGGGAATCAAACCCGGTTCCTCCAGATTAGATACACGAGCTCTTAACCTCCTACGCCAGAAAGGCAAGTATAAATCCAAACTCTTCAATTCAACAGTTGGCAAGCATTGTGTTTAAACACGGACTGTGGGGAGGAAGGGAGCGCAGTCGGCATGTTTTAAATATTAACATAGAACTTGACAAATCAACAGGAAATGTGATTTCAATCAAAGCAAAAAGAATTAAACCTAAGCTTGGGACTGCTCGGGGGGGGGGGGGCAGAGGGAGCCAGAGACCCAGGTGCCATTCCTGTGGGTCATGCCCACCCCCATCCTCCTCCGGAGCAAGGTGAGGGTAAGCACCCCAGGTGCAACTCACTTGGGTTTTTTTGGGGGGGGGGGGCTACTTTGATTGTAGTTTTACTTGTTATATTTTAATGACGTTTTATTGTGGTATTTTACTGTTTTTAACTTACCGGTATATAAGCTGCCTACGTCCACTAGCAAGAAGAAGGGCATAAATGCTTATAAATAACATAAAGCCACAGGAATCCTTGGCCAACCAGACTCCAGAGCAGGTGGCACGAATGCAGCCACACCCCTTCCTAGAGCCCCGGCTCACCCCAGCAGTCAGCCCCACTTACCGCTTCATCATCCATGAAAGAAGAAACGTCACTGCTCATTTCCGGGGGGGGTCCCAGGGCTGGGTCAGCAGATTCCAAAGAGTAGCCAGTGCTGTAGTAATCCTGTGGCAGAACACAAAAAGCAGGAGCTCCTGAAGACCAGATAATGCCAGCGCCCCTGCCCTCCACACGCTCCTCTCTTCCGGGCACGCTCTGGCCTAAAGGAGCAGCAGTGGCGTAGGAGGTTAAGAGCTCGTGTAACTAATCTGGCGGAACCGGGTTTGATTCCCCGCTCTGCCGCCTGAGCTGTGGAGGCTTCTCTGGGGAATTCAGATTATTAGCCTGTACACTCCCACACACGCCAGCTGGGTGACCTTGGGCTAGTCACAGCTTCTCGGAGCTCTCTCAGCCCCACCCACCTCACAGGGTGTTTGTTGTGAGGGGGGAAGGGCAAGGAGATTGTCAGCCCCTTTGAGTCTCCTGCAGGAGAGAAAGGGGGGATATAAATCCAAACTAAAGTAATTGGCCTCAAGGGACTCCCCATCATCTTAGTCTCTTAGAGAATCTTCCTTAAACCAGCCACACTTCACAAATTTCTCTGCCCCCTGGAAGGGACCTGCTTCAACTCTGGAACACCAGCCCCCCCCCCCCCCCTTGGTGCTTCCTGGTGCAACATACACAGAAGCCATGGAACTGGACTGCCACACACGCAAACCCAGCAGTCTGCAGATGTATGAAACCTCCAGCTGCAGATACACGGCTGCTGGGGAAAGGCAATGCCCCTGAGGGCTGCTGCTCCGAGGGCAGCTTCTCCTTCCTGCCAAAGACCACCACAGGCCCTCTCAGGAACTGGTCTGGTCAAGATGCTGCATGGCTGCGCACGGGCTCCCTACCTCATAGTAACCGCTGGTGATGCCGGGATACTGGCTGTACAGCTGGCTGCCATAGTCTTCTCCAGGCTTTGGTGCCCATCCATGGGCTGCTTGAGAGCTTGCTGCTCCTGGTGAAGTCTTGAACTCCAAGGGGGCATTGGCAGCAGCACCCTGGCCCTCGGGCTCAGGGGACGGCTCTGTCCCAGGGGGCAGGTCATCCGTCAAGATGTCCGCTGAGTACACAAAGGGCTCAGGGGTGATGGTGGGTGGCTCCAACAGGGAGAAGTAGTTCTCAGGAGCCACCTCCTCATCGCTGTCGTTTTCCTCCTGGGTGATCTGCTTGGTCACCTGCAGGGCGGCGTTCTTAGCCGCTGCCTTGATGGCGGACGGAGAGGGAGTTGTTGTGGCCGTGGCAGAGGGGGCCGCCGCCTTTGGGGGCTTGGAGGTGGATGCTGGAACTTTAGCCGGTTTTGGCTCCTGCTGGGAGTTCTCCGACACTTTCTTTGAGAAAGCGTAAGGTAGAAGCAGCCTGTTTGTCTCCTTGACAGTCAGGTTTTTGGGCTGAGGAAGCAACGCGGACAAGCCGGACCCCTCACTGTGGCCCTGAAAGAAAGACAAAGAAAGTCAGCCCCCCCTCTTCACCCAACCTCCTCCAACTTGACCTAAACCCATAAAGAACCTGACAGCTGGAGCTGTCATTCACTCTGAGGCCTGAACTTGTGGCCTAAAACCAGGAAGACGCTGCAGGATGTTTTCCTTAGAAGGTAAGGGTTTCCCTGGCAGAAGTCATTGAATGAAAGAACACAATCACCACTGCTTTAACATCAAGCACGTAATTTCACGATTGTGATTACCACCAAAAAAACAAGCCACAGTTTGAGAATAAAATCCCATCCTGGGGGGTCAAGATGAAGATTCAGGGGGCACGTCAGACTGGGAGACCCGCTCTCCTCTCCCAAGCCTGCTGGAAAGCCTGCAAGTCCTCACCTGGAAAGGCTTCTTTGCTGGCTCACTGTCTTCCTCGGAATCTGACTGGGAGAGAAACAGCAACGGAGGTGAGTGAAGGCAGCAGGAAACCAGGGCAGACACACAAACCCAAGCACAGGGCCCTGACCACAGGAGTGGACGACTCAGTCCAAACTGGGGCACGGAACCAGGGGACTGATTGTCCAGCTGCCTGCAGAGCTCGATGAAGTCAGGCTCTCGGGCCTTGCAGAGCGGCCCCCTCCCCACATAAAACAAGAGCTCTTACTCATATTGCCGAGGGCTTTCGTGGCTGGAATCAACTGGCTGTTCTGGGGTTTCCAAGCTGTGCGACCGTGTGAGGTGGCCAACCTATGGCACTCCAAGACGTTCATGGATTACAATTCCCATCAGCCAATTGGCCATGCTGGCAGGGGCTGATGGGAATTGTAGTCTGTGAACATCTGGAGTGCCAGAGGTTGGCCACCCCTGGTGTAGGTTAACCTACCCAACCACGCAACCCGGAAAACCTAGAACAGCCAATGCAGCATTAAATGGCCTAGAACCCCCAAAAGGCACGTGGCAGGTGTGATGTCCTCTGGCATGGCTTTCCCTTAAGAACATAAGAACAAGCCAGCTGGATCAGACCAGAGTCCATCTAGTCCAGCTCTCTGCTACTCGCAGTGGCCCACCAGGTGCCTTTGGGAGCTCACATGCAGGAGGTGAAAGCAATGGCCTTCTGCTGCTGCTGCTCCCGAGCACCTGGTCTGCTAAGGCATTTGCAACCTCAGATCAAGGAGGATCAAGATTGGTAGCCACAGATCGACTTCTCCTCCATCAATCTGTCCAAGCCCCTTTTAAAGCTATCCAGGTTAGTGGCCATCCCTTCCCTTTGTCCTTCCCTTTCCGAGCAGACCTGGGGGCCACTTTTATAGGAATATTTACTCCCCACCCCCCGCAAAGGGGTGGTGGCGGCCCTGCGGCATTCCAGAGGTTCATGGACTACAATTCCCATCAGCCCCTGCCAGCACGGCCAATTGACCATGCTGGCAGGGGCTGATGGGAATTGTAGTCCACGAACCTCTGGAGTGCCGCAGGGCCGCCACCATTGCTTGAAGGCCATTCTCTTGCCAGCTGCCCTGAGCCCACTGGGCCTAAGCCAGCGTATCCATCAGGCTGGGCCTGACTGTGGGCCTGGCCCGGGCCGCTCGCCGGCTCTTCTCGCGGGCCGGACTCACGTCGGGCGACCGCAGCTGCGGCGCGGCTATCCTGACCGGCTGCGCCCGCTTCTTGGCCTTGGGCGGCGGGAGGGCGGGCTCGGGCGCCGGCGGGGGGGAAGGCGCGGGGCCGGCGGGGAGCCAGGCCGGGCCGGGCCTGCCCTTGGGGGGCGGCAGAGAGGAGAAGAGTCCGCCGCGCCCTCGGCCCCCCGCCGCCGCCGCCGCTTCCTCCTCCTCCTCCTCCTGCTCTTCTTCTGCCGCCGCCTCCTCTTCCTCGCCGCTACTGGCGTACGCCACTAAGGACATGGCGTCCACCCGCCCGGCACGCGAGGCCGAGAATTAGCTCGTCGAACTAGGCCGCGCTCCCCGAGCGCGAAAAAGCCCGCTAGGCCGCGACCGTCGCCATGGCAACGCCGCCCGCCCGAAGGGAGGGGGAGGGAGTAGGGCAGCGCCAAGCGAGGCGCGCCTCGCGGTCCGGGCTTGGGCGGCGGGTAATGGCTGCCGTGGAAGCGAAGGGGAATTTCGCCCGACTCCCGCCGTCCACAGCGCCCGGGCGGAGAGACGACTACAGCTCCCAAAAGGCGCCGCGCCGGAAGCCGCCATTGGACTGCCGGCAAATGGCCGCGCAACGCCCGCCGGGAAATGGAGTCTGTTCGCCCCGCGCGGCCTCCAGGAAGGAAATGGCACAACTCCCAGCAGGCATTTCGCGCGCTTTCCCGCCGTCGGTCAGGAGAGCTCTTAAAATGGCCGTCCGCGATGGGCGGGGCCCGAAAGGGGCGGGGCCTGGGCAGAATCCGGCGGGGCGCCGCCCCCTCGCGTGTTGATTTCAGGGAGGCTCGCCCGGGAGGGAAGCCTGTGACGTCTCAGCCCGGGCGAAGTCCCGGATGTGGAGGGGCCAAAGTTCCCCGAGGGGGCGGGGAGGCCCGAGGAGGCCCCAGGTTGACTGCCCCTGACCGCGGAGGCTCTCTCTCTCTGTGTCACTACCTCCCCGCCGCCGCCAAGGGGCACGTGGGGCGCCCCTGGACCCCCCAGCTCCTCTGTGGGGCCCCCCTGCAGGCGGCCAGGCCTCCCCGCCGCCGCGCGCTCTCCGCCAGCCCTGGGGGCGGCGCCGGAGGGGAGAGGCCGGCCACGCCCCCTGAGCCCGCCCAGGAAGGAGCCCGCGACGGAGGGAGGGAGGGAGGGAAGGAGGCGAAAACACCGCCGCCAGCGCCGCCTCCTCGCCCGCCCGCCCGCCAGGCCGCACCGCCCGCCCGCCCGCCCGCTGGGGAGGAGGAGGAGGAGGAGGCTGGGTCGCTCCGCCGCGCACGGTTGCCGGGGGGAGGAGGAGGGGGAGGCCGGGCGGCCCCGCGGAGGAGGCCGGGCGCGTCGGAGCCGAGCAGGCCGCGCCGCCTCCGCCATCATGTCGCGCTCGCACCGGCAGCGGCAGTACCAGTGCGGCGACCTGGTCTTCGCCAAGATGAAGGGCTACCCGCACTGGCCCGCCCGGGTAAGGGGGACGGGGAGCGGGCAGCAGCAGCAGCAGCAGCAGGGCCTCCTCCGCCCCGGCCCCCCGCGGCGCCCAGCCGGAGGGGGGGGGCAGGCGACTCCTTGCCCCCGGGGTCTCCCGCGGCGCCCCTGCCAGGCCTCCTGCCTGCGCCTCTCCTGCGGCCCCCGCGCCGCCTCTTTGCGGGAGGGGGAGGGGGAGGAGGAGGAGGCCGGGCCCGCCTGGGAACCGGGCGGAGGGGGGGGGGTCCCCCGGCTGGCCAGGCTTAGAGGCGCGCACGGCTGCCCCCGGAGACCCCTTAGGAAGGCAGCACACGTGTCAAGCCCCCCCTCCTTCCCCAGCCGCGGGGGGCTTCAGATCTAATTAGCGGGGGGGCTACCGGGGGGGGCCTGGCAACGGAGGCCACCACGCCTCCCCCCTGGCCCCCTTCGGGGGTCAGAAACTGTGCCGTCGGGGGGGGCCGGGCTTTCCCTCTTGCATGATGCCCTCAGAGGGCCCCTCCTTCTCGTGGCGTCTGGGGTGGTGGGGGTCTTCTTCTGTGCAGGTGGAAGAGCTCAGTGGTGGGAGCAGAGGGGCTGCCGGCGTGGTTTTAAGCCGTGCTGGGGGGGGGGGGGCTGAGTCTGGGGCTGGATGCTCAGCAGCACTTGGCTTTTCCGGGGGGGGGGGGTCCTCTGGGTCTGGTTTCTCCCATGGAAGGAATGCCAGTGAGTGGGGCACCCTTGCCCACTGTCTAAATGGCAATTGAAGCTTTTCAGGAGGCGGCCCCCATTTGTCTGGGACCCCCACGCCACAGAGACTTGTTGAGGCAGTTACGCAAGTGGCAGCAAACTTGGGGGGGGCCAGGCTGGTAAAAGTTTTGTAGGCTAGTGATTGTCGAAGGCTTTCACGGCCGGAATCACTGGGGTGCTGTGGGGTTTCCCGGGTTGTGCGACCGTGTTCCAGCAGCATTCTCTCCTGACGTTTCGCCTGCTTCTGTGGCTGGCCTCTGAAGATGCCAACCACAGATGCCAACCGGGAAATCCACAACGACACCCTAGGCTAGTGATTGTGGTAGACTTGACAGCTGCTTGCAGGGGGAGATCTGCAACCAACCGGGGGCCCTCCTGACCCATTCCAGACAAGGGGGCCTCCTTCTGTGCCCAGACTGCAGGCCTCCGAAAGTTGCTTGGACAAAACGTTTCACTGCTCCTGGAAAAGGGGTTTGTCGGCCTATTGGGCTTCAGCACAAAGGAAGACCAGAGTGCCCCGGATAGGGCCCCGGCCTTCTGAGCAGGGAGGGCGCTGCAGCTTCACACACCTGCCCTGAAGGACCTCCCCCTTTGTGGTGCCTGTTCCCTCCCAGCTACTGGAGCAGCAGGTGCTCCGGAGGGGCCCAACGGAGCTCACCTGTGTGGCTGTGTGAAGCACCTCTCTGTCCAGCAGCTGCCTCTGTTGTCGGAGGGCTCTTAGGCCCCTTCTGCACCTGCAGAATAACCCACTTCCAGTCCACTTTGCAGCTGGATTTTACTGTGGGGAATAGCAACATCCACTTGCAAACCATTGAGAAAGTGGGTCGAAGGCGCGTTGTTCTGCAGGTGCGGAGGGGCCTCAGATGGCCGCTTCCCCGCAGGGCTGCCCTTTGGCGACAGACGGGGCTCCATCGCTGTCCCCAGGACCCCCATAGTGGCCTGAGGGCTCAGCCTGGCTGGGCTTCTCTGGCCGTGGGGTGCTGACTTGAGGCGGGGTCCCCTGGGACCTTGTGCTGGACAGGAGGGGTCCCAAGAGTGGTGGCTCAGAGGCACCTTCAGAGCACCCAGGGGGAGGGCAGATTTCAAATCAGGCTCCCTGGCTCCTTGTTTATGGATCCCCTGAGCAGCTGGGGGGGTGCAACTGGTGGCTGTCCCAATGCCTTTGGAGGCGACTCTGCTGTGCTGGCTAGCCGGGGGGGGGGGGGGGCTTTTTAACAGCCAAATTCAGGGGAACCAGATGAAGAATGTCTGTGGGGGGGGGGGTTGTGTGGTTTCCTGGTTGTGTGGCCATGTTCCAGTCACATTTTCTCCTGACGTTTCGCCTGCATCCGTGGCTGGCGTCGGAAGGTAGATTGCCAGGAGAAAATGCAACTGGAACACGGCCATACAGCCAGAAACCCCACAACACCCCGGTGATTCCAGCCATGAAAGCCTTCCAACAATTTCTGCTTGGCTTCTGTGAGATGCAAGACAGGCTTTCAGTGATACCGGCGGGGGGGTGTCTTCTGGGGGAAACATCCAATTTCAAATGTAAATAATTCTAGCAAAAGTAAGCAAACCCATCACCTCCCAGTCCGTGCTTCATTCCCCTCAAAGAGCCCGCCTGATGAAGTGATGGTTTTGCAGCGCAGCAGCCGTGGCGACTTCAGACCGTATTTACACATTTGTTCCGCGTTGACATTATCTATAGTCCGCCTCTTCCACTGAGGCTCTGGTTGGATCAAACGGCGAAAAGGCCAGGAATCAGAGCTGGGCCTGATGGAGCATGGAAACGGGAGCATGAGGCATTCCTGGTTAGCAGCACTTCCGGCAAGCAGGCGTGGCCTGCCACGTCCAGAGTGTGGCCAACCGGGCCCGTTCCCTTTATCAGAACACCCTCTTGAGCCCCACTGCATGAACGCCTCGCCCTGTTGCCTGACGGAACAATTCTGTTTGCCACCATTTCTGGAACACGAGAAGTGTGGGAGGCCTCCTCACCTGGCCAGGCAGAGAAGAAGGCGCTGCAGTTTTTGAGTTTGCCCGGCCGTAGGGTGGCCTCTGCAGAGGGCCCTGGCTGGGTGGGGCGCAGGGAAGAGAAATGAGGGGCCAAAGGCCTGGAAACCTTTGTGTGGGATGGTCAGCATCTTGAATTGGACCCGGTAACTGGTGGGCAGCCTGTGCACAATTGCGGAATAAGAACAAGCCAGCTGGATCAGACCAGAGTCCATCTAGTCCAGCTCTCTGCTACTCTCAGTGGCCCACCAGGTGCCTTTGGGAGCTCACCTGCAGGAGGTGAACGCAATGGCCTTCTGCTGCTGCTGCTGCTGCTCCCGAGCACCTGGTCTGCTAAGGCATTTGCAACCTCAGATCAAGGAGGATCAAGATTGGTAGCCATAGATCGACTTCTCCTCCATAAATCTGTCCAAGCCTCTTTTAAAGCTATCCAGGTGAGTGGCCATCACCACCTCCTGTGGCAGCATATTCCAAACACCAATCACATGTTGCGTGAAGAAGTGTTTCCTTTTATTAGTCCTAATTCCCCCCCCCCCCCAGCATTTTCAATGGATGCCCCCTGGTTCTCTAGTGACAGGAGAAAGAGAGAACAATTTCTCTCTGTCAACATTTTCTACCCCATGCATAATTTTATAGACTTCAATCATATCCCCCCTTAGCTGCCTCCTCTCCAAACTAAAGAGTCCCAAACGCTGCAGCCTCTCCTCATAGGGAAGGTGCTCCAGTCCCTCAATCATCCTCGTTGCCCTTCTCTGCACTTTTTCTATCTCTTCGATATCCTTTTTGAGATGCGGCGGCCAGAACTGGACACAGGACTCCAAGTGCGGTCGCACCACGGCTTTATATAAGGGCATGACAATCCTTGCAGTTTTATCAACTCCTTTCCTAATGATCCCCAGCATAGAGTTTGCCTTTTTCACAGCTGCCGTGCATTGAGTTGACATGTGATATATACTGGAAAACCCACCACAACCAGTTGGAAGAAAGCGTTCTTTGCAGCCGGTCCCCTCCAGCAGTCACGTTGGATCCAGAATCACCTCAAGGCTCCTAACCGGTGACACTGCCATATTGCCAGGAGATCTGGACAGAGGGCATCAGGAGCTAGATATTGCCCGCAGAGTCCACTTCCGAAACTCCTGATGATAGTTTCTGCAGCAGGCTGACACAGCGCTTGAATAGTGAGGGGAATTAGAATAGAATAGAATCTTTATTGGCCAAGTGTGATTGGACACACAAGGAATTTGTCTCCGGTGCATATGCTCTCAGTGTAGATGGAGAGACGGAGCCCCCTGGATCCCCTGGGGGGCAGAGCGGGCGTTTTCCCAAGGAGAAATAATGGCTTGGGTGCTGTGTGGTTTCCGGGCTGTATGGCCGTGTTCTAGCAGCATTCTCTCCTGACGTTTCGCCTGCATCTGTGGCTGGCATCTTCAGAGGATCTTCAGAGATGATCCTCTGAAGATGCCGCCACCCACAGATGCAGGCGAAACGTCAGGAGAGAATGCTGCTAGAACACGGCCATACAGCCCGGAAACCACACAGCACCCAAGTGATTCCGGCCGTGAAAGCCTTCGACAATACACAGAAATAATGGCGTTTCCCTGTCCTGCATCTCCTGAGCCGCCTTGCTTGGGGGTGCCGTCCTGCTGTCCGGATCGTTCCAGAAGCAGACGGTTGAGTGGCGGGGGCCCGGTCTCTTTCGGCAGGGGCTTTGGGCTCCTCACCTGCGGCACGCGGACGGTGCGTGCGCTGAGGTTTCTTTCTTTCTCTTGCTCCTGTGTCTCGGTGCGTGTGCAGAGGGCCTCAGGGCGCAGCAGCACATGGGCCGCTCCACAGCCGGAACCAGGGGGTTTGAGCCGCCACAGCAGAGCCCTCGGCCGGGGGGGGGGGGGCCACCCCCAGGAGGAAAGCTCCCTTCGTTGCCGGAGCCATCGTTCCTGGGGGGGGGGGGGGGGGGTGACCTTTCCTCCTAGCTTCTGTGTCATTGTCAGCTGCAGTGGCTACTCCTCCCAGGCCAGAGTGGCACTGGTGTGTATGGGGGGGGGGGGGGCTGAGCGCGGGTTTCCTGAAGTGGCTTTTCCCCCACTGGCCCTCCACCCTTTCTTTTGGATGGGGTAGACGGCCATCAAGGAGAGAGGGGATCTCTTTGTTTCTCCCAGGTGGGAGAGGGAGAGGGTGGGGCCTGCCCCCCCCCCCCATGTGGGTTGTCTCCACCAGTGGAGGCCTCTGATCAGTGCAACAGGCTGGGATTTTGTCTGCCCATCCCTCCCTCCCTCCCCCCCCCCCCCCAGGGCTGGTTCTGGGCCTCTTGAGAGCCCTTTGTTGGGTTTCTAACTCAGGGGGGTGGGAAGCAGGGGGGCTTTGCGGTCTCCTCGGCACATAAAGGGTCCAGGCTCTGGTTACATGGGGGGGGAGGTGGCGGCGATGGGCGCTGTGCTTTGGTCTCGGGATGCCAGATGGCCCCCTCTCCCTCACGGGCATCTCCAGTTTCAGGGCATCAAAGCTCTGCCGCCACCGTGGCTGAGCTGAGGCAGGTAAGGCCGGCCCCACGCTCCTTCCTTGGGCAGCCACCTGCCTGGGCAGGTTTGGGGCTGGCTAGAACCACGTGTTGGGGGGGGGGGGAGGAGGCCCAGGCCTGCCTCTTGGTGCCTCTGCAGCCCTTCTTGGCGCAGAGGGAGAAAGAGGTCAGCCTTTGTGTTCGTGGCCTCTGCTCCGTGCCAGTGATTTGGGGACGGGTGTCCCGGTTCCCCTCCAGGAGTGCCTTGGAGACCAGCAAGAGTTGTGGGGTGTGAGCTGCTGAGGCTCGGAGCTGTCTCGGTGAGACGGGGGAAGAGGCCTGTGTAAAGCCCGGCTTCCCTGGGCCCGGCCTGCCCCAAGACTCTGGCCCGTGAGCTGCCCCTTGCTCTTTGCAGACTGTGTTCCTCCTGCTGCTGCTGCATGCCCTGTTGTGTATTTGGTGCGGGGTGTGTGTGTGTGTGTGCACGTGAGAGTGTGTCTCTTGACATTCGGTCCAAGATTATGGAATCCAAGCGCTGGAAGGGGCCATCCTGGCAATCTAATCCCAACCCCTCAACACAGCATCAGCCTAGAGCATAGGTGTCCATCTCTGGCGCTTCAGCAGAGGCTGGTGGGAATTGTAGTCCATTAATATCTGAAGGGACACCCCCAGCCTAGAGCGTCCCAGACAAGTGTTTGTTCGGCTGCTGCTTGAAGAGGGCCAGTGGGTGGGGGGGGATCACCCCCTCCTTGGGCCCCCCCATTCCACTGTTGCACAGTTTTTATGGTGCATTTCCCTCCACTATCCAGTTGGTATCTTTCTCCCTTTAATTTATGGCCATTGTTGTGGGTCCTTTCCAGGTGGAGAGGTTTGCCTGGGGCTCTGCCTTGGTGGCTGCCTTGGGCCAAGGAGAAGCCCTGTCTGTGAGCGCCTCTGCTCCTGGTGCCCTCCTTCCTCCCCACCCACTGTGGGGCCTGCCCCGTTCCTTCCCAGTCTGCCTCGTCTCCTGTGAAATGTATCCCCAACCTGAGGGAAAGGGGTGGGACAGAGGCTGCCTCCTGGCCTGCTGGCTCTTGCTCACAAGGAGTCCCAGATAACCAGTTGACAGGTAGGCCAGCCAGGCAGGTGGTGCTTGCGGCCTGGCTCCAGCATCACACACAGTTTGGCAGGTGCAGCTCAGAGCTGGGAGGGACACCAAGGGTCATCCAGTCCAGCCCCCCAGTGACTTCTTAGTCTTGCTGTGGTGTCCCTGAGATGTAACACCCGGCATCTGCTGGAGGATAACTGCTCCCCCCCCCCCCCGATGCTGAGAGGAGATGAGCAGGAGTTTGGAGGGGAATAGGCCTGCTGGGGTTACGGGCCCAGTGAGCACGCAGTTTGCGTGCCAGGGCTGATGCTCCACCGGGAGTGGGGCCCCGGCCTGCCTGTAGCCCTCTTTTATTTATTTTATTTATTTATTATATTTATATACCGCCCTCCCCCAAAGGCTCAGTGCGGTGTTTTCAGGGAGGTCCCTGCCTCCTCTCTTCGAGGTGGCCTTTCGAATGCAGCCTTTCTGACAGTTGGGGCAGCCACTCCAAGTGCCCCTCCCCACAGGGCTCCTGCAGGCGGCCCTCCCCTCTGCCAGACCAGGAGACCACTGGTCCACTTTGCCCAGAGGCCTTTTGCACAGAGACCCAGGAGGGAGGGGAGCAAGCAGGCCAGAGAGTGTCGCCAGGTCCTCCCTGAGCGCTTGTGGGGATGTGGGGAGTGAGGGGGGTTCCACCTGCATGCCCCTGCAGGTGAGGTTTGCGGAGAGTTGTGCCCCCCCCCCCCCCGCGCTCGATGTCCCTGTGAGCTGTGGTGAGGCAGGGCTGGCTGCTGCTGCTGCTTCAGAGAGGCCCGTTCTGGAAGCTCCAGAGGGAGGCGTTTTTTTGTCCTATCCTGCCTCCTGCAGAAGCTGGACGTAGGAGGGTGAGCCCTCCGTCGGTGTACCCGAAGCTGCGGCCGGGGGGGGGGGGGGCGGGCAAAGGGCACTGCCGCCTGCCCTGCTTTCCTGCATTTCCGTGCTCAGCCGGCCTGTCGCAAGGTCTGAGCCGTGTGAGGCTGGCTGCCTCCCTCTGCGAGGAAATCCGAGCCAGAGCAGCGATGACTCAGCGCAGGAGGCAGGCCGGGCCCTTGCCGTGCGGCCTGTGGCGGGAGGATTGGGTGGGGGGTCCCTCCTGAGGAGGAGGAGGAGGTCTTCCCCCAAATCCTTCCGCTAACGGCCTTGTTTGCACACTTGGGCCTCAAGAGTGACCTTGCAGAACTCGGTGGGGCACCTTCAGGAAGCTGAGTGCCAGCCGGAGGAGGGTGATAACAACGCTGCGCAGCTGGTGCTGGGCATGCCCGGCGTCCTGCCGACGTATCCTCTCTTTCCCTGCGGGGGGGTTATTTGGTTGGCGCCTGTTGATAAAGGGACAAAGCTCAAAGCTTTCCTTGCGACAGTGCATGTACTGTTGGTCTACGGCTGTCATAAACGCAGCTCTTTCTTTGCGACGCTGCCGACGGCACCTCTGGAAAGTCAGCCGCTGGGTGCTCGGATCCTGCAGCTCAGTGCTGCGGAGGGCGGCTCCAGCCTCTGGCACGAGCTCCTTCCCCTCAAGTGGCCGGGCAGGGAGGAGCTCCGCCACGAGCAGGACAGATTCCACCGGAGGCATCCCACGGGGTGGCTTGCACGTGTGCGCCCAGGGGATGCCCAGAAGCAATTTCCCTGCTGCTTGGGGGCGGCCGGAGTCCCTGACCCTTCGCTTTGGAAAGGCCGATCCTTCCAAAGAATGGTTGGAGCGCTCTCCCTGTGCAATTCCCTCCCCACCCCCCGCCTAGTTCTCAGGATTGTTCCCCCCCCCCCAACTATTACAGGAGCTTATCCTGACCCTGGCAAAGACTGACCCCCCCCCCCCCCCCCAAAAAAAAACCTGGCCAACGCTTCCAGGGCCCGGCTGCTTCCTGGATAGCTTTTAAAGGGGCTTGGACAGATTGATGGAGGAGAAGTCGATCTATGGCTACCAATCTTGATCCTCCTTGATCTGAGGTTGCAGATGCCATAGCAGACCAGGTGCTCAGGAGCAGCAGCAGCCGCAGAAGGCCATTGCTTTCACCTCCTGCAGGTGAGCTCCCAAAGGCACCTGGTGGGCCACTGCGAGTAGCAGAGTGCTGGACTAGATGGACGCTGGTCTGATCCAGCAGGCTCTTTCTTATGTTCCTTTTACATGGGAGTATTAGCTATCGTTAGCTTGAATTGCCGCCCACCATTCTCCTTGAAGAGCGGGGACCGGACAGCGCTGGCTGCTCATCCACAGAATAATGCAGTGGGCCAGGACTGGGATGGCCAGAGAGCAAGGCCAGCTGAGTTGTTGTTTTAAAAAACCTCGTCAACGGCAGCAGATCAGGCCGTGCAGGTGAAGGAGGTCCTGGGGCAGCCGAAATGTCTGAGGATTCCTGCCCCACCCCAGTGAGAAAGGGGCCAGAAGACGGGAGGCGCTGCCTTGGCATTGAATAGCGGGGGGGGGGGGTGATGCGTCCAGTGAACGTCCCCCTGCCTCCCCATCCCTCAGAGAAGCCATCTCCTGGCCCCCCCCCCCCCCCGCGCAGGGAGGGAGCGTTGGGGGCTCCAGGACGTCAGCAGCCCCACCCAAGACGGCCGGCCGGCCTCCCACCCACCCACCAGGGCTTTCTTTTCACTCTCTTAAATCTTGGCCTTTGAGTGACAGCAGCCGGTCGGGGGCGGGCTCAGGACCTCCACAGCAGCCTCGGGACACAGAGGGCCGGGCATCGCCTCACGCTGAAGCGGCCGGTGGTTTTTCCTGGGTAGCCAACCTGTGGCGCTCTGGATGTTCATGGACTACAATTCCCATCAGCGGCAGGGGCCGATGGGAATTGGAGTCCATGGACATCTGGAGTGCCATAGGCTGGCCCCCCCTGTCCTAAGGGCTTGGCACGGCCACTGGATATTACGGGGGGTGGGGCCGAGCCATTTGGAACCCCTCGAGGCCGGGCCCAGCGCGAAAACAGCTGGCCCCCAGTCCTGCCCGTGAGGAATGATTCAGACCAATCCAAAGTACATCCCTCAGTCCTTATTTGGACCCCTGGACATCCGAAATCCCTGCCCTGGGCCTCCTTGTTGAAGCAGCGGAGAGGTCCAGTCGTCCGCCTTTCTGGACAGAGGTCCTCAAAGAAGCCTCCCCTCCCGTGGCGCCCCCTCTGTCCCCGGGTGGAGCGGGGGGTGAGGCATCCCAGCAGACGTGGAACTGCTCCACAGACATTTTTTTTTATCATCTTAAGAAAGGAAAATTAGATATTGGGCAGTAACATAATTCTCCTCTTCCTCTAGCAGTAGTTTTTAAGAAGTGGATGGATGACCTTTTAGGGGATAAAGGATGGTGGTTGGTTTATAATGGACGTCAAGGTGGGGGGGGGGCTGCCCTGCAGCTGTGCGGTGCCTCGGGTGATGTGCGGGGGCCCCCGGAGGGGCAGCAAATCCAGCCAGAATTGACTGGGCAGCCAGACTCTGGTGGCCTGTTATTTCCCTGAAATTTGCTGAGCTCAACGGATCTCGGCCGTCTAGACAGGCCTGCCGCTGCCCCGCCCCGGCTCCTGCTGGCAGTTCTCTTGCCTGGGGACTGGGGGGGGGGGCAATAGTGTGCCGTGGAGGACTGCAGCCAACGCCCCCCTCCCCACAGCTGGTTGGGGGGGGTTGGCCCCTGGCGGAGGGGTTGCAGGTCACGCCTCTGCCCGGCACACCTTCCGTGTGTTTAGGAGCCCCCCTCCCCGGCAGAGCCTTCGTTCTCACCGCACACATCTCACTGCTTGGCCAAGGAGAGGGTGCCTGATGCATCTCTGTGTGTTTGAGTGAACGAGAGACCAAGGTGCAGCCCAAAGTCTTCCTTTCTGCTGCACCCCTTTCAGCCCAGTCTGCCGGCCTGCAACGGGTGCCGGTTCCATGAGAGTGCCCCACAAAAGCCACTCCTCCCGGCCACGCTGGAACACCCCCCTGTTCTTTCCCCCCTATTTTGCAGATTGATGAGATGCCGGAATCGGCTGTCAAGTCGGCCTCCAACAAGTACCAGGTCTTCTTCTTCGGGACGCATGAGACGTGAGTGCGGGCAAGGCGGGTCCCGCTGTCCTGGGGGGCGGGGTGGGGGGCTCATGTGCTGGACCGGGACTGGTGGGGGGGCACCTCCCCCCTTTGCGTTCCTTGGGAGCCGTTTCCCTCAGCCTGGAGCAGAGGGGGAGACGTCTGTGCGGGGCTCCCTGGCCTACCCGTGCACGAAGGGGCGAGCAGGAGGCCAGCTGTGCCCCCTCCCCCTGGCCTGGTTGCAGGAGAACTGCAGGGCATTGGGGGGGGGGGGGTTTCTCAAGGGCAGAAGGTTCGGGCCAGAGACCCAGCATGTGGGTGCATCTGGTTTTCCCTCTTTCAGGAAGGAACGGTATGGGGGGGAGTACACTTGGGTGTCCCTCCTAAATTCGGGTGGGGGGGTGGCCTCAGTTTGGGGGAGGGGGTCGCATGCGCTTAGAGTCAAGCCACTCCCATTTCCCCCAGGGGCTGCAGCTGGCGCAAAAGGGGTCTGCAGGAGGAAGGGGGCCTGCCCCACAGCTGCTCGCTCGTTCCTCCCCCCGGGGGAAACGGCTTTGGCATTAATCTCTGGATTAATTCTGCTTGCTTGAGTCTGGGGGGCCCTCTGAGGCTGCCTTCGTGGCCCCACCCGCTCCTGGATGGCTGCTGGGCTGTGGTGGGAATTGGGGCTCCCTGCTGCACCCCTCCCCATTAATTGCCTCACCCACCCCATCCGCCCACTGCTGCCTCTCCCGTGCCCAGCTGTCCGGCAAGTGCTGCCCCTTGCGCCAGGAGAGGCCTGGGCCGCAGCCTTTGGTGGGGCCGTGTGTGCCGTGGGCACCGGCCGTCTCTGACGTGTGGCCCTCTTTCCCCTGCAGGGCGTTCTTGGGCCCCAAAGACCTGTTTCCCTATGAAGAGTGCAAGGTGAAGTTTGGCAAGGCCAACAAGCGGAAGGGCTTCAGCGAAGGCCTCTGGGAGATCGAGAACAACCCGACGGTCAAGGCCTCGGGGTACCAGGTGGGCTTTCTTCCCCCAGGCGCGCCAGGGCTCGGCGGCAGACCGGACCCGCCCCTTCTGTAAGAAGCCACATTCGAGCCCATTTAAAGCCTACGAAGCCACGAAGAAGTTGGGGCTATGAGGTTCCCAGGCTCCCCTTGCCAGGCCCTGAAGGGAAGAAGGGAGTGGCGTAGGAGGTTGAGAGCTCGTGTATCTAATCTGGAGGAACCGGGTTTGATCCCCAGCTCTGCCGCCTGAGCTGTGGAGGCTTCTCTGGGGAATTCAGATTAGCCTGTGCACTCCCACACACGCCAGCTGGGTGACCTGGGGCTAGTCACAGCTTCTCGGAGCTCTCTCAGCCCCACCCACCTCACAGGGTGTTTGTTGTGAGGGGGGAAGGGCAAGGAGATTGTCAGCCCCTTTGAGTCTCCTGCAGGAGAGAAAGGGGGGATATAAATCCAAACTCTTCTTCTTCTTAATTCTGAGGCGCTCAACCCACCAAGAATCTTGCTTGTTTGTTTATTTTCACATTTCTACCCCTGCCCGCTCCCCACGGGGCTCAGTGTGGCCTTCAGCCATACAGCCATACAAAACACATTTCAAACAATATATAAAAATTGAGTACAATAAAATACAGTATGATAAAAACAATAAACCAGTAGAAAATGGCACCAGGTGAATCTTGCCCACGGGAGGCCAGCTGTGATGGCGGAAGTTAGCCCGGCTGGCTTGATGGAAACGCCTGGCGGAATTGCTCCGTCTTACGGGCCCTGCGGAGTTGGCTGAAGTCCTGCAGGGCCCTGATCTCATGAGGGAGTTTGTTCCACCAGATTGGGGCCAGGGCTGTTGGCCTCTAAGGTGCTCCAGGACTTGAATCCAGTACTGCAGCAGATCCTCTGAAACCGTGAAAGAGACTGGAAAGGCTCTTCTTTTGCATGTGGGGAATCAAGTGAGGGAGAGCGTTCACATGCGTGACTTTGGAACCTCGGCTGCAGGCCACTCCGTCTTCCTCAGGGGCTCTTCCGATATTCCCTTGCACCCGTGTCCTTGAATTGCCCCACCAGCCGCACATCTTGCTCAATCGGGTGCGCGAGTCTGACAGCGCCCTTGTTGGAAAGCGCCCCGTTTCTCATTCTGCAGAACATCCCGAGTCCTCGTTCGGTTGCCCCGACTTGGTAGCAGGAAGGGTTTCCTTTGCCCAGTCTGCACCCTCCCTGCCCAGGCCTCTGGGCTCAGGGTGGGCCGTGTGAGGCTCAGAGGGAGCCCCTGTGCTTGGGAGGCCCCCTTCCCTTGGGGCCTGCAAGACGGAGGGGGCTGGTTGTGGTGAGCCCTTGGAGCAGAGCTGGCAGCCGTGCGGGCCCAGAGCGTAGCACGGGCCTTGGCTGCTTATGCTCCTCTCTCCTGCCCTGCTCAAACCGTGGGGCTGGCCTCCTCGCCTCCGGGGCCTTGGAAAGCAGCCCCCACCCCCGGGAGGTGCACAACTTCTGAAGCCAGCCCCTTTGGGGAAACTGAGGCAAGAGGAGTCTGGACCTTTGTGAGGCTACCAAAGGACTCGCCTTCGCCTACTACCAAGCCCCGTTCTCTCTCTCTCTCTCTGTGTTTCTGTGTAGCCCACCCAGAAGAAAAGGTCCCCGGAGCAGGCAGAGGAAGCCGAAACCCCGCAGGAGCCGGAAGACCAAGGAGGCAAGAAGGGCAGCCCCGAAGGGAGCAGCGACGAGGAGGGCGCTCTGGTGATCGACGAGCAGTCCAAGGAGAAGAACGAGAAGGCCAGCCGCAAGAGGAAAGCGGAGGAGGAGGAGGAAGAGGAGGAGGAGGAAGCAGAGGCGGCCCGGGAGGAGGTAATGGGGTGGGGGTGCAGACAGCACATAATGGTGCAAACCGGGGGGTGTCCAGGAGGATCCCCACAAATTCAGCATGTGGGTGTCAGGGTGGCGAATGAAACTCAGTGTAGGTACATGTAAGGGGAGGAATACAGGAACAAAAAAAATCCAGAATTTAAATATACACAAATCAGTTCTGAACCTGCTGAGGCAAATATTGAAAGAGATCTTGGGGCTCTAATGGAAAGTTTGGTCCAAATGCTGACTGGGTGTGTAGGACAGGGGCGTGCTGCCCACGGGGACAGTTGGGGGGGGGGTTCAAATGACCCTGGGGGAGGTGCAAAATCACCCCCCTCCCCAGCTATAAAACTGTGCCTGGAGTGGAAGAAGCGGGCAGGCAGATTCTTTTTCTCCCCCTCCTGCCGTACTTCAGGGCACCCAGCGCAGTTAATGGGCAAAAGGTTCAGGGCAGGTGGAGGAATCCATCCTTGACTCGATGCGTAATTAAATGGTGGGATTTGCTGCCCGTGACTGACCCAAGTGGGAGCAGCTTTGAAAGAGAGAGAGTTGTCGAGCGCAGGACAGCTAAAGGGAGCCTCCACGTTCGCAGCCCGGGAGCCCCTGAATTCCAGTTCCCGGAGGGGCAGGCAGCACAAGGAAGGGCCTCTACCTGGCTCAGGTGTGCAATATCCAACGGAAGTCCAGTTAGGGCAGAGCCTCTTTTCTGCTTCGACCAAAGTGCCTTTGAGTGTAGCCGCTGCTTCCGTTGCACAGACGTTTCACGCCCCCCACATGTCCAAGCTGAAGGTGCTTTTGGGGGTGGTCCTGGGACCCAGTGACGGTGGAATTCACTGTTTCGGAAGGGGGGGGTGGAGTTTCCTTCGGAGGTTTTTAAACGGAGGCAGGGGGTTGGGCTGGATGCCCCTGGTGGCCTCTTCCAACTCTATGATTCTGCGGCCTTGCACCTTGTGTTCCCCAGCAGGGCTCCTCCCCCAAACGCACCAAGGTGATGGAGGATGAGGATGCAGCAGAGAAGGCGGGAAGCGAAGATGCCCCGAAAGAGGTGGAGAAGCAGAAGAGCGGCCTCCCCAAAGAGGGCCAGGATCAGAACAGCGCCCCCTCTGACTCGCCGGGAGCAAAGCAAGGGGGCAAGGAGAATGCTGAGCAGGAGATCAGAGACCACAAGAAGAGGTACTGGGGGCGGTGGGAGGGGGAATAGTCTGAATCTTGCCTCCCGTATTCTCGCCCTGTTCCGTCCCCCCTCCCACCACACACACACACTTTTCTAGCTGCCTGTTGGGGATTCTAGTCCTGAACCTCTCTGTCCAGAGACCCAGCTGCGGAGCTTGGCTCCCGTGCCTGTTTGGTTTGAGCAGGGCCCCTGCTTTATGGGCCAAGAGCCCTTGGAAAGCGGCAGAGGCCTCCCACGCACAACACGGACACACACACACACACCCTGGTGTCACAAGGTATCTATCTGGCTCCTGTGCAATGGTCTGAACCAGAGGTGGGATCCAGCAGGTTCTCACCAGTTCCCGAGAGTGGGTTACTAATTATTGGTGTGTGCCGAGAGGGGGTTACTAATTGGGTCTGCTTTTCCGTTAGGTCCAAAAATCATCAAGTCCTGTTGTTTCCTATGTGGCTGGTTAGCGAAGGTAGAAAACGGGATAATTCTCCCTGTCGGGCTGTTTTAAAAACATGTTTTAGAAATATGGTAAAGTTCCTTGTTTAGGGAAAGTCTCCTTCTTTTGATTTCTAGAAACAAAATTAAGTATTTGAAAGTATTAAGTATTTGACAGGCAGTCAATGAGAGGAGAAGTAGTTGTTTCTGTTGGCAGCAGATGATAGGACTTGCTATAATGAGTTTAAATTATGGACAGAAAGATACCAGCTGGAAATTAGGAACTGTTTTTTACAGTAACAGAGAAATTATTAATGCCCCGCCCCATCATGCCCCGCCCTGCCCCATTGGCGCTACACCACTGTTTGAATCCCACCACCATGGGAACCTGTTACTAAAATTTTGGGATCCCACCACTGGTCTGAACCACTTGTTTTGTGCATGTCATTCTCACCTGTCGTGCAGCACCAGGCTTCCAAAGGATCCATCAGGCCTGGTCCAAAGGGGCAACTTGTCCGTAGGGCTGCAGTATTCCTAAGCAAGGTCTTCTGTGTTCATCCTTGCATCAGCAAACTCAGCAGGAACTTTCTGTGAGCCAATGATCTTTACTGAAAAAGGCGTGGCTCTTTTAATTAGTTCAAAACAGAGACAAGAACAGGTTAACCTCAAATTTATAAAAAAAAAAAAACCACATGCAAGGAAAATCAACTCTGCTAACATCTCACCTGTGATTGAATAAAGGAACTTCAAAGGAACTTCAATCAAAATTTAGGCAATGTAGGAAACCAAACATAGACAGAAATTTCACCTGCACTCTTTGATACTTTCACAAACACCTGAGTAATCCTTGTATGTGATTGATAGACAAAGGACATCTGCTGTTTCAGGAAAAACATAATTTTATGAAGTAATTATTCTACAGCTAAATGTTGGTTCTCAAAATGACTGATTGTTCATTAACTGCTCAAACAAGCTGTAAAAAGCAATATTTCACACTTTACTAATAATTAAAGGAAGAATTCATTTTTTCATTGGGGTGCTGTGTGGTTTCCGGGCTGTATGGCCGTGTTCTAGCAGCATTCTCTCCTGACGTTTCGCCTGCAGGAGAGAATGCTGCTAGAACAGTGGTGGCGAACCTATGGCATGGGTGCCAGAGGTGGCACTCAGAGCCCTCTCTGTGGGCACGCACAAACAGAGTCTCCCCCTCCCCACATCTAGGCTGGCCTGGGCCACTGGGCTCAATTATTGGTGTTAAACCTAAGACCTAGTTTTGGGGAAGCAGTGTAGGTAACCCTGTTAAGCGCTGTTAAACCCCACTGATTTTCATGTGAAGAATTAAAGCACAATCCTTTACCTGGAAGTAAGCTTGGTTGCTGGCAATGGGGCCTGCTTCTGAGTAAACCCTCCTAGGGTTGTGATTCACCCACTGGAAGAGTTGCACGGTTGCTTCAAAGCAAAGCCACCGACTACCACCAAGCTTACTCCCAAGTAACTCATGCCTCGGAGCCAACTGTTTTTTCTAAACTGAAACCTCAGTATTCAGGTTAAATTGCCGTGTTGGCACTTTGCGATAAATAAATGGGTTTTGGGTTGCCATTTGGGCACTCGGTCTCGAAAAAGTTTGCCATCACTGTGCTAGAACATGGCCATGCAGCCCGGAAACCACGCAGCACCCCAGTGATTCCGGCCGTGAAAGCCTTCGACAATACATTTTTTCATGATTTGGCTGTCGAAGATCAGAGTAGGCTGGTGAACTCTCTGCAAAGGGTGTGGAAACTAAGCAAGAGTGTGCACGTACCATGTATATCGTGGCCCCAGGGGGGACCGGGGAGCCCTGTGCTGCTTCCCAGACATTGACGCCTGCCCCTTTGGTCTGTTCCTCGCAGCCCGTAGCTGGCCGACGCACGCTGCTCTTCTGGCCTGATCTCAGCCTGCTGGTTGTTCCAGTCCTAAGAGCCAGATTTTGCCCCTCTGTCGTCTTGCTGTCTCTGCAGTCGGTGGGAGGGGAGTCGAGATCCACCTTTCAACATGAGACCGGTCTCAGCCTGCCGGCCTGTGTCTTGCCTGGCTGATTTGCGGGGCCCACGTGCTTGAGTTAGAAATTTCTAGGGGGTTGGGAGTGCTGATTTGCCACTTTGAAATAAAAGCAACTGAATGCCTTTTTAAAAAAACCCACCGCCTGTCGGTGCCTGACTCTGTCTACTCTGTGTTTGACCTCCAGTGACGGTTGAGAGCAGCCGTAGTGAGGGGGAATTGCGCCCGGGGCATGTGCGTGCCCTGCACTCCTGCCCTGCCCGCTCCGGAACGCCCACGCCCTGGTGCAAGACTACTCCACTGGTTGAGAGCCTGGGCAGAATGCAGTTGTGGGGCACGTTTTCAGAGAGCGCTCACGCCAAAGGATTTGCACTTGGCTGAGGTTTCTTGGCCCCCACATCATCCCACTGGTGTTTCTCCCTCTCTCTCCGCCCCTCCCTCCACGCTCCCCCCCCACCTATGCTCAGCGGTCGGCTCCCTGGAGGCCTGGAACGCTCCCCGCCCAGCCACGTCCACTTGGGTCAGTTGCAAACATCTGGGTCACAAGTGGGTTCCAAACCAGTCTGACTTCCATGTTCTTTTCGCTGCTGCCCGCTCTCCTCCTTAACCAAGCGTTGCAATTTCTGCTGGGATTCTCCCTTCGAGCCCAGAACTGCCGTTGCCGAGACTCCCGTCTGCATGGCCCCTGGCCTCCCAACTGGAACTTCTGCCGGACTGTAGCTCTCGTGGTGCTCGGAGTCTTCCACTGTGGCGACGCCACTGTTTCCGGGGGTCATTGCCCGCTGCTGTCCCTCAAACCCACAGGTGGATCCGGCGTCTGGACTGGGGCTTGGCCAGAGTCCGGCTGCAGGGGACCCCCATAGGCACTTGTGTGAGCAGAGACCCCCTTTTTAATGTGCCCCCCCCCCATTATCAGATGGCCCCAAAGCACCACCACCCCCCTTCCCCCCTCCAGGTCTCAAGCAAACAAGACCTGAGCCTTGACGTTTGGCAATGGGTAAAATGGGCTGTTCAAAATGTGGGCTTTACTCGAGTAGAAACATCCTGTTGTCTAAATGGGGCCGTGACAGAGGAGTCCTCTTACGGGTTCAATTACAGGAAGCAAACGGAGGGAATGAATTGGCAGTTCTCACAGTGGGGGCGGGGGGTGAGCAGCAGGATCCGTGGGGTGCTGTGTGGTTTCCGGGCTGTGTGGCCGTGTTCTAGCAGCATTCTCTCCTGACTTTTCGCCTGCATCTGTGGCTGGCATCTCCAGAGGATAGTAGTAAAGCAAGTGGAGTATATATACCTGTCCAATGGACATTCCACAGGTACATATACGCCACTTGCTTTACTATCATTAGATTCTCTGAAGATGCCAGCCACAGATGCGGGCAAAAGTCAGGAGAGAATTGCTGCTAGAACACGGCCACACAGCCCGGAAACCACACAGCACCCCAGTGATTCCGGCTGTGAAAGCCTTTGACAATACAGCAGGATCCGTGTTTGCGCCAGTGCTATTTCTGTAGTTCATAAATGGCTTGGAAAGGAAGGGGGGAGCGTGTAGTGGCCGTGGCTGCAGGTGACACAAAAGTACTCCGGATGGTGAAAACCAAGGGCAGCTGAAGGATTCCAGGGGGATCTTCACAAACTGGGCGAGTGGGGAACGAGGTGGCAGATCAACTTCAGAGCAGGTAAATGAGGTGCACATCAGAACAAAAACCCCAACATCAAGAGTGTGCTGATGGGGGTCTGAACCTGCTGAGACTGAGAGGCGGAAAGATCTTAAGAACATAAGAACGAGCCTGCTGGATCAGACCAGAGTCCATCCAGTCCAGCACTCTGCTACTCGCAGTGGCCCACCAGGTGCCTTTGGGAGCTCACAGGCAGGAGGTGAAAGCAAGGGCCTTCATCTTGGGGTTGAGCGCCTGGGGTGGCCGCAGCCTACGAGACGGTCAGGGGAGGCCAGCAGGCAGCCGGGCCAGATTCCAGATCCTCTGTGGCGGCTTCAGAGCTTCATGACGGGCAAAGAAAGGAATGCCTTCCCGAGGAAAGCTCCTGAGCTTAATTTCTTGACAAAGAGGTGCCTGCCCCAGTCTCCTTGCAGGGAGGACGGGCCCCAGGTGTAGCCAAGCTGCCTTTTGCGATCCATGGGGGGGGGCAGGGCAGGGCAGAATGTGCCCGGCTGCCTGGTGCTCCGTTTGCCCCTTGCTGCCTCAGTGCCTGCAGGGGCGGTGACTGTGACCTCACAGTCGGCTGTGGAATCCTGGGCCCCCTGGGACTGGCAAGAGCCCCCCCCCCCCAGCCTCCGCGGGCAGAGATGGTGGCTGCAGCAGGGCCGTCCTCGGGGGAGCCATGGGGGGCTGCTTCTCCTGCCAGCGCTGCAGGTAAAGGCCGGGCCTGGCCGTGTTCTCTCCTGCCCACCTGGCTTCAGGCTCCTTCCCAAAGGGATCCGGCTGCTGCTGCTCACACACAGCCTTCGCTTCGCCTTGGCTGACTGCAGAGGTCACCCCCCCGGACCGACTGCTGTGAGCTGCCGACAAGCCCCTTCCGGGGTGGGGGCTCCCCTGGAAATGAAGAAGACTGAGCCCCAACCACAGCTGGCTGGACCCTTCAGAGCTGGCCTGGCAGAGAGTGGGGTGTGCCCCCCCACGCCCCCCCCACCCCGTCCCTCTCCCTGTGCAGACTTCACGGGCCAGCGGGCAGGTGTGGGGGCCCTTCTCCTCTGCCCCCCCCCCCCACGCCTGGAACAGGGCAGGTGGGCACCAGGAGCAAATGCTCAGGGGCTGGGCCAGAGGCCCCCTCAGGTGTGCGCCTTGGAGGGAAACGCACCTCGCTGCCTCTAAAGATGCCAGTCACAGTGGTGGGCTGAATGTTGGGAGCAAAAGCTGGAAGCCACGACCACGCAGCCCAGAACACACGCGTGCATGCACACGCACACACACACACAGAGAGAGCTGGTTGTCTCCAGCTGTGCCAGCCAGGCAGGTGGCTTCGATAAGCCTTTGATAAAAAGGGGGGCTGCAAATCCTGAGAGGCGGTCCGCTTGACCAGGAGCAGGGCTGGTTTCTGACCCGTCCGTTGGGGCCAGCAGGGGCCTGCCTTGGCTAGCAGGGTCAGAGCGCTCAAACGGAGGCCCTCGCTGGGCTGGCAGGAGGAGGGTCACCTTTGCGCCCAAAACCCCTCCACCGTCCAAGTTGGGAAATTCCTGGGGCTTTCAGGCAAGGGAGGGCGGGTTTGGGGGGAGGGGGGGGCCTCAGCTGGGGCCAACACCACAGAGCCCAGCCGCCCCCTCCAAAGGCGCCATGCCCCCAGGGGAGCTAGCTCTGCTGTCTGGAGACCTGTTCTTAAGCCAGGGAGGCCTCCAGGCTCCACCTGGGGGTTGGCAACTCTAAATCTAGGGCAGGCAGCTGGTGGCCACGCCTCCTTGCCGCTTTAGTCCTCAGTCCAGCAGCGTCATTGGCCAGGGGGTCTGTCCCGCCCTCTTCTTTTTTTCTCCCTGTAGGTCCAAATACCAGCAGGAGCCCAGGTGAGTGTGGCCCTTTGGACCCTCCTGGGGAGGCGCTTCTTCAGGTGTGACCCACCATGCCACAAGTGGGGCAGGTGGTCTTTCCTTCCTTGATGAGACCCCCAGGGCAGAGGCCAGCGCCAGGAGTGACTGACCGGCGATTCCGAGGGGGCTTCGCTGTTTTCCACTTCCACCTCTTTTTTTAAAAAAATGCCCCACATTATCTCCTTACATTATTTAAAACATATACACAATTTTTGAAATGGCTCAGAGCTGGGGGGGGGTGGCGATTGGCCTTGTGACATCAAGACACCCCCCCCCACTCTGCCAAAGAGGGAATACAGGAAGCTGCCTCCCCCCACCCCCAGAAAAAGTCTGGCCGGCTCTGTGGGAGGTCTCAGGGAGAGGTCAGTGGGAGAAATGAACCCCAGCCCCCCCCCCCCCCCGAGAAGTGGGGGCGCTTTCTGCCAGGAAATGTTTCTTATCCCTACAGGCTACCAGAGGGTAAAGAGAATGAAATGGAGGCACCCGCAGAAGGTGAGTGCAGGCTGGGCGGGACTCCCAGTGGCGTAGTGGTTAAGAGCAGGTGCATCCTAATCTGGAGGAACCGGGTTTGATTCCCAGCTCTGCCGCCTGAGCTGTGGAGGCTTCTCTGGGGAATTCAGATTAGCCTGTGCACTCCCACACACGCCATCTGGGTGACCTTGGGCTAGTCACAGCTTCTCAGAGCTCTCTCAGCCCCACCCACCTCACAGGGTGTTTGTTGTGAGGGGGGAAGGGCAAGGAGATTGTAAGCCCCTTTGAGTCTCCTGCAGGAGAGAAAGGGGGGGATATAAATCCAAACTCCTCCTCCTCCTCTTCTTCTTCTTCTTCGCCCTCCGCCTTGGAGCTGAGGAAGCCCCCCCCCCCCCCCCCGACCAAGAAAAAGAGGCTGCCCCTCCATCCCCGTTGGGCTCACTGATCTTGGCTAAACCGACCTCATAGGGTCGTTGTGAGAGTAAAAGGCAGGCGGGGGGAACCAGGGTGCCAGGCCCAGCTCAGCGGGATTTGGAGTATTTGGGCTGTGCGCAAATGTCTTCCCCTGCAGAGAGCTCTCCCGCGGCTCCGGGCTCCCCTCCCGATGCCAGTGAGGCCTGGCCAAGCTCCCTCGGGGGCTCGGGCGCCCCAGCAGAGTTGGCCACCCCCCTGCCAGAGGAGAGCGTCCCGGAAGCCGCGCTCATCCTGGAGGTTCTGGAGAAGCAACTGGAAGACCTCAAGGAGCTGCAGTGCCAATACCTGCAGGGGCGTAAGTCTTGAAGACCCCCCACCCCCACCCCAGGGCTCCTTTGCCCCTCCTGCTCAGTCACCAATGGGTCACTTCAGATTGAGGGCCCACTATGGATCATAGAGTTGGAAGAGACCCCCGAGGGCCATCCAGTCCAGCCCCCTGCCATGCAGGAACACCCAATCAGAGCACTCCTGACAGGTGGCCATTCAGCCTCTCCAAAGGAGGAGATTCCACGACACTCCAGGGCAGTGCATTCCACTGTCGAACAGCCCTGAGAGTCAGGAGGCTCTTCTTCCTAATGTTTAGGTGGAATCCCTTTTCCTTCCCCCTGAACCCAGGACTCCTGGTCTCTTGGGGGGGGGGGGCGCAGAAGCCCCGCCCGCTCCCTGACAGGGGTCTGTCTCCTGGTCTCTTGCAGAGCTGCGCGTGCGCCGCCTGTGCCAGCAGTTCCCGCGCTCCATGCGCTCGCTCAGCCTGCAGGTCTGCCGTGCTCGGAGGAGGCTCGTCCGCGTCGAAGTGCGACTGAAGCGGCAGGAAGGGGAAGGTGCCTGCCGAGAGAAGTGCTCTGGCCGCCCCCGAGGGCCTCCTCCTCCTCCTGGGGCTTAGGGGGGGGGGGCAGCCATGTCCTGCCAGCGCAGCTCTTCCAAATGTGTCCTTTGCCCTCCAGGCGCCACAAACCCCGCTGGTCCTGCGCAGCGGCCGAGCTTTGGTCGGCAGGAAGGGGTGGGGGGCGGGGGTGGGATGGGGCAGGGGCGGGGTGGCTGCCCTGGCCAGAATCCTTCCTCCTGATGCCAGCTTCTCCTCCTCCTCTCCTAGAAGGCCTGCCCGCCCTGCCAGCCTCCGCCCTGACCCGCGAGCCCCTCCTGCCCCTGGCCTCCGACTCCCAGGGCCTCCTCTCTCTCGGGTCCAGCCTCTCCAGCGCCTCCCTCTCTCTGCGCTGCTTCCCACACCCTCCGCCTCCCCCGCCTCCTGTCTGGCCAGATCTGGGGGACCTCACGGAAGCCGTGGCCACGCTTCTGGCGTTGCAAGCTCACCACCTCCAGGACCGTAAGTTGGGTCACGGCGGCAGCAGCCCTCACTTTTCTCTCGTGGCTCCGTCCAGCTCAAGAAAGACTCTCCCCTGGATGTCCTGGATGGGGAAAAGGGCTATACATTGGTTTTAATGGGGTACTTAAGAGGCCACTGCCCTGACTAAGCCGTGTGGCTAGTACCTGGCTAAGTACCCTGGTTAGCACCTGGCCAAGGAAGTCCAAGGTCGCTGTGCAGAGGCACACCCTGGCCTCTTGCCTTGGAAAGTGGCATAGGAGGTTAAGAGCTCGTGTATCTAATCTGGAGGAACCGGGTTTGATTCCCTGCTCTGCCGCCTGAGCTGTGAAGGCTTATCTGGGGGATTCAGATTAGCCTGTGCACTCCCACACATGCCAGCTGGGTGACTTTGGGCTAGTCACAGTTCTTTGGAGCTCTCTCAGCCCCACCTACCTCACAGGCTGTTTGTTGTGAGAGGGGAGGGAAAGGAGAGTGTAAGCCCCTTTGAGTCTCCTACAGAAGAGAAAGGGGGGATATAAATCCAAACTCTTCTTCTTCTTCTTCTTCTGGGGCCACCATGAGGAAGCCACAACTTGGGGGCCCTGCCCTGGACCTCCTAGACTAGCCTGATCTCACCAGATCTCAGGAGCTAAGCAGCGCCAGCCAGCCCTGGCTAGTAGTATTGGGACGGGCCACCTCCAAGGACATCCAGGGTTGTGACATAGAGCCAACCAATGGAAAAGCAATTCTTGCCTTCAAAACCCTGCAGGGTATCCATGATTTAGGGCAGTGGTGGCGAACCTATGGCACTCCAGATGTTCGTGGACTACAATCCCCATCAGCCCCTGTCAGCATGCATGGCCAATTGACCATGCTGGCAGGGGCTGATGGGATTGTAGTCCATGAACATCTGGAGTGCCATAGGTTCGCCACCACGGATTTAGGGTGTTGTGGGTTTTCTAGATGCCAGCCGCAGATGCAGGCAAACCGTCACGAGAAAATTGTACTGGAACACGGCCATACAACCCGGAAAACCCACAATACCCTAGTGATTCCGGCCGTAAAAGCCTTCGACCAGACATTCTCCATGATTTGTCTGTGATATGACGGCACGTCCCCCCAGCAAACCATCACGGTTGAGCTGGGTAGCCCACGGTAGCCCGATTGTGTCAGGTCTCAGAAGCTTTTGAATGGGAGACCATCAAGAAACGCCAGGCTTGCAATGCAGAGCCAAGCGATGGCAAACCACCTCTGAACATCTCTTGCCCTGGAAACCCTTCCAGGGGGGTCGCTATCAGTTGGCTTCTTGGAGCTCTCTCAGCCCCACCCACCTCACAGGGTGTTTGTTGTGAGCATGCGGGGAAGGAGATTGTCAGCCCCTTTGAGTCTCCTGCAGGAGAGAAAGAGGGGATATAAATCCAAAATTCTTTTTTTCTTCTTCTTCTTCTTCTTCTTCTTCTTCTTCTTCTTCTTCTTCTTCTTCTTCTTCTTCTTCTTCTTCTTCTTCTTCTTCTTCTTCTTCTTCTTCTTCTTCTCTCTCTCTCTCTCTCTCTCTCTCTCTCTCTCTCTCTCTCTCTCTCTCTCTCTCGGGGCTGCCCATCCTACCTGCTCCCTCTGTTAAAACTGTCCAGGGGGGAGGCCTGCTGGGTTGTTTGGGGTCCATCTTTCTGCTGGGCCTCTGCTGCTCCTGGGGCGGGCACTTCAGGGGAACTTGAGAGGCCAAAGAAGTGGGGTGAAAATATCCCACACAAGTAACAAGGGACAGGACAGTCAAGCAAAATGGCTGAAGCACATGGAGTCCCTTGGGCAGGGGAAGCGCAGGAGCGACAGAAAACCAGAGGCTTTCCAGGGGGCAGGGACGGAAGCCTGCCTAGAGACCCCAGAGCGGGGCAGCCTTTGGTTTCAGGCAATGCAGGGTGACGGTAACACGGGGGTTTCTTTCCTTAGGGAAGAGGGACCTGCGCAGCTGCCAGGAGTGCCTGAAGTCCATCCGGGCGCTGAGGGTGCAGCTGCGGAGCGTCCGGAAGAGGCTCTCGGTGCTGGAGGAGCAGCTCGGGATCCAGGTGCCCCCCCGGGAGCTGGATGCGGACGAACAGGAGGAGGAGAAAGAGGAGCCGGCGCTGGACGCCCACACAGAAGAGCCAGAGGAGATCAGAACGTGAGGGCTGGGGCGGGCTGCGTTCGAAACACGCCGCAGGGGTTCACTCGGCAGTCCTGGGGTCTGTTCCAGCCATGGGTCTGTCTCCTTCCCTTCCAGGGGAAAGGTTTTGTTTTGTGGCAAAGAGAAGTAAAATAAGCAAATAAACAAAACATTCAGTTGTGGACATTCGGGGATTCTTTGCAAAGACAAGAGAAACAAACTGACTTCTGAGAGTGGCCACTGCATGAAGCTCAGGACTGAGGGCCTGCCGCCCGTGTCTGCGCTTGAGGCAGAAAAGCTGGAAGCCTTCGTTCCTGGACGAGCCGGGATCTAAGCCTCAGGTGGGGAGGTGGCAAAACAGGCCCTCTGGGGACGTGCAGATTCCAGGGTGCAGCATCCGCCTCTGTGGTGTGCCCAGGGCTCTGGCTCTCCCGCTAGAGTCCGACAAAGCCGGGCTCTGTGCTCTTCTCCAGTCCACCCACCGAACAAGCTGGAATTCCCCTCGCCCGCCCACCCGCCGGCCGGCCGGCCTCCGAAGGAATGTTGCTGTTGGAAGATGCGAAATTCTGGCCGAGATGTGTTTTTATTGGAAGAGGCGGCACGGGCGAAGGGCGGGGGGGGGGGGGCAAGGGGGGCACAGCGGATTAGAGCACCCCCCCCCCCACATCCATGTATGCTGCCCCAAGCCCCTTGTAGGCAGAGCAGCCGTCAAGCAGCAGCCGGGTTTCCAAGTGAGCACCTTAAAAACCCATCCAAGCCAGTGTGGCGCAGTGGTTAAGAGCGGGTGCACTCCAATCCGGAGAAGCGGGTTTGATTCCCCACTCTGCCACTTGAGCTGTGGAGGCTTATCTGGTGAACTAGATTAGCTTGTGCACTCCCAACACGTGCCATCTGGATGGCCTTGGGCTAGTCACAGTTCTTTGGGGCTCTCTCAGCCCCACCCACCTCACAGGGTGTTTGCTGTGGGGGGGAGGGAAAGGAGATTGTCAGCCCCTTTCAGTCTCCTTGCAGGAGAGAAAGGGCGGATATAAATCCAAACTCCTCCTCCTCTTCCTCCTTAAAACTGATGAGGTTTCTTTGCTTTGTTTCTGGCCACTCCTCGTAGAGCATTTCCAGTTGGGAGACTCCAGAGTCAGTCACGTGGCTGTTTCTGGAACTGTAGTGAGCCATTGGAGGGGCTCCGGGGGTCCTGCCATGCTGAGTAATCCCATATGATGACTTCAGGAGTTCCAAACAATAAACAGAAGATTTCATTTTATTTATGTTATTAAACTTGACGCCCTGCCCTTTGCCAGTAACGCTGGGCTGAGGGCGGCTTCCGTACTTAATCGCATCAAAATGTCATAAAGCTATACAATGTAAAATAAATTGAAATAATGATGATATTCCAACAATTCAGCATTAAAACACAACACACAGCTTCATTTCAACGGCAACCAGGCAGGCATCCCTAATGGGCCCTGAAACAGCCTAGAAATGTGTCTGTCCGTGCCTCATCATGGACCCATTCACTGTCTGGATGGGGAGGCGGGGGGGGATCAGGGGGGGGCAGAAACATGAAACGGACCCATAGTTGCCTCAACCCAAGGCCCGCTGGAACATCTCCACTTTGTAGGTCCTGTGGAGCTGGCTAAGATTCCTCAGGGCGCTGGTGTCAGGGGACAGGGAGCTCCATCAGGCCGGGGCCAGGGCTGGAAAGGCCCCAGCTGAGGCTAACCAAACGTCCTTGGGGCCAGGGGCCACCCGGAGGTTAGTGCTGGAGGACCAAAGTGTCCTTCGTGGGCAGTATGGGGAGATGGGGAACCTAAGATACAAAGATCCTAGAAGTTAACACCAGTGGCGTAGCACCAAGGGGACCAGGGGGTGCACAATGTACTGGGGGTGGGGGGTTGGAGGGGACGCTGAAGATTTGCAGCAGGAGGAGGAGGAGGAGATTTATACCTTTGTCTTCTGTAAGGAGACTCAAGGCAGCTAACAAACTCCTTTCCTTCTTCCTCTCCCCACAACAGACACCTTGCAAGGCAGGTGGACCTGACAGAGTTCTGAGATAACTGTGACTGGCCTAAGGTCACCCAGCAGGCTTCACATGGAGGAGCAGGGAAACAGATCCCGTTCCTGTGCTAGGAGTCCCCTGCTCCAATCTGAGAGTGACACTCGCTGGCTGAGCTCCCAGGGGAAGCGGGGCTGCTGGCTGGCTGTTCCTCAGGGCAGAGGTTCACATTCGGAATAACCCCCCCCCCCATGCTCGCTGCCCATGTCAGCTCAGGGAAGGTGGGGGGCTTCGTCCGGCTGCCCCATCCTCGGGGCTCAGGGCTTGGCTTTCTGAGCAGCTGGTGTCTCCCTCGAGCCCACCAGGGGGCCCCCTTGCTTCATTTTGGAGTCTTCCTGCAGCCACGTGCGGCTTCCAGGCCCCCAAATCCCAGCCCTGCATCCAGGGGACTGGCCGTGATTATATATACACACCTGAGGGATGAGGAAGGGCCCCCCCCTTTGCTCATCTGCCTCCGGGGAAGAGGCTCCAAACGGTCGTCTTCATCCAGCCAACTCTTATCTGCCAACTGCCTCTCTTTTTTTCCCCTCCTGTGAAACTTTTGGATGGTGAAGTTCAGTGGTGGGATCCAAAAATTTTAGCAACAGGTTCCAATGGCGGTGGGATTCAAACAGTGGCATAGCGCCAATGGGGCTGGGCGGGGCACGACGGGGGCGGGGCCAGGCATTTCGGGGTGGGCATTCCTGGGCGGGGCTGTGGCAAGGACGCAGGGCGCGAGCGCCCCAGGTGCACTTCGCCCCGCCTCTAGATTCAAATAATGACTGTTTGAAGTATTTAAAAAGCAACATACCGAAAGGTAGCGTATTATTTCTTTTTTATATAATTATATTGATTGATTTTAAATAATAACATGAGAGAAACCAAAAACTGTTTACAATTCTTAATATATTACAAACATATCTAATTGTCTATCTCTCTCAACCCCCCTCAACTAAAGCATCCTATATTGCCTCCCCCCTTCCCATATTTCCCTCCCTCCCTACTTTCTACTTCCCCTTCAGATTCCTATAACTACTTTATCTATTCCACTTGAAAGAAAACTAACAGAGGAAGAGATCCAAAATCCTTAATCTAAAAGAGTAGTTTAAACTTTCACATCCTGCATGTGAGCTCCCAAAGGCACCTGGTGGGCCACTGCGAGTAGCAGAGTGCTGGACTAGATGGACTCTGGTCTGATCCAGCTGGCTTGTTCTTAAGTTCTTAAACTCCTCTCTTTCCAATATAAATTCAAGGGGAAAGAAGAAAATGAAAAAACTTTACCTATAATACTTTCCCAACCTTTATACCAATGAACAAAAAAATAGAATTACTATGTATTGTATTATTTCATATGGTTCATACACACATGGGGGGTGTCATAGGGGCAGGGGGGCCGCAGGGGGCCCTGGGGGGCGATTTTGCATCCCCCACTTGATGAGATTTGTTGTAACCGGTTCTACCAAATAGGTGCGAATGGGCTGCCCCCCACCTCTGGTGAAGTTTCTCACAATTTTGCTCCAAACTAGCAGGCCCCGTGATTACCAGCCAGGACCATTTCAGGCCCACCAAGTAGTTGGGAGGGGCGGCTGGGCCCTGGACAAACGCCGGCTGTGGCAAACTGGCCACAGACGAAATGGTCATTCGCTCCCCTTCAGGTTCCCCTGAAAGCCACTGGTGAGAAATGTCCCCTTTTGCCGCAAGGGTCAGGTGTCTCTGCCTGTCTCCGCTTCCTTGCTTCTCCAAAGTGGGTGTGCCTCGTTGCTTCTCAGGGCTCTTAGTCTGGGGATGGACGGTCCTGTCCCCTCCGAGGACTCCCTCTTTGTTCCTTTGGCCGCAGATCTCTCCTTCCCTATAAGGGTTGCCTTTCGGCCCAGGCTCTCCCCACCCCACCCCACCCCCTTGCCAGCTGGTAGAGCAAAGGGTTAAGTCCAGCTGCCTCTCCAAAGAGCCTCCCCCTCGGCATGAATAGCTGTGCAGAGACGCCTGGACGAAGACGGGACTCACTCCGCGTTGGCGGCTTCCCTGGCGAGAGCGCAGCCCCCTCGTGCCTCCTCCTCCGGCCCCTGCTCTGTGTCGGTCGGACCCTGTGCCTGGACCAGGCCAAGTATGGAGAGCTTCCTGGAACGCAGACCCTTGGGGGAGGAATCCCTCCAGATGTGGGACCTGAACAAGCGCCTGGAGGCCTACCTGGCCAGGGTGAAGTTCCTGGAAGAAGAAAACGAGGTGCTGAAATGTGAGATCCGGGGCTTGAAGGGGAGCCCGCCTGAGGGCTCTTGGAGGGGCAAGTACGAAGAGCAGCTGGCCGCCTTGCGGGCCACCCTGGACGAGGCCTTCAGGGAGAAGCACGTGGCGGAGGTGGCCAAAGCCAACCTGCAGGAGGAGGTCCAGCAGGTCAAGAGCAGGTGTCAGAAGGAGCGGGCTGCTCGCGAGGAGGCCAAGAAGCTGCTGGCCTTGAGCAAGAAGGGCCTGGAGGAGGAGAAGAGGAGCCACATCTGGCTGAGGGAGAGGGCCGCCCAGCTGCAGAAGGAGGTGGAGGTGCTGGCCGAAGCCCACGGGGAGGAGAGGGCCCGGCTGGACCAGGAGCTGGCCGGCTTCTCCTGGGGCCTGGAGGGCTTCCGCGGCACCCTGGGGACCTTCCAGCCCGTGGAGGTGGAGGACTATTCCGAGAGGCTCTCCCACATCTGGCGGGGGGCGGTGGAGACCTACAAGACGGAGGTCTCCCAGCTGGAAGCCTCCTTCGGGGAGGCCAAGGAGAGCCTCTGGAAGGCGGCCGAGAGCAACCGGCAGAACCAGCTGCAGCTGCAGCACCTGGAGCGGGACTGGGCCGGCCTCAAGGCCCGGAAGGAGACGCTGCAGGAGCGCCTGGCCCAGCAGTGGCAGCACCAGCGAGGAGAAGCCCAGAAGCTGCAGGTGGGGCAGGGGCTCAGCCAAAGTCTGGTTCGCGGGGAGGACTGGGGGCCCAAAGAGGCACATCGGGGGGGGGGGGGGGGGCCCAGGGATCGGCCAAGGGTTCTTGGCTTCCGCCTCTGGGAAACAGGAGCCGGGGGAAGGGGACCACTGCTTGGCTTCAGGGGAGGCTTCCAACCAGGACAGGTCCGTGGGGGCAGAGGGGACAGAGGGGAGTCAGGACCGGGGCAAGGGGTGCAGCAGGGGGCAGAGCCCAAGTGTGGGGATCTCTGCGCCGTGGCTGGCCCCACATCTCCAATAAGGGAGTGCCCACCCCACCCCACTGGAATGGGGGTGCCACAGCAGAGCCGCTCTCCGCAGCAGGGGGTTTCTCCTAATGTCCAACTAGAACCCACCCTCCTGTAACTAGAGCCCCGCCCCAGTTCTGCTCTCCGGACAAGCGGAGAAGACGCATCTGCCGTCTTTGCCAGCACAATCATGCTGAGGAGCAGCCGGTGTATCTCAGCGGGTGGAGCACTCATCCAGGGTGCAGGAGTTTTGGGTTCAAATCTCCACCGTGGACCAATCACTCTCATTCTGCTACCCCTACCTCACCACAGTGGCGTAGCACCGAGGGGACGGGGGGCATGATGCACGGGGTGTGCTGCGGTGCGGGGGCATGGCGGGGGCATGGCAGGGGTGCTCTGGGGCGTGGGGACGTTCTGGGGCGTGTCAGGAGTGGCAGAGGTGCAGGGCACACGCGTGCCCTGGGCACAGTTCCCCCCCCCCACTACACCCCTGCCTCACCAGGGTGTTGTGAGCATATAATAGCAGAGGGAGGATAGCAAGAGACCGGGCACTCAGAGCCACGCAGTAAGAGGGATGGGGCAGAGCACGGTCAGTGCCTTTCTTTGCTGCAAACCGTAGAAATCTCTCTCTGCCCAGCCACAGGAGAGATGGCACTAGTTCCCCGGGACTAGTTTTCAGACTAGGTGATTGGCACTGAGGAAAGTGGGGGTTTTCAGTGGGTTCATAACTTAAGCAGTCCCAGCTTCGGGGGGGGGGGGCTGCCTGCCTGCCCCTCCCTTTGCACCTTTGGTCTGCTCAAGAGCAAAAGAGGGCGAGAGGCAAGGCAAGAGGATTCGTTCTGCACACAGATCTCACAGTCCTGTTGGACTGGCTCAGCCACACGGGGCTGACCCAGGAGGTCGACCCAGCTGGTTCTCCACCATGAATAAAGGCGTGTGGTTGTTGTGGGCTTTCCAGGCTGTGTGGTTGTGGTCTGGTAGATCTTGTTCCTGCAGGTGAAATATTAGGAACAAGATCTACCAGACCATGGCCACACAGCTTGGAAAGCCCACAACAACCAGTTGAGTCCGGCCGTGAAAGCCTTAAACAATGCATGTGTGTTTGTGTGTGGGGGGGGGGGGGGTCTTAAGGGGGCTCCCAGGGAAAGGGTACATTTTTAGTAACAGGTTCCCATGGTGGTGGGATTCAAACTGTGGTGTAACACCAATGGGGCTGGGTAGGGCACGACAGGGGCGTGGCCAGGCATTCTGGGGGCGGGGCATTTCTGGGCAGGGCTGTGGCAAGGACGCAGCCGCTGCACCGGTCCTTGGGTGGGAAACGAATGCACACAGGCGCAGGCTGCCACGCCCGCCGGTGCACCTCCTGCTAGACTGCTTCAAGTTCTGCGCGCTACTGCTGAGAGGAGGGGCATGACTAAGGCAAAAATCACGTGGCAAAATCACCCATTAGTCACCCCCTCTCGGCCCACACAAATAATTAGGAACCTACTCTCGGGAACCTGTGAGAATCTGCTGGATCCCACCTCTGCCTTTATTGCTCCAAGGTCTGTAGGGTAGTTCTTGCCGGCTTCTGCTCTTCCCAAACCACAGTCAGCAGCTCTGAAGCAGGAAGGAGTGGAACAAACGGCCTGTTCGCTTTCTGGCAATGAGCGAAACGGTCCTCGTGAATTTAGAGCATTCATTATCTGCGCATAAATCAAATAGTTCCACCATCTTCAACAAATTATTATGGGGTAGGTGCACTAGATAAGTACCGTCAGCCCACTTTTGCACCCAAAGGGCTAATACTCTGGTCCCAAGACAATAATTGTTTCTGAATCTTTATAATATAACGTACATGCAAGAAATGCTTCTCTAACCGTCCACCAAAATAAATCATTCAAACTTACAAGTGACTACTATATCGACAATGCATTTACAAGTGTATTAGCTTTTTGGGTGCAAAAGTAGATTGACTGTACTGCTAAATCAAATGGGCCAAGGCATCCAATAAGCAATGCAATAGGACTAAGATTCCAAATTATCGAAGCCTGACCAACAGAAACCCCGCTCAGGATACTGTTGATGTAAATAAATTATCATTAACCTTGATGATATGTATTAAATTGTAAAGGGGCTTAAAGAAAAACAGACCAATGATCAGTCACATTATGAAAAATGATAATATGTCAATACTAATTTTATTTTGCAAGAGAAAATTAGAAAGCTATAATGGAAGTCATTTATCAGTGTATTGATATGTTTTGCAATATTACAATTTATATTAAGAAGAGCCGTCACTGGTAATTGCTTTTGATTTGATTCCATTGTGTTTTTTTCTGATTTGCTAAATTCTATCTCTAAAAAAAATTAAAGAAAATCCTCTCAGGTAAGACTAAGCACAAACCCTGCCGAGAGGATTGCAGAAGGACAAGCAAGCGCAGTAAAAGCGTCGTGGGGCATACAATTACTGTCATCCCGTTCCCTTTTGCAAGCCCTCCACAAGTTCCACTGACAGCCAGGGCGGTGTAGTGGTTAAAGACTCTAATCTGGAGAACTGGGGTTGATTCCCTGCTCTGCTGAATGAGTGACGCTTATCTGGTGAACTGGGTTTGTTTCCCAGCTCCTATACATGATGCCTGCTGGGTGACCTTGGGCCAGTCACAGTTCTCTCTGAACTCTCTCAGCCCCACCTGCCTCACAGGGTATCCGTTGTGGGGAGGGGAAGAAGAAGAGTTTGGATTTATGCCGGCCTTTTCCCTTTCTGTCCTGTAAGGAGACTCAAAGGGACTTACAAACTACCACAACAGACACTTTGTGAGGCAGGTGGGGCTGAGAGAGTTCAGAGAGAACTGTGACTAGGCCAAGGTCGCCCAGCAGGAATCATGTGGAGGAGTAGGGAAACAAATCCGATTCACCAGGTAGGACTCTGCCGCTCATGTGGAGGAGTGGGGAATCAAGCCCGGTTCTCCAGATCAGAGAGTCCACCTGCTGTTGACCACGACACCAAAATGACATACATTCTCTGTTTTATTCACAACAGTCCTGTGAGGTAGGTTAGGTGCTGAAAGTGTGTGACCGGCCCAGGTCACCCGGTGAGCTTCTGAGGCACAAGAGGGGGGAGGCTCTGGGCCCTCGTCCAATTGGCCGTGCCCGCAGGGGCTGATGGGAGTTGCAGTCCATGAACACCTGAAGCGCCAGAGTTGGGCCCCTCTGCTCCAAGGTCTTCCTGATTAGATGATAGGAAAAAAATCAGGACAGAAGGTTTGAGATGTGGCCGTCCGCCTCCGCTGGGCTGTTGGGAACCCCCCAGCCAAGAACCACAGCAGTGGCCCCCATTCCCACCCCCGCCCACTGCTGGACGCTCCCCCTGCAACAAGACAGGCCAGAGCTTGATGGGGGGAGGTTCTTGCAACCTGGCCATGCCCGGTCACCACCTCTCCCTGGCAGCCCCGTGGGGTTCTGGGGGGGGGGGGGGGATGAATGGCCTGCTCTTGGTCATCTGGTCATCTGGTCATCGGTCAACTGCCCCTGACAGGCGGCCTCTTCTGCTCTCCCTCCACAGTTGGCCATGGAGGGGCTGGAGGAGGAGAAGCGGGCGCTGACCGTCCAGATCGGCCAAGTCTTGGAAGACCAGCGGCAGCTGATGCACCTGAAGATGTCCCTCAGCCTGGAAGTGGCCACCTACAGGTGAGTCCATCGGCCGTCCTGGCTGGCAGCCCCCTCCCAGCCCCCACCCCCAGCACCTGCATTCTGCAAGCCTGCGAGACCCCCACCAAGGGTTGCCTGGCCCCCAATGGGGGAATGGGAGGCAGGGCTACCAGGACCAGGCTGGGAAACGCTTGGAGATTTGGGGCGGAGCCTGATGAGGACAGGGACTCAGTGGGGGGGGGGGCACCCTCCCAAGCAGCCATCTTCTCCTGGGGATCTGGTCTCTGGGGTCTGGAGATCGGCTGCCCTTGTTCCAGGGGATCCCCAGGTGCCGCCCCCCCCCCCCCCGGAGCTGCTGCCTTTGCTGGGGCACTTTGTCCAGCAGGAGGACAGCCCCTCCCCAAAGCCGAGTGTCCCTTTCTGGGGGTCTCACAAGGCCAGGAGGCAGGCAGAGCAAAAGCCGTCTTCTGCCCACCAGCCAAAGTGGGGGGGGGTCCTCTCCCAGAGTGACTGAAATTGGGGGGGGGCACTTTGCAGCTGACTTCAGAGCAAAATGGGCAGCGCATCCCTCCTTGGCCCTTCTGCAAGCCCCCCCCTCCCCTGCAGTCCGGTGGGGGCTCTTTCTCCTCTCCCCCTTCCCACGGGAACCTCCCGCACTCCCACCGCCCTCCCCGCCTCCTCACCTTCCCCGCCTCCCTCTCCAGATGGCTCCGGACAAAAGCAGGCGGGGAGGGGGCAGAAGGGCGCCCAGATTAGCATGAGAATAGGGGGGCCCTGCTGGGGGAGAGGGGCAGCCGAGGCTGGGCATGATGTCACCGGGAGGGGGGGCAGAGGGTCGCCCGCACCGACTCCGCGGCCTGCTCAGGAATGCTTTTCTCCTTTCACACGGCACAGCGTTTGTTGGCGAGCCCAAGGTGGTCGCTGGCCACAGACCCACACACGCCACAGGCTACTCGGGCAGCCCTCCGGGGCGGAGGGGCTGCACTCAGGGGGCTCCGGCTGGAATCGCAGCAGCTTGTAGCCACAAGGAGAGAACGAAGCACAGCTTGGAGCGTCCACCAAAAGGACTGCCCAAGTGCTCCCCAAGAAAGGACTGCCTGAACTCTGGCTCACTTTCCCGGGGGGGGGGGGGGGGCATTCTACCCAAAGGGGTGGGGGGAGGGGGCCACAGCTCAGAAATCTGCAGCGGCCAGCGCAGCACAGCAAACAGCTTGGTGGAGAGGGAAGGGGGCCTGTTGGCAGGACAGCACAATCGGGGCCCCTCCTGAGCAGGCAGCAGAATAGGTGACCTTTGCCACACGTGGACCCCGTAGAGCTCAGGAGGCTGGGGAATCTGCAGACAGGGGTCAGCAACCTGCGGCTCTCCAGATGTTCATGGACTACAAATCCCATGAGCCCCCACCAGCATGGCCAATTGACCATGCTGGCAGGGGCTGATGGGATTTGTAGCCCATGGCCAATTGACCATGCTGGCAGGGGCTGATGGGATTTGTAGCCCATGGCCAATTGACCATGCTGGCAGGGGCTGATGGGATTTGTAGCCCATGGCCAATTGACCATGCTGGCAGGGGCTGATGGGATTTGTAGCCCATGGCCAATTGACCATGCTGGCAGGGGCTGATGGGATTTGTAGTCCATGGCCAATTGGCCATGCTGGCAGGGGCTTAAGGGATTTGTAGTCCATGGCCAATTGGCCATGCTGGCAGGGGCTTACGGGATTTGTAGTCCATGAACATCTGGAGAGCCGCAGGTTGCAGACCCCTGGTCCAGATGGCTCACAGGTGCTGCTCCCGTCCCAGGGATTCTCTGTTCAAACGGAGGTGCTTCCCAACAGGGCCAGCTCAGGGCTCAGGTCACCCCAAGCGAGGAGCCCCCCACTGTCTCCTGGGCCCGGGCTGCGGCCACGTTGCTGCCACCTGGCAGGGGCCCAGGAGGAAGCTGAGCCCGCTGCGTGCCACCCCCCATCCCACCCACTTCATCGGGCTGTCCCAGTCTGAAGAACTTGCCTTGCTTGGCAGTTTGGCTCTGAAGTCCACTGGATGGGGGGGAGAGGAGGAGGTCTGACTATTGCACGCCTAAAGGAATCAGCTGGGGAGGAGCCACGGCTCAGGGGGCGGAGCATCTGGCTGGCATGCAAGAGGGGGTGTGTGAAATGAAAGGGCCAGGCCGTGGGGGATGCAAAAGGCCCTTCTCGGCATGAGGCCCTGGGGAGTCGCTGCCCGTCCGAGCAGACAAGAGTGGCCTTGATGAGCCCAGGACGCGGCCATTTCATGTGTGTGTCCCCCCCCCCCCTCCAATTCTGCCTTTCAGGACTCTTTTGGAAGCAGAGAGCACGCGGCTGCAGATGCCGGCAGAACCCACACTGGCCCTCAGCCTGCAAGGTGAGTTCCAATGCGGGGGGGGGGGGGGCAGCCGGTCTTCCTCTTGAGGAGTGGGAAGGGCCTTGCACTTTGGGCGGGGGGCTGCTGTGTTGACCACCGTCATTCCAGAGGGGGAGCAGCCGGCACTCTGGCCGCCTCCTGACAACATTTATTCCAGCACCAGTCAGCTTTCATGAGTCAGAGCCCCCTCCCCCAGATGCTGCCGCAGAGGTTGCTCTTCTTGGAGGTGCCCCTGGGCTTGCGTTTTGTTCCCTGCTCTGGCACCAGTCCAGAGGGAAGGGGGAGGGGGGCTCAGGCAGAGGCATACTGGGGGAAATGGCGCTCGGAGCAACATCTGCTTGGGTGTTTGAAAGTTGCAGGAGCCGGCCTACAGGGAGGCTGCGTGGGGTGCCGCTACAGTGGGTCAACTCCTGTCCTCCCGGGCCTCCTGGGGGGGCAGGCAGGAGTCGACCTGCAGGCACAACAAACAACTCACACCTCGGCACAGGGCGCCCCTCCATGGCGTGTGCCCGGGGACAGGGGTTACCCCAAGTTCCCATTAGTGGTACGCCACTGCGCTCAGGCTTTCAACAAGAATCACATGTTTGGAAGGGGCCATCAGGCCATCTAGCCCGACCCCCTGATCCATTCAGAGTCAACCTGAGTATCCCAGGCAAGTTTTTTTGTCCAGCTGCTGCTTGAAGACAGCCAGTGGGGGGGGGGGGAGCTCACCCCCTCCCCAGACAGCTGAATCCACTGCTGAACTGTTGTTACTATAAAAAATGGTCCCTTTCTACCTGTAATGAATGCCCATTATCGTGAGTCTTCTCCTCCACTGCCGACAGGGATAGTTCCCTGCCCTCCTGTAAGTGAGTGACAGCCCCCCAAATGCTTCAAGGGGGCAATCATGTTCCCCCCCATGCCCTCAGTCTCCTCCTTTCCAGACTAGACATTCCCAAGTCCCTCAGCCCTGCCTCGCAGGGTCTCCTGGCCCCTGTCTGCACCCACTCCGTTCTGTCCTTCTCCTTTTTCAAGTGAGGCCTCTCCAGAACTGCACACCAGACTCCAGGGGAGGCCTGACAGCGAGACTAGGACACCTTGTGATTTCGATGTTATGCCTCTGTTGATACAGCCCAAGACCGCATTAGCCTTTTTTGCCGCTGCATCACACTGGCTGCTCATATGTCACTTATGGCCCACTTGCTGCACCCCAAGATCTTCTTCGCACACACACTGCTGCTCAGTAGTATATCCCCGTCCAGTATGTGTGTTCCTCATTTTTAAATTTAGACTTCATGGAAACATGAAGATGGTCACCCACCGCAGGGGGATTGCTGCCTGCCCTCTCGTTGCCCCTCCCGTCCAGGCTGTTGCATGCCAGCTGCAAAAAACCATCTGTGCTGGATGAAGGAAATGGTCTACCTAGAAACGTGAACCTCCAAAAGGTGGCCTCCTTTTGCTAAAAAGAGATTGGGCGTTTTGTCAAAGGCTTTCACGGCCGGAATCACTGGAGTGCTGTGTGGTTTCCGGGCTGTATGGCCGTGTTCCGGTAGCATTTTCTCCTGACGTTTCGCCTGCCTCTGTGGCTGGCATCTTCAGAGCAGACGCCAGCCACAGAAGATGCCAGCCACAGATGCAGGCGAAACGTCAGGAGAAAATGCTACCGGAACACGGCCACACGGCCCGGAAAAACCACAACAACACCCTAGAGAGTGGGTGTTCCCCAAAAAGGGCATTGAGCAAAATGTCTGATGCAAGTATTGACTGTTGCAGTGGCCGGTGTTGATGTTGTCCTTCCTTGTGTCTCCTGCAGACAGCAAACGGGAAGCAAGTGTCAGCCACCTCCCAGGAGTGTCTCTGGAGAGAGGGCGCTCGGGATCCCGGGACATCAGGCCAAGCCCTGCTGCCTTCTGGACGGGAGGGGTGGCGCTCCCGCCCCGCAAGAACCAGAACGGCTCCTTCACAGTCAGCGTAGCCTCTGGGCTCCCCAAGAGGAACCAGAGCCCCGGGCTGGGAGAGCCCCAGAAAGCCAAGGCCTTTGAGGGGATGGATGTCCCAGACTTCATCGACTCCGCTGCTTTTAAGCTGGGCTCCCTGCCACAAAACGAGGGGGTGGCCGCCCCCGACACCGGGACCGTTTCCCAGTCATTCGCCCACGAAGTGCCCCCGCTTTTCACCTCCCTCAGACCCCCGTTCTCCAAGGTCTCGGCAGAGCCCAGCTCAAGTGCAGGGCAGAGTGGGGGTGAAATCTCAGCCCAGGTGAAAACAGAGGAATCGGGGAAGAAAGTGGAGCTTCATGAGGAAATGGAAGAGGAGGAGGAGGAACCATCTGGCGAAGAGCCCCTTTGGACGGCCGCTGCGCACAACGGGCCTGGCCCCTCCCGGCTGGTCACAGAAACCTCACTACAGGAAGTTCCAGGGGGCCCCGTCCGCTTCGAGGCTGGCTGGCTCAATGTGGCCGGCACCCCAAATGGCATTCCCGTGGATGAATCGGAGGAGGAGGAAAACGGGGCAGCCATATCTCCGAGCACAGCAGCGTTGGGGGATCCCGTCCCAGAGCCCCGTCACTCAGCAGACCTGCTGGAGGACATCAACGGCTCTGTGGACTCCGCTGAGGGTCACGGCGCTCCAGACGCAGCCGTGTGGATGTCTCACGGGGCAGATCCTTCCCCTCTACAAGACGCTGAATTGGTAGAGGAAGAGAGAAGTCCTTCCGCCCGGCAAAGCAAAGGGGACTTTGCGTTTGACATTCCAGTCACTGGTGAAGCTGGCTGTTGCAACAGGATGAGTCCAATGGAGCAGACTGAGGGGGGCAACGAACAGCCCCCACATTTCCAGAGCCTTGTCCAGAGGGACGAGTTGGCCGAGGGCGCCAAGGACACAGAATCAGGCAGTCAACTGGACGTGGACGCAGCTGCCTTTCTCAGCAGCTCAGAGCCTGGCCTGAGCTATCCCGAGGACCACACAGGTGCCCTGGGGGCCGACTTGGAGGAGGCCGATGGAGGAGCAGAAGACCTTGAGGTAGTGAGCACAGAAGCCCTGCATCTCTCGGAGGATGAGGAGGAGCGGAGAGCACTTTCCAGTCCTTCCAAGGAGAGTGAGGAAGGGGACTTCCAGGCAGAGATGCTGGAAAGTGAGTTCCTTCAGGCAGAAGAATTGGTGGTTGAAACTTTGTCACCCATAAACCACTTGTTTTATTCTGCTGAAGGTCACCAAGAACCTTATTTTCTTGGCATAGAGCAGGAAATCCCTGAGGAGCAAACACGATTTTCCAAATCGGATTCTGTCTGGCCAGAGCAAGAGGGGGAAGAGCAGGACTCGGACCTTAGAGTGATCTCAATCGCTGATGAGGCCATCTTGAGAGATGAACACACCACAAACATCTTGTCAGCGGAGCCCAGGGTCACCGAGGAGGCAGGGGCTGAGGAAGAGCACATTTGGGAGCCGCAGCAGCATATAATGGGACACAAAGGCCTCCTGGAAGAAGAGGATGCTCTGGGCAAGGAAGACAGAATGGAGACGAACGAAATCGCCAGCTTGCAAGATGCAACCAGTGAGCAAGAAACTGTCTTGCAGATGGAAAATGTGGAGAGTGCTCCAAGGAAGGGAATTGCCAAAGGAGAGCAAGGAGAGGAAATGGTGGAGCCGTGTCAAGGAGACCTCCAAGTGGAGCGGTGGATGGAGGATGGAGAAATCACCACCAAAGGAGAGGAAACGGGGGAGGCATGTCAAGAAGCCCACCTAGCACTGCAGTGGGTGGAGAAAGAAGAAATCACCACCAAAGGAGGTGATATATTGGAGGCAAGTCAAGAGGACCACCCAATAGAGCAACAGATGGAGGAAGAAGAAATAATCACCAAAGACATAGCAGAGGTGTGTCAAGGAGACCTCCCAACAGAGCAGCAGGTGGAGGAAGAAGAAACCACCACCAAAGGACAAGAAATGATGGAGGCTTGTCAAGGAGCCCACCTAGCAGAGCAGTGGGTGGAGAAAGAAGAAATCACCTCCAAAGAAGAGGAAACAGTAGAGCCATGTCAAGGAGACCTCCCAACAGAGCAGTGGGTGGAAGAAGAAGAAATCACCACCAAAAGTGAAGAAACCATAGAGGTGTGTCAAGGATCCGTCCCAACAAAGCAGCAGATGGAAGAAGAAGAAACCACCACCAAAGGAGAAGAAATGGTGGAGGCTTGTCAAGAAGATCACCCAGCAGAGCAGCAGGTGGAGGAAGAAGAAATCACCACCAAAAGAGAGGAAACTGTGGAGGTGTGTCAAGGAGACCTCCCAACAGAGCAGTGTGTAGAAGAAGAAGAAATCACCACCAAAAGAGAAGAAACTGTGGAGCTGTGTCCAGGAGACCTCCCAACGGAGCAGTGTGTAGAAGAAGAAGAAATCACCACCAAAAGAGAGGAAACTGTGGAGGTGTGTCAAGGAGACCTCCCAACAGAGCAGTGGGTGGAAGAAGAAGAAATCACCACCAAAAGAGAAGAAATTGTGGAGCTGTGTCCAGGAGACCTCCCAACGGAGCAATGTGTAGAAGAAGAAGAAATCACCACCAAAAGAGAAGAAACTGTGGAGCTGTGTCCAGGAGACCTCCCAACGGAGCAATGTGTAGAAGAAGAAGAAATCACCGCCAAAAGAGAAGAAACTGTGGAGCTGTGTCCAGGAGACCTCCCAACGGAGCAGTGTGTAGAAGAAGAAGAAATCACCACCAAGAGAGAAGAAACTGTGGAGCTGTGTCCAGGAGAACTCCCAATGGAGCAGTGTGTAGAAGAAGAAGAAATAACCATCAAAAGAGAAGAAACTGTGGTGGTGTGTCCAGGAGACCTCCCAACGGAGCAGTGTGTAGAAGAAGAAGAAATCACCACCAAAAGAGAAGAAACTGTGGAGCTGTGTCCAGGAGACCTCCCAACGGAGCAGTGTGTAGAAGAAGAAGAAATCACCACCAAAAGAGAAGAAACTGTGGAGTTGTGTCCAGGAGAACTCCCAATGGAGCAATGTGTAGAAGAAGAAGAAATCACCACCAAAAGAGAAGAAACTGTGGATGTGTGTCAAGGAAACCTCCCAACGGAGCAATGTGTAGAAGAAGAAGAAATCGCCACCAAAAGAGAAGAAACTGTGGAGCTGTGTCCAGGAGACCTCCCAACGGAGCAATGTGTAGAAGAAGAAGAAATCACCACCAAAAGAGAAGAAACTGTGGAGCTGTGTCCAGGAGACCTCCCAATGGAGCAGTGTGTAGAAGAAGAAGAAATCACCACCAAAAGAGAAGAAACTGTGGAGCTGTGTCCAGGAGACCTCCCAACGGAGAAATGTGTAGAAGAAGAAGAAATCACCACCAAAAGAGAAGAAACTGTGGAGCTGTGTCCAGGAGACCTCCCAGCAGACGATATTGGCGCAGAAAAGAAGAAGAAATCACCACTGCAAAGAAGGAAGAAACTGTGGAGCCAAGCGATCCAGGGAGACCTCCCAATGGAGCAGTATGTATTGAAGAGAGAGGAAATCACCACCAAAGAGGAAAGAGGAAGAAACTTTGTGGAATGCGTCCAGGAGACCTCCATGAAGACAGTAATGAGTGGTAGAAGAGGAAATCACCACCAAAAGAGAAGAAACTGTGGAGCTGCGTCCAGGAGACCTCCCAACGGAGCAATGTGTAGAAGAAGAGGAAATCACCACCAAAAGAAAAGAAACTGTGGAGCTGTGTCCAGGAGACCATCCAACAGAGCACCAGCTGGAGGAGGAAGAGATTACCGCCAAAGGAGAGCAAGGAGAGGAAATGGTGGAGGCATGTCATGGAGACCTCCAAGTGGAGCAGTGGGAAGAAGAGAACCCCAAGGCTTCACCTGAAAGTGACGTGCTGGATAGAGAAGTATTGGTAACAGGGTCAGAATCAATGGAGGCTGAGGAGATGGGGGGGAAGACGAGCCCTGTAGAGATGGAAGAAACAGGGGGCTATGTCATTACAGGTGATTTGCAGCAGAAAGAGGACCCTCAAGTCAAGGTGGTCCAGGCCGACCCTCCACAGGAAGAACAGCGTGTTACTCCGGAGAGAGAAGAAACCTTCCAGAAGCAACATCCGCCACCCCACGAAGCCAGCCCTGGGGGATCGGAGGTTCCTTCAGAAGTGCGGAGCAACACTGCCACTGGTTTTGAAGCTGAGTCCCACAGTGGCCCGTGGGACGGGGATCTGTCTTCTGAAAGCGACCATCAGTTGCAAAGTGATTATTCAGGGTCCTTGGAGTCCTTCGAAGTGTCCCCAAACGCCACCAGTGAAACAGAAGGGATTGAAAAGGAGCTGGAGGGCAGTAAACAGATCAGACTGGAGGAAACGTTGCCAGATAACACACCTTTGCATTTGTATGAGGAACATTTGTTGGTTGTGGCTGGGAAAGTCCAGCTGCACCCAGAGAACGAAGAGGCGGCAGAGACAGCCCTTTTCACCACAGACAGCACCTGTGCTGCGGACGCCACCGAGCAGCCGGTGGAGGAAGCGTGTCCATTCCGTGCCCAAACAAAAAAGAATAATGCTGCCCGGGTCCTGGAAGGGGCAGGTGAGGAAGGAGAATCTGCTCCTAAGCAGCATTCCCCCGACTCTGAGGAGCTTCCTGTTTCAGAAGTTTTTGAAGAAGAAGCTGAAACTGTGGGACTCACTGGAAATGGTGAAGAAGAAGACAACCTGCACTCCTGGGAACCTGAGAAGCCAGGCGCGGAAGCCCATTTCCCCTCAGGGGATGCAGAATTCGATGAACAGCACGAGAAAACCTTGCAAGGTGGAAGTGGCTCAAGGAAAGAGCCCGCAGGCGGAGAGATGGCTCGTGAGGAAACCTGCAGCACAGACTTCGTTTGGGAGGCAGAAGGAAACACCATATTCCAAGCAGATCAGCCTGGTCCCTTCTATGCTCAGGAATGTGTCTGGGGGGGAAGTGGCGGCAACCCTTTGGAATTTAGTGACCCCCACAATATAGTGTCTGAAGGTTCTCATAGGGTTTCTCCTCTGACCAGCGTTGCCGACCTGGGAGAAATTGTGTTGGAAGGAGAGCAGTTTCCCGATGGCCAGAAAGAGGCTGCAGAATTTGAAGGTTTGGTGTACAGTGAGGACGAAAGGGGGCTGGAGGTCCATGGGTCCCAACCCATCTCTGATCTGGAAAACCGTGGAGGAGGAGATGCCGCCCAACCAACAGACCTGACTGAAATGAATGCAAGTATTATGGATCTCACAGATCCTTCACCAAAGGCAGAAGCCAGCCTTCCCATAGACAGTCTGAAAGACTCTGATATCCTGGAAATCGTAGAACAAGCCCTGGAGTTCAACCAAGAGGTTATCAAGGCTGCCGAGCAAACCTCAGAGGCCCAGGGAGACATTCGTCACTCCCCAGAGGGAGAGAGTCATGGCAGCTGTCTTGCGTTACCTGATGCAGGTAGATCCCAGGTTCTCACAGCGGCCCCAGAGGCCCTCTCCCCCGGGGCTCAAGACCCAACAGGACCTGGGCATCTGTGGGTTGAAAAAAATAGTTATGTGCTGCAGCATGACTCCAGCCTGCCACAGTTCACCACCGAGATACTGAACGGCCTTGGAGACCTTCATCCTGGCCACGGGGAGTCTGGCGTGGGCTCTCCCAGGGAAGGCCTAACTCAGGAGGTGGCCACCAGCCAGCTCTCCCAGGGGGAGTTCCTGGATGACCTGTCCCTGCTAGAGACCATGAACCAAAATCCACCACAGACCCCCGCTGATGAGGAAGCGCCCAGAACGGGAGGAATCAGTCCTGAAATCCAGAAGGCCGTTCCACTGGAGCACAGAGGGCCGGCGGGGCCAAACGTGGACAAGAGCTTCTTTGCAAACATCATGCAGTCTGCTCACGTGAAGGGAAAAGACGCCGAGATGGAGACCGTGTCCATTCCACCACGTTTTGGAGAAGAAATTCTCCACCTGGAGTCCACTCAACACCTGAAGTTCCAGCCAGGAGATGAAGAAGAGTTATGGTCTCCAGAAGACAACTGAGGTGTTTGGGGGGGCATTTCTTTTAACCTCCACACTATCTCCCCCCTCCTCCAATCTCCTTCACTCATTGGAAATCTTTCAATAGACAGTCACATTGACAATCAAAGACGTTGTGTGTAGACAGAGTATTTCCCCTTCCAGGACTTCCGCTCTGCAGGAGCCATTTAAAAAGGACAAAACAAAAAGCAAAGGATGTTCAAGTGAACTAGAGAGACAGAATCCAGGGCCAGGGGTGGGGGCGGGGGTGTTATCTGTCCCTCGAGGCAACCCATTCTTTGGGGGGAGACACTGGCAGAAGCCTGCAGTTACCGTCTGCAGCTGGGAATGTCCAGGGGAGAAAGATCTGCGCCTTTGGAGCACTCAAGGAGGTGAGCTCATCTCCAGCGCCCCAAACCTTCCCGCTCAGGGCCCAAATAATTTAACTGCCTGAAACACTGGAGGAGGGGGGGCAGGGAGGGGCAGGAAGGGTGGCCCAGCCTCATTGCCTGCCCCTCAGGTGGCCCATTCAGAGCTTCTCACCTGTCAGGGGAGTGGAGAAATTGGCCACAGGAAGGGGCTGCTGGGCTAGTCCGTTTCAGAAGAGCAGCCGCCCCTCCACTCAGGAGGGCCTCCGGAAGTCCTTCTCCCCCCAGCCGCCTTGGGGCCTGGGGGGGGGGGGGGCTGCGTGTCTGTCCCAGGGGTGGCTTCAGGGGCGGAGGTTCCCGGTCCCCCACGTGACCACACAGAGCTGCTGTGTGGTGAACCAGCCCATCAGCCCAGCCAAGTCAGCACCATCCGCTCAAGCTGGCAGGCCGCTCTCTGGGCTCTCCGGTGGAAGCCGTTGACGCCACCTGCTGCCTGGTCCTTTTCAACTGGAGGTGCTACCAGGGACTGAACTCGGGACCTTCTGCTTGCCAGGGGCTCCACCTCTTAGCCACAGCCCATCCCAGGATAGACCCACACAAAGCACACGCAACACACACACAAACACACACACGCGTCCCTCAGTGGGTCTGCCAGCAGGAAAGAAGGAGAGCTTTTCAAAGGGATGGTGTCAGGCCAGGAGGGACAAAGCAGAGCCTTTAGGACTTCTGGCCTCTCAGCCGGGGGGCAGGAGAGGGAAGAGGCCCTGGAAAACCAAGGATACCCCCCACCCCCCTAAGAGGGTGAAGCTCTGCCCCCTTGGGTGCTGCTGTTGCCCTTGTCCATCAGATGGGCGGCCCCCCTCTCCTTCCTGCTACTCTCGGCTCACAGGTGCAACGCTAAGTGTTCCCTCTGTGGTGGAGGCGCACCGGACTCCGCGCCATCGGCCCTGGGAAGGAAGGAAGGCAGCCCCCCTCCCCCCCTTGTGGGACTCCAGAGAAGAAGGGATGTCCTCAGCAAGCAGTTGAATAGGAAGGGCTGCTCTCCCCAACGCCCTCCCAACCGATTCCTTTCAGGAAAACTTCACAGATGTCCTCATTCAATTCTCTCTCTCTCTCTCTCTCTCTCTTTCTCTGTGTGTGTGTGTGCTCATTTTACAAAATACATTAAAAAATTAAAAATGGTTGGCCTTTGTGCAATGCTGCCAGTTCATGCATTTTATAAAGGGGTTAGATCCAAAGGCCCTGTCTGCTGCTCCCCAAGATTTCTTCTTTGCTTTGATTGTCAAAGGCTTTCACGGCCGGAATCACTGGGATGTTTCCAGTAGCATTTTCTCCTGACGTTTCACCTGCATCTGTGGCTGAGGCATCTTCAGAGGTTCTGATGGCAGTAAAGCAAGTGGAGCATATACTTTACTGCCATCAGATCCTCTGAAGATGCTACTAGAACACAGCCATGCAGCCCGGAAACCCCACAACACCCCAGAGCTTTGATTCTCAAAACGTTATACCTTGAAAACCGTCTTGGACTCTAAAATGCTCCTCTAGCTGTGCCACTGAGCCGTGCTCTGGCCAGCGTCCTTGGGCTGAGCAAACAGTTGTGGGGTGTGGCCTGCCCCCTTGCCCTGTGAGGCTAGTGGCCCCTGGTACACAATGCCCGGTGAGACTATGGGCCCTGCCACACGCAACAGTGAGGACTGTGACCCAGCAGTTCTGCAATGGTGGGAGACCAGAGAGAGGGACACAGTTGCCAACGAGCCTTCGATTGTGCTCAGCTGCAATGAGAAATTAAGCCCGTGCTGTTGGCACACAAACACACGCAGCAGCTTCATGCAAGCAGGCTCATCGTGGCTGACTACCCACGGGCGCAGAGGTGTGCGGTGGGACAGGAAGCGAGTCAGGGCAAGAAATCTTGCCCCACCGGTGCTTCTGGAGCGACTTTTCACGCCAGGGTGGGGTGGGCCTGGGAAAGGCCAGCTGTGGGGAATCGGCCAATGTGAGCACACGGTACAAATTCTGAAACGTGAGCGTTGCCTTTTGAGACGGGCAATCTAGTTTGTGGACTGAAACCCCAGGAGTGTGGATGGCACAGCAAAACTTAGGGCTGGTTGTTGCATGGGGGGGGGGGGCGGTGCGAGGTGCAATGTAGACCCACCCCCTCTGCCAAGTGCAGGAGCGGCGCGCAGTCTGGAGAAAGGCAGCTGCAGTTGAGCAGGGTCTGGGTCTCCGGCCAGGGACTGCTGCTCCCACCTGCTGTAGCAGAGCTGCCCCCTCTCCTGACCCCCGCCTGCCGGGCAAGTCAAGCAGCCTCTCGCTGTGCAGCCACCCCCCGTGGGCGACCCGTCCAGGGCTCTCCCCCCTGCCGCGTTCCCCTGCTGCTCGCTGAGAGGCGGCCAAGAGGGCTGCGCACACGGAATCAGCGCTGCGCTCAGCTGCATGAAGTGTTCCCCTTTCTGCTCGGCAGGATCCTCCACGGTCACTTGGCAGGCTGCAGCTGACCCTGCTGGCCAGTGGTGGACAGACAGCGTGGCCTAGTGGTTAGGGTGCAAGACTACGAGGAGCCCCGGGTTCAAATCCCCACGTAGCAATAAAGCTCCGTGACAGATTTTCGGGCCAGTCTCAGGGGTATTGCAAGGGAGAAACAAGGATGGGAGGGAAAGGGCGGGCAAAGGACAGGGGGAGGGGCCTTTTCAAGCAAAGGGAGGGGGAAGCACGTCTCTGGGGAGGGGTCTTTGAATGGCTGCGTTCAAGGGCAGAGCCACTGGGCATCCTGCCTCGTGCTGGGGTGGGCTGGAGCTCAGGGCCGTCTGCACCGACTGGCCGAGGGGGGCAAAGGGCTTTTGCACCCCTGACTTTGACTGGAGCTGCCGGGGAGGGAACTGGGGGTCCTTCTGCATGCAGAGAGGATGGTCCCCCCCAGCCCAGGGCCTAAACCCCTCCCTCAGGAGGACTGCACCAGCTGTGGAATGCACATCTGTCCCGGTGCCTTTGATAGCCAGGACTGCCTGGGGGTCTCCTGTAGCAGGCGCCCACCTGATGCCCCCGTCTCCGCAGGGCCGGGAGTCTTCTCGGGGGGGGGGGTGGGGGGGCTGGCTTGGTCTGTGCTGGCGCTCCCTGTGTCCACCTCATGCTGAAGCCCCCGGCGGCTGCAAACAGAGGCCCCCACTGCCGAGGTCCGTCGTAGCCCCCGGCACAGGCCAGACGGCGCGCTGCTCCTTGGGCGTGGCTGCTCCTAGGAAAGGCAGCAGGCGCCAGGCTCCCCGTCAAGCCCCGGGACTGCCCGTGGGGGTGGCAGCAGCTGCAGGGCCTCCTGTGCTGACGGCACGTGCCTGGCCCTGGCATCGCATTGGCAGACCGCAACGTGGCATTCCAGGACGCCCATCAACAGGGCTCTTCTGGAGAATGACTGCTGAGTCACGCTGGGCAGGGAATGTGGGAAGACCGCCAGAGTCACCAGCTCCTGGACAGGCCTGAAGGTGGGCGGGGGGGGGGGGTTCAAGGTCCTCTCGGGGAAAGAAAGGCAGCGCCCATTAAAAGAGTCTCTCAAAACATGGGATCATAGGGATGCCAACCTCCAGGTGTTCATCTCCGGACAACAGAGATCAGTTCCCTTAGAAGAGAACGTGGTGGTCTCGGAAGGCCTTGTTGGGCCCCACTGGGCTCCCTGTTCTCCTCGGGCTCCACCTCCTCTCTCCAGAAGTTTCCCAACCTGGATCTGACAGTCATAGAATCATAAAGAATTGGAGGATACCCCAGGGGCCATCCAGTCCAACCCCCTGCCATGCAGGAACAGACAATCAAAGCACCCCCGACATATGCTCATCCAGCCACTGTTCAAAAACCTCCAAAGAAAGAGACTCCTCCACTCGAATTCCACTGTCGAACAGCCCTGATGGTCAGGAAGTTCTTCCTGATGTTTAGGTGGAATCTCTTCTCCTGCACCTTGAACCCATCACTCCTGGTCCTGGTCACTGGAGCAGCAGAAAACAAGCTTGCTCCCTCACCGACATGACATCCCTTCAAATATCTAAACATGGCCATCATGTTTAACCTACGCTTCTTCTTGGAATATGCTGCCTCAGGAGGTGGTGATGGCCACTAACCTGGATAGCTTTAAAAGGGGCTTGGACAGATTTATGGAGGAGAAGTTGATTTATGGCTCCCAATCTTGATCCTCTTTGATCTGAGGTTGCAAATGCCTTAGCAGACCAGGTGCTCGGGAGCAGCAGCAGCAGAAGGCCCTTGCTTTCACCTCCTGCATGTGAGCTCCCAAAGGCACCTGGTGGGCCACTGTGAGTAGCAGAGAGCTGGACTAGATGGACTCTGGTCTGATCCAGCAGGCTCTAGGTTCTTATGTTCCAGACTAAACACCCCCAGCTCTCTACTCCCTTAACCACTGTTGGGATCTAGCAATGCTTCAGGCTCATCCAGCAGAAAGCCAGGCCTGGCAGGGAGGCGTGGAGGCCCCCAGGGGAGGGTCTCTGGCCAGTGACTGGCGCTTCTCTGGGCCTGGCAGCTTCTCAGCCTTGCGACTCCAGCGCCAGGCAGATGCTCCTCTCAGCAGACCTCGGAGCCTGGGGAGGCCGGCCAGGGAGGCTGCTCTTGGGTGGGAAGGGCGGGACATGCATCCAATAAACTAAGAATCTAAAAATAAATAAATGAAAAAGAGAAGGCAGGCAGGAGTCAAAGATGGCCAAGCTGCAGTTCTGCAGGCCCAGAAGGGCAAATGGCAAGGCTTGAGACCCCAAAGCCTTTGCTTTGGAAGAGGCCCCAGATGAAACCCAGCCTGGAGGATCCCAGAGCTTGATGCCCTGTGGACAGAGAGGGCGCCTCTCTGGGTGGCCCCGTCGGCTGGCAACCTTACGCTGCGAGGCCTCAGTCCCACTGCCCCACTGCGCAAGTGTAGCCTGCTGCCAGGGGCAACTTTTAGTGATTGCAGTGATTTCAGCCAGGCAAAAAGAGAACAGACATGGAGGGGAGGGTCTTTCCAAAATAAGAGATTCTTTACTGCACGATCAACGAATCCCTGACATGAAGCTCCTTCCAGGCAAGTCGTATGGAATAGGAGCACGTACAGAGTTTTATACAGTTTTAGACCAAGGTTACAAGGGACAAGTCCATACAGTACAGTAAAAACCATTAAAACATCAAAGGAAACAATTAGGACACACAGTACAAAGTACTTAGAATTTTATGAATGAACTCTCATTGATGGTGTAGCATCGCGGGAGTTCATGATGGTGGGAAGGAGAGGAAAGGGGAAGATAGTCATTATCTCGTGTGTTAATGAGGGTGAGGAGCTGCCCCCTCTGCCCCAGGGCCCTGCCGTGGGTCCCACTGCAAAAGACCAAGGAGGGCTGGGCTGTAAGTCAGGTCATTCAATATGTTGCCTTTGTTATATACAAATAAAGAATCTTGGACCCTCCTTGTGGATCCTTCGTGTTTTTCTCTTGTAAATCCATAGTCCGGAGCCCCTCGAGGACGGGGCAGTATAAAAATCTGATGGATGGATGGATGGATGGATGGATGGATGGATGGATGGATGGATGGATGGATGGATGGATGGATGGATGGATGGATGGATGGATGGATGGATGGATGGATGGATGGATATGGATGGATGGATGGATGGATGGATGGATGGATGGATGGATGGATGGATGGATGGATGGATGGATGGATGGATGGATGGATGGATGGATGGATGGATGGATGGATGGATGGATGGATGGATGGATGGATGTGGGGGGGGGGGTGGGGGGGGGGGGGGGGGGGGGGGGGGGGGGGGGGGGGGGGGGGAGGGTGGAATGATGGGGGGGTTGGGGGGGGGGGGGATGGGGGGGGGGGGGGGGGGGGGGGGGGGGGGGGGGGGGGGGTGGGGGGTGGGGGGGGGGGGTGGTGGGTGGGGGGGTGGGTGGGGGGGGGGGGGGGTGGAGGGGGGGGGGGGTGGGGGGAGGGGGGGGGGGGGGGGGGGGGGGGTGGGTGGGGGGGGGGGTGGGGGGATGGGTGGGTGGGGGGGGGGGGGGGTGGGGGGGGGGGGGGGGGGGGGGGGGGGGGGGTGGGGGGGGGGGGGGGTGGGGGGGGGGGGGGGTGGGGGGGGGGGGGGGTGGGGGGGGGGGGGGGTGGGGGGGGGGGGGGGTGGGGGGGGGGGGGGGTGGGGGGGGGGGGGGGTGGGGGGGGGGGGGGGTGGGGGGGGGGGGGGGTGGGGGGGGGGGGGGGTGGGGGGGGGGGGGGGTGGGGGGGGGGGGGGGTGGGGGGGGGGGGGGGTGGGGGGGGGGGGGGGTGGGGGGGGGGGGGGGTGGGGGGGGGGGGGGGTGGGGGGGGGGGGGGGTGGGGGGGGGGGGGGGTGGGGGGGGGGGGGGGTGGGGGGGGGGGGGGGTGGGGGGGGGGGGGGGTGGGGGGGGGGGGGGGTGGGGGGGGGGGGGGGTGGGGGGGGGGGGGGGTGGGGGGGGGGGGGGGTGGGGGGGGGGGGGGGTGGGGGGGGGGGGGGGTGGGGGGGGGGGGGGGTGGGGGGGGGGGGGGGTGGGGGGGGGGGGGGGTGGGGGGGGGGGGGGGTGGGGGGGGGGGGGGGTGGGGGGGGGGGGGGGTGGGGGGGGGGGGGGGTGGGGGGGGGGGGGGGTGGGGGGGGGGGGGGGTGGGGGGGGGGGGGGGTGGGGGGGGGGGGGGGTGGGGGGGGGGGGGGGTGGGGGGGGGGGGGGGTGGGGGGGGGGGGGGGTGGGGGGGGGGGGGGGTGGGGGGGGGGGGGGGTGGGGGGGGGGGGGGGTGGGGGGGGGGGGGGGTGGGGGGGGGGGGGGGTGGGGGGGGGGGGGGGTGGGGGGGGGGGGGGGTGGGGGGGGGGGGGGGTGGGGGGGGGGGGGGGTGGGGGGGGGGGGGGGTGGGGGGGGGGGGGGGTGGGGGGGGGGGGGGGTGGGGGGGGGGGGGGGTGGGGGGGGGGGGGGGTGGGGGGGGGGGGGGGTGGGGGGGGGGGGGGGTGGGGGGGGGGGGGGGTGGGGGGGGGGGGGGGTGGGGGGGGGGGGGGGTGGGGGGGGGGGGGGGTGGGGGGGGGGGGGGGTGGGGGGGGGGGGGGGTGGGGGGGGGGGGGGGTGGGGGGGGGGGGGGGTGGGGGGGGGGGGGGGTGGGGGGGGGGGGGGGTGGGGGGGGGGGGGGGTGGGGGGGGGGGGGGGTGGGGGGGGGGGGGGGTGGGGGGGGGGGGGGGTGGGGGGGGGGGGGGGTGGGGGGGGGGGGGGGTGGGGGGGGGGGGGGGTGGGGGGGGGGGGGGGTGGGGGGGGGGGGGGGTGGGGGGGGGGGGGGGTGGGGGGGGGGGGGGGTGGGGGGGGGGGGGGGTGGGGGGGGGGGGGGGTGGGGGGGGGGGGGGGTGGGGGGGGGGGGGGGTGGGGGGGGGGGGGGGTGGGGGGGGGGGGGGGTGGGGGGGGGGGGGGGTGGGGGGGGGGGGGGGTGGGGGGGGGGGGGGGTGGGGGGGGGGGGGGGTGGGGGGGGGGGGGGGTGGGGGGGGGGGGGGGTGGGGGGGGGGGGGGGTGGGGGGGGGGGGGGGTGGGGGGGGGGGGGGGTGGGGGGGGGGGGGGGTGGGGGGGGGGGGGGGTGGGGGGGGGGGGGGGTGGGGGGGGGGGGGGGTGGGGGGGGGGGGGGGTGGGGGGGGGGGGGGGTGGGGGGGGGGGGGGGTGGGGGGGGGGGGGGGTGGGGGGGGGGGGGGGTGGGGGGGGGGGGGGGTGGGGGGGGGGGGGGGTGGGGGGGGGGGGGGGTGGGGGGGGGGGGGGGTGGGGGGGGGGGGGGGTGGGGGGGGGGGGGGGTGGGGGGGGGGGGGGGTGGGGGGGGGGGGGGGTGGGGGGGGGGGGGGGTGGGGGGGGGGGGGGGTGGGGGGGGGGGGGGGTGGGGGGGGGGGGGGGTGGGGGGGGGGGGGGGTGGGGGGGGGGGGGGGTGGGGGGGGGGGGGGGTGGGGGGGGGGGGGGGTGGGGGGGGGGGGGGGTGGGGGGGGGGGGGGGTGGGGGGGGGGGGGGGTGGGGGGGGGGGGGGGTGGGGGGGGGGGGGGGTGGGGGGGGGGGGGGGTGGGGGGGGGGGGGGGTGGGGGGGGGGGGGGGTGGGGGGGGGGGGGGGTGGGGGGGGGGGGGGGTGGGGGGGGGGGGGGGTGGGGGGGGGGGGGGGTGGGGGGGGGGGGGGGTGGGGGGGGGGGGGGGTGGGGGGGGGGGGGGGTGGGGGGGGGGGGGGGTGGGGGGGGGGGGGGGTGGGGGGGGGGGGGGGTGGGGGGGGGGGGGGGTGGGGGGGGGGGGGGGTGGGGGGGGGGGGGGGTGGGGGGGGGGGGGGGTGGGGGGGGGGGGGGGTGGGGGGGGGGGGGGGTGGGGGGGGGGGGGGGTGGGGGGGGGGGGGGGTGGGGGGGGGGGGGGGTGGGGGGGGGGGGGGGTGGGGGGGGGGGGGGGTGGGGGGGGGGGGGGGTGGGGGGGGGGGGGGGTGGGGGGGGGGGGGGGTGGGGGGGGGGGGGGGTGGGGGGGGGGGGGGGTGGGGGGGGGGGGGGGTGGGGGGGGGGGGGGGTGGGGGGGGGGGGGGGTGGGGGGGGGGGGGGGTGGGGGGGGGGGGGGGTGGGGGGGGGGGGGGGTGGGGGGGGGGGGGGGTGGGGGGGGGGGGGGGTGGGGGGGGGGGGGGGTGGGGGGGGGGGGGGGTGGGGGGGGGGGGGGGTGGGGGGGGGGGGGGGTGGGGGGGGGGGGGGGTGGGGGGGGGGGGGGGTGGGGGGGGGGGGGGGTGGGGGGGGGGGGGGGTGGGGGGGGGGGGGGGTGGGGGGGGGGGGGGGTGGGGGGGGGGGGGGGTGGGGGGGGGGGGGGGTGGGGGGGGGGGGGGGTGGGGGGGGGGGGGGGTGGGGGGGGGGGGGGGTGGGGGGGGGGGGGGGTGGGGGGGGGGGGGGGTGGGGGGGGGGGGGGGTGGGGGGGGGGGGGGGTGGGGGGGGGGGGGGGTGGGGGGGGGGGGGGGTGGGGGGGGGGGGGGGTGGGGGGGGGGGGGGGTGGGGGGGGGGGGGGGTGGGGGGGGGGGGGGGTGGGGGGGGGGGGGGGTGGGGGGGGGGGGGGGTGGGGGGGGGGGGGGGTGGGGGGGGGGGGGGGTGGGGGGGGGGGGGGGTGGGGGGGGGGGGGGGTGGGGGGGGGGGGGGGTGGGGGGGGGGGGGGGTGGGGGGGGGGGGGGGTGGGGGGGGGGGGGGGTGGGGGGGGGGGGGGGTGGGGGGGGGGGGGGGTGGGGGGGGGGGGGGGTGGGGGGGGGGGGGGGTGGGGGGGGGGGGGGGTGGGGGGGGGGGGGGGTGGGGGGGGGGGGGGGTGGGGGGGGGGGGGGGTGGGGGGGGGGGGGGGTGGGGGGGGGGGGGGGTGGGGGGGGGGGGGGGTGGGGGGGGGGGGGGGTGGGGGGGGGGGGGGGTGGGGGGGGGGGGGGGTGGGGGGGGGGGGGGGTGGGGGGGGGGGGGGGTGGGGGGGGGGGGGGGTGGGGGGGGGGGGGGGTGGGGGGGGGGGGGGGTGGGGGGGGGGGGGGGTGGGGGGGGGGGGGGGTGGGGGGGGGGGGGGGTGGGGGGGGGGGGGGGTGGGGGGGGGGGGGGGTGGGGGGGGGGGGGGGTGGGGGGGGGGGGGGGTGGGGGGGGGGGGGGGTGGGGGGGGGGGGGGGTGGGGGGGGGGGGGGGTGGGGGGGGGGGGGGGTGGGGGGGGGGGGGGGTGGGGGGGGGGGGGGGTGGGGGGGGGGGGGGGTGGGGGGGGGGGGGGGTGGGGGGGGGGGGGGGTGGGGGGGGGGGGGGGTGGGGGGGGGGGGGGGTGGGGGGGGGGGGGGGTGGGGGGGGGGGGGGGTGGGGGGGGGGGGGGGTGGGGGGGGGGGGGGGTGGGGGGGGGGGGGGGTGGGGGGGGGGGGGGGTGGGGGGGGGGGGGGGTGGGGGGGGGGGGGGGTGGGGGGGGGGGGGGGTGGGGGGGGGGGGGGGTGGGGGGGGGGGGGGGTGGGGGGGGGGGGGGGTGGGGGGGGGGGGGGGTGGGGGGGGGGGGGGGTGGGGGGGGGGGGGGGTGGGGGGGGGGGGGGGTGGGGGGGGGGGGGGGTGGGGGGGGGGGGGGGTGGGGGGGGGGGGGGGTGGGGGGGGGGGGGGGTGGGGGGGGGGGGGGGTGGGGGGGGGGGGGGGTGGGGGGGGGGGGGGGTGGGGGGGGGGGGGGGTGGGGGGGGGGGGGGGTGGGGGGGGGGGGGGGTGGGGGGGGGGGGGGGTGGGGGGGGGGGGGGGTGGGGGGGGGGGGGGGTGGGGGGGGGGGGGGGTGGGGGGGGGGGGGGGTGGGGGGGGGGGGGGGTGGGGGGGGGGGGGGGTGGGGGGGGGGGGGGGTGGGGGGGGGGGGGGGTGGGGGGGGGGGGGGGTGGGGGGGGGGGGGGGTGGGGGGGGGGGGGGGTGGGGGGGGGGGGGGGTGGGGGGGGGGGGGGGTGGGGGGGGGGGGGGGTGGGGGGGGGGGGGGGTGGGGGGGGGGGGGGGGGGGGGGGGGAAGGGGTGGCTGGGGGTTGGAGGGGTGGGGGGGGGGGCGGTTGGGGGGGGGGGGGGGTGGGGGGGGGGGGGGGAGGGGGGGGGGGTGGGGGTGGGGGGGGGGGGGGGGGGGGGGGGGGGGGGGTGGGGGAGGGGGGGGGGGGGGGGGGGGGGGGGGAGGAAGGGGGGGGGGGGGGGGGGGGGGGGGGGGGGGGGGGGGGGGGGGGGGGGGGGGGGGGGGGGGGGGGGGGGGGGGGGGGGGGGGGGGGGGGGGGGGGGGGGGGGGGGGGGGGGGGGGGGGGAGGTGGTGGAGGTGGAGGTGGAGGAGGTGGAGGTGGTGGAGGAGGAAAGGAGTTTAGATTTATATCCCCCCTTTGTCTCCTGCAGGAGACTCAAAGAGGCTTACAATCTCCTTGCCCTTCCCCCCTCACAACAAACACCCTGGGAGGTGGGTGGGGCTGAGAGAGCTCCGAGAAGCTGTGACTAGCCCAAGGTCACCCAGCTGGCGTGTGTGGGAGTGCACAGGCTAATCTGAATCCCCCAGATAAGCCTCCACAGCTCAGGCAGCAGAGCTGGGAATCAAACCCGGTTCCTCCAGATCAGCGTGCACCTGCTCTTAGCCACTGCGCCATTGCTGCTCTAATAGTAATAGCAGCAGCAGCAGCAGAGGTGTTCCTCCCATTGGGCAAAGTGGACAGTTGCCCAGGGCGCCCCCTTGTGGCGGGCACCAAAAATGCAGGTTCATTTGTGGGATTTTTTGTATTTTCAGTGTTTTTTCCGTTTTTGGCCTGCAGGGGCACAGTTTTTAGGCTAGCAGCACCAAAAATTTCAGGGATTTTTCAGGAGACTTTCCTGATGATATCTCCCAGGTTTGGTGAGGTTTGGTTTAGGGAGTACAAAGTTATGGACTCCCAAAGGGGTGCCCATTGTTTCCAATGGAAGCTAATAGGAGATGGGGGCAACACCTTTGGAGGATTAATAACTTTGGACCCCCTAAACCAAACTTCACCAAACCTGGGTGGTATCATCAGTAGGGGCTCACAAAGATACTCTGAATATTTGGTGCTGCTATCTTAATAATTGCACCCCTGACAGCAGGCACCCCCCAAATTTCCCCTGATTCTCCGTTTAAATCCACCCACTTCCTGCCAGTGCTTGTTTTTCTTTCTTTTATTCTCTTGATGCCTAATAAAGGTTGTTTTTATTATTATTATTATTATTATTATTATTATTATTATTATTATTATTATTATTATTATTATTATTATTATTATTAAATCCACCCCCTTCAGCATGGATTTAAAGGGAGAATCTGAGGTCTCCAGTTTAAACATTGAAAGTGATGCTGTTTCAGGGTGGGGGAGAATCCACCCCAAAATAGCATCACTTTCAATGTTGTTTAAACTGGGGACCCCAGATTCTCCCTTTAAGGTGGATTTAAAAGAAGAATCTGGGCTCCCTTCCCATCCTGCAGCTCAGAGCCTCCTCGGGTTCTTGTTCCATCTCAAGGGAAGGGTTCCCCCCCTCCCCCCACCACACACTTCTTTCTGACTTCTTTCTAAATATTTTCAAGAGCTGCCTCCCGCCTTCCTGCTTCTCTGTCCTGCACAGTCTCGCTCAGCCCTGCATTTGTCTTCCCAGAGACCCTTCTGAAGTGGACGCCCCCCCCCCGCCCCGAATCCTCCTCCCCCCCCCCCCGCCACCGCCTGAGCTGAGCTTACTTTCAACAAGACGTTTCAAGCAAGAGTTGTATGAAATTGCCCTGATGCTTCAAATCTCACAGTTGATCAAAAACCCGAATGATTATATCACATCTGGGTGTTTTTTGTGATGATGCTCGGGGGGGGGGGGCGGGGGGCTCCTTTTTCCAGGGGTCTCCCACGTCCCGAGGGGAGGACTGGTGGAAACTGGAGCCTCCTTCTGCATGAGTAGCTGGCACTGAACCACATCATATCTGAGCTTCCAGAGAGGTGTGTGTGGAAAGAGATCCCCGCTTTCCTCGGCCCCCAATGGCGCCCACTTTGGCGCTGAGGACGACAGCTCTCTTTCTGCTGCCACCTGCCAGCCCAGAACCCTCCAGAGACCGAGAGAGCGGTCGGTCCACATGGAGGGCTGCATCAGAGCCACGGAAGGTCGATTTGCTCACCCTCCGCTCTATAATAAGCCCTCCTGCTAAGCCGAGGGGCATTCCCGCCTTCCAGTTGCATCTGCATCTGTTATCAGCCCGAGAAAGGCACGGGAGAGATTTTGAACCCCAGAAAGCCAAGATCACACGAGGGCCCCTCACCTCTGACTGGACTCCGCAGAGATGGATTAAAACCCATCAGGGAGGGGAGGGGGGCAGTTTTGGGGAATGTGCGTTTGGAGCCATCCGTCAGAGGGGTCGAAGCCTGGGGAGCACCAAAGGCAGAGGGGGCTCAGGTTTCGCAGAAACTGGGGTGGGGAAGGGGAGACAGACCAGCGGGGGACGGGGCTACTCCTGTCCGAAGGCTGGGCTGTGCTTTATTATCTCCATTCCAAGGGAGAGGGCAGGGTTCGTAAAAAGATCTTTCTGGAGTGCTCATGGCCCCAACCTCCCAATTTAAGTATCCATAGATTTGGTCACATTATGCATATCAAGGGAGTTGTGGTTTAAAGGAATGTTTGGAGTGAATTGGGTAGAAGTTTCTTCATGCTTGAACTTCTAAACAATTATGGCTCAATTCCAGCTCAATTTAGGATTGTGGCGGCTCTTCCATTATCTGGTGGCTCAAACTGACCGCTTCTTACTTCAGCCAGTTCTGACTCTGATGGTTTTCATCTGTTCAACTCTCACCAACACTCACAATCAGCACCCCCTGGTCACTGTCAGAGGACGGACGGACCTAACCTGCCTGTGGCTTGATCCTCCTTGATCTGAGATTGCAAATGCTTTAATAGTCCAGGTGCTCGGGAGCAGCAGCAGCAGCCACAGCAGGCCATTGCTTTCACATCCTGCACGTGAGCTCCCAAAGGCACCTGGTGGGCCACTGCGAGTAGCAGAGAGCTGGACTAGATGGACTCTGGTCTGATCCAGCTGGCTTGTTCTTATGCTCTTATGTTCTTATGGCTTCTGCATTACAGCTCAAAGATATTTCATCAGGCCGCAGGGATTAACATTTCTAATTCTATACTACAAGGCAATATATTGATAGTGTTTACTGGGTTTTATTCACTTGATTTGTTGCCTGCCTTTCTCAAAGGGACTCCAGGCACATTACAGGATAAGGCAGCCGCGTCAGACAGCCCCGGGCAACCGGTGCGCAAAGCAAGAGGACTCAAAGGACAAAATGCACTTTATACTTTGTTTAGGCTTATATCCCACCCTACCCCCAACCAAAGGCCAGGCTCAGGGTAGCTGAAATATTATACAATTCCAGCCTAATATAATTAAAATTCACATCTTGACAGTAATTAAAAATGTTTTGTCGAAGGCTTTCATGGCCGGAATCATTGGGATTTTGTTTGTTTTCCGGATTGTATGGGCGTGTTCCCGTTGTATTCTCTCCTGACGTTTCGCCTGCATCTGTGGCTGGCATCTTCAGAGGATCTTCTGAAGCCACCGAGGCAGGCGAAACATCAGGAGAAAATACAACCAGAACACGGCCATACAGCCCGGAAACCCCACAACACCCAAATTAATTAAAAACATTGGTGCCATTACACTCACCAACAAAGGATGGACCTCTGTGGCTGCGTCAGGATGGGACAAGTATGTTTTGTCATGTTTAGTTTGGTGAAGAGAAGGTTAAGGGGAGAACATGATAGCCATGTTTAGATATTTGAAGGGGTGTCGTGTGGGTGAGGGAGCAAGCTTGTTTTCTGCTGCTCCCTCCAGAGACTAGGACACGGAGTCATGGGTTCAAGGTGAAGGAAAAGAGATTCCACCTAAACATTAGGAAGAACTTCCTGACTGTCAGGGCTGTTGGACAGTGGAATTCACCGCCTCGGAGAGTGGTGGAGTCTCCTTTGTTTTTTTTTTTAAAGAGAGACTGGATGTCCCTCGGTCAAGGGTGCTCTGATTGGGTTCTCCTGCATTGAAGAGATGGACTCGATGGCCCTTGGGGTCTCTTCCACCTCTAGGATTCTAAGTAGGGGATCAATTGCTATGCCTGGCGAAGATGGTAAAAAACCAGTTAGGGGACAAAGCAAGTCATCAGGATATATGATAAGCCACATGTATATGATAAGCCATACCGAACGTGGATTACCAGGAACAGACAACGTGGTGAAGATGAGGGATACCTGCAGGGCCCCCGCACATTCCTGTTGCACAGATTTGGTGGAATGATAGAAATTGAGGGGGCGGGGCTTCAGTGGTGCAGGAGGTTAAGAGCTTGTGTATCTAATCTGGAGGAACCGGGTTTGATTCCCAGCTCTGCCGCCTGAGCTGTGGAGGCTTATCTGGGGAATTCAGATTAGCCTGTGCACTCCCACACAAGCCAGCTGGGTGACCTTGGGCTAGTCACAGCTTCTCGGAGCTCTCTCAGCCCCACCTACCTCACAGGGTGTTTGTTGTGAGGGGGGAAGGGCAAGGAGATTGTCAGCCCCTTTGAGTCTCCTACAGGAGAGAAAGGGGGGATATAAATCCAAACTCCTCCTCCTCCTCCTCCTCCTCCTCCTCCTCCTCCTCCTCTTCTTCTTCTTCTTCTTCTTCTTCTTCTTCTTCTTCTTCTTCTTCTTCTTCTTCCTGACTGCCTCAGGCAGGCCATGCCACAAAGTGGGGGCCACCACAGAGAACGGGGGTGGGCGGTCGTGCTCATTTGTACGGCAACACTCAGAAATCTTTGCTCAGAGGAGCGAAGGAATCTCAGTCCCGGGGGGCACAGCAGGGGCAGGGGGGGGGGGTCTGAGGTCCTGCAGGGCTTTGTTCAAGGAAAACTTCGCCAATGAGTTTCTTTAGCTCATTAATCACAGACATGAAGAGGGCCAAAAATAAAGCTCTTTTCCCTGCGGCCGACTGAGTGCCCTGCTTGGCACGGGCACAGTGGAAGAGGCAGGCTCCCTTGCCACCCTGCGGGCTCAGGCGACGTCTCCCCAGGAGAGAGGCAAAAGGCAACGGCCCGCAGACAGCTGCTTCAGGGGCTGGCTGGAGAACGGCCGTCACCGCTCCCCTCCCAGCCCCAAACCAACGCCCCATGTTTCTATTTCTGGGACTGGGTTCCTCGAGATTGGGAGGGTCATTGCAGAGAGGTCGGGGAGCAGCTGGCCCCACCGTGGAGCGAAGATCCGTGTGGAATGGCATGCCATCCCAGAATGCCTGGACTGCCGGGGGGTGGGGGGGGTGGTCCTCAGCCCCTGCGGGGGGGGGGGCAGATCAGACTCTGGCTTGCGGGGAGCCAAGGAAGCAGGTGCCGGCGGCTCGCCAGGAATTCCCTTGCTGGCTCTCGGGCTCCACAGGTGGGACAGCCGCAGTGGGGCTTTGGGGCGAGGGGTTTGCAGGCCGGCACGCACCGCAAAGAGATGCCCTCGGATATGGAAAAGGCTCGCTGGAAAGGTTGGTTTTTTTCTGGTCTAGAAATTATGGATATTAATTTAAGCATGTTAGAACATAAGAACATAAGAACGAGCCTGTTGGATCAGACCAAAGTCCATCTAGTCCAGCTCTCTGCTACTCACAGTGGCCCACCAGGTGCCTTTGGGAGCTCACCTGCAGGAGGTGAAAGCAATGGCCTTCTGCTGCTGCTGCTCCCGAGCACCTGGTCTGCTCAGGCATTTGCAATCTCAGATCAAAGAGGATCAAGATTGGTAGCCATAAATCGACTTCTCCTCCATCAATCTGTCCAAGCCCTTTTTAAAGCTATCCAGGTGAGTGGCCATCACCACCTCCTGTGGCAGCAGATTCCAAACACCAACCACACGTGGCGTGAAGAAGTTTATGCTGCCTTTCCACTCTTTCAGGGTTCATAAGGTGGCAAACATAAAAGAAACATTAAACATAAAAGCAAGTAAAAAATCCAGCTAAAAGTATGAAAGAATGCAGTTTAAAACAACATTGGAAGGGCCAAGAACCATCACCAGGGCTAGATGAACTGCGACAAATAAACAAAAGCTTTGGTATTTTGGTCCTGGGCCCTACAGGGCTTTAAAGGTGAATGTCAGAACCTTGAATTGAGGCCAGAAGCGAATTAGAAGCCAGTGTAGACAGAAACCAGACTGGGACCCACCCCAGCCTACTCTTGGCCTGCAGCCTTCTGTGCTAACTGTAGATTCCAGACAGTCTCCAAGGGCCGCCCCATGTGGAGCACACTGCAGAAATCTAATCTAGATGTTACACGGGTGCAGTGGCCCGATCTTTCCTGCCCAGGATAATTCCCTGTATAGATGACCGTTCTGTGACTTGGACTTGCCTTGTCTCTTTCATTCAGGCCCCCTTGACAAGATATCGGGTGGACGGGGGGTGGCTTCCTAGTCCAACTGTTCAACCAGATTTAGATCACAGAACGCCTGATGCCCCCCTTCACCCAAAGAAGAGGAGTTTGGATTTATATCCCCGCTTTCTATCCTGTTAGGGAGACTCAAAGGGGCTGACGATCTCCTTTCCCTCGCCCCCCCACAGCAAACACCCTGTGAGGTGGTTGGGGCTGAGAGAGCTCCAAAGAACTGTGACTAGCCCAAGGTCACCCAGCTGGCGTGTGTTTGAGTGCACAGGCTAATCTGGTCCACCAGATAAGCCTCCACAGCTCAAGTGGCAGAGCGGGGAATCAAACCCGGTTCTCCAGATTAGAGTGCACCTGCTCTTAACCACTACTCTACGCTATACCACACAATACTCTTGCACAAAGCAGCAGTGGCGTAGGAGGTTAAGAGCTCGTGTATCTAATCTGGAGGAACCAGGTTTGATTCCCCGCTCTGCTGCCTGAGCTGCGGAGGCTTATCTGGGGAATTCAGATTGGCCTGTACACTCCCACACACGCCAGCTGGGTGACCTTGGGCTAGTCACAGCTTCTCGGAGCTCTCTCAGCCCCACCCACCTCACAGGGTGTTTGTTGTGAGGGGGGAAGGGCAAGGAGATTGTAAGCCCCTTTGAGTTTCCTGCAGGAGAGAAAGGGGGGATATAAATCCAAACTCTTCTTCCTCTTCTTCCTCTTCTTCTTCTTCTTCTTCTTCTTCTTCTTCTTCTTCTTCTTCTTCATTTGCAGCAAGCTGGAAAAGGGGGACTTTGGCACTGAGTATGCCTTTGTGCGTCAGGAACTGACACTCTATCCTGTGTGGAAGGAAACTGAGGCGAAGAAGCCACACCCCCTCCCCACCTGCCTCCCCCCACCCCCTTCCCAGGCCCACCTTAGCGTCTGAAGGCTGTGCTGGTGGAGGTTGTTCACACACATGTGGGAACAGTGATTAGCCAGTGGGACCTCCGCAGCCCAGCCCCACTGATCCTCCGTGAGTGCTGCAGTTTCCCACAACTCACTAGGATGATAGGGCAGTGGTGGCGAACCTATGGCATGGGTGCCAGAGGTGGCACTCAGAGCACTTTCTGGGGTGGAAAATCACACACACACACACACACATCTAGGCTGGCCTGGGTGCGATCCTTTACCTGGGAGTAAGCTCGGTTGCTGGCAGTGGGGCTTGCTTTTGAGTAAACCCTCCTAGGGTCGTGATTCACCCATTTGAAGCGTTGCACAGTTGCTTCACCAAGCTTACTCCCGAGTAACGCGTTTCTTAAATGAAACCTCAGTATTCAGATTAAATTGCCGTGTTGGTACTTTGTGATAAACAAGTGGGGTTTGGGGTTGCAATTTGGGCACTCGGTCTCGAAAAGGTTCGCCATCACTGTGATCGGGGGTGCCCATGGGAGGGGAACTCCCTCTTGCTGGGAAGGAGTTCCTTCAGTGGGCCACGGTCTGCTCTCCCGCCCCCAGAGCCGCTGCAGGTTGGTGGTGAGAGGCTGAAATGCCCCCCTTGTCCCCCTCTGTGCACTTGGGGGGAATGGGCAGAGCAGAGGCGTACCAAGGGGAAATGGTGCCTGGGGCAACACTCCCGCACTCCCCCCACCCCCCACAATCCTTAGCCAACGGTGGTAGTCGTGGGCCTCCCGGTGGGGCCGGCCTGGGCCAAGGGGCATCCTGGTGGCAGGCTCCTGGCCTGGCTTCTCCTGACCCGGCTGCTCAGTGAGTACAGGGCTGGGAAGGAGGGGGTGATTTTGTGCTCCCGGGTGACCGACTGGCCTGCGCCCGCACATGTCCCCGTGGCCGGTGCGCCCCTGTAGGAGGGCCTGTAACTCATCCCTGATTGGGTGCCCTGTGAGAGGAGAATGCTTTCTTGCGTATTGACTCCGTTTATCTGTTGCCTTCCTCCTCAACGGAGACTCAACGCAGCTGCTATCCTTCTCCAGTCCACCCCTGTGAGGCAGGCCAGGCCAAGGGAGTGCAGCTGGCTGAAGGTCTCCCGGCACGCTTCTTCGGCAGGGTGGGGGCTCGAACCCAGGTCTCCCTGATTCTGCTCTGGCACTCTGCCACGGCTGGGCCATCTCTGGCACCCACTGTCCAAAAGCCCCGAAAGTCAGCCTGTCCCTGCGCCTCTCCTGGGTCCGCAAGGTTGGCTGGGAACCCCCGGAGGGAGCTGTTTTGGGGCCAGGTGAGGTGGTCCCAGCCCAGAAGGGGCCCATCCTGCTGGGCGCTGGTCCCAGAAGCTCCCCCCGGCTTTAGCCCTCCCTTCCAGTCCTTGGCCAAGAGCTCAGCTGCCTCCCTGCCAGATCTCCCTCCCAGCTGAAACGCTGCTGCTGCTGCTGCTGCTGCTGCGGAGTCTGAGTGAGGCGTCCAGCTGTCCAGCCCCACTGAGGAGACGGAGGCTATTTTCACACCCGCTGGCGGGCAGCTGCCCGGCTGGGTAGGATTTCAGGCCCGGCCTCGCCAGGGAAGAGCCACTCCTAGCCCGGGTGGACGCAGCAGCCCAGGGAAGATCAGCCGGGCCCTCAGCTGCCCGGCTGCTCCTGCCTGCGGTCTGTGTCCGTCAGGGGAACGGACAGTGTCCACCCACGTGGAAGTCTCCGAGTGTAGAGAGCAACCAGCCAACCAGTCCCTAACTAATGGGGGGGGGGGGGCTTTACACTGAATCAGACAAACACACCCCGCTCTGGTCCAGCCATGTCTGTCTTTCCCCAGGGATTGCGAGCAGATCTCCTGGGACACAGCATCTTTCCCCAACTTCACATACACGCTACAAGGGTCAGTCACAGACCAGGAAAGGGATTTGGGCGTCTGAGTTGATAGTTCCATGGGAATGTCAACTCAATGCATGGCAGCTGTGAAAAAGGCAAACTCTATGCTGGGGATAATTAGGAAAGGAGTTGATAATAAAACTGCCAGGATTGTCATGCCCTTATATAAAGCAGTGGTGCGACCGCACTTGGAGTACTGTGTCCAGTTCTGGTCGCCGCATCTCAAAAAGGATATTGAGGAGATAGAAAAAGTGCAGAGAAGGGCAACGAGGATGATTGAAGGATTGGAGCACCTTTCCCTATGAGGAGAGGCTGCAGCGTTTGGGACTCCTTTTTAGTTTGGAGAGGAGACGCCTTGAGGGGGGATATGATTGAAGTCTATAAAATTATGCATGGGGTAGAAAATGTGGGACAGAGGAGAAATTTTATTTCTCTTTCTCACAATACTAGAAAACCAGGGGGCATCCATTAAAAATCTCCTGGGGGAAGAATTAGGACTAATAAAAGCGAGAAACACTTCTTCTACCGCAACGCGTGGGATTGGTGTTTGGAATATGCTGCCACAGGAGGTGGTGGGATGGCCACTAACCTGGATAGCTTTAAAAGCGTCTTGGACAGATTTATGGAGGAGAAGTCGATTTATGGCTACCAATCTTGATCCTCTTTGATCTGAGATTGCAAATGCCTTAGCAGACCAGGTGCTCGGGAGCAGCAGCAGCAGAAGGCCATTGCTTTCACCTCCTGCAGGTGAGCTCCCAAAGGCACCTGGTGGGCCACTGCGAGTAGCAGAGAGCTGGACTAGATGGACTCTGGTCTGATCCAGCTGGCTTGTTCTTATGTTCTTAACACCCACTATCTGGCCAAGAGCCAGCATGGTGAGTAGTGGTTAAGAGCAGGTGCACTCTAATCTGGAAAACCGGGTTTGATTCCCTACTCCTCCACCTGAGTGGTGGAGGCTTTTCTGGTGACCCAGATTAGCTTGTGCACTCCAACACATGCCAGCTGAATGACCTTGGACTAGTCACAGTTCTCTCTGAACTCTCTCAGCCACACCCGCCTCACAAGGCGTCTGTCATGGGGAGAGGAGGGAAAAGGAGCTTGTCAGCCCCCTTGAGTCTCCTTCCAGGGAGGAAGGTGGGGTATAAATCCAAACTCCTCCTCCTCTTCCTCTTCTCTGGAGCTCTCTCAGTCCCACTCACGGGACAGCAGTTGTGACATTCAGCAGGTTTGCACCACTTTGGCAGAACCGGTAGTTAAAATGGTGCTCGTAAACAATCAGTAATTAAATCGTTTGAATCCCACCACTGGAACTGGTTGTGAAATTATTTGAATCCCACCACTGCCTCACAGGGTGTTCATTGTAGGGCTGGGAAGGGCAAGGAGATTGTCAGCCCTTTTGAGTCTCTTTACAGGAGAGGAAAGGGGGGGATATAAATCCAAACTCCTCCTCCTACTCCTCCTCCCCCTCTTCTTCTTCTTCTTCTTCTTCTTCTTCTTCTTCTTCTTCTTCTTCTTCTTCTTCTTCTTATTCTTATTCTTATTCTTATTCTTCTTCAACAGGGAATTGCCGGGAATTGAACCAGCGGCCTTCTGCATGCTTGTGCGTGCCTGCTCCACCATGAAGGGCCCCTCCTTTTCAGACAGGGCACACCTGTTCATATTGACAAGACCTCGGGGCTACATGGCTGCAGTGCGGTGTGTGTTTTTGGCAGGGGGGGGGATGGGGGGGTTTCTGAGAAAGCTAACCCTACCAGCGCTTCCACAGACACGTTTTGGAGGAGCGCAGCGACACCACCAGGCCTGGCCAGTTGGAAATGCTGAAGTTTGAGGAGAGCCAGAAGTCCCTGAAAGAAGCCCTTTCTTTCACACACCCCACCCCCCCTCCCCCGGGACTTGGCTCGCCTCTCCTGCCAACTCCCCCCCTGCCCTTCGCCTGCCCTTCGCCCGCCGGCCTTTGCAGACAATAGGATGATGAGCTCAGCCCTCCGGCGCTGCTGCTGCTGCTGCTGAGTCATGCTTCTGCTCTCTGAATGAGTCAGGAAATGCTGCTATTCTGAGCAGGACAAAGCGAAGGAAAGGTCGCTCCTGACCGACGGATGGGGACCCTTTCCTGCCTTTCGCCGTCTGCTCGCAGCCCCAGATGACGTGGATGTGTCTTTTGCAGCTGCCTGTTATATTTGGACTCCGGGGCAGCAGCTGACTCACCCCCGGCCAGCCCACACGGTTCATTCACTGCAGGCATCACCAGTGGTGGGATCCAAAAATTTTAGCAACAGGTTCCCATGGTGGTGGGATTCAAACTGTGGTGTAGCGCCAGTGGGGCTGGGCGGGGCACGACGGGGGCGTGGCCGGGCATTCCGGGGGTGGGGGATTCCTGGGCGGGGCTGTGGCAAGGACGCAGCCGCTGCGCCGGTCCTTGGGCGGGAAACGAATGCACGCAGGCGCAGGCTGCCATGCACGCCGGTGCACCTCCTGCTAGACGGCTTCAAGTTCTGCGTGCTACTGCTGAGAGGAGGGGCGTCACTAAAGCAAAAACCACGTGGCAAAATCACCCATTAGTAACCCCCTCTCGGGAACCTGTGAGAACCTGCTGGATCCCACCACTGGGCATAACCGTGGTCTGTTGCTGCTGCTGCCAGCCAGGAGGGGAGGCAACTCCTCTGGGGCTCTGGCAGCTCAGCACAGGCGGTGCCCTCCTCTTCCCAGCAAACGTGCAGAGGGAACTGGTTCTGGTGGGCTTTCCGGTCTGTGTGGCCGTGGTCTGGTAGACCTCGTTCCTAACGTTTCCCCTGCATCTGTGGCTGGCATCTCTCTGTGGACTGGACACAGTGTGTATCACACTTTCCTCCATGATACACCTGCTCCCTCAGCCCCATCTAATTCATGTGTCTGTTGTGAGGAGAGGAATGGAAAGGAGCTACCTTGAGTCTCCTTACAGGAGAGAAGTGGGAGGGGGGATATAAATCCAAACTCTTCTTCTTCCCCACAGCAGGAGCAAAGCAAGTGAAGATGCTTCTACCTGCTCTACCTGAGCTGTGGAGGCTTATCTGGGGAATTCAGATTTAGCCTGTACACTCCCACACACGGCAGCTGGGTGACCTTGGGCTAGTCACAGCTTCTCGGAGCTCTCTCTGTCCCACCCACCTCACAGGGTGTTTGTGGTGAGGGGGGAAGGGCAAGGAGATTGTAAGCCCCTTTGAGTCTCCTGCAGGAGAGAAAGGGGGGATATAAATCCTTCTTCTTCTTCTTCAATCCCCGGCATCAGTCCCACCTGGAAGGACCTGGCAGCAGGTGACACGGAGGACCCTCCGCTTGACACCTGGGGAACTGCTGCCCGTCAGAGAGGACAATCCTGAGCTTGATGGGCCGAGGGGGGCTCATTCTGTTACCGCTGCCCATTTCTAGGAGTGATTTCAGCTCGTGGCAGCAAGGCAAGGGGGAAAGGCACAGGAGACCGGAGATTCTTCGAAAGCAGGGAGGTTCTTTATTGGCAAGTGATTTCCTGGCACAGCTCAGCAAAAGGACCACCCCCATGGCTGTGCATCAGCCCCTTTTATACATTTCCCCAGTAACCCAGAAAAGGGGGTGTAGGGCAGTCCCACCCCCATAGTGCAAAAACCAGGAAGGGGGCGGTCTCCTTCCATCTGATACAGAGAAAATATCCTAGGACACCAAAGGGAGAAAACAATCCTTTTCATCAGCACATGCTGATGAGATCAAATCCCAGAAGAAAAGGTTGCACCTTCTTGCCTGAGGTGGTTCCTTGGGAGTGTTAGACAAAGACAAGTTTAAATGATCCAATGAATTCTTGGATCCTGAAAGTAAGGATGTGAACAGTCCAATGAGCTTCTGGATCCTGAGAGTAAAACTTCAAACAGTCCAATAGCAAAACAGGGTGACATCTTCCAACAGTCAGTCCACACCCTGAGTCCATCCTTTGTTAGTCAAAAGGCCCTTTTGTTGGTGAAGATGGGATTACCTGGGTGTTGGCTTCCAGGACTGACTTCCTTGGGTCTTAATATCAACTGTTACAAGCTATTGCTTTTACTAACAGATACAAATATCTAAAGGAACATTTCTACTTTAAACATTAGATGCAATCCTATAGAACTTGAAATATAATAAAAGAGCACAAACAAGAATATCCTAAATTAACATTAATAAACCTTGAATCAACTGGAAAACCTAGCTAAAATGTATGATTGACCTAAGCATAAACATTATGCAATAAATCCAGCACTGAGGGGCTTACACTAAGTTTTAACAGAAATAAAAGCAGGAAGAAAGCCATGTAAAACATTGGCACAACCACATATACACGTCCTTTCCAGGCCCTGTGGAGACTTCTGGGTAACACTGGTCTCTTTGCTCTGGCCTTTAGCCAGTGCAGTCAGGCAATAGTCAGATTTCCAGCCAGACTCCTCGCTCCCCCTCCCAGCTGCAAACAGGTCCCCCTGATGCCAGGCCCCCTCCTGACACGGGGGCCGTCAGCCTTGGAACTTTTGGGCCCTCCCCCCCTCCAAGTTGTGACTCCAAGTGCTCTTGATGTGTGGCTCTCAGCCTGGGTATCAAGCCCCGGGACCTGCTAAAAAGTTTTTACGCCCCTGTATACGTTCCCGCTTTTAGCTTCGGCAGTCACGGAGTCAGACTTGTAAATTCCATCAACACGCAAAGGAACTGCGAGGCTGAAGGGATCCGCTTGGGAGGAAATGATCCAGGCACCTGCGGGGAGGGCACAACAGGGGTGCGAAAAGCCTGCCCCTTTAGCCCCCCTCTACCAGAGCACTCGCCGTGTGCCAGCAGCACGGGCCCTGCTGCCACCAGACATCAACGTAAAGGTCGGCCGGCTCCCTGGGTTCCTCTCCCCTGCCCCAACCCTCCCAGGACTGCTCTGTTGTTAGTTGTGGATCCCGTGAAGCTGCCGTGGCCCCAGCTGCAGACCGTGGTCTCCAGACTCCCTCCCTGAACACCAGCTTTTCAAAAGGCCAAAGAATGGCCGACCCTCCGGGCGGACTGCAGAAGGGCTCATTGGAGACTTGGACAGCTGGTCAGAGGAGCTGCAGGTATTGGGAGCAGGGTGTTTTTTCCCCTAACGCCTTCTGACCTGGTGAACAGGGCTTACAGGAGATGTCATTCCCTCATGAGCAGCAGTGGCGTAGTGGTTAAGAGCAGGCACACTCTAATCTGGAGGAACCGGGTTTGATTCCCATCTCTGCCACTTGAGCTGTGGAGGCTTATCTGGGGAACTCGATTAGCCTGTGCACCCCAACACACACCAGCTGGGTGAGGGTGACCTTGGGCTAGTCACAGCTCTACGGAGCTCTCTCAGCCCCACCGGCCTCACAAGATATCTGATGTGGGGAGGGGGAGGGAAAGGAGATTGTCAGCCCCTTTGAGTCTCCCACAGGAGAGAAAGGGAGGGGTATACATCCAACTCTTCTTCTTCTTCTTCATATGTCTCCTGGTCAGGCTGCCGTGGAAGGGAGTGGGTGACAGGAGACACGGGTAACGGACCGGGATTTATTCATGCTCAGCCAAGGTGTCCTAAGCTATAACTATTCAGTTAAAGTGGCAACTTGCAGCCAAACTTTGGCTCATTCCGCACATGCAGAATAGTGCACTTTCAAACTGCTTTCAGTGCTCTTTGAAGCTGTGCGGAATGGCAATATTCACTTGCAAACAGTTGTGAAAGTGGTTTGAAAACGCATTATTTTGCGTGTGCGGAAGGGGCCTCAGAAAGGGTGGGATGAAGAAGAAGAGTTTGGATTCATGCCCTGCTTTTCTCAAATGTAAGGAGTCCCACGGCAGCTTACAAACTCCCTCCCTTCCTCTCCCCACAACAGGCACCTTGTGAGGTAGGTGGGGCTGCAAGAGTTCCAAAGAACCGGGACTGAACCAATATCACCCAGCAGGCTTCATGTGCAGGAGTGGGGAAATAAATCCCCCTGCCCCGGTGATATGCCCACTAACATTCGGCCCAAAAGTTCACATCTCTCCTAGCTATGAGCTCCGAGCATCCAGTACATGTACAGAAAAGAAAATAGGGACATTTTGGGACTCCACCCCTGATTAGCCCAGGCGAAATGGCATCCGGTCGATACCATGAGCAAGAAACATGATTGGGGGAATGTTTCCGGGAGGGCAGGCTGCAACGGTTGGTGGCTCGGCTGAACTCAAAACTGGCATGACGTCAGGAGGGGAGATCAGGTGGCTCGGCGGGAAAAAATAAACTGGTTCTGCTCCCGTGGTGTTTGCACGGTAGCAGGTTCAACGTGGGATTTTTACATTTAGAATTTAAAAATTGCTGGACAAACCTGCTTTAGGACCGGGAACTGTGCAAACTTCTTGGCTAAACTGGGATATTTAGAATTTACATTTAGAATTTAAAAATTGCTGGACAAACCTGCTTTAGGACCGGGAACTGTGCAAACTTCTTGGCCAAACTGGGATATTTAGAATTTACATTTAGAATTTAAAAATCGCTGGACAAACCTGCTTTAGGACCGGGAACAGTGCAAACTTCTTGGCCAAACTGGGATATTTAGAATTTACATTTAGAATTTAAAAATCGCTGGACAAACCTGCTTTAGGACCGGGAACTGTGCAAACTTCTTGGCCAAACTGGGATATTTAGAATTTACATTTAGAATTTAAAAATCGCTGGACAAACCTGCTTTAGGACCGGGAACTGTGCAAACTTCTTGGCCAAACTGGGATATTTAGAATTTACATTTAGAATTTAAAAATCGCTGGACAAACCTGCTTTAGGACCGGGAACTGTGCAAACTTCTTGGCCACACTGGGATATTTCCCTTGCTCAGCCCAAGACATTGGGACCGTGCAGAAATGAACAATGAGGCTGATAAGCGGCTCCGGCCAGCAGGCTGCTTGGAAATAGAAAGGGGGAAGATGTGAGACTTGAGGCATCCAAAAAATGCCCCCGTGGCCAAAGATAGTGTTGGACCCCCTCCCCTCCCGGAGGAGTCGGCCCCGTGACCTCCTTTTATGGCTGTGACCAGCAGAGTCCACTAGCTGTCCCGGCAGGGCTGGTGGCTGCCAGATTTTAGCCTGGTCTTGATCAAGGCCCGGCCCCTGTGTCTTGCCATCACCCGGACAACGTGACACCAAAGAGCCTTTGGCCTGTGCTTTGTCTAGAAATCCAATCAGCACTTTTCTCAGGCCGGCCAACCGGGCGCCACCTGGCCGCTTATCAGGCCTGGACCGTGCAGAGGGCTGCGCTGCGGCTCGAGTTGGCTTTGAGTTGCTGGGAATGCTTTCATATTTTGAGAATGACCATTGGTGGGGGGGGGGGCGCTTGGCTGGGGCCTACAGGTTGCTAGGTGGCTGTTGTGTATGTGAGTGCCAGGTTCGGCAATCCCTTTGGAGTGTGCCAGTTTGTACGTAATCTGATTCCATAAACCCCGGATTTCTGCAGCCGGGAGTCTGGCTATTGGGAAGAGGCCCACCGGCTCTGCAGTCTTTCAGCGCCCCCTGCTGGCTACATGAGGGGTGACGTAAAGTGCTTTTCTTTTAGAGCACAGGTGTCAAACTCGCGGCCCTCCAAATGTTATGGACTACCGCTCCTATCATCCCCTGCCAGCATGACGCTGGCAGGGGATGATGGGAACTGTAGTCCATAACATCTGGAGGGCCGCGAGTTTGACACCTATGTTTTAGAGAGTTGAAGTGGAGAAAATTGAGATTCAAGCCAATGTAATTGGCAGGCAGCCCAAGAAGATGCAGCCTGGGCTTCTGAGCTCTGATGTATGTTTCAGGGGCTCTTTCCTCTTGGAGTGTCCCTCCATTGATGCAGAACCTTCTCCTGCTGGAAACAGCGCCTGGCTCCTCCATCCCCTTTGGGATGGTTTTTAAACAAAGGAAAGTTTGGATTTATGCCCCCTCCTTTCTCTCCTGTAAGGATACTTGAAGAAGGTTACAAACTCCTTTCCCTTCCTCTCTCCTCCACAGACATCTTGTGAGGTAGGCTGGGCTGAGAGAGTTTGGAGAGAACTGTGACTGGCCAAATGCACCACTGCACCCAGGGGTGTAACGAGGCAAACTGGAGCCCTGGGCAAAACCTGAGTTGGATGCCCCGCCCCCACATGGCGGCCACCCCACCACGACCAAAAAAATTTTTTTGCACCAGATCATTGGTGCCTGCAGGGGGTGCATTTTTAGACATATCGCCACCAAAATTTCAGCATATCATCAGATGACTGTTCTTATGCTACCCCCCAAGTTTGGTGCAGTTTGGTTCAGTGGGGACAAAGTTATGGACCCTCTAAAGGGTAGCCCCCATCTCCTTAGCTCCCATTGGAAAGAATGCGGGATGGGGCACCCCTTTTGAGGGTCCATAACTTTGGCCCCCCTGGACCAAACTGCACCAAGCTTGGGGGGTGCCATCATGACAGTCTCCAGATGATACCCTGAAATTTTGGTGTCGATACATTCAAAAATGCGCCCCCTGCAGGAACATCCCAGAAATTTGCCCAAGAATCTTTGTTCCGCATTGAGTTTTCTGCATTGCTGTCAATGGGGGTTGCAGGCTGCGGGGCAATATTTCTGAAGGCACAGTCTCAAAACTTTCAGGGTCTCATCAGGAGACTGCCCTAATGATAGCCCCCAGGTTTGGTGCAGTTTGGTTCAGGGGGGCCAAAGTTATGGACCCTCAAAGGTGTAGCCCCCATCTCCTATTAGGTCCCATTGGAAACAGTGGGGGACAGGACAGTCTCCTGATAGTACGCTGAAATTTTGGTGGCAATATGTCTACAAATGAACCCCCTGCAGGCCAAAGACGGAAACCACTGTAATACCTCAAAACAAACCTTGCATTTTTGGTGCCCCCCCACAAGGTGATGCCCTGGGCAGCTGCCCACCTTGCCCAATGGGCATTACGCCCCTGACTGCACCCCCACGTGACCTGCCCAAGTGGGGGCTTGGGCACCAGCCCCCTTGTACCCAGAGGTGGGGTGCAGCCCATTTGCACCTATTTGGTAGAACCGGTTACTAAAATTTTCTCAGTTTGGGGAACTGGTTATTAATGATTAACCCCACCCACTTTGGAGAAGCAAGGAAGCGGAGACAGTCAGAGACACCTGACCCTCGTGGCAAAAGGGAACATTTCTCACCAGTGGCTTTCAGGGGAACCTGAAGGGGAGCGAATGACCATTTCGTCTGTGGCCAGTTTGCCACAGCTGGTTGTCCAGGGCCCGGCAGCCTCCTCCCAACTACTTGCGGGCCTAAAGCCGCTCTGTCTGGTAATCACGGGGCCTGCTAGTTTGGAGCAAAATTGTGAGAAACTTCACCTGAGGTGGGGGGCAGCCCATTCGCACCTACTCGGTAGAACCGGTTACTAACAATTTTCTAAGTTCGGAGAACCGGTTACTAATGATTAACTCCACTAGGGACAAGGGGGTAATCTCTGTCCCTGGGAGCAACAAATCTCGCCAAGTGGGGGATGCAAAATCACCCCCCAGGGCTCCCTGCGGGCCCCCTGACCCCCATGGCACCCCCCTCCATGTGTGTATGAACTGTATGAAATAATACAATATATAGTAATTCTTTTTTGTCGTTGTTGTTCATTGGTATAAAGGTTTGGAAAGTATTATAGGTACAGATTTTTTTATTTTCTTTTTTCCCCTTGAAATTTATATTGGAAAGAGAGGAGTTTAAACTACTTTTTTAGATGAAGGATTTTGGATCTCTCCCTCTGTTAGTTTTCTTTCAAGTGGAATAGATAAAGTAGTTATAGGAATCTGAAGGGGAAGTAGAAAGTAGGGAGGGAGGGAAATATGGGAAGGAGGGAGGCAATATAGGATGTTTTAGTTGGGGAGAGAGAGATAGACAATTAGATATGTTTGTAATATGTTAACAATTGTAAACAGTTTTTGGTTTCTCTCCTTACTTACGTTATTATTTAAAATCAATCAATATAATTATATAAAAAAGAAATAATACACTACCTTTCGGTTTGTTTCTTTTTTAATACTTTAAACAGTCATTATTTGAATCTAGAGGCGGGGCGAAGAGGAACTGCATCTGGGGCACGCGCGCCCTGCGTCCTTGCCACAGCCCTGCTCAGGAATACCCCACCCCCAGAATGCCTGGCCCTGCCCCAGTCGTGCCCCACCCATCCCCATTGGTGCTACGCCACTGTTTGAATCCAACCACCATCGGAACCTGTTACTAAAATTTTTGGATCCCACCACTGCTTGTACCCCTCTCTAGTTAGGCCGCTGCAGCCCAGTGATTGCCTTATTTGGGTGCATTCCAGGGTTCTCCACTCCCTGGTAAAAGTGAGACCGTGCCAATGCGCCTGTGTGCGAGTGAGGCGTCACCCCCTTCAACGAGCCACACCCACGCCAAAAGTCTGTCTCCGGCTCAATGAAAGTGACGGTGCTGCTGCCTGTTTTTATTTTTTTAATTGTCTTCTGCCTTCAGCCCCAGTGAGAAAGTGGGCCTTATATAAATGAAGGAAATAAAAGGCAGAAATCTTAGTGTGCTGGAATGGTGAGAGTTGCTGTCAAGCACCTACTGGGTTACTTTCTCAGAACCTGTTAATGCACGATTCTCCCTGAGCCAAAAAACACACACGGCTCACTCAAGCAGAGTAAAAAATATTTTTTGGATTTATTTTAAAAACAAACAAGGCTCAACAGCACTGATAACTGCACTCACAAATTGAACAGAAAAATAATGCCAGCATAAGGATAGAAAGTCCAAGAATAGTCCAATCAGCAATGTTCATAACTGTGCAGAGTAACATTCTCACAAAAAACACTAGTAAAAATCAGAAAGCAAAGAAGAAGACGACAAAGAAGAAGAAGAGGAGGAGGAGGAAGAGTTTGGATTTATATCTTTCTCTCCCATAGGAGACTCAAAGGGGCTGACAATCTCCTTGCCCTTCCCGCCTCACAACAAACACCCTGTGAGGTGGGTGGGGCTGAGAGAGCTCCGAGAAGCTGTGACTAGCCCAAGGTCACCCAGCTGGTGTGTGTGGGAGTGCACAGGCTAATCTGAATTCCCCAGATAAGCCTCCACAGCTCAACCCGGTTCCTCCAGATTAGAATGCACCTGCTCTTAACCACTACGCCACTGCTGCTCAAAATAATACATGTAACAGCATACGCCAATAAGTAAAGCTGTCTCTATTAATAATATTCTGAAGCATTACAGAAGAAACTACAGGTCAGATGACATGCTACATCCAATGAGGTCATTTCTACTAATTAAACTAATTGCTAACTGTTATCTCTACTGCTTGCAGGTGCAAACAGTTCCACACTCATTCTAACAAGAATGCAGTCCCAATTATCTCTTTGATGGTCTGTTGTGACCTTGGAGAGCTGAAAAACAATCTTCCTCAAGCTGCGGTTGCTGAAATAAAGGATACAGACACCAGATTTACTTTCCTTAACTCATAACAAAATCATATCTTTACAAAGATCCACTTTCTTTACAGATGCCCTTGCCGTCTGTGCAGGAAGACAAAAGCAGATTTTATAAGCCTAGCCTATTCACAGCGCCTGAACCAAATCAACCCCGTGAGAAGCAGGTTTATTTGTTCACAAAGTTGCCAGGACTCCTAATCAGATTGGCACTTGTCGCTGGCTGTTAGCAGGACCCTGCTGGGCCATTTCCCGTCCTTTTCTTGGGCACCGAGATTCAAGAAGGCTATTGGCAAGTCAGAACTGATCCAGAGGAGGGTGACCAAAATGAGTGAAGCAAGGCTTTATTGGCATAAACACTACAACAATAATAAAAACAGATTAAAAAGCATATACAATACAGGATATACATGTTAGGACGAAGGAAATCTACCGGCATTTAATAATTTCCAGGAGAAAGTCTGCCACTATCATACAGAGGGAAGAATCAGGATTCTCCAACAAGTAGTGTAATCTAATTAAATCGGGGAGATCTGGTAAATGTAAAGGAGTGAGATTCACATACTTGGATCTGATTTCCTTGAATCTGAGACAGTGAAGTAATTGGTGGGCCAGAGATTCAACTGAGCCATTGTTGCATGGGCACAATCTTTTAGCCTTTTCTTGCTTATTAAATCTGCCATGTAACAAGGCAGAAGGCATAACATTGAACCTGGCGAGCATCATGGCTCTCCTTTGAACGGGGTTTATTAAGCAATACAGGTAGTGTGCCAAGTGGCCCCGTTCAAATGGGAGAGAAAAATACAGGGGGGGACATGTTTTCTTGGCTGCGGTGATTTGGGTAGAGAAATCTCTATCCAATAGTTGACCTTTTAATTTCCTATAAGCTTCTGAATAGGACAAAGGGCAAAGTGAACCCACTGACAGTCCAATAGAGGCAATTTTTTCTTCAATTATGGAAAACCAGGGGTTGGAATGGGTGTCAGAGAGCAGACGGTGCACCAGGGAATTACAGTCCGAGAGGAAATGAATTCGCAGCCAAAATCTAAAAGTCCTCAGCCAAGCGGTTGTGACCAAAATGATAAAAAGGGGCCACCTAGCACTGGAGGAGAAGAGCTGGACGGACGGAAAAACCTTTGCAGGGCCAGGTTTTGCAGGGTCTCAAACCTCCTCCAACCACAGGCATTCAGAGCTGACAATTAAATAAGGCAGCATGATTTTTGACATATTTATTTATTTGATATTGACAAGCTGGAACAGGCCCAGAGGAGAGCGACCAAAATAGCGAAAGGTCTGGGATCTATAAGAACGCATGGGGCTTGCAAGCTCCTCTGGGAAGCTCGCAAGGTCTCCTGGGAAGTGTAGTTCCCACCAGGCCGTTTTCAGCCTCAAGTGAACAGGCCACTTTTCCAGCCTCCACTTTCAGGCTGAACTAAGGTGGTGGTGGGGTGCTGCGGGGGGGGGGGGATTCCCCCCCGCCGTGCTCTCGGTGCAATGCGTGCACAGACACCACTCCCTGGTAGCTCCGCCTCTGGTTGCTGGTCTCGAGCCATGCGTTCCTCATAACGCTTTTTTGCCTCCCTTACAGCTAACTTGCTTCTCTTTTGCCACCATTTGTGTTCCCTCTCATATTCTTCATCAGTTGAGCTGGACTCCCATTTTCTAATAATTTTCTGATAATTTCCTCAACCTCTCTTGTTAACCATGGTGGCTTTCTTTTGGACTGGACGCTGCCTTTCCTAACCTGTGGGACACATTCCAGCTGAGCTTTTAAGACTGTGTTTTTAAATAACCTCCAAGCATCTTGGACAGTTTTGACTCTCTTTCCCTTTCAGCTTTCTGCGCACTATCCCCCTCATCTTTGAGAAATTTCCCTTTCTGAAGGCGAATGTAACTACATTAGCAGTTGTCACTTGCTCACACACAGAGATATATGCCCTACGAGGAGAGACTTAGGGAGCTGGGGATGTTTAGGGTTTAGTCTGGAGAAGTGAAAGTTAAGGGGGGACATGATAGCCGTGTTTAGACAATCTGAAGGGGTGTCATGTTGGTGAGGGAGCGAGCTTGTTTTCTGTGGCTCCAGAGACCAGGACACGGAGTCTTGGGTTCAAGGTGCAGGAAAAGAGATTGCACCTGAACATCAGGAAGAACCTCCTGACAGTCAGGGCTGTTGGGCAGTGGAACTCACTGCCTCTTGGTGTGGTGGAGCCTCCTCCTTTGGAGGTTTTCAAAGAGAGGCTGGAGTGCTTTGATTGTCTGTTCCTGCATTGGAGGGGGCTGCTTCCACCTTTATGATTCCAGTGCTCCTGCTCGCCTTCCGTGTGTGTGTGCGGGGGGGGGGGGGTTCTTGATCCCCCCGCCCTTCCTCTGGCCAGGCTGATGCTCCGGCGGCTCCCAGGGAGGAAGGCGGGCTGTCAAAGGCGCCAGTGGAGAACTCCATCGAGTGACGGACAGTCCGCCCTCCTCCTCCTCCTCCTCCTCCTCCCTGAGATGCAACCCAGACCGTGCAGCCCATGCGAGGGGTCGTCGGGTCGCCCTTCCTGGACGAGGAGGAGGGAGGGGGCGCGACCCTTCTCTGCAGTTCCGCTCCAAGGGCGGGAAACCTCCAGCCACCCCCCGCCGGGAGGTTGGGAACCACGCGACGAGCGCCGCCGCCAGACGCGGGTCTGACAGCTCTGATCCGGCATGGAGCACGACACGTGACAGCGGATCCTGCGCGCTGCGAGGGCGGAGCCAGGCCAGACCTCCCGCCACAGAAAGCACCCAATGGGGTGCGGCGCTCTGACACAGGACACGGGCAACAGCCAATAGGAGGAGGGGGAGGCGGGGCGCGCGACTGGCCCTACGAGGGCCAATGGCGAAAGGGGAGGCGGCTCCGCCCACGAGCGCGACAGGAAAACCCGCTCCCCGGAAGCGAGCGGGCGGCCGGGCCCGCCTCCCCGGAGCTCAGCCAATCGGCGTGCGGGTGGTGGGGCCTGCCCGCCGACGCTCCCGGAGAGTCTCCAGACGGGAAGGAGGAGGCGGCGGGGCCGGAGCGGCGGCGGCAGGTGAGTGAGCGGGCGGGCGGGCGGGGGATGGGGGGGGGTCGGCTGGGGGTCCCCGGAGGGGGAGGGGGAGGAAAGGAAGCCCCTCCCCGCCGGCGCTTGGCCGCTTCCTGGGGGCGTGGCCTGCCCGGGCTGGCGGGCTACCTGGGGGGCTCGTGGCGCCGGCGGCTTCCTCCTGCCGTGGCCTGTGGGGTCCCCCCTCCGAAGGCGCCCCCGACGGTCGCGGGGTTGGGGAGGGCCCGGCGCCCCCTCCTCTCCGAGGGGCGCCGCCTGCCCGCCCCTCCCCCCGTGGCTGGGAGGGGGGCCAGGAGGGGGCGGGGGGCGTCCAGGGGCCGCGGGGGGGGGGTCGGAGAAGCGGCCCTCCCTCTTGCTGTGGGGCCGCCGGAGCGTCTCGTGAGCCTGACTTTGGGGGGCCAGGAATGCGCTCGGGGTGGGGGGGGGGCAGGCGCGGGAGGGAGGGAAGGTGCTCCCGTCCCGAGAGCGTGACGTGGGCCGAGCGTCCCCCCTGGGCCGGCCGGTTCTGCCAGGTGTGTCACAGGTGAGTAAGGCCACCAGGTGAGTGTTTTCCAGGGAGCCTCCTGTCTGCCCGACCCCCCCCGCCCCCCCGCCGTCTGATAGCTTTTGGGTCCCATTAAGTACGGGCGAAAGCTCTGGCCTGGCCCCGGGGCCACAGAGCCCTCCCTGGCGGACCGCCGCCTGCACCAGCTGCCCTCCCTCCCTCCCTCCTCTTGGGCATCAGCATCGAGTGGGGGGGTCGGGGGGGAAGGGGCCAGGGGGCCGGGGTGGGGGGTGGACGGGAGCTTCCCACTCGCTGGCCAAGCGCTTCGCATCCCGTTGAAGGGCACGAGGGGGGGCTCTCCTGCCGGCTCCCGGAGGGTCTCTGCAAGCCGCTCAGCTGCCCCCTTTCCCAGCGTCCCAGAGAGCCTCCCGAGCAGGGGTCTGCTGCAACCTGCGGCTCTCCAGATGTTCATGGACTACAACTCCCATCCCACGGCCAATGATTTGTGGTCCATGAACACCTGGAGAGCCGCAGGTTGCAGCAGACCCCTGCTCCCAAGGTTTGGGCCTGACTGTTGCCTTCAGCCTGTTGTGTGGCGCTGGGGCCAGGGAGCGCGGCCTGCTCTGGGCAAAACAGCTGGCAGATGGGGCGGGGGGGGTGATGTCTGCTGCTGGAGGCTTCTCCAGATGTGCATCATCTTGCATCTGTCACAAATCCCAGGCGTTGCTCATAGTGAGCAATAGAAAAGGGGGCACACCTGGGGGGGGCTGAGCGTGGTGATGCAGCCTTGCTTGTGGCAGAGCCTTCTACAATGTCACGGGGGGGGGGGGGGAAGAGGGCTTGTGTGTCCCTGCCTGCCTGCCCTCGTGGCTGTTGCGTTGTGTGGTGCAGCCTTGCTGTGTGAGGCCAGGGGGTCTCTGGAGGCTGCCCCTGCTGTGTTCTGGACAGGCTGTGTGGGAGGGGCCGGATGAGGCTGGCTGCAGAGAGGTCTTGTATCTATCTATTTATTTATTTATTTATTGTTGTATTTATAAACCGCCCTCCCCCGAAGGGCTCAGGTGTTTTCAAAGGCTGCACCCGGAGCCTGCTTTCCCCCAAGGATTCGGCAGGAGTTCTGTGGGGGGGGGGGGAGGGCTTGCTCAACCCACCCCCCTTCCTCAGCTCAAGCGGCAGGTCAGGGGCAGATGGGCCCCAGCGGTCCTTCCAGGGAGGGGCCACCTGGATTGCCCCCGAGGCGTCTGAAGGAGGCACGCAGGCAGGGGGGGATCTCTGCCAGGGGGGCCATTTGGTCGGGATGGAGGCTGCGCTGGGGCGTGTGGGGAGGCAGGGGGCCTGAGGAGGAGAGGGGTGACGGAAGGGCCGCTTGCAGGAGGGGCGCGGAAGAGCGGAGTGGGGCAGGGTGTGCCTGCTTGTCTCCGGCAGCTGCCACCCCCACCCCCTGCTACCTGCTGCACTCCTTGCCCCACAGGGCTTCCCGGGCGGGCGGGCGGCCAGGCACACACGCTCATCCGGTGAGGCAGCTGGCGTAATAAGCAGCCTCTGCATCTGGCACACCCTCCTGCCGGCCTGGGAGACGCCACCTGACGCTGACCCACTCCAAAGCTCCTAATTAGCGTTGGGGCTGTTTTCTCCTGCCTGGCCGTCTCCAGAGAGAGGCCTGAGTCAGGTTGTGCGTGGACGGGAGGGCCACGTAACTGTGACCATTCTGGGCCCCAGGGAGGGGCTCCGTGAGACCTCTGCCTCGTCACCGGAGGCCCTGGAGGGATGTCTCCGCGTAGGGGAGGCTCTGTTCCATAGCAGGCACCGGCTGTTCTGGACGTGTTGCCAGTCCCAGCCGTAGGGCAAGGGGACTCTTCCTGCAGGGATGTTGTGAAGGATGAAGCCTTGGGGGCCCGCCCACGCGAGGCAGCGCTGCAAGCTCTCAGCTCCAGATCTCTCATCTGTCCCTCTCCCCCCCCCCCCCAGTGGACTGACTGACGTGGGAAAATGGTGAAGGAAACCGGCTACTATGACCTGCTGGGGGTCAAGCCGTGTGCCACGATAGAAGAAATCAAGCGGGCCTATCGGCGGCTGGCCCTGAGGTACCATCCCGACAAGAACCCCACTGAGGGGGAGCGAGTAGGTACCAAGGAAGAATGCGGCGGGGGGGGGGGGGAAATGTGGGGCTGGCGAGGCCTGACCTGCGTCTGCTCGGGGGGTGCGCTAACAGCTGCCTCTTCTCTCAGTTCAAGCAGATTTCTCAAGCCTACGAGGTGCTGTCCGATCCCCAGAAGAGGTCGCTCTATGACCGCGGTGGGGAACGGGCCATGAAGGAAGGAGGCGTTGGGGGGAGAGGCGGGTTTGGGACCCCGATGGATATCTTCGACCTGTTCTTCGGAGGAGGGGTCCGAATGCACGGGCCTCGGGTGGAGAGGAGAGGTGAGGTGCGGGGGGGGGGCAAGCGGAGGTGGGGGCGGGAACGTCTTTGGGTTCCAGATGTGAAACAGGTGGGCGGGACTGTGGACCTCTGTGTGTATGTTTTACACAATTTTGTTGTTTTAATCTATTTATTGTTATAAACTGCTGTTGTGTTTTCATGGATTCAGTTTTTATGTTGTATTAAATTGCTGTTGGATACAGCCATGTTGTGAGCCGCCTCGAGCCCTTCGGGGATGAGGCGGCCTATAAATTTAACGAATAAATAAATAAAATAGGAGAGCCCCACCTTCAGCTGATCCACCTGCCCTGTTGCCATGACTCCCAGGGTGGAAGGAGAACTTGCCTTGCTGCTTTCCTCACCTGGTAACTCAGGTGTGCAGCAGCCGAGTCTTCCCTGCGGATGGCTTCTGGCTCCTTGTTGCCCGCAGACTGCAGCTGTGGGGCGGGGGGAGGGGAGGGTGTCTTCCTCAGGTAGCGAAGAGGGAGGGGGCTGTTTCCAAGAGAGCAGAACCAGGCCAAGCGGGGCCGTCCTGTGGGCCCGGGAAGTTTGGGACGTGCTCCTCGGAGGGCGGAGTCGCTGCCATCTTGGTCGGGAGCCAAGGGTGAGGCCTTCGGGGCTCTGCCCAAATTGCAGCCACTGTAATTGCTTCCTGTTTCCTCGGGTCCTTCTCCCCCATCCCTCTGGAGCCGCCTGACGTTCCCTTGCCTCCTGGATAACTCAAGACAGGTGTGTCTGTGCTTCCCAGGGATTTGGCCTGAGCACCAGGTTTGGCTTAGGAAAATGCCCCTCAGTATTGGGGCGGGGGAAACTCCCCTACCCGCCAGCTGCACTAGGCCGAGTCTCTCCCCTGGGGCAGAAGCCTTCCTGGCTGTCGTTCCCCCAGTGGGACCCAGACGGCTTCCCAAGGACCAGCCTTCAGCCGTGGCGGCTTCTGCGGCAGCTTCGACTTTTCCCAGCCACTCCCCCATTGGTCATAATCTGTGGCGCTGACCGTCCTTCCTGCCATTTCACTGAAATCCTTCTTTGTCTTTCTGTCAGGCTGGTCTGGGAGACTGAGGCTCCCTCGGGCCAAAAAAGCAAATTGACTCACTTTCAGACGGGCCGGCTAGAAACTGGTGCAAGTTCAGCAGGAATTTTTGGCTGGCTCTGATGTGCACCTGTCGCAGGTGCTAGTTCAGGCTCCCGTCCTGCTTTCGTGGCTGAGGACAGTCTCTTGTTTGATGAGGTTGAAGCTGCGGAGTTTCCACCCCTTTGAAAGCAGTCTGTGTGTGTGGGAGAGAGAGATCCAGGGCCGTGTCGTGGTTAGCATATCGGCCTGAGATATCTGGGAGAGCCAGATTCCACTCCTTACAGCTAAGCTCCCTAACCCACTTCACAGGGTTGCTGAGAGGATAAAAAGAGGCGTGGGGAGCCGTGCCTGCCACCCCAAGCTCCTCGCAAGCAGGGTGGAATAAAAATGCGCTTGGCAGGCAAGCTGGGAAACTGGGTCAGGCTGGATGGGTCAGCACATTCCTCCTCTGGGCCGGTGCGTGCATGTGTGTGCGTCTGGGCTGAGCAGGGAGTCGGGCTCTGCGCTCCGACATCCGGCGAGTCCATTTGCAAAGGGCAGGAAATAGCTGCTCAGTTTCTTCCGTTGTCGTCTCTCAGGAAAGACCACCGTGCATCAGCTGCCTGTCACCTTGGAGGACTTGTACAGCGGGGCCACTCGGAAGCTCTCCCTGCAGAAGAACATCATCTGTCGGACCTGTGCAGGTGAGTGCCGAGGGCCGAAAGAAGGGCCGGCTGCCCCCTCACGTCTGCCAGGCCACGACCGCCTTCTGTTCCTTCGAGGCTATCCTCCGGAGCCTCTGGTCGTGGTTCTTCTCCTGGGCTTGGTCCTGGCAGAGGTTTGAGCAGCTGCGCAGGCAAAAGGGCTTGTGGTCTTTGTGAAGCCTGGATCCCAGGGCAGGGCAGGGCCCGGTTTCTTCTGGGCCTCCGGAATGTGCCGGCGTCTCTTTCAGGCCGCGGAGGAAGGGAAGGCTTTGACGCGCGGTGCTCCAAGTGCCACGGCTCTGGCGTGGAGGTCATTGTTCACCAGCTGGCGCCGAACGTGGTGCACCACATCCAGACGGTGTGTTCCCAGTGCCAGGGCCACGGGGAGTGGATGCGGCCGCTGGATCGCTGCCTGACCTGCAACGGCAGGAAGGTCGTTCGGGAGAAGAAGGTCCTCAGCGTTCACCTGGACAAAGGTGAGCCGCTCCTTCGGGCTCTGAAGGGCCAGCCCTCCCCCACTGGCTGGGAGTCTCTCTGACTGTCGGACAAAAATTGCAGAAAAGGCATCCAAGCTCCGTGCGTGACTGCTATCCGCATGTGTGAATAGGCACACAGACCAGAAAAACGTCCATGAGGGTTTAGTGGAGGCCTCCACCCAGAGACCTCCCTTGAGTTTGCTGCTTGAGGCTGTAGTGGGGGGCAGGGAGGTCTCCGTCCCCCTCTGGACAAAATCCCGGGTAGATCTCAGCCCGGCTGCTGTCGTCTTCTGGCCTGTTAGTCTAACGTTGTCAATCACATTCCGTGCTGTGTGTGATATGTGCCACTCGATGCCCCAGGGTGTGCCTGCACAGAGGAAGTGAATACTTATTCTCTGTGGACAGGACTTTCTTTCCTTCCGAGGCTCCCATGCTCTCCACGGCCTTCCCTTCTGGCTAGGTAGCAGATGGGGGGGGGGGATTGAGGGCTCCCCGCCCATAGGAAGAGCTGGCCTGGTCATCCTTGTTCCTGTGGAGCGTTCTTTTTCTGTCCACGGTCGCTTTGTCCTGCTTTTCTTAAAACTGAGATCCCGGTGGCTACTAAACTTCAGACTATTTGTGTGGGGTCTGCAAGTTCACCGAGTTTTAGGCATTTGTGCAGAAATGGATTGATGGCGATGCCTTGCTAGTTACCTTGCAGAACCTAAAGGCCAGAGCAGAAATCTTAGTGGATGGGGGTTTTTTATTTATCAAAGCTGGAAATGGCCCAAAGATCCATCTTGGCCAACCCCCTGGGCCACACGGTGACCTAAAGCATCCCTGGCAAATAACTGTCCAACCTCCACTTAAACATCTCCAAGCACCAGCCTGCCCGTATTGTGACGTGTTTCCTAAAATCCTGCCAATGTCTCCCCTCCCATAATTTACAGCCATTATTCTGCGTCTGCTGTCATATCAGAGTTGGAAGAGACCCCGAGGGGCGTCCAGTCCAACCCCCTGTCATGCAGGAACACAGAATCAAAGCAGTCCCCGACATATGATCATCCAGCCTAAAGAAGGAGACTCCACCACTCTCAGAGGCAGTGAATTCCACTGTTGAACAGCCGTGACAGTCAGGAAGTTCTTCCTGATGTTTAGGTGGAATCTCTTTTCCTGCACATTGAATCCATGACTCCGTGTCCTAGTCTCCGAGGCAGCAGAAAACCAGCTTGCTCCCTCTTTGACATGACATCCGTTCAGATATTTAAACAGAGCTATCATGTCCCCCCTTAACCTTTGCTTCTCCAGACTAAACATCCCCAACTCCCCAAATCTCTCTTTGTAGGGCATGGACTCCAGACCCTTTACCATTTTGGTTGCCTTCCTCTGGACATGTTCCAGCTTGTCAATATCCTTCTTAAATTGCAGTGCCCAGAACTGAGCAGACGACTCTCGGTGAGGTCTGACTAATGCAGAGTAGAGTGGTTCAATTACTACTTTTGATCTAGACACTATACTCCTGTTGATGCATCCCAGAATTGCATTGGCTTTCTTGGCCAAAAGTGGGTGCTCCCATCCCCCATTGTTTCCAATGGAAGCTAATAGTAGATGGGGCTACCCTGAACCAACCTTCACCAAACCTGGGTGGTATCATCAGGAGGGTCTTCTAAAGATACTCTGAAATGTTGGTACTGCTAACATGAACATTCCATCCCTGACCAAAAATCCAGTTTTGAAGGATTGTAACTCTTGTGTTTTAGCTTGGTTGCTGGCTGAGCTAAGGTTTTTGTACTTTTAAAGTTATTGTTGAGACAATATTGTTTTTGTTGACCCTCTTTTCCACTTGCAGAGCTAGTTTACGGTTTTCCTTTGACATAAATATTCAAAAACCGTTTAACCTACTGATGCCTCAATTAATGTAATTTTATTGGTATCTATTTTATTTTTGAAATTTACCAGCAGCTGCTGCATTTCCCACCCTTGACTTATACGCGAGTCAATAAGTTTTCCCAGTTTTTTTGTGATAAAATTAGGTGCCTCGACTTATATGCGGGTCAACTTATACACGAGTATATACGGTAGTCGTATTTCCCCTTCTCGACCTCCTCTTCTCCCGGCTGACCATCCCCAGTTTCTGGATTCTTTCTGCATCAGGCTTAGTCTGCAACCCGCTAATCATCTTCCTCGCCCTCCTCTGCACCTGCTCTGAATATTATAGGTGTGGGCTGGGCACATGTTGTGATTTAGGCCAAGAGTTTGCGTGTACCTGGACTTGGGCCATCCAGTTTAACAGGAAGAATCCCTACATCCAAGCTCTGTTGTTGTGATATTGTTCCGAATCGTCTTCAAGGTGTTGGTGCTGACCTTTAAGGCCTTACGCAGCCTGGAACCCTCGTATCTTCGAGACCGCATCACCCCATATGTCCCTACACGGCCTCTCCGTTCAGCTGAGGGCAATCTACTGGTGGTCCCTAGCCCCTCAACGATGCGGCTGGCCTCCACCCGGGCCAGGGCCTTTACGGAACACTCTTCCTCCAGCTGTCCGGGCCCTGCGGGATCTTAGTGAGTTCCGCAGGGCCTGCAAGACGGAGTTGTTCCGCCAGACCTTTGGAGGGACCAGCCACTGAAGGTGCCCCCCCCCCCGCCCCCGCTTTGGCTCTTTACATCTGAGCTCTTTTCATCTAATGCAGGGGTCTTCAAACTATGGCCCTCCAGATGTTCATGAACTACAATTCCCATCAGCCCCTGCCTGCATGGCCAAGTGGTAGGGCTCATGGGAATTGTAGTCTATGAACATCTGGAGGGCCATAGTTTGAAGATCCCTGATCTAATGGGACTTGCCGTCCCTCTCTCTTAGGGAGGATTTAATTAAAAATGGAGTTTTGTCAGACACCTCTGATTATTATTATTTTTACTGCTGTTTTTAAAGGTTTTGAGATTTTTTTATGCTGTGCTGAGATTTTATGTTGTACGCCGCCTGGAGCCCCTCAGGGATGGGGCGGTATAAAAATCTAACTAACTAACTAATAAATAAATAAATATTGGATGGGGTTCAGCCTCTTCCTGCCTTCCGTGGCAGAGGTGGGGGTCTCCTTTAGGGTGAGGGTGAATGTTCTTTCTGCAACCGGCTGTCGTGTGATTCCGCAGGCATGGCAGACAGGCAGAAGATCACTTTCCACCAGGAGGGAGATCAGGCGCCCGGCCTGGAGCCGGGAGACGTGGTCATCGTCCTGGACCAGAAGGAGCACCCCCTCTTCCAGCGCCGGGGCAATGATCTCATCATCAAGAAGGAGATTGACCTGGTGGACGCCCTCTGCGGCTGCAAGACGGTCATCCAGACCCTGGACCACAGGAGGCTGCTGGTCACCTCCCGACAAGGTGGGAAGGGTGGGGCTCCCCTGGACCTTGGAGCAGGGGAAATGGGGTGATCCCAGGGGGGCAGCGGCCCACTCAGAATGTGGGCCTGTCTGGAGAGCAGCTGCCCGCCAGTGGAGGCCAGGTGGGCCAGTCCAACCAGGCTGCGAAGGCAGCTTGACGGCTTCCATAAACACGTCTTGGAGAATCCTGGCTTCATGATGCAGCTGGTGGAGGCATCAATCTGGGCCAGCCAAGCAGTCCTGCAGGTGCTGCAACGGAGCCCTTGGATATGGTGTCAGAAGGAAGCCATAGAACAGTTGGGCTCCAGACCAGCAGCACCTCAGAGACCAACAGGAGCTTCAAGGGAGCGGCTTCCAAGAGTCAGAGCTCCCTGCTGTGTCTGACAAAAGGAACTGTGGCTCTCCAAAGCTGCTACCCTGGAAAAGTCTGGTTGGTCTCTGCAGGTGCTGCTGGAGGTCTTGGGAGGTTCCAGGTGTTTGGGGGAGGGGCTGACTGATGGGGTCACGTGGCACGGCCTGATGCCCTCTCTGCCGGCTGTCTCGTGGGCTCCGTTAGAGGCTTGAAATTGGGGAGGCTGCTCCGTGGCAGAGGCAGGTCGGGACTCCTCCTCTGTTGTCTTTGCTCCTTAGGAACCATTATCAAGCCCGGCGACCTCAAGTGCATTCCTAACGAGGGGATGCCCATTTATCGGAGCCCCCTCCAGAAGGGGAAACTCATCATCCAATTCCAGGTATGGAGGCGCCGCTCCTGGCGGAGGAGCAGGGCCCACCAATGGGGCCGTTGGGAATCTGGCCAGCTCCTGAGCTTCCCAGATGCCTCTTTTCCCCCGGAGGGTGGCTGGGAAAGGCAGGCCGATGGGCAGGGCAAGAGATCCGACATTGGGCCTGCAGTGGGGTTCAGATCCGATCCCTGTAGCCGCGCTGTCCTTCCTCTGGCCCAGGTGAAGTTCCCAGACCCCGGCTGGCTCCCCACCCACCAGCTCCGCCACTTCCAAGCTTTCTTCCCGCACCGCGAGGAGGTCGTTGCCACGGAGGATGCGGAAGAGGTCGGACTGTGGGAGTACTTCCCCCACCTGGAGCGCGAGAGGGGCTTCAACGGGGAGGCCCATCACGAAGGCAATTTCGAGCCCCCCCTGAGGCACAGCGCCCAGTGCCAGACGTCGTAGCCCTCAGACTGAGCCCCCGCCTGCCGTTGGAGGGCGGGAGATAGATCGGCGGCCCGTCAGCCATCTCCAGCGGGATGTCCCTCGGGGTCCCGCCAGAGCGAGGGCGGGGTCCGCCGTCTGTCCTCTGCTGCCGTTCGCCACCATTCCAGCCCAGTCCTGCCCCCCTCCCACCGACCCTGCAAGGCCCGCCCAGTGGATGAAGACTGTGGACCCCTGAGTCTCTGGCGCTGGAGGCGGGAGGGCCCGGCCTGAAGTGCCTTCGCGCGGCTTGAAGGGCAGCCCAGCAGGAGGCGGGGAGAGGCAGGCTGGGCCTCCCTCCGGAAGTCCCGCGGTGCCCGTTTGCTGCTCCAAGTCTGGCGCCGTGACTGTTGTCTTTGGCTCTTTTGCATTCTTCCTGGAGGGGGGAGGGGGCTGGAATTGCTTCTAAGGTAAAGTCAAGTCCCGGCTGACTTGGGGCATCCCCACGAAGTCCCGCCTGGAGGGGCTTCAAGGCAGGAGGGGCTGTTCCCTGCCCCGTCCTAGGCAGGACCTCCAAAATGTGGGCCTGTCCCCAGCTGTGTATTTCTGAAGTCTTAACGTGGGCCTGTGTTCGTGGGAGACGGAGTGGCAACTTCTACTAGTGGCTCCCCTTCCAACTAGTACAGTCTGCTGAAATTTCAATGCAAGAATGGGGAGGGTTCTGTGTTTGGTGCCCCCCTTGCGGAAACGTGGCCTGTCCCTGGGGAAGAGGACTCGGCCTGGCTAACCCACTTGTGCCTTGTGCCTCTCGTCCGGCTTTTGGCCCTCGCTGGGCAGTTTCTGGGCAGGATTTGCCCCTGCTGGGCTACACGTAAGTGAAAGGAGGGGATTGAGGCCGGGGGGGGGAGTGGGGGTCACCAGGAGGGGCGTCTTTGCCTCTTCCTGGCCTTTCCTTGGGCTTTGAGCTCTTTAGCTTGTTGTCTCTGCCGTGACGATGGAGCCGTGAGTCCTGGCTCCTTCGGTCTTATTCCCCAACCTGGTGTGAACGCTCTGGAGTATTTCTGAAGGTCCTCTGGGGCAGCCGGTGGCAGGGCAGGGCCCCCTTCTGCACTCAAGAGCCTCCTGGGTTTGGGGCTTGGGGTCCTGACCTCCTGGCAAGAGTAGGCTCTTCCTGGGTCCTTGTGTGGGTTTTATGGCCCTATGGTGTTTGGGAGGGAGGGGGGTCGCTGCAGCTCTGCCTTCACAGCTGGCAAATGGAGGTTGGGAAGAGTGACTTGTGAAGGCATCCCGAGAAGATGTTGCCAGATGTTGCCGGAGGAAGGGCGCACTTTAGGGAAATGGGTGCTTCCAGCCACAGTCCTGGGAGGAGGGGCCCCCGAGCCCTGTGAGAGGCCGGCACCTCCCCTTCCAGCCTCCCAAGGTCCCTCTTTGGTCTTCAGATGAAACCTGAAACACCACCAGAGCTGCTGTCTTTCATTCTCAACCCTGCAAGGTAGTTTCCTGTAGCTGGCATTGGGTGGGGGCTTCCGGGTGCTATATAAACCAAGCTACTTTTCATTAGTAAAGGGGGGTAGCTGACTGTGACAGTAGAAATCTACAGGCGCATTAAGCAATAGTTACAGAAATATATCATAGAGTTGGAAGGGGCCATCCAGGCCATGTAGTCCCACCCCCTGCTCAACACAGCATCAGCCTCTAGCGCACAGGTGTCAAACTCACAGCCCTACATATGTTATGGACTACAGTTCCCATCATCCCCTGCCAGCATGATGCTGGCAGGGGATGATGGGAACTGTAGTCCATAACATCTGGAGGGCCGTGAGTTTGACACCTATGCTCTAGCGTATCCCAGACAAGGGTTTGTCCAGCCGCTGCTTAAAGACTTCCAGGGAAGGGGGAATTCAACACCACCCCCCAGACAGCCCATTCCACCACTGAACAGCTTTTAGCTGTAATTTCCCCCCTCATATCCAGTGGAGATCTTTGTGCCCATAATTTATGGCCATTCATGGCCACTTCTCTCCTGCCAGCAGGAACAGCCCCCTGCCCTCCTCTAAGTGACGGCCCTTCCAATGCTTCAAGGGAGCAACCGTGTCCCCGCTAAGTCTGTTTAGAAATGCAGCCGGTGCCGCTCCCCGGGACAGCAGGTCCTCACATGAGAGCTCTTCCGGGTGGGTGGGGGCCTCCTGGCTGGAGTGATGATGGAGCTCCCTCCAGTGGTGGCCCAGACTGGTCTCTTTCCTCAAATGCACTTCCTCCCCTCCCCGGCAGCTTTCTCTCTCGCCTGAGCAGTGGCGGCGTCTCTGAGCTCCTGGTTCTCCTCATTTCGGTTGGCGTTCTCTTTGAGGACTCTGACGTGGGTGGCTCAGAGGAGGTCCCCTCGAGTGTGTTTGCAAGGCTTATGCTGCGATTGAGTCTACGTCCAGTCTGAGAAACTTGAATCTTTGGGTTGCTGACACGCCTGCTGTCTCCCTGGGACGTCACTGGCTCAGGCCAGCCGTCCGTCCACCCTCTGGAGGCCCCGCAGCCGGAGGGTCTAGTGGGGAAGAGTCTCCCCTTCTGCCTTCCAGTTCTGGTGTTCAGGGATGATGGTGCGCTTGATCCGTTGGTGGACTTCCCTCTCTGCAGCTCTGACACCCTTTTAAAGCCACCTATCCACATGGACACGGCTATGTCCACTTGCAGCAAACACCATCATTTAATGAATTATTGAGTGAAGAAATATCTCCGGGGTGTTGTGGGATTCTGGGCTGAATGGCCGTGTTCCAGTAGCCTTTTCTCCTGACGTTTTGCCTGCACCCGTGACTGGTATCTTAAGAGGATCTTCAGATGGAACACGGCCATACAGCCCGGAAACCCCACAACACCCCAGTGATTCTGGCCATGAAAGCCTTTGACAATACAAAGGAATATTTCCTGTCAACCAACCTGAATCTGTTGTCCACCATCCTTTTTCAGTGTCCCAACCAGGGCCCCAGTGGCGTAGCGCCAAGGGAGTAGGGGGTGCGCGACGCACCGGGTGGGGGCACGAGGTGCACGCATGCCCCGGGCGCAGTTCCCCCTCACTCTGCCCCTGCTGGGCCCTGTACTTTCTCTCCAGCCTGTGCATAGTGGGATACACCTCTGTCACGTCTCCCCTTTGCTGTCTTTTTCCTCAACCTACTGAGCCTACTGGGGAGGGCGGTCTAAAAATATAATAATAATAAATAAACCAGGAAGTCCCAGACTCTAGCCTTATCTAATGCAAAAGGTGCTCCAACCCTTAAATTGTGGTGGTGATGTGGTATTTTCCCCTCTGTGGGCTTTTTGCAGTTCAGCAGTGACGTCTTCTGGGCTGTGTGGATGTGGCCTGGTAGTTTTTGCTCCTAATGTGTTTTGCCTGTATAACCACAGCAATGTAGCCCAGAACCCACCCCCACACACCCCCGGCCACTGGATTCCGGTTGTGGAAGCCTCCAGCAATACATTCCAATACAGTCCTGCCTTCATTCTCACTCTGTCCTAGTATCCCCGGCCTGCCGAGTCCCACATAACCAGGTCCACGTTTCCATCAGGCTTTTCACTGCAGCTCCAAGATCTCTTTCAAGACAGGTCCGGCCACTTTGGAAAGCAGCAGCTTACGTTTAAATTAGGGTTTATTTATTCCCACATCTTGCATTTCCCTGCGTCAGTTTTTGTTTGCCCCCACCACGTTGGATGGCTGCCATTTGCTTGTGCCCTGAAAATCTTGCTGGTTTTTAAAGTGCCGCTGAGCTCTGATCTTGCACGCCCAGTTGAGAGAGAGAGACTGCTGGAGGTGCCGACGCTCAGCCGTGATTTTCACCCTCCTGGATAAGTGGGGCTCATCTGCATGCTCGGCCATTACAGGACTTGCCCTCAAGTCGGAATCATTCAGCCACCGGTGACGCACCTGGGCAAATGCCGGTCCTTGTGATCTGCATAATGTCGGCTGCTTGCAGAGTTCAGATTTTCTTGACCCAGAATTCGGCTCTGTCAGTGGGCGGGGCAGATGAGCTGCCATGGTGGAGCAAAGGGCTGGCATTTCCTGGGCCCTTCCTGAAGAACTGTTTGCCTGGCAAACAGGGGACGTGCTCCCACGCTCACTGCCTGGGTTCCCTGTGGACGGCTGGGACATCATCCCCCTTGGCCCGGAGGACCTGGCACCGCGTTCTGGTTCTTAGCTGATAATCAGGAGCAGCCCCCCTCCCCCAGAAGTGGATCCCCTGGGGTCTGCGTGGCCGTCCCCTTCCAGTCCCCAGAAGAGCCATTCTGGACCCATATATGAAGCTCTGGATGGTTGTAGCCAGTGGTGGGATTCAGCCGGTTCGCACCACTTGGGCAGAACTGGTTGTTAAAATGGTGCTTGTACACAACCAGTGGTTCAATGTATTGTCGAAGGCTTTCACGGCCGGAATCACTTGAGTGCTGTGTGGTTTCCAGGCTGTCTGGCCGTGTTCTAGCAGCATTCTCTTCTGACGTTTCACCTGCATCTGTGGCTGGCATCTTCAGAAGGATCAGATCCTCTGAAGATGCCACCCACAGATGCAGGCGAAACGTCAGGAGAGAATGCTGCTAGAACACGGCCAGACAGCCCGGAAACCACACAGCACCCCAGTGGTTAAATTATTTGAATCCCAACACTGGTGTGTCCTAGCCCGACATTGTTCGCCTGCCCCTGTTTTGTCCTGTCTTCAGGTGCGCTCAGACAGAGAGGTGGGGGCTCTTTGGCGCAGCCCCTGCCCGGCCCGAATGTGGTCCAGCTGCACTCGGTTCAAAGTACCAAGGAGTTGGGATGGGAAAGGCCTTCCTCCGCCTGAAACCCCGGAAAGCAGCTGCCGGTCCGAGTGGGCAAGGCTGGTGGCCTGTGTCTGAATTGGGCCGCTTTGGACGAGTGTGGTGGGAGACGTGGCCTTCCGTGGCTCAGGCATGAGGTGAGACTGCCACCGGTGTGGGGGAAACAGCAATGTCTGGAGCTGTTTGACCCCCGGCCTCACAGTCTTGAAATGCCGTTGGGTGTGTGGGGCTGGGGGAGCAAACGGGGAGCCCTTTTATTTGGCCCTTGAGGAGCTCCAACATTTCATCTGCAACCTGAAAGAATTGTGCCGTGGTTGGATGAGGGAAGCGATCTGGAGCTGTGGGCAACGGAGGGAGAGAGAAACGGGGTCCTCCTGGGAGGGGCTCTCAAATCCATGGGTGTCCTTGGTGCCCCCAGAACTACTGTGGGGGGGGGGGTTCCAGTGTTGCAGTGCACAGTCTGGCTGCCCTCTGGGGGCTTCTTTGTGTAGCAGAAATGCCCTCTGGCTTCATGGTGGTGTGGAAAACCTTTGTGGGAGGTTGGTTTATGGTGTCGACTGTCTCTGCTTGTAGGTTTTTGTGCATTCCTGGAGGTGGTGTAAGAGGTGCTGGAGTAAAGCGGGGTCTGGGCCCATTTTATAGGATTGCCAACCTCTAGGTGCGTGAGTGGAGATCTGCGGACTGCAGAGATCCGTTCCCCTACACCAGGGGTCTGCAACCTGTGGCTCTCCAGATGTTCACGGACTACAATTCCAGATGTTCATGGACTACATGGCTAATTGGCCATGCTGGCAGGGGCTGATGGGAATTGTAGTCCAGGAACATCTGGAGAGCCACAGGTTGCAGACCCCTGCCCTAGATGAAATGGTAGCTTTGGCAAGTGGGCCTTATAACCTTGTAGCCCACCCACCCATCCTGGCCAGGCTTCTTCTCCCAAGTCTCCAGGAATTCCCCCACTTAGAATTGGCAGGCTCTTGTCCAGGGGGGGCGGCGGGGGTGTTAGTGCCTTCTTTGTCAGGCGTTTAACTTGTCGCCTGAATTAGCCCGTGTAAAGTTACAGGTTTGTTTATATGCACAAAAGGGGAACAGAAAGCTCTCCTGAACCCCTTTTAGTTCACTTTTTTAAACAATGTCAACTCTTGCTTCTCTTTTGGGAAATGCTTTCTACACAAAATTAAAAGTGGATCTGCACCCAAGAGCTGTGTGTGTGTGTGTGTGTGTACCCCTGTGATGGAGAAAGGGGGGGGGGGTTGGATAGGAAAGAGGAAGAGACTTCCAGCCCCCCTCCCCTAGATCTTCCACTCTTCTCATTGGGGCTGCTGTGGATTCTTCCGGCCAGGTGGAGCCGCTCTTGTGCCTCCCAGGGGAAAAAAAGATGGGGGGGGGGACCCACAGTGCTCATTGTCTTCTGCCCCTTCTGACGCCATTGATCAGGGGAGGGGATAGTTCGAATGGCAATTCATGAGTGTATCTGTATGCCAAAGAAGGTGCTAAATGGCCTGGCCTGGCCTAGGGTTGCCCACATCTGGCAACGCCACTGCCCCCCTGGCCAGCCGTAGGGCGCAGAGGTACGTCCCCAGCCTTGCTCCCTGGACCCCAGAGGGCTGTTTGCCCTGCAATAGACTGAGGGCTCCTGGCTGTCCCGGGTGTGTGAGAGGGTGGGCCCTACGGCCAAAGGGTCAGGAGCCCCACAGGAATGTACGCTCAACCCTTAGAGGCCTCTCCCTCTGAAGACTCTGAGCCCTGGGGAAGAGACCCCTCCTCTGCTAGAGAGCCTGCAGGGAGGAAGGGCACCCGGCTCTCCACTGGGCAGCCAATGCGGGAGGGCGGCAGGAGCCCTGCGATGATTCCGTGATCCTGATTCCAGCTGGATCGAGGGAGCCGGAGGCATGGGGGAGGGGGCTTCCCTTGGGCTGTGGCTGGATGGGTGCTGATGGTTGGCCCCGGGGGTGGGGGTTGAACGGAGCTCTGGGTGGTCCAATCCCTTTCTTGCTTCGGCTTCCTTGGTTGTTTGCCAGGAGGATTGGGAAGGATGCCTTCGGTCTGGGACTCAGCACAAGCAAAGCGCCCTCCGGCAGCTGGGCTCTGGCTTAGGTACGAGCCGCGCTGGGAGGAGGTGGGGTTGGGGTTTGACTAGTTTTGGGCAATGTGGACTCCGACATCTTTGGAGCGTGTGTTTGTTAGTTAGTTAGTTAGTTAGTTAGTTAGTTAGTTAGTTAGTTAGTTAGTTAGTTAGTTAGGCGGGAAGGCTTTTGCAACAAATGGCGTTTTGGTTGTTTGTTTGTAGGTAGGTCCCCTGCATCCATTCCATAGGCCCAGCAGTGGGCTGTGGAGAAGAAGAAGAAGAAGAGTTTGGATTTATATCCCCCCTTTCTCTCCTGCAGGAGACTCAAAGGGGCTGACAATCTCCTTGCCCTTCCCCCCTCACAACAAACACCCTGTGAGGTAGGTGGGGCTGAGAGAGCTCCGAGAAGCTGTGACTAGCTCAAGGTCACCCAGCTGGCGTGTGTGGGAGTGTACAGGCTGATCTGAATTCCCCAGATCAGCCTCCACAGCTCAGGCGGCAGAGCGGGGAATCAAACCCGGTTCCTCCAGATTAGATACATGAGCTCTTAACCTCCTACGCCACGCTGGCTGCCAAAGGTGTGCCAAAGAGAATGGTGCCAAAGGAATGCCAAAGGAATGGTGGGAGGTAGCCCCTTCACCCTTTGGCTGCCAGTTCTAGAGGTGGAATCAGAGAGCTGACAGGGGCCATGCGGGGCATCTAGTCCAACCTGTCTGCCTACAGCGCCCCAGATGAGTGTTTGTCCAACAGCTGTTTAAAGACTGTCTGTGAGGGGGAGCTCACCCCCCCTGCCCATTCCCCTGCTGAACCACTCTCACTGTAACCAACCAACCAACCTTAAAGCCCCCCAGTACTTTTCTGCCTGTAATTTGTACCCATTGTTATGAGTCTGTGGCCAACAGGAAACACTCCCAGCCCTCCTCCAAGTGGCAGCCCTCGAAATACTCCCACGTTTTGCCCACATCCTTTTTGAAGTGAGGCCTCCAGAACTGCAGGTGGGTCCTGACCAACGCAGCAGGCAGCTGAACTCGGACCTCCTGCAATTTGGATGTTCTGGCTCTGCTGATGCTTCCCAAGATCACATTAGCCTTTTCTGCCACTGCATCACACTGGCTGCTCATGTTCAGCTTCCTGTCCAAGATCTTATTTGCACACAGTATCTTCCACCACAACCAACTGCCTGGTCCTTTCAGCTGGAGATTAAACATGCACAGTCGATGCTCTTTTGCAGAATTTATCAAGAAGTTTAAGACCATGTCCAGCCGGAACCACGAATATCTTGGATATTCCAGCCCTCGTGGATGTCAGTCAGTTCAACCATTTCCTATTGTAACTGCTTATCCTAGAGTGCCAGTGATAGCAAATCTAACCTCCAAGCTAGACTACTGCAACTCATGTGCGCCTGCCCTTGAGACTCATGTGGGCCTGCCCTTGAGACTGACTCAGAAACTAGCGCTGGTCGAGAATGCAGTTGTCCAGCTGCTCACCGGTATGTTGTTGGGCGACGTATAACACCGGTGCTCCAGCAGTTGGACTGGTGGTCAGCAGAATTCCAAACCCGGTTCAAGGGTTTGGTTATAACCTTTAAAGCCCTGGGCAGTCTGGGATTATCAGCTCTGCAGAACTGCGGTCCCCCATGTTGCCCGCAAAGGATTTGCTGGTCCTCCGATAAAAAGCTCCCTGCTGTCCGTGGCCTCGAGGAAGTCCAGGGTTTTCCCTGCACTGGCTCCTGCCTGGTGGAGCTCTCCGTCAGCTGACACCAGGGCCCGGCAGGACCTTAAGCAATTCCACAGGGCCTATAAGCCGGGGATGTTCCACGGAGCCTTTGGCTGAGGGCAGTTGTGCGCCCAGATACCACCTGCCAGCCTCCCCACAACGTTAAGAAGAGGAAGAAGAGTTTGGATTTATATCCCCCCTTTCTCTCCTGCAGGAGACTCAAAGGGGCTTGCAATCTCCTTGCCCTTCCCCCCTCACAACAACCACCCTGTAAGGTAGGTGGGCTGAGAGAGCTCCGAGAAGCTGTGACTAGCCCAAGGGCACCCAGCTGGCGTGTGTGGGAGTGCACAGGCTAATCTGAATTCCTCAGATAAGCCTCCACAGTTCAGGCAGCAGAGCTGGGAATCAAACCCGGTTCCTCCAGATTAGATACACGAGCTCTTAACCCCTTACGCCACTGCTGCTCCTTGGATTAACACTTGTTCACTCTTCATTGCCCCTTTTTCTGACCTGGCCTGTGCTTGGATTGTGTTCAGAGGGTCCATTCCGAGCTGGGCTGGATGGATTGATGTGGGCCAGACTGGGGTGCTGTGTGGTTTCCAGGCTGTATGGCCGTGTTCTAGCACCATTCTCTAGCACCATTCTCTAGAACACGGCCATACAGCCCGGAAACCACACAGCACCCCTGTGATTCCAGCCATGAAAGCCTTCGACAATATAGTGGGCTGGACTGTTTCCCATCTTGATTTTAGTGATTTTGGTAGGTGTTAATGATAAGTAGGTTATTGATTTCAAGAAGGATTTTGACAAACTGGAAGGGGTCCAGAGGAGGGCAACCAAAATGGTAAAAGGTCTGGAATCCATGCCCCACAAAGAGAGACTTAGGGAGCTGGGGATGTTTAGTCTGGAGAAGAGAAGGTGAAGAGGAGACATGACAGCCATGTTTAAATATTTGAAGATGGAGCAAGCTTGTTTTCTGCTGCTCCAGAGACTGGGACCAGGAGTCCTGGGTTCAAGGTGCAGGAAAAGAGATTCCATCTAAACATCTGGAAAAACTTCCTGACCGTCAGGGCTGTTGGACAGTGGAACGCGCTGCCTCGGAGTGTGGTGGAGTCTCCTCCTTTGGAGGTTTTTAAACAGGCTGGATGATCATGTGTCGGGAGTGCTTTGATTGTGTGTTCCTGCATGGCAGAGGGTTGGGCTGGATGGCCCCTGGGGTCTCTTCCATGATTTTATGTAATAGTAAATTGTCTTAAAACTTTGTGCACCATCCTGAGGCCGTCCTTGATCAGGGAGGGCGGGATATAAATTTAATGGAATAAAATAAAAAGAATTGGACAGAGCAGGTGAGGCAGGTGCCCGTAGGTGCTGACTGCAAAGGCTCCTGCAGACCGAGTGCCAGAACGGCCGGCCCTCTTGGAGGCTCAGAGGAGACTCTGTGGACCAGCAGCTCCAGTGTGGAAAAAATGCGGCTCTCGTGCTTCTTGACTGGGAATGTCTAATCTTGCCCGTCTCTTTTCCATTCCATTCTTTCCCTTTTTATTCTCTGTGTCAATGAACAACTCTCAGGTGATTGTAATGATTTTTTAATTATTTTTCTGAAACTCAATAAAAACTCTATTGTCAAAATGGTTCTTTGTGTTGTCGAAGACTTTCACGGCCGGAATCACTAGGGTGTTGTGGGTTTTCCAGGCTGTATGGCCGTGTTCCAGTAGCATTTTGTCCTAACGTTTCACTTGCATCCGTGGCTGGCATCTTCACAGGATCTGAGGGTAGTAAAGCAAATATATATATACCTGTGGAATGTCTGCGATAGGAGAAAAAGCCATTTGCATAGGTCACAAGTGTTAAAGGTTCAATTTGCAAGTGTTGGGTGGAATCCACCCGTTTTAGCATATGTATGTAACACCGGAAGTCACATAATCCAATTAGTGAGGGCATCTGCATAGCAGTTAACCGGCATTTAATCCATTAAATTTCTTCCTGCAGAGAGACATACTTTGTCTGGGTGGTGTTCACTAACCAGTGACTTGATTCTAGTGTTTTTAAGTGCTGGTAGCCGAATTTTGTTCATTTTCATGGTTTCTGTTGCAATTGTCCGTGTGCTTTTGGGTTTCAGTGGTTTCTTCTTATTCAGAGGTCTAAACTCCTATAACTGGATCCAGGTATACATCAGCGGAGAGATTTTGCTGTTACCTACCTCTTGCATAAATTAAAAATTCCCCGCCGCCGTGTCCTCGGTTGCAGGCCACTCAGGTGGGTCACAGGAGGGGAGGGGGAAGGCCGGCTTCCACCTGAGATCTTGGAGATCCACCTGCCGTTTGCGTGGGCAAGATGGCCTGGAGAAAGCAGCCGGTCGTCCAGATGGCCAGTGGGTGGCAGCACAGAGCCCCAGAGAGAGCCGAGAAGGAACCCTCTGGGAGACGGGTGCGAGATGCCTGGGCTGTGAATATCTGGAGGCCAAATGGCCCTTGTCCGTCAGCAGGGCTTTCTGTGACACCCCCCTGCCCCCCCCCCACGGCCATTAGTGGCATAGCCCTCTCTGCCAAGGTGGGGATGCTCTGCCTCGTCCCCTGGCCCCCTTCTCTTCTCTAGACTTTTTGAGAGCACCCCAACTCCCTGGTGCCACGGACTTCTCTGCTGTTGGGGGGCTGGGACGCCCCACATGGAAAGCAGTTATCTTTGGTGGGGCAAGGAGACCTCTGGGGACATCCTTCCAAGGGCCCTCTCTGCTTCCTGCTCTCCACGACTTCTCCAGCACAGGCGCCCGGAGCTCGCTGCCGCTGCTGCTTTCTCTCTTTGCTTTCTGGCTGGCGGGGGGCTGCAAGGCCCAGAAGAGCCTCCTGGCCGTTTGCCCCTGACCTCTTGCCAGCAGCCAGCTCAAGAGCTAAGCAGGACAGCTGCTGACTTTCTGCTTGCCCCCAAAAGCAAAAGGGTGGGTCCAGTCCCGAGCTCCGTGGTGCCAGGCGGAGTGGCCAAGTTACGGGACCTGTGTGGGGGTTTCTTCCCAAAGGTCACTGCGGGTGCTGAGGGGCTTTCTGTATTTAGCAAGCTGGGCAGGCCTGCGGGGCTATTTCTGGAGGGTGGTGCGGCCCAGCGGGACAGGAGTTGCTATTTGGATGCCGGCAGCGTGGGGGCCCGCTCGTCCTGCAAAGGGGGTGGGAGGTCTTGCTCATCTTGCAGAAACCTGAGCTGGGCGGCCGGGCTGGGGAGCTTCCGGAGCCAAGAGGGGAAAGTCACTCTGCCCAGGACACCGCAGGCACGATGACTCATCTGAGGGAGATGGGGCAGCTTGCTCTGTGCCCCCCCCCACCCCCATCTACAGGGCTGAGGAGGCCCAGCCGGCCTCTTTGGAGTCTGGGTAGCTGCTTGGGCATCCCGGGGGAATCCAGCCAGCCTCCCTTTGGCCCCTTGGGGGGGGGAATCTGAGGGATGCTGCCGGAACGCCCCTCTTGGGGAGGCAGAAATGCAGGTGGGGTCTGGAAAGCAGGGGTGGGGTGGACAGCAAGGTGACCAACTCCAGGAGGTGGCTGGAGATCTCCCACGAGTGCAGCTGCTCTCCAGTTGACAGAGATCGGCTCTCCTGGAGACAGCGGCCACTTTGGAAGGGGGGCTCAATGCCGTTAGGCCTCACTGAAATCCCTCACCCGCCCCCCCCCAAGACCCGTCGTCCTCTGCTCCACCCCCAAAACCTCTAGGTATTTCCCAGCCCCATGGCAAGTGCTCCCCCTCCCCCGCAGCATTCTCCTTCCAGATGTCGTGCAGTCGGGCCCAGGAAGAGTCCTGTGGTGTTTGGGTTTATTTATTCCCCGCTTTTCTCTCCTGCAAGAAGTCTCAAGGGGGCTGACAAACTCCTTCCATCCCTCGTCCCACAACGGACACCTTGTCAGGCAGGCGGGGCTGAGAGAACCGTGACTGGCCCAAGCAGGCTTCATGTGCGAGAGCAGGGAAGCAAATCCAGTCTTTGCATTGGGGCCTCCCAGGACTGCCACTTGTGGGGCTCGTGGCCCTCAGCAGGAAAGCTGGGGGGGGGGGGCCTCTGGAGCTTTGTGGCCAGAGTCAGCGGCTGTTTTCACTTCTCGGGACCTGCAGGGAGGGCAGCCTCTGCCACAGGTGTGAGCTGGCCAGGCAGAGAAGGACCCGGCATCCCCCCGCCAAGGGAGGCCTCGGCCAGCCCTGAGCACCCACAGCCCTGGCCTGCAGCGGCCCACGGGCAGCCCACAGCCGGAGAGACCGAGGAGGACCACCTGGTCTGTCCCAAGGGGCTTCCCCCCCCCCTCGTGTGGCCCTGGGCAAAAGAGATTGTGCTCTGTCTTGGGCAAGGCAAGCCCCTCCCTGGCACGGCCCTTCTCTCTGCCTGTCTCCTGGGGCCCCTCTGATGTGGGGGGAGCTGCAGCCCAGACAAAACAGGCACTGGGGGGGGGGGGGCGAACAGGCAGGCAGCCTGCCCAAGAGGCCCTCCGGCTGAGCGGTGGGACCGCCCTGGCTGTGGCCGGGGCCAGCGAGGCTCAAGGGCCCTTGGGACGAAGGGTGAACTCGGTCTGGCTGCCAGCCCACCTGAGCCACCCCCGGCCACAGCAGACCACCGACTCAGCTCTGCCTCTTTCTCAGGCCGGAGCGGATTTGTGCAGTTCTCTTCCATGCAGCCAGTGTGGCGCAGTGGTTAAGAGCAGGTGCACTCTGATCTGGAGGAGCCGGGTTTGATTCCCCGCTCTGCCGCCTGAGCTGTGGAGGCTTATCTGGGGAATTCAGATTAGCTTGTGCACTCCAACACACGCCAGCTGGGTGACCTTGGGCTAGCCACAGCTTCTCGGAGCTCTCTCAGCCCCACCCACCTCGCAGGGTGTTTGTTGTGGAGAGAGGAAGGGCAAGGAGATTGTCAGCCCCTTTGAGTCTCCTGCAGGAGAGAAAGGGAGACATAAATCCAAACTCTTCTTCTTCAGAAGCCGGAAACCCCCAGGGAAGGGGAGGGGCTGTCCAAGCACAGCCCAAGGCCTTGTCTGCCTGGCAGGAAGCCTCCTTTTAGGGTAGTCACACCTAGTGGGCGGAGGGTGGAAGCAGCGTTAGAAGGACATTCTACCCACCTTCCCCATTAGAGCTTTGTCTCCTGCCCACCTGGGCCACCTGCCTCTGAGGGAAACTTGCACCGTTGAACTGCCCTAGATGGTTTGTCTCCCTGACTTTAGATCCGGGTCTTGCCAGTGAATCACGGGGGGGAGGGGGGGCCTGGAGTTGACTTCTGGCTCTCTGGGGGACGGAAGGAGGACGCCGGAGCAGCCCTGCCCAGCCGGGGGACACCAGCCTTCAGTGGGCCACCAGCTCTGAACCTTAGCAGGGCCTGCAGAAGGTGGGGGGAGAAGCGACTGCCCCCCCACCACGCCCCGTGCCCCAAGCCCTGCTCCTCAGCTGACCTGCCTCTGGCATTGCCCTTCATGAAGGAAATAGCAGCCAAGCCTGCCAGGGGTATTGGGGGGGGGGGGAGGCTGTGGTTTCTCTGGAGCTTTGCTGTGGAGCATTGGGGGTGGGGGGAGGCTAGAACGGACAAGCCCCTCGATGGGGTGAGAACTGGGCCAGCTGGGGGCTTTGTGGCTTCACAGTCCGGCACCCCTTGCGGAAGACTGCCTCCCACAGCAATGACTCCATGGGAAAAGAAATCATCCGAAAAGTCTTTGGGGGGGGGGGGGCTCCAAGTGCTTTGTTTAGCATGAGGTGCAAAAGGGAGTGTTGGGGGCTCTGCAGGGTGGGTGGGGGCTGATGCATTTGTCAGGCGGGGATCTGTCAGTGGCCCTGGCTGGGGCGGGGGTGGGGGGGCGCCAGGAGGGCCTGTCCTCTGCCTTGCTGGTCTTGGGGGCAGGGGAGGGTTATTCAGCAAGAGGACAAAGGAAAGGCTGACGGGGGGGGGGGGGGCGGGATCCTGACCTCTAGCTGGGTCTTTGTCTGGGGAGATGAAAGAGGCAGTGTGTGTGGGGGGGGCACTCTCCCTTTCTTCACTCTCTTCAGGGAGCCCAGGAGAAAGCCCTTTTGTCTCTGGGGAGGTGAAAGGTCACCAGGGGTGGGGGAGCTCAGTTGCAGCTGCCGTCCCAAGCAAGGCTTGACCCCTCCCCCCGGAAGACCCTTCGGGGGCGCAGTGCCTGCCTGGGGGAGGAGGCCAAGGGGGCACCCAGCCAGCAGCCAGAGGCGTTTCCGGGGATCTTGGGTTCATGTCCCGCTTGAGCAGGGCAAGGGCTGGCGGGGGGGGGGGGGGGAGGCAGCTCCGGAGGGGGGGGGGGTTCAGTCCGGAGCGCACCCGGCTGGGAGACTGGCCTTCTCTGCCCTGCCTGCCTGCCTGCCTGCCTGCCTGCCTGCCTGCCCCGGCGGTGGTGGGATTTGGCTTGGCGCAGCCACTTGGAAGCAGGAAGAGTTTCCAAGGAGCGGCCCCTGGAGGGTGTGGGGGTAGCTGCCTGGAGCCCCGCGAGAGACCCGTGGACAGGCAGGCTTTGCGAAGCAGGGCCCTTCTTCCACTTGGAAGCGGCAGGGAGCGCAAAGGGCTCGGGGGTGCGGAGTGAGACGTTCCTGGCGCTCAAGGGCTGTGGGGTTTGGGGCCGGGGGGGCCCTCTCAGCACACCCCCCTCCAGGGCAAGTGCAGGTGGCAATCTGCAGCTCAGGAGTAATTCCGAGAGATATCCGGGCAGGCCTGTCTGACCACACACACGCACACACCGGCTGTCTTTGGGCTGTGGTTTGTGTCTTTATTTTCGCTCCCTTGCTTCTCCTCCTCCTGCAGAGCGGGCGCGTCGGGGAAGGGCCTTGCTGGGGAGAAACAGGGGCTGGGTCCGTCTCAGCCGCCTCCTTCCTTTCCTGCGTGCGGGGGGGGGGGGCTGGTTCCCTGCGGGGGCTTCTCTGTGTGGTGCGTTGTGACTCTGACTGTCGTGGTCCCGGGTCTGGGCCTCGTGCGCTGCCTGCGCTGCGCTGCGTCTGGGTGAGAAATGTGCACTAGGAATGAACTCAATAAAGGCAGGAGGGAGGCGGCGTTTTGAGTCTGCAGCCGCGGGGGGGTGGGGGGTGGGGGGCGGGCAACAGCTCCGCGAGACAAAGCAGGAGCGGCAGGCGGGCGCGGGGGGGAGACGACGGGACTTTTCTTCCCTGACTCCTACTTTGCATCTTTCATATTTCAGGTCTGTGAAAGGAAATGCCCCCTCCCAGGACAACGCACCAGACAAAAAGAGATGTTGCCAGCATCTCTGTCAGGGGTGTGTGTGGGGGGGGGGGGGTTCAAAGTGGCCAGCTTGCATGGACTGGTACTCAGAAGCAGACTGCCTCTGAGCCTGGAGGTTCTATGTAGTTCTCGTGGCTAGTCGCCTGTTCTGTGAGCAGCCTGCTTGCAGGAGGTCTCCTCTTGAAGCCATCTATAAGAACAGGGAAACAAAAGGCTCCTGCCATTGGGGGCGGGGGGGCTTCTGTGCCTTATTTCATTCTGGGGGGGGGGTGTGTGCAAGCAGGCTGGCTCCTCTTGGGGCTTCCTGGATGACAAATGGACTCAATTATTTCCTAGGCATCGTCCCTGAATGGCCAGTTCAGAGTGGACTGGGGGTGGAGCCCCCCCTCCTGAGAGGAAGATGGTTGGGAGTCCAGGGAGGCCCCATCTGCCCCTCCCCCTTCTCAACCCCCCCCCCTTGTCCCCCACCAGACCATTAAAAGGGAATCAAACCCATCATTTGCTCTGCAGTGGAAGCGGGGACAAAAGGCGCTCATCCATCAACCTGCCTCCCCTGCAGGGGTCAGAGGCCTCCGTGGGTGGGGGGGGGGGCGCCACAGGCCTGGGGGAGCAGGCAGGCAGGTCGGCCCCAGGAGGACTCAGGGCCTGCCGAAAGTCATGATGTCTGGGGGCTCCCCCGCCCCGGCACCACCTGCCTCAGGCTCCTCCTGGCTCACTGGGCTGAGAGAGCAGAAGCAAACCCAGAAAGGTGCCAGGGAGGGATGAGCGGCATTTGTCAGGTTTCCGGCTTTGTGTCCTGCCCAAGCAGAGGAGCAACAAAAGCAGAGGCCCCCTCCCTCCTTCCTCGGAGGCTCCCTGAAGCGCAGAGCCCCCCCCCCCCAGGCCTGGCAAGGTGGATGGGCTGTGGGGTGAGGCAGGTACAGCCAGCAAGACAGGCAGACAGACAGACAGACCCAGCTCTGCCAGGCTGGCGGAGCCCACAGACCACAGGAGGAGTGCAGACGCCAGGGCAGTCGACTGGACAAAGATGTTTATTAGCAAGGAAGTGGGGGGGAAGAGAGTTCTAAATAAAGGTGGGCCTAACAGGCACCTGCGGGCGGAGGGGGGGGGAACGGTCTCTTCATACAGAAGTGGCAATAAATACTTCTAAGAGCGTCGTCGTCATAGAACTACTGTGACAGAAGATGGAGAAAAGGTCTACGATCGGGGTTCGGCGTGGGTGGGGCCGGCTGACTCCCAGCTGAGCGCGTCTCCTTTCCCACAAGAATTCAGTGTGGAGGGGGCGCACACACACACACACACACACACGGGGGGGAGATATGTGTCCGTTTGGCAAAAACAAAATCCGAGCAGTTCTTGGGGGGCGGGGGAGACCCCGGGGGGGGGGGGCATTTCATGAAAAGTGACTGGCCCCAAAAAGGTGGCTGAGCCCAGCCTGCTGATTCACTTGGGGTGGGGGGGGGAATGGGAAGACCTCATTCCAGACTGAGGGCAGCTGAGAAAAGGAGCCCCCCCCGCCTCCCGATCCCCAGGTCCGATCCCAGACTCCACGGCTCCTTTTCCAAACAGGGGCAGCCTCTGTCTGTTGTTGATGGACACCCCCTCCCCCCACTGCCCTAGATGGCCGTGGGGTTTGGACAATAGAGCTCATGGTCCCAAGACAGAGACCACGCCACCCCCACCCCCCCGGGGCCCTATTCTCTCTCTCTCTCTCTCCCACACACACACACACACAAACAGGCTTCACTCCCGGGTGTAGATCCTGGTGCACACCACATCGTCCGCAGTCATGGTCTGGGGAGAAGAAGAGGAAAGGAATGAGGGTCAGAGCTGCATCTCCAATCTGCCTCCGATGCCATCCCAGGCTCCTGGCACAGATGGGGGGGCAGTTGGGACAGCTCCCTTCACCCCCCCCCCGGCCCCAGCCTCTGTCCCCTCTGGCATCCCACCCCCCTCCTTCCTATGAGCACTGGGTGGGGGGGGATCCACAAGCTCAGCCCCCAAATTCTCTCCTCTCCTCCCCCATGCCCATCAAGGGCCAGAAGCAGCAAACGGGGGGGGGGGGTCTCACCCGTGGTGGCTCCATTTTTCATGCCTTCTTGGCCCCACCCCGGCCACTGTGCCCCACCCCCGGAGGTCACCCCTTTGGACTTTAAAATCCAAAATTGACATATTGCTATAGCTCTATAACAATCCATTGACTAACTCCTCTGAATGCCCCGTTTTAATTTTCTGAAAGCCTCGCGCGCTTCTTGTTACTGAAATCTGCCTCCGTCCGGCTATCTGGGCACCCAGCAGGGCCTCAAATTTGCTTCGTTTCTTGCAATCAAAGCTGCGGAGGACCCAACAGAGTGATCATTTGAACACGATAGTAATTTGCTGATTGCCATTGTTAAAATGCCTGAAAAGTCCTCTATGGGGAAGGGGGGGGTGAGGCAAAGGAAGTGTGTGGGGGCCACATTGCTGCGTGCGTGGGCACTCGGTTGACTTGCAAACACATCCCGAGTGCATCTGCAGAGACAGCAAGAGCTGGTCAGAGGATTCTGGGTCTGTGTCGAAGTTGCCCCTGCAAATTTTGCTGCCACTAATTTGGGTGGTCTTCCCACTGTGACCCGCTTCGTTGTGCTTGTCAGGATCCTCATGGTTTTAAAAGGAGATTAGACATATTGATGGAGGGGAAGTCTGTCTGTGGCTGCTAGCCATGAGGGCTGAAGGGAACCTCCACCTCCAGAGACAGTCAACCTGTGAGTCCCAGTGCCAGGAGGCCGCATCAGGGCAAGGTCTCAGCCTTTGGGCCCTATTTCTGGCCCCATGGCCTCAGCCTGAGACTAGGTGGACCACCAGTCTGATCCCACAGGGCTTTTCTGATATTTTTATGTGACACAGAATTTGAAGGAAGGGGAGGGGGTGGGGCCTGAGTGGAGGAGGGGTCCTGGCGGGGGGGGGTGGAGGGGAGAGAGAGTGGTCCTCACCAGGATGAGATCCCCATCGTTGGTCATTTCTCGGGACCAGCCGGTCTTGGGCCCTTCCCCCTTCAGCAGCCGCTGCTCACAGACCATCTTATTGTCACTCTCCCATTTGGCCAAGCTCTGGAAGGAAGGAAGGAAGGAAGGAAGGAAGGAAGGAAGGAAGGAAGGAAGGAAGGAAGGAAGGAAGGAAGGAAGGAAGGAAGGAAGGAAGGAAGGAAGGAAGGAAGGAAGGAAGGAAGGAAGGAAGGAAGGAAGGAAGGAAGGAAGGAAGGAAGGAAGGAAGGAAGGAAGGAAGGACGGACATTTGAGAATGGATGTGGAGGAGTATAGCTGGGTGTGATGCTATAGAATCAACCATTTCCCTCAAGGGGGAGGGATTGCTCTCTGCAGTCTGGAGATCCAGACTGTCATCCCAAGAGATCGCCAGGTCCCACCTGCAGGCTGGCAGAACTACTTGGAAGCCACGGACTGGCCCAGAGAGGGACACTTCTGCCCACGTTGTGCTTAGGGAGACAGGGGCGCCCCACCCAATGGAGGTCCCAGGCATGGCTGAGTTCATTGACAGCAAGAGACAGGCCTGGGGGACCAGGAGCAGCCGTGGCAGGAGTCCTGCCTCTCTTGGGTGCAGACGGCCCCTCAGCAGAGCCGTGGGCAAGTGGCGGTTTCTAGCAGAAATCCTGAGTGCCCCCACCCCCACCCAGCGCAGGGTGCCTCTCCTCCCCGCTCACCTTGCAGGGCCGCCCGTCCACCGTCTGCTCCTCGAATTCTTCGCCAACCTTGAAGGAGATCTCCGTGGTGCGCACCGTGGTCGAGGTCTTGATGTAGAAGCGCTCCCCGTCCTGCTTGATCTCCACGGCCGGCTTGGAGGCTGCAGCCACGGCGATCTTCCGGAGCATCACGTTGACCCCTGCGAGGGACAAGCCCGTGACTGAGCCGCTTGGCCTGCAGCCTGGCCTCTGCCTCCTGACCCCCCCCCCCCCCAGGGGTTCTTTGTAAGCCGGCCGGGGCTGGTCAGGAGCACCCCGCTGGGAGTCAGAGGCTCGACGGACTTGCCCACGGAGGGTGGCGGGGCCCTTTGGGTCTCCCCCTCTGCCCCTTTTGGTTAGGGGGGCATTCTGGCCAGCCGTAGCCCCAGGGAGGGTGGGAGGAGAGGGGGATGAGGGCAGCCTTGCTGGAGATGGGAGGCAACGGTGGCTTCCCTGTGGGGCAGGTGAGAGGTGAAGACATGAACCTCGGGGGCCAAGAGCCCTTGGTCTGGCCCTGCCCAGAACGCCAGGAGGGCAGGAGCCCCAGGAGGAAGTGGCTCTGCCATGGGGGGGCACCATGGGGGGGGGCAGCGCCGAGCGTGGCAGAAGGCGCCTTCGAAAGTGGTGATCTGGCAGGTTTGAAGAAGAGCCGCTGCGTGGGGAGGGGGGGCAGCAGGACTTCTGGCTGCTTTTGGGCGGGGGGCTCCCAGTGTTTGTTTGCTCCCAGTGGTTTATTGACTGCCCCCCTCCCAAAAATGTCCTCAGCAGTTCAGAAACGTGCCTTTGTACAATAAACACAGCTGCGTACATCACACCCAATTTGATCTTGCGGTGCTCTTCCTTATACCGCACACGGTCGCAGTACCTGAGTTGTTCACAACTTCAGGTACGAGGGGGCAGGTAATTCCCTGCATAACAGAGGCCCGCATGAAACAAATTGGACGGCCGTCGTTCTGCCTCGGAACAGGGAGGAAGGGAGGAGGCCGCTTGATCGGAGATCTCACAGCCCGGCTGCCTTCTCTGTCTTGCACGGTTTATTAAATTATTTGTGCATTTCATTCATTAACACCCCACCCAAAGTGGCATGTATTGTTCCCCCCCCTCCATATTATCTCCCCAAGAACCCTGCAAGGTAGGTTGTGCTGAGCGTGTATGAGTGGTCCAAGGTCACTCAGGATTCGAGCCTGGATCCCCCAGACGCTCGTCTCACACGCTGAAGCACGAGACCCGGCTGGCTCTCCACACTGCCCTGTTTGCACTTCCTGTCGTTGTTTTGACTGAAAGCAAAGCCAGCCAACAATAGCAGGGCTTCAGATGGCAAAGAGAGGGGCGGGGTTTGGCCCTGCAGGTGGGGGAGCCGGAGTGCGGCCAACATCTGGATAGGACCTGGAGCCCCCCAGATGAGGGGGTTTAGTCCTGCTGGCAAAAAGGGCTGCGTTGGATGCTGAGGTCCCCCCTCTTCCCAAGCCCTTCCTCAGAGGTATATCAGGGGGAAATCGCACCTGGAGACAACACCTTCTCCAGGCAACTCCTCCCCCACGCGCTCAGGGGCGTGGTTTGGGGCATGGAGCCCCGCCCCCTGGCCTCCGTGCAGGCCGCCTCCTGGCATCCCCTGAGCCAGCCTGAGTGGGGGCGGAGCTCAGGGTGTAGGACTCAGGGACACCTGGAGCCCACCTGCACAGAGGCCGGGGGGCAGGGCTCGGCAGCATGTGACTGGGGTGCACGCCGTTTCAGTTATGGGGGTACCCGGTGCCCCCCCATGTGACCAAAAGGCGTGCGCCCGGGGACCTGCGTGACCCCATGTCTCTATAGGCCAGTGATGGCGAACCTTTGGCACTCCAGATGTTATGGACTACAATTCCCATCAGCCCCTGCCAGCATGGCCAATTGGCCATGCTGGCAGAGCTGACAAGGCTGGTGCTTGTCCCAGGCACTAAAACCGCCACCCTATAGGCTGTACACCTCTGCCTTTCCTTCCAAAGCTTCCCCCACCCCACCCCAAATCCCCCGGAATTCCCCAGCCCAGAGTTGGCAACCCAGAGCAGGACTGATCTGGCTGCTCCCAGACATGCCTGGCAGGGCCCTGGGAGGGAACTCCGCGGGGGGCGGACGAGGGGGGATGGGACACGCAGGGTCTTGCTGAGGCACAGACGGGCAGGGCTGACTCCCGTCACCCTCCTTGACAGAAGCCGTCTTCTCAGCGTCTTGCAGGTGAGTTACACAACCACTTCCCCAAGAACCCGTTGACACCACTTGGCACACAAGAGTGCAATTGTGCAACAGACAGACAGACAACAAAAGAGCCCAAGTCTCCGTCGCACACAAGTTCCGGCTGAAAAACTGGCTCCACTGAACGAAGAAGGCCTCGATCCCAGAGGCGGCTTACACTGGAGCAGCCCCACTGATGCTGGGAGGAGCTGAAGTGCGGGGGGAGGGCCTGAGATCGACCCCTGCAAGCCCCACCAGCAAAGACCTTTCTGTGCTGGAGACCCCGGAGAGCCGCGGCCAGTGTGGGCTGCAGGGGAGAGAGAAGGCCTGTCCAGGTTAAGGTGAATGGGTCTACTTTAGTGGCGGCGGCTCCTTCACTCTCTCCACCAGAGACAGGGCTTGCAGGAGAGATTAAAACCGGAAACTCCCCAGGGGAGAGAACAGACATGCTTGCCAGATGAAAGAATGGTGCCAGAGTTCTCCGCCTCCACGAACCAAATATGTCCCCACGAGTCTCCCAAGGGGGGTCCTCTACTGTTTCAGCTGCGAGGGGGACGAAATTCCCGCAGGAGAGCCCGAGACTCACCCATGTGGAGGGAAATGGGTGCAATCATGATGTCCACTCCGCCCTCAGGGACGGTGTGGTGCCAACTCCAGGAGTCCACTGCGGGGCTCAGCCACTGCCAAGTTTCCGCTGGGAAGGCTGGTTGCAAGATGTGAACAAAGACGTTCCTCTCGCCAAGGGAGCGGCAGGACTCCGGGTTCAAGCCCTGCGCAAAAACGGCGGCCCGCTGGTAAGAACACAAAGGCTGCGTCCCTGCCCAGGCGGCCCGCCAGCAGCCCGTCCTCAGGGGGCCGCCCCAGAACAGCTGTGCTGGAATGTCACACCCCCATCCAGGCAGAGGATCGTCTCTGAGGCTGGAGGGGCTGCTGCAGACCAGCCCCCACAGAAGAAGAGTTTGGATTTATACCCCCCCTTTCGCTCCTGTAAGGAGACTCAAAGGGGCTGACAAACTCCTTTCCCTTCCTCTCCCCACAACTGGCACCTTGTGAGGCAGGTGGGGCTGAGAGAATTCCGAGAGAACTGTGACTGGCACAGGGCCAGCAGGAGCAGTGGGAGTGGAAACACATCTGGTGCGCAGATAAGCCTCTCCCACCACACACAGGTGGGCCGAGGTGGGGAATGAGGAAACCCAGGGCTGAGGGGTCATGAGGAGTGCACTCTCCTGAGAGGGAAGCTAAGCAGAGGAGGTCAAGGGCTTCCTTGCCAGGACGGGGGCTCTGGGCACCGGCTGTGCAGGTGGAGAAGACGGGCAGGCTGCGAGCCCCCACCCCAGCTGGCGAGCCAAGGCCAGGCTCTCTCTTGGGGCTCTCTCTCGGGGCTCTCTCTCGGGATGCTGGGGGTTGGGCCCGTCATGATCCTGGCCCTGGCCCCACTCTCAGCCACCTGACCACACGGATGATGCCTCGGGGGGGGGGGGACTGACCTCAGAGCCCCCTCCCTTGTGTAGCAAAGTTGCATCCAGACACATGAAAACAAAGGAGACGCCCGCCCCCCCAGCTGAAAAATGCTTTACTGCCCAAGCTCAGAGTTGGGGGGGGGGAGGAGATGCGCTCTCTCTACAAGGCAAAGATGCTCCCAGGCCCCTCCCCTCTGAGAAGGCACCCAGGAACCCGGCTGCCACCTGGGAAAGACGGAGGCGCTCCAGGTGGAAGGGGAGAAGGTTTGTTTCCTTTCCCCCCTCCCTCCCCAAATCTGTGAGCTTCCATCCAAAAATTCAGAGAGGGGGGAAGGGCAGCCGAGGGGGGGGGGAGGTTAAACATGTTGAAATATAAGTACGTGATAATTACCCTGAAGTATGTTACACATCCCCCTAACCTGGAAAGAATTTGTGGCGGCCACCTCGGGTTTTGCACAGAAAGAGAGAGTGATGGCGGGGGGGGGGGGGGGGGAGAAGCCCCTTCCCGCCTGGCTTAGCCCTGCCCAGAGTGGGAGCATCAGCCCTTCTTGGCCAGGACAAGCTGAGGAGCAAATCTTTTGGCCCTCTGCGGCAGAGGTGGAAGAGACCGTGCCCTTAGCTAAGGTTTCTCACCCAGGAGGTGGGGCACCCTTTTCTTCCTCACCCAGAGACCCCAGCCAGAGGAAGGAGCCCTGAAGGGGCCGGGCGTAGAGATGCCTATTGTTGGGGGGGAGAGAGGGAGAGAGTGCTCCGTTGTTCCCAGAAAGTGAGGGAATGTGCGCGCAGCACGCAGGGGTGTGTGCCAGGCTTCTCACAAAGAGGGAAGACTCCATTGTTCTCTCTGTGTGTGTGTGCGTGAGCTGCGGGGGGGCGGGGGGCTCCAGGCCGCATGGAAGGGGCACTACCTCTGGCTGGGGCGGTCACTAGGGAGGGTTGGAAGAATCTGCTATCCTTCTTGCAGAGACCAGAGGTGACAAGTTGCTCCCCCCCCCCCAAATGTCTCCCCTCCATTGTTCTCAGGCAGGGATGAAGACGGAGTTTCTTCTTCCAGACGGAGCTGCCGCTGTTTTGTTCCCATTTTGAGGCCCCCACATGATCCCAGAGACAATCCAGGCCTGGAAGCCACTCCCGGAGAGGAGCTCCCAGAGGGAAGCCCCCCACAGAGCAAGCCAGGCCCCCACCCCCACCCCCCAGCTATGTGGCTTTGGGGGCCTGTGTCTCAGCAAGGGCAGGGGGGGTGCACAGGAGTCAGGGGAAACAGCCCCCTCCCCAGAAAGGAAGCCCAGAGGCAGGGGACCCAGTTCTCCTCTCCGCATGCAATTTATACTCCTGGGGCTCTAGGCAAAGAGATCCCGCTGGGCCCTTGGAGGCCCTCTTCCCAGCAGAGTGGGGAGCCGAGCCTGGGCCTCTCAGAATCCAGCCCAGCACTCTAACCACTGCACCACACTGTCTGCCATCACAGCTCCAGCGTCCCCAAAGCCAAACAGGACAGCTCAGCCTCTTCTTCCCCAGGAGATACACGGAGGTCAGGAGCGCTGCCTGTGTCCACAAAGCCCAAGGCCAGAGAGGTGGGGGTGGGGGGGGGAACAGTCTCTCTCCAAAAGGTAAAGGTGCTCGTAGACCTCTGCTGAATCAGACCCCCAGTCTGTCCAGGGGGGTATCCTCGAAGGCTTTCACAGCCGGAATCACTGGGGTGCTGTGGGGTTTCCCAGGGGTTGTGTGGGGTTGTGTGGCCGTGCTCCAGTAGCATTTTCTCCTGACGTTTCACCGGCATCTGTGGCTGGCATCTGAAGATCCTCTGCAAAGGCTGGCCACAGATGCAGGTCTGTCAGGCTCTTAACCAAACTGCAAACCACAAAATGACCCACAGCACCCCAAGGGTAGTATTGCCTACTCTGACCGGCAGCTGCTGCTCTCCAGGGTCTCAGGCAGAGAAGGGCTTTCCACTGGAGACGCTGCGGGGAGGTTGAGCCTGTTGCCTTCTGCACGCCAAACAGAACCCGCTCTGCCACTGCGCCACGTCCACGCCCCTCCCTCCAAGCCCTGGCCTCACCTACTGATGCCATGGGGGGGAGATCCACCCCCTCACCCATGCCTCTGCTCACCTGCCTCTGCCAGCAGCAGCATTAGCAATGCCAGCAGGGGTGGGTGGCAAGGGCATTAACAAGCTCTGGGCCTGGGGCGGGGGCTCAGCTCATCAGGGGTGGCCAGGGGAGGGTGGGGTGGGGCAGGGGGCACCACTGTCTGTGGCTGGACCTTCCTTGAGGCCTGCAGGGTGGGGCGCCCAGCCCAGGGTCATGGGCAGAGGCTGGCAAGGGTCCGCCCCCTCTCTTGCCTTGAGACTGCTGCCCTACAACAGCTGCCTCTCGAGGGCGCTTTTCACCACCAAAGAGCCCAGCTGGGGGGGGGGGCGGGCGGGAGAGGGGGGGCTGTGGTTCTCCCCCCTGGGAGGGAGGCAGCCGGCCAGTGAGACAGGGGATGTGGGTGGCGTGCAGCCGAGCCCGGCCCCAGGGTCCCTGTGACAGAAAGCAGCACCCCCAAAGGCAGCCTCTGGGGGGCCCACATCCCCAGCAGGCAGACCCCTTTGGGAGACCCGCGGGGTCTTTTGTGGGTGCTGCCACATGGCCGAGCAAGAGGGCGCCTGGAAGGGTCGACGGAAGAAGCCAGCCCCACTTGCCAGCACTTGCCCAGGGAGGGGCTGCTCTGGGGGAGAGAAGAAGCAGACAACCCACAAGCCGGGGGGGGGGGGGAAAGCTCGGTTCAGATGCGCTGGGCGGGGGGGGGAGCCTTCCTCCAGCTGTTAACCACCCCGCCTCTCCGGCGCGTCTGCCCAGGCCCGCAGTGGCCGGAGGACAGAGGGAGCCCCCTCCCCTTCAGTCCCTGGGCCGGAGAGCCAAGAGAGTCTGCTTCCGCCGGCCTCCTGCCCGAGGGGAGCCGGGCCAGCCCGCGGGCACTCAGACTCGCGCATCCGCTCGGCGGGGTCAGGTCGGGCCAGGCGGCCCCTCCCCCGCGAGGCCTCTGCGGGAATCCCACCGGCGACGGGCACTGCCCAAGGTGTACTGCGCCTGGCCATGGAGGCTCCACCGAGCGCTGTACTGGATGGACAACCCCGGCGGGCCTCCGGAAGACCCAGAAACGGGCCAGCACCAGGGGCTTCAGGCCGGCTCTCACCGCCCGGGGTGGGGGTGGGTCAGCAGCGCCCCCCCCCCGGCAAAGCCTCCCCCTCCCCTCGGCTCACCCAGCGCCTTGAGCAGGTCCTCGAAGTTCTCGGAGCTCTTCATCTTCCAGTGGCCGGAGAAGTTGGGCATCTCGGGGGGCGGCGGGCGGGGGGGGGCGCAGGTGCTGCGGGCAGGGCCCAGAGACGCTCGCCTCCTCCTCGCCGGCCGTCAGGATCGCCGCCCGCCCCGCGCGCCCGCTGTGCGCTCCGCAGCACCAGCCAGCCAGCGAGTGGGAGCCAGCGAGCGAGGCTGCCGGGCTCCTGCGCCCCTGGTGAGCCCTCCCCGCGCCGGCCCTCCCGCCCTGCCACCCGCTGCCCCCCCGGCGGCAGGGAGGACGCCCGGCAGCCGACCCCGCCCACCTGGCCACTCGCCGCCCGGCCCCTCGCCGAGGGCCGGCCCTTGGCTGCTACCTGCCGGGGGCGAGGCGCAGGACAGCCCCTCTCCCCGGCAGCCCGGCGGCCCTCCGCCCTCCCGCTTTGAACTCCCGCGAGACCGGCCCTGGGCCCGCCTGCAGAAAGGCGCCCCCCGCCCCCGGCCAGAGGGCGCCCAGCCCCGCCAGCCCCCCGGGCGGCCGAGTCGCTCCCGCTTGGCGGGTGGGGGGGGGGGGCTCGGCCTGGGGAGAGGAAGGAGCTGCTGGTGTTAAGAGGCAGACCGGTCCTCCGGGGGGGGGGGGCTGCTTGCACCGGGCACAGGCTGAGAGAAGCAGCAGCCGTCGCCCTGCACTTGCCAACCCCCCGGGGAGCGCGGGGGGGGGGGCTGCTGGGTGTCTTCACCCACTTTATTCCCAGCCCCCCCTTTCTCAGTGAGGCTCAAGATGAACTGATGTCATCAGGCACCAAAAGACCCCTTAAGGGCCAACAGAGCCCCCGCTTACCCGAGACAAGCGTGGCTTTTCTCGTCCAGGGCCCCCGCCCGACCTTGCCTTGGACAAGCCACATTGTCTTCTGGGGGTGGGATGGGGGTTAGGGTTATGAGATGGTCGACCACCAGACAACACTGCAGCCCCCACAAAGGTACCTGAGCCAGACCCGGGTCAGTCCCTCCAGTCAGGTCCCCTCTTGGCTGGGCAGACCTGTCCTGACTCTGCAGGGTCTTCTGCGGCGGAGACCTTTCCCTCCGTCTCCTGCCTGGTCCTTTTGGCTGGAGATGTTGTTGCCAGGGATTGAACCTCAGGCTTTCCGCACACAAAGCCCATGCTCTGCCATTGAGCTGCAGCTTTTCTGGAGTGGCTCCGTTCGACTGCCCCCTCCCCCCCGGCCCCCTTTCGCTGGACTGCTCCGTTCCCCACTTGCTGAGGCCGTCCGTGCAGAAGACGATCCCTGCTGGATCGAACCCAGAAGGCCGTCCAGTCCAGCCTCTTGCCTCCCATGGTAGCCCACCGCCAGTTCACCAGAACGCTCTGGAGGCACAGGGGCGAGAAGGCCCGGCTCCCCGGGATTACCTGTTGACCCACCGGAATTCAGAGGTTTGCTGCCTCTCACCCAATCTCTGCTCATGACCTCCACTGGCAGTGAGTTCCTCAGTTTAATTTGTTATGGAGTACAGAAGTGTCTCCACTGTATTGTTGAAGACTTTCACAGCCGGAGTGTTGTGGGGTTTCCAGGGTGTATGGCTGTGTTCCAGTAGCATTTTCTCCTGACGTTTCACCTGCATCTGTAGCTGGCATCTTCAGAGGAGATGCCAGCCACAGAAGATGCCAGTCACAGATGCAGGCGAAACCTCAGGAGAAAATGCTATGACTTCCCAACCTAAACCTAACATCTAATGTCACCATTGTCTGTCCTAAATCTGCTGCCCATCCATGAAACTTGGTGGCTGCTAGTTCAAGTATTAAAGGATTGGGGGGTGGAGGGGGAGCTGCCTCTATCCCCCCCCCTCCACCACACATTCACACAATCAAATAACCCCGTTTCATATCTCCCCCTTCTAGCTTCTTTTTTTTACTAAGCTAAAAGGTCCCGGACTCCTCAGCTTTGTAGGGAAGTTGCTGCCGCCACTCCTTCATCGTCTTGGTTGCATTCTGCACTACTTTCTCTAGCTCTGTGGTGTCCTTTCTCGAAGATGGTAGAGCCAGAAATGGCCACACGCACTCCAGCCAGGAACCCGCCCTGCAGCCTTACGCAAAGGCCTCATAAGTGCACCATTTATCCACACACATCCTTTTCCTAATACCCCTCAGGTGCTGTTTTTCACCCCTGCCACGCACACAGCGGGTCAACTTTTTCATTGAGTTTTCCACCACGACCCCCAGACCCAATCTCAGCTCCTCCAGACCCCCAAACATCAATATTTAAAATTAGAATGTTATGTTCTAACATGCACCTGCACTAACCTAAACGTCCACGTTGTCACTGGCTCACCTAACTGGGACGTCTTCTTCCAGAGTCCTTCACAAACCATCCTGAACGAACGGGCGTCATCTGCACACTTGGCCATGACACAGTCAATTCCAAACATAAGAACATAAGAACAAGCCAGCTGGATCAGGCCAGAGTCATCCTGGTCAGCTCTGCTTTTCATGAGTGGCCCGCAGGTGCCTTTGGGGGGCTCACCTGCGGGAGGTGAAACAGTGGCCTATAGGCTGCTGCTCCCGAGCACCTGGACTGTTAAGGCATTTGCAATCTCAGATCAAAGAGGATCAAGATTTGTAGCCATAGATCGACTTCTCCTCCATAAATCTGTCCAAGCCCTTTTTAAAGCTAACAAGGTTAAATAGTTCTAGTTTCAGGACCGGTCCTTGTGGGTTAAATAGTTCTAGTTTCAGGACCGGTTCTAGTTTCAGCCCCCCCTCTCCCGCCCGCCCCCCCCCCCCGAGCTGGGCTCTTTGGTGGTGAAAACCCCACTGCTTATTTCCCTCTATTGGGAGAACTATCCATGCTTCCTGCCATTTAGCCGTGGGAGATGTCACCCCAAAGAGGACCTGTCTTCGTAGGCCATGTTTACCCAGGCCTCTTTGGTGAGGAACCTTGTCAAAGCCTTTTGAGGATGTCAAGTAAAGATCAGAGGTCTGCAACCTGTGGCTCTCAGATGTTCCTGTGGACTACAGAAGATTCCCATCAGCCAAGGAATTAAGCCATGCTGGGAGGGCTGATGGGAATTGCTGATCAGGAACATCTGGAGAGCCACAAGTTGCAGGGCCTATGATATAGACCAGATGACTCTTATCTAAATGCTTGCTGACCTACTCAAAGGACTCAGAGGAAATATTGGTAGGCTGGCTTCCTTTTGCAGAGCGATGCTGAGATTTCCCTCCATAGGCGTGGTTCCTCTACCGCCTGCGAGATCCTCTCTGGGTAAAAGAAGGGATAAAGGAGCAAACCTTCCATTTTCAAATAGGCGTCTTTTTTTTTTTTTGCCTTTACTTGGCTTCGCTTGATGTGGAGTGGATTTCATTTCCGAACATCCTCTCAGACTTCGACAATAGCACATTTCTGACAGGGAGAGGCATTCAGTGTGTGGTTTATAATATCCTCCTCTGGGGATCTGACTCCTCTTGAAATTCCTTTTTCAGCTTCCTTCTCTCACTGTTCCCCTCGTTGTTGTAAATCCAAATGATTTTTGAAGTCAAATTTGAGTGTGAGAGTGGACTTTGGAAACTTTCTATCGTGCAGGATGGGATGAGCGGCAATGGGGCGGGTCCCCTTGTGGGGGCAACACGAACATCTTACCAGGTCTGGAGACCCCTTTCAGAACAAGGCCCAAAATCATGAATTTTTCAGTTGAGTCTCTGAGACCAGCTGTTTGGTTGCTTAACCATTGATCACTTCATTTCTACCACATGACTCAGAGCATGTTGTCCAGTCAAAGTGAGGTAGCTGAATTCACCCACAGGCCACCTCCCTTATTCCCTTAGCATTCTTGAGATGACTGCAAAGTTTTGATAGGGGAGGCAATGCCACCACTCCCACACACACAAACTTTTAAGAACATTTAGGTTCTGATCTCTCCACCCATGGTTTTCTATGAGGAAGAAGAAGAGAAGAAGAAGAAGAAGAAGAAGAAGAAGAAGAAGAAGAAGAAGAAGAAGAAGAAGAAGAAGAAGAGAAGAAGAAGAAGAAGCGGCAGCAGCAGCAGAGGAGTTTGGTTATATCCCCCTTTTCTCTCCTGCAGGGAGACTCCAAGGGGCTTACAATCTCCTTGCCCTTCCCCTCACAACAAACACCCTGTGAGGTGGGTGGGAGCTGAAACTCAAAGAACATTGATGGCAAGGTCACCCAGCTGGCGTGTGTGGGAGTGCACAGGCTAATCTGAATTCCCCAGATAAGCCTCCCACAGCTCAAGTGGCAGAGCTGGGAATCAAACCAGTTCCTCAGATCAGCGTGCACCTCCTCTTAGCCACTCATCACTGCTGCTCCCTTAACATTTTCTAGCTTGGTTGTTGTGGGTTTTCGGGCTGTTTGGCCGTGATCTGGTAGATCTTGTTCCCTGCGTTTCACCTGCATCTGTGTCCGGCATCAGGTGAAATGTTAGGAATTAAACTTCGAACCGCAACCACTCCCACATACAGCCAAGCCACAACAACAGATTAGTCAGCAGTGAGCATGCCGGCCGATCACGTTCTCTAGCTTGTTTGATGCTTTGTCCTCTGGGTAGCAATAAACTGTGAAGGAACTGAATTGTTCTTCACGGGTCCCAGGAGCAGCTTACTGTGCGTAAAGTAGTGGCTAAGAGCAGTGGCTGAGAGCAGGTGCACTCTGAACTGGAGGAACGGGAGTTGATGCCCAGCTCGGCCGCTTGAGTTGTGGAGGCTGATCACAAGGAGGGAATTCACATTAGCCTGTGCGCTCCCACACATGCAGAGTTTTGCTACTGAGTTCAGTTCATGGACAAAGTGTAGTCCCAGTGGCTGAATTATTGGGGAGAATTCTAAAGGCAAAGGGGTCTGCCTGCCACCCTGCTGTTTCAGAGGCAGCACCTCCTTCTGCGAGGCCCCGCCAATTTCCACTTGATTTCCCCCCTCCTGGCCCGTTTCTGTTCATTTAGCTCCAAGCATTCAGGCCCCAATCTGGGCTCAGAGATTTCTAGCATCAGCACAGTGAGACCAGTGACACATTCCCTTCTCCAGTGATCATTGGTCAGCGGCAGTAGCCCGTTTCTCTTTTTAGCTTGGTTCAAATGGAGACGCCTCTTTTACTGGGGAGCCAATTTGCCCAAGAGCCCCTCCTCCCGCTAACGAATCTAAACGCTCCCCTGCCCCCAGCCCCACCTCACCCGCATTGACGGTCCTCTGGCTGGCCCTGGCATGGAACCCGGTAGCCATTCTGAGAGCCGGCCTGGGAGGGGCGGCCTCTGCCCTTTCACCCGCCCAGCAGGTAATGTCAATGCGCACAGACACAGAAGAGTAGCTGCTGGATGGCGGAGAGTGAAGGAAGGAAGAGCCGTCTTCTGGGGCAAACAGAAGAGCGTTTTTGCAGCAGCTCCCTGGCTTCTCCAGCCAATCATGCCGGGCCCAGTTGAACCCTTGGCCTTTCCACTGGAGTCAGAGAGCGTCGATGGAAGCGCTTCCTGTCTGCGTCTCAGCTCTGACTTTCCAGGACTCAGTTCCAGCTTGTTGCATTTCTGAACCGCAGCTGCCAGACGGTGCTCCAGGGCCGCTGCAGCATCACCGGGTGAAGGGGATCAAGAAAGGCTGAGCAGGATCCCGGTGACCTCCTTCTCCAAAAACCATGAGTGGTTCCTGCTGAGAGGAGTCCGTGTGTGTGTGTGTGTGTGTGTTGCTCTTGATATTTGCATTGCTCTTTCGCCCCACAGGGCCGACTGGCAGCTCACCCAGCTGCATGAAACGACTGGGCGACACCCCAGGGGGAAGGCTCGTCAGTCCCAGATCCAAAGCATTTCCCACGGAAGACCGTGGCAGGAAGCAGCAGCTGGAGCCCCTTGTCCCTTCCTCAGGGGAAAAGCCAGCGTGGCGGAGCAGTTAGGATAGGCTGACCAGCCGTCCCGCTTTTGGCGGGACCGGCCGCTGGACAATTAAGTCGCATCCAGCGAGGTTCTACAAAGTGTCCGGTGTGGGAAGGCTGCGCACTGCCTTGGGGGCACAAGGCGGGCAGCAGCCTCCCAAAATGGCCCGACCCCAGAGCCCGTGCACTGCTGTGGCGGCCCCCCCCCCCCCGAGCTGGGCTCTTTGGTGGTGAAAACCCCACTGCTTATTTCCCTCTATTGGGAGAACTATCCATGCTTCCTGCCATTTAGCCGTGGGAGATGTCACCCCAAAGAGGACCTGTCTTCGTAGGCCATGTTTACCCAGGCCTCTTTGGTGAGGAACCTTGTCAAAAGCCTTTTGGATGTCCAAGTAAAATCAGAGGTCTGCAACCTGTGGCTCTCCAGATGTTCCTGGACTACAATTCCCATCAGCCAATTGGCCATGCTGGGAGGGGCTGATGGGAATTGTAGTCCAGGAACATCTGGAGAGCCACAAGTTGCAGACCCCTATGATATAGACCAGATGACTCTTATCTAAATGCTTGCTGACCTACTCAAAGGACTCCGAAATATTGGTATGGCGCGGCTTCCTTTTGCAGAAGCGATGCTGATTTCCCCTCCATAGGCGTGGTTCCTCTACACGCCTGCCGAGTCCTTCTCTGGGTAAAGAGGATAAAGGGCAAACCTTCCATTTTCAAATAGACGTCTTTTTGCCTTTTATGACTTCCTTGATGTGGGTCGTTCCGCATTCAGGCATCCTCTCAGACTCGACAATAACATTTCTGACAGGGAAGGCATTCAATTAATGTGGTTTATAATATCCTCCTCTGGGGATCTGACTCTCTTGAAATTCCCTTTCAGCTTCCTTCTCTCACTGTTCCCCCTCGTTGTTGTAAATCAAATGATTTTGAAGTCAAATTTGAGTGTAGTGGACTTTGGGGGAAACTTTCTATCGACGTGCAGGATGGGATGAGCAGCAATGGGGCCGGGTCCCCTTGTGGGGCAGCACAGACATCTTGCACCAGGTCTGGACCCCTTTCAGAACAAGGCCCAAAATCATGAATTTTTCAGTTGAGTCTCTGAGACCAGCTGTTTGGTTGCCCAGCCATTGATCACTTCATTTCTACCACATGACTCAGAACGCCCATTTGTCCAGTCAAAGTGAGAGTAGCTGAATTCACCCACAGGCCACCTCCCTTATTCCCTTCGCATTCTTGAGATGAGCTTCAAAGTTTTGATAGGGGGAGGGCAATATACCACTCCCCCCCCCCACACACAAACTTTTAAGAGACATTTAGGTTCTGATCTCTCCACCCATAGTTTTTCTATGAGGAAGAAGAAGAAGAAGAAGAAGAAGAAGAAGAAGAAGAAGAAGAAGAAGAAGAAGAAGAAGAAGAAGAAGAAGAAGAAGCAGCAGCAGCAGCAGAGGAGGAGTTTGGATTTATATCCCCCCTTTCTCTCCTGCAGGAGACTCAAAGGGGCTTACAATCTCCTTGCCCTTCCCCCCTCACAACAAACACCCTGTGAGGTGGGTGGGGCTGAGAGAGCTCCAAAGAACAGTGACTAGCCCAAGGTCACCCAGCTGGCGTGTGTGGGAGTGCACAGGCTAATCTGAATTCCCCAGATAAGCCTCCACAGCTCAAGTGGCAGAGCTGGGAATCAAACCCGGTTCCTCCAGATCAGCGTGCACCTCCTCTTAGCCATTACGCCACTGCTGCTCCCTTAACATTTTCTAGCTTGGTTGTTGTGGGTTTTCCGGGCTGTTTGGCCGTGATCTGGTAGATCTTGTTCCTAACGTTTCACCTGCATCTGTGTCCGGCATCAGGTGAAATGTTAGGAACAAGAGCTGCCAGACCGCAGCCATACATACAGCCCAGAAAACCCACAACAACCAGTTGAATCTGGCCGTGAACGCCTTCGACGATACGTTCTCTAGCTTGTTTGGTGCTTTGTCCTCTGGGTAGCAATAAACTGTGAAGGAGCCGGGTGTTCTTACGGGTCCCAGGAGCAGCAGTGGCGTAGTGGCTAAGAGCAGTGGCTGAGAGCAGGTGCACTCTGATCTGGAGGAACCGGGTTTGATGCACAGCTCTGCCGCTTGAGTTGTGGAGGCTGATCTGGGGAATTCACATTAGCCTGTACACTCCCACACATGCAAGTTTGCCACTGAGTTCCAGTTCATGGACAAAGTGTAGTCCCAGTGGCTGAATTATTGGGGAGAATTCTAAGGCAAAGGGTCTGCCTGCCCACCCTCTTTGTTTCAGAAGGCAGCACCTCCTTCTGCAGGCCCCCCCCCCCCGCCAATTTCCACTTGATTTCCCCCCTCCTGGCCCGTTTCTGTTCATTTAGCTCCAAGCATTCAGGCCCCAATCTGGGCTCAGAGATTTCTAGCATCAGCACAGTGAGACCAGTGACACATTCCCTTCTCCAGTGATCATTGGTCAGCGACGGCCAGCAGCCCCGTTCCTCTTTTGGTTCAAATGAAGACCGCCTCTTTTGCACAAAGGGCCAATTTGCCCAAGGAAGCCCCCCTCCTCCACGCCTAACAGATCTAAACGCTCCCCCCTGCCCCCAGCCCCCCACCTCACCCACGCATTGACACTCCTCTGGCTGGCCCTGTGCATGGAACCGGTAGCCATTCTGAGAACCCGGCCTGGGAGGGGCCGGCCTCTGCCCTTTCTGCCCAGCAGGTAATGTCAATGCGCACAGACACAAGTGACTGCTGGATCGCAGAGGAGGTGAAGGGAAGGAGCCGTCTTCTGGGGCAAACGAAGGAAGCATTTTTTGCAGCAGCTTTCCCCGGCTTCTCCGCCAATCATGCTGGGCCCAGTTGAACCCTTGGCCTTTCCACTGAGTCAGAGAGCGTCAGTCGGCCTTCCTGTCTGCCGTCAGCTCTGACTTTCCAGGACTCGGTTCCAACTTGTTCGCTCTGAACCGCAGCTGCCAGACGGTGCTCCAGGGCCGCTGCAGCATCACCGGGTGAAGGGGATCAAGAAAGGCTGAGCAGGATCCTGGTGACCTCCTTCTCCAAAAACCATGAGTGGTTCCTGCTGAGAGGAGTCCGTGTGTGTGTGTGTGTGTGTGTTGCTCTTGATATTTGCATTGCTCTTTCGCCCCACAGGGCCGACTGGCAGCTCACCCAGCTGCATGAAACGACTGGGCGACACCCCAGGGGGAAGGCTTGTCAGTCCCAGATCCAAAGCATTTCCCACGGAAGACCGTGGCAGGAAGCAGCAGCTGGAGCCCCTCGTCCCTTCCTCAGGGGAAAAGCCAGCGTGGCGGAGCAGTTAGGATAGGCTGACCAGCCGTCCCGCTTTTGGCGGGACCGGCCCGCCTTTGGACAATTCGTCCCGCATCCCGCGGGTTCTACAAATTGTCCCGATTGTGGGGAGGCTGCCGCACTGCCTTGGGGGCACAAGGCAGTGCAGCAGCCTCCCGTGCGCCCGGCCCCAGAAGCCCGTGCACTGCTGTGGCCGCTCGCGCACGCGGCCGCCTCCCGGATCACAAAGGTGACCATCTGGTCACCTTAGGTTAGGAGCCGCTGGACTCTAATCTGGAGGACTGGGTTTGATCCCCCACTCCTCCACATAAGCGACAGACTCTTATCTAGTGAACAGGATTTGTTTCCTTGCTCCTCCATGTGAAGCCTGCTAGGTATTCTTGGGCTAGATAGAGGCAACTCTCTCAGAGATCTCTCAGCCCCACCTGCTTCACCGGGTGTCCGTTGTGGGGAGAGGAAGGGAAAGGAGTTTCTGAGCCACCTTACAGTCTCCTTACAGGAGAGAAAGGTGGAGTATAAACAGTGGTGGGATTCAGCCGGTTTGCACCACTTCGGCAGAACTGGTTGTTAAAATGGTGCTTGTAAACAACCAGTGGTTAAATTATTTGGATCCCACCACTGGTGGGATTCTCTCATTTTACATTATTTTCTCTACCTATAATGCTTGAATATTCTGCAGAGATTGAGAGAAGCCCGTTGATCTGGTACATTTCTGGCGGAGGTAAGAAATACACCTGAATTGCCCGGGCTCAAGCAACCACAGCAACTGCCAGCAGCAACCACAGAGCCAGTGGGCAACACCAGAAGAGATGGCACCCTTAGTCCCGCGATGCCCCTGCCTCTGTCCACGCAGGTAGGGGGGGAGGGAGGGGGACTCTGGTCAGATAGGACAGCCAACACCTGGTTGGAAAATCCCTGGAGATTTGTGGGTGTGGCCTGTGGGAGGCGGGGTCTGGAGAGGAGATGTAACTCCACAGAATCCAACCTTCACAGCAACCCCATTTTCTGCAGGGGATATTGGTGGTAACTCTGGGAGATCTCCTGGCCCCTCCTGGAGGTTGGGAACCCCACATTCAGTCCATGAAGGCTCGGGCACTCAGCTGGCGCCCCTCTGATCCCTCCCCAAACACCCAGCGCAAAACGAACCCTCCTGCTTTTGGAAACCAGCTGAAACGCTCCGTTCTCCCACCCGTTTGGAAGGTGGAGATTTGCACCTGTTCACCACCTGCATTTTGAAGATTTCACAGGCTTGTCTTTTTCGTTCACCGAAGACGGTTTGCACAGCCTGTCGTTGGTCGCCAGAGCCGAAGCGCAGGAGCCTCCAGCACTGAGGCAGACATTTCTGGGGCAGGGAGGAGCTGGAAGTGCTCCTTGGTCTCTTGGCCTCGGCAGACGGAGGAGACGACAACCACCTGCCAAGGAGGATTTGCTCATTCCTGGAATGGATGATTCAGCAGCTTCTGAGGAGTCTTGTCATCGGGCCGACCGGAGAGTCTGGCGCTCGGCCAAGCCTCGGGAGGCGGGTGGGTCACTGATTTGTTTTGCAAAGAACGAATAGGAAACTAGCAAACTAGTTCATTGTTCTGTTGGCCCGGATATCTAACAACTTTGAATGCTGTGTGTCAACATTGAGCTCCAGAATAAACACAAAGTGAAATCAACCAGCTCACAAGACTAGAACCAGGGGGCATCCATTGAAAATGCTGGGGGGAAGAATTAGGACTCATAGAAGGAAACACTTCTTCACGCAACGTGTGATTGGTGTTTGGAATATGCTGCCACAGGAGGTGGTGATGGCCACTCACCTGGATAGCTTTAAAAAGGGCTTGGACAGATTTATGGAGGAGAAGTCAATCTATGGCTACCAATCTTGATCCTCCTTGATCTCTGATTGCAAATGCCTTAACAGTCCAGGTGATCGGGAGCAGCAGAAGGCCATTGCTTTCACCTCCTGCATGTGAGCTCCCAAAGGCACCTGGTGGGCCACTGCGAGTAGCAGAGGGCTGGACTAGATGGACTCTGGTCTGACCCAGCAGGCTCTTTCTTGTGTTCTTATGCTCTTTTGGTGAGCACTTGGCTAAGGAAAGCCCAAGCAGGCAACGCCAGGGGGCCAAGGAGGGCAGCGTGGCTGGCACGGGAGGCAAATATCTGTAGAGTGGCTCAGCCACATGGAGCGCAGAGGCAGAAGGACCAAGCGGAGCGCCAGCCCAGCACCTCGGAGGACTGCCCAGGGCGCCTGGCGACACAGTGAAGCACAGAGAACAAATGGCTTCAAGATAAACTGTGGGCCAAGCTCTGCTTTTCCCAACAGCTGTGGAAGAAAGACGAGGCCCCCTTGTCATGGAGGAGAGGTCTACAAGTGCCTACTGGCTATGGTGACTAAGTGGAACTTCCACATCCAGAGGCAGTCAACCTCTGAATCTTGCTGCCATGAGGCAACCTCAGGGGAAGGCCCCTGGCCCTCCAGAGCAATGGATCAGCCGCCGTGTGAGATGGACGTTCTTCGGTTCACGGGGCAACGGAAGCGGAGCCCTGCTGGTCCCTCCAGGAAGGGGCATATCTATAGGAAATGGCACCTCCCCCGAGAGCATGAACATGTGCCCCCTTCCGAGAGCATAGAATTTGGGTCCCCTGCAGCCCCCAGGCTGGCTTGATGGAGGTCCCGTTGGGCTGCCTGTGAGCACGGCAGTGGGTGCAGGCAGGGTGCCCCTTGGCTGGCGGCAGAGGCGGCGTCTTGCTCTGGGGCTCCTACTGCAGTCTGCTGCTCTCCTGCTGTGCCCCAGAGCTGCTGCCACCCCCGTCTGCCGCCTCTCACTGCCTGTCCGCTGCCTCACCAAGGGACGACCCAGGCACCCCCAGTCACGTGGCACCCAGCCTGCGCCACCCTAGCCACGCACCTGCACCCAGTCCAGCCCCCCCTCTGACAGCATGGCCAATCGTGGGAGCAAGCACCAGAGCACAGAGCCCGAGGCCATCCGCTAGCGCTGCCTGCAGGCGCTGGGACGCAGGGGTCGGTGGTGGCCGCTGGATGAGGGCTCTCCACAGACTGCTGAAGACATCAAGCTGACCAGGAAGTTGTCAGAAAAACTGAAAGAATTCTTAGCAACTGTTTTCACTGTGGGGAACACGGGGCACGCGCACGCGCGCACGCACACACACACACGCAGGAATCACTGTTTTTCGGAAGAGTCACTGAAGAGCTGAGTTGAGCAGAGGTGATACGAGGTGTCCTTCTTATGCCGGGAGCTGCAAGACCCCCTGGGGATTTAGAGAGGGGGGGGTGCCACCCTAAAATGCCTGCCACGGGAGACCCTTCCTCCCTGCTTAGAAAAAGAACACAAGATGGAGAACGAGGCAGGGCCTGAACACCACAAGGGTGTGGACTGTGCCCCACAACAGGGTCCGCTTGTAACAGCTCCAGCTTTTCAAACACAAACAAGGAGCTGAAGAGCATCGCGGCCCCACCCTCCCCTCCCCTCCTGGGTCTAGACAGACCTCAGTCCTCCTTAGAGCCTGAGGATTTCCTGGCCCACCTGCCTGCAAGACAAATTACAGGCCACTCTTTCCGCTGTTACAAGTGGAGTCCTGCCCGACCAGGCGAAGATGTCAAAGCCTGAGAGGAGGCGAACACACCGCAGCTGCATGAATCAAGTGGAGACGGAAGGCTGCTGCAAAACTGAGGTGAGGCCAGCGGGGAAAGCTGAGGTCTGGAGAGCCCTTGGGCTCCCTGCTTCCATAGAATCCTAGAGTTGGAGGAGACCCCAAGGGCCATCAAGTCTGACCCCCTGCCATGCAGGAACACACCATCGAAGCACTCCTGACAGATGGCCATCCAGCCTCTCTTTAAACATCTCCAAAGAAGGAGACTCCGCCACGCTCCGAGGCAGCGAATTCCACTGTCCAACAGCCCTGACGGTCAGGAGGTTCTTCCTGATGTTTAGCTGGAGTCTCTTTTACTGCACCTTCAATCCATTACTCCATGTCCTGGAGCAGCAGGAAACAAACTCGCTCCCTCACCAACATGACACCCCTTCAGATTGTCTAAACACGGCTATCATGTCCCCCCTTAACTTTCACTTCTCCAGACTAAACCCTAAACATCCCCAGCTCCCCAAGTCTCTCTCCATAGGGCATGGATTCCAGACCTTTGATCCTTCTTGAGTTGTGGTGCCCAGAACTGTACACAATATTCCAGGTGAGATCTAACCAATGCAGAACAGAGAGATTCAATTACATCCCCTCGATCTAGACACTAGACTCCTATTGATACAGGCTGGAATTGCATTGGCTTTCTGGGCCGCAGCATCACACTGGTGACACATGTTCAGTTTGTGGTCTACTGAGACTCCCAGATCCCTTTCGCATGTAGTGTTGTCAAGCCAGGTGTCACCCATCCTATATCTGTACAGTTCATTTTTTCTGCCTAAGTGTAGTCTGGCATGACTTGTTTTTGAGGAACCCATGCTGATTTTCAGGGATCACGTTATTCCCTTTCAAGTGCTGACAGACTGTCTCCTTAATGATGTGCTCTAGAATCTGAATGGGCAGCACTGGCCCTCTGCCTCTCGGGCAAGGCTGTTGCCTCTGGGCCAGATCAAGGGGGCAGGGGGCACGTAGCCTGGGTGGCAGGTGCAAGGGGGCGGTGGCAGTCCATGGGGGAAGCTCAATGGCTCTGCAGATACTGTTCATCCTACAGTGTGTGTTTCTCATCCCCCCAGTTAGGATGTTATTGCTAGGAGCAGGGGGAGGCCCCATTGCCTGGAAGAGATGGCTTGTTCTGCAGCGTGGGTGTCTTATTCCCACAACCAGGCTGCTGCTGGAAGGCGGGGGAGGCTCAGTGGTGAAGTCCTTACGGCGACACAATGAAGAGACGGACGCAGCAATATCAGGTTACCGGTGGAGAGAAGCCAGTGGCTAATCTGCCGAACTGGGGTCCCTGGCACCTTTATTAAGGGTTTGGGAAGGCGGGAGAACGGGAGAAAGTTGCGCAATTCATGATCTTGTGACAGGTTGTGTACGGGCGGAAATGAACGTTCCTGTCTGGGCCGAATCCACACTGGGACATCTTGTGACCCAGAAGGCTGGGGAATCTCGTGATGTGCGTACGTGTGTGCCCAGGAGGGGACAGATGGCGCAGGCATCCCTGTGAACTCTCTGGGGCTCTCCTGGGCACGCTCACGCACCCCTACACAGTGGCCCAGCAGAGGTGGCTCACCCTGCAGCACAGCGGCCCCGTTCACACAATCAGCCTGCCAGGAGAAATGTGGGGAGCCCCATTGCCTGGAAGAGATGGCTTGTTCTGTGGCGCACGCCTCGGTCCCGATTCAGCTGCCGCATTGGCTGTGTGACGCTACGACAAGTGTGTGCTGCATTTCTAAAAAAAATGTCTAGAAAAGGGTTAGACTGAAAAGCATTCTTCTGTGGTTGGGCTTTGAATGTGCAGAGGGGCTGAGGGATTATTCAAGCATTCGAGAGAGAGAAAATAATGTCAAAGACGAATTAGTCATTGATGGCTCACAGCGGTCCACATAATTTATTCTGTCATTTAAAACAGCTGTTGATTATATACACATATAAAAAGAAAAAGTTGTATATAATATATGGGGGGGGTATCATTTTGTACTTTTTCCCCCTTTCAAAAATGCAGATTGATAGTTGGAAGTCTTGTGTTTATTTTTATAATATAAAAAGAAGAAGAGTTTGGATTTAGATCCCCCCCTTTCTCTCCTGTGAGGAGACTCAAAGGGGCTTACAATCTCCTTGCCCTTCCCCCCACCCCACAACAAACACCCCGCAAGGTGGGTGGGGCTGTGAGACCTCCGACTAGCCCAAGGTCACCCAGCTGGCATGTGTTGGACAAGCTAATCTGGTTCCCCAGATAAGCCTCCACAGCCCAAGTGGCAGAGCGGGGAATCAAACCTGATCCCCCAGATTAGAGTGCACCTGCTCTTAACCACTACACCACGCTGGCTTAATATTAAGCTGTTAATATGGATTGGATGTTGTAAGGAAATGTAATTGCTTAGTTCTATATTTGTTCTTTTGTTTTGAGATGTCGTTATTTGTTGAATTGGAATAAAGTTTCTGAACTGAACGGGGTCCGGCAGTTCCCGCACTGGCCGCCTTGCCCCCAGATGGGCCCCACAAAGCAGAGTCCACTTTTCTTCGCTCTCCCACGGGGCCACTGAAAAGCCACCCACCTGGCTGTGTCTGCACTACCCCCCTCCCTTCCCGGAGCCCTGCCTGGGTTCGCACCTGTGCTGTGTGCCCACCCAGAGGTGGGATCCAGCAGGTTCTCACAGGTTCCCGAGAGTAGGTTACTAGTTATTTGTGTGTGCCGAGAGGGGGTTACTCATTGGTGATTTTGCCACATGATTTTTGCCTTAGTTATGCCCCTCCTCTCAGCAGTAGCGCGCAGAACTGGAAGCAGTCTAGCAGGAGGTGCACCGGCGAGCGTGGCAGCCTGCGCCTGCGTGCATTCGTTTCCCGCCCAAAGACCGGCGCAGTGGCTGTGTCCTTGCCACAGCCCCGCCCAGGAATGCCCCGCCCCTGGAATGCCCGGCCACGCCCCCGCCGTGCCCCGCCCAGCCCCATTGGCGCTATGCCACAGTTTGAATCCCACCACCATGGGAACCTGTTACTACAATTTTTGGATCCCACCACTGTGCCCACCATAAATATCCCCAGATAGCGTGGAGTCAGACACCCCTCCCAGCTGATGGGAAAGTTGGCACCAATTTCACCCTCCTGCACTGGCCCCACTCAGCATTCCCAAGAGACAGGCCCCTCCCTCGCTGGCTGGGTGGAGCAGGGCTGGCCCAGGACTCTGTTGAGTGAGCAGGAAGGCCAAACCCTCAACTCAGAAATCAAATTGGGGCCCAATCCCCAGTTGTTTTGGTGGGGCTTGCTCAAGAGAAGTTCCCAGGGAACTCTGGCTCTGTCTGCTGCTCCCTGGGCCACAGAGAGGGCCGCCTGCAACCCCTGGCCCCCCATGCGCCCCCCAGGGTCCAGCTGGCTTTGATGCAAAGCCTACCCCCCCCCCGCACAACGCAGAAGCAGCTTTGGGGGGCTGCTGTTTCAGTCGCACAATTCGAGGGCCCAGCCAGACACTGCAGAGCCCCCCAGAGTGGCCCTGGCCATGAGCCGCCATTTCTGAACCTGTGCTACGAGGAGGCCCAATTCTGGTGGGAGCTCTTGTGTGGGGGGTGGGGGGGGGAGCAGCACCTGCCTTCATTCCTGCACCATTTTTCTTCCCCGAAACGGCACCAGGAGAGGAGGGCAAGTGGGCAAATAATGCCCCAGCCTGGTTTGTCAGTGCTGGGGAAACCACAGTGGGGGTCCCAATTAGAATTTGGCCCCCGGGGCCCAGTTGAAAGGAGTTCCTGGAAGCCATTTAAAACGGCAGCTTGCCCCCGGGGGAAATCTGGGGGTGCCCGTCAAGCCTGGATGGGCCCTCATAGAATCACAGAGTTGGAAGAGACCTCAACAAGGGCCCTCAAGTCCAACCCACAACCATCCTCGTTCAGGACACATCAGGGCACAACGGCAGGTCGCCCAGCCTTCACGCTGAAGGTCTCCAGTTCAAACCCTGATGTCTCCAGTTAAAAGAATCAGGTCGCAGGAGGAGAGGAAGACGCCCAGTGGGACCCAGGAGAGCCCCTACCGGTCAGAGCCAACCAGCAACCCGGGCAGAATTCTGCACAATGGAAATTGCAGAGGTCTGCCCCCCCCCCCCTGCCTCTGGCCAGAGTTGCTTGGTGACCGAACCCAAGACTGTTCCACGCTGCTTGTGGTATGCTACCTGAACCACTGACTGCTCATGAGCCCCCCCCCCCCCCCGTGCAAGAACATCCCGAAATTTGCCCAAGAATCTTTGTTCTGCATTGAGTTTTCTGCATTGCTGTCAATGGGGGTTGCAGGCTGTGGGGGGGAGCACATTTCTGAAGGCACAGTCTCAAAACTTTCAGGGTCTCATCAGGAGACTGCCCTAATGATACCCCCCATGTTTGGTGCAGTTTGGTTGATGGGGGCCAAAGTTATGGACCCTCAAAACTGTAGCCCCCATCTCCTATTAGCTCCCATTGGAAACAATGGGGGATAGGGGCACCCCCTTTGGGAGTCCATAACTTTGGACTCCCTGAACCAAACCTAACCAAACCTGGGGGGTAAGTATAAGGACAGTCTCCTTGGATGATACGCTTGGAAATTTTGCGCCACTAGCCCACAGGGTAGGGGAACCTTGCGGCTTGAGATCCGCATGCTCTCTTCTGCCCTTGCACCCGCGGCTCCACGAGCTGAGCTGCCAACTTCATCCTTGCCTGCCCTGCAGGCAGCCGGGCGGGCGCACCATCTGCCCACGGACGGCTGGGCCGCGCCGCGGGCTTCCCCTCTTGCCCGCCCCGTTCGAGCGGGGCGGGTGCTTTCCTGGCGGCCGGCAAGGCCAAGCCGCTGGCCCCATCCTTGCCCGCCCTGCAGGCAGCAGGGCGGGCGCATCCACGCGCTTCTCAGAATGAGTGGAGTAAAAGGTTAAAAAAACCAATATATACAGTGTTATCTTTATTTTAAATGTCGAAAATTATTTGTGGCTCCAAATATTTTCTTTTCCCGTGGAAAACGGGTCCCAATGGCTCTTTGAGTGTTAAAGGTTCCCTACCCCTGCACTAGCCTAAAAACTGCGCCCCCTGCAGGCCAAAAATGGAAAACCACTAAAAATACCCAAAAACGTACCCAGCATTTTGATGCCCCCCACAAGGTGGTGCCCTGGGCAGCTGCCCACCCTGCCCAATGGGCATTACGCCAGTGACTGGAGGGCTGGAGGAGCAGACTCATCAGAGGGAGGAAAATTCAAACTTCACTTCCCCCAAAGAGTATCCATTCACTGAGCTGGTGGACGCTGCACCGAAAGCCCCTCTGGAGTGACTTCGACTTCGGTGCCGACTCAGGTGGCTTCTTCGAGCACCCCCATCGAGTGCGGATGGGGGGGGCAGGTGGACGGCCTCCTCTGTGCCCCACAACTCCTCCTCCGTGCTTCTGGCTTAGATGCTTTGGAGGTATGGGGTGGATTTTCTTTTCGAGTGTCCAGGCCAGCTCTCTCTCTCTCTCTCTCTCTCTCTCTCTCTCTCTCTCTCTCTCTCTGTGTGTGTGTGTGCTGAGCACACACAGAGTGCATTTCCCTGCTGCCCAAGAAAAGAAAGGGGGTAGCGGGGAGGGGGGAGAGCAGAGTCTCCTCCCACCCAAGATGGGTCTTTCTGGGTGGGAATGCTGGCCCCCCTTTAGCAATTCACAGTGGGGATTGGTGGGGGGAGGGGGTGCAGATTGCAGTCCTGGGGCAGGGAGAGGGGGCAGAAAGGGTTGCACAAGAGACTGGCCTGAATGGTGGCCTCTTGGCACGCAGGCTCACACACACACACACGCACATGCCTTCCCTTCAGAGTTATGTGGCACAATTCCTCTGTCCTGAATGTGCAAATAATTATATCCACATTAATCACTGGCGTGGCCCTAATTCCTTCCAGTTGCCGGCGGCGGCGGCAGCAGCATCCGGGAGATGAAGTCTGAGGGTGGTGGATGGGAACGGAGGTGAAGAGCACGGGAGGAGGCCGGGCCCTGAAGCAGGGGGGAGGGTGGCATGGTGGCCTACTCGGAGGAGGAAGGAATGCACGGATCCACACAAAGCCCCTCACGGGAAGCCGCTGTTTGGAACGGCTTTCCCAGCCACTCTGCCAGCCATCTGCCGGGGCCTTTCCCACAGAAGTGGCTTCCCCTCGGCTCCCGGAGCAGCCCTTCTCGAGGCCACCAGTGGAGGGTAACGTTGCCACCTCCAGGTTCGGAAACTCCTGGAAATTTGGGGATGGAGCCAGGAAGGGCGGCAGGGACCTCAGTTCAACGCCGCAGAGACTCCTCTGAAGCGGCCGTTTTCTCCAGAGGAACTCAGCTTTATGGTCTGGATCTGAGGTCTAATTCTGAGGGATCCGCAGGCCCCACCTGGAGGTTGGCATCCTGAGTGACGCTCAGTGTCCAGCACTTCCAGTGTTACTGACTGGGTCCACGTAGGGGGGGGTGAGTGGGGGTGGGGGTGCCGTGGGCCAGTGGCCTCAGTACTTTCCGGAAGAAGGTGCTAAAGGGCAGTGGTGGCGAACCTTTGGGATGGGTGCCGGAGGTGTCACTCAGAGCTCTCTCTGTGGGCACGTGCAAACAGAGTCCCCCCCCCCCCCACATCTAGGCTGGCCTGGGCCGCTGGGCTCGATTCTTAGCATTAAACCTAAGACCTAGTTTGGGGAAGCAGTGTAGGTAACCCTGTTAAGCACTGTTAAACACCACTGATTTTCATGCAAAGAACTAAAGAGCGGTCCTTTACCTGGGAATAAGCTCAGTTGCTGGCAACGGGGTTTGCTTCTGAGTAAACCCTCCTAGGGTCATAATTCACCTGTTGGAAGAGCTGCACAGTTGCTTCAAAGCAAAGCCACCGACGATCACCAAGCTTACTCCCGAGTAACGCACGCTCTGAGCCAACCGTTTTTTCTAAACTAAAACCTCAATATTCGGGTTAAATGGCCGTGTCGGCACTTTGCGATAAATAAGTGGGTTTTGGGTTGCAGTTTGGGCACTCGGTCTCGAAAAGGTTCGCGGTCACTGCTAGAGGGTGTCTATTCTGTCTGGGGCTTCCAGCTCCGTGGAACCTCGGAGAGAATGCAGATGAGCAGATGCATGAAGCCCCCTCCCCAGAATCAGCCACCCCGGCCATTGTCCATATTGTCCGCGCAGAGTGGCAGCCCCTCGCACCTAAGGAAGGTCCAGCCTGATCCTTTCAGCCGGAGATGCAGCCGAGGATTGAACCTGGCCAAGCGGAGGCCCCTCCCAAGACCCTCAAAAGGCGCCTGGTGCCCCCCCTCCCCCCCGCTCAGCCCGGCCTCTCCTTCAAAACGCAGGAAGGCCATCAGGCAGTCGAGACCCCCGGCGGGTGTCTGGAGGTGGCGAAAGCTTGCAAGTGAGCGAGCAAGCGGAGGCTTAATCCAGAACAGATGGAGGATGATGGGCTGTTTGGTGGAGTGGGAAGCGTCTCGGGCGGGCGGGGGCCGGCAGCCTGCTCTGGGCGGGGGTGGGGGGGCAGACACTTAGTGTGGGGGAGGGCTCTGGCCTCAGTGGCGAAGGAAGCCGAGGGGTGCCTTCCTCCAGCTCAGACCATGTGGCCACTAGTACCCAGCCCCCCTAGATGCCTGCTGTAGTCATGTTCACACAAACACAGGCTCTGTGGCGCTGCCTTTTTAAAATGTGGCACCCGCAGCATGCGGGGGGGGGGGTGATTTAGACACCATGGCGGCCTTCAAAGCCGGGGGCTCCCCCCAGCTGTCCAAGTAAGTCCTGGGGTCCTTCTCCGCATGCCTGTCTTGAAACTGACCAGGTGTGCGCGGTCACCGGAGGGGGGCTCAGCTGGGTACTGCCCCATCCCCCTGTCCTTCCAGAGGGTGGTGAAGGCTCAGGAGAGCCCAGAAGGAAAGCTGAGCTAACATTTGAAGGTTTCGCTTTAGGGCCCAAATACGTTCACCTGAATATTCTTGGCGTTTCCCCTTTTCCTGTTTCCATCCTAACTCTTTCGGGTTGGTTGTGGTGGGTTTTCCGGGGGGCTGTGTGGCCGTGGTCTGGTAGATCTTGTCCCTAACGTTTCGCCTGCATCAGACGCCAGCCACAGATGCAGGCAAAACGTTAGGAACAAGATCTATCAGACCACGGCTACACAGCCCGGAAAACCCACAAGTTGAATTTGGCCTTCAACAATGCATCTTTCTGGTTGTTTTATGGTGGCGAACCTTTGGCGTCCAGATGTTGTAGACTACAATCCCCATCAGCCCCTGCCAGCATGGCCAATTGGCCATGCTGGAAGGGGCTGATGGGAATTGTAGTCCATAACATCTGGAGTGCCAAAGGTTCGCCACCATGGTGCTAGTTTCTATGCTTGGGGTTGCTTCCTTGGGGTTGCCAATTGGCCATGCTGGCAAGGGCTGATGGGAATTGTAGTCCATGAACATCTGGAGTGCCAATTGGCCATGCCACCACAGGCTCTAATCCGCTCCCAAGCACGTGCTGCAGAGCCTGACCTTTCCCTCAGGAGAACCCCAGCAGGAGCCGGGGGCCAAACGGACTCCATTCACGCAATCGGGGAGGAGAAGGCAACGCAGGGCTTACTCCAGGGTGGCCGCTCCTTAACCAGGCCAGACAAGGGAGGGGAAGGGGAGGGAGGGGGCGAAGGGAGGGCCCCCCTCCTGGCAATCCCTGCTGTCCTGGGGCTGCCGGGTCAGTGGGGTGTTCACATCTTAAAGTGATTATTAAATCCCACCCCCTCCCTGATCTTTTCTCAGGGCCTGACTGGGGAGAAGCTGCAAAGATAACAGATTATTTCAGTTAGAGCAAGTGAAGGGCGGTGGGTGGGGGTGGGGGGGTCAGCCTCATCCACAAGGGCCGAAGTGGGGCCCTGCTGGGTCAGACTGGCGGCCCATCAAGTCCAGCCTTTGGTCCACACAGCAGCCAGCCAGCCGCCTTGTCCTGCACCCAGCACCCGCCTCCGGAGCAGCGCTCCCATTCCACAAGGGTGCCATCTTGACCCCCGCTCTGAACGCGTGATGAGAAAGGGGGTGGGCGATGCTGCCTGCCCTGCCCACTCCTCATCGACCCCCCCCAGCCCCTGCCCCTCGCCCGGCCACCAGGGTAGGAAGCAGCTCCCTCCTGTATCAGGTGGCGGGTCAGAAAACACACGGGTTGGTCTCCCCTTAAGAACATAAGAACATAAGAACGAGCCAGCTGGATCAGACCAGAGTCCATCTAGTCCAGCTCTCTGCTACTCGCAGCGGCCCACCAGGTGCCTTTGGGAGCTCACCTGCAGGAGGTGAAAGCAAGGGCCTTCTGCGGCTGCTGCTGCTCCCGAGCACCTGGTCTGCTAAGGCATTTGCAATCTGAAAACCTTCCTGGTCAGGGGGCTCTGGCGTTTCTGGGGAGGGGACTCCAACAGAGGGGGAAGGCTTTGCAAGAAAGGCGTCCAGAGGTCCCAGCAAGGACCCCTCAGCACCTCCGTCCGTCCGCTGTAGCCTCCCCGTTCTGCAGCAGCACCTGGAAGAGGAGAGTCTCACACACACACACACACACGGGGTGGGCTCAGGAAGGGGCCGGAGCGGAGGTCAGCCGTTGTCTGCCCCGCTGGCCTGTCCTCGCAGGCCCAGAAGCCAAGGAGCACCGCCTGCCCCCCCCCCCCACGCTCCCAGTCCAGGCCCAGATGTGGGGCTGAGGTAGCCAACCCGCCAGCCAGCCAGCACAACAGAGGGAAGTCGCTGATTCACGTTTTCCTGGACGGCCACCAAGGAGCAGATTCCGCCTGCGCTGAGCTCCCAGCTCCAGAAGGGGAAACGGAGGCCGGCAACCAGCCCATCGTGGGAGAGGCCGGCCGGGAGGGGAGCCAGGGCCCCGAGCTCTAACTGGGAAGGGCCGTGCCGCGTGACACCTCCGAGCTGGGCCACGGGGACGTGGTTTGCCGCCAAAGGGCTGACCATTCCCAGGCCCAGCTGCTGGACCTGGCTCTGGCCTGCTCCGGCCAGATGCCTGGGTGGGTTCTGCCCGGGAACACGGCCAAAAATGTCCGTAGGTCAGTGGTGGGATCCAAAAATGTTAGTAACAGGTTCCCATGGTGGTGGGATTCAAACACTGGCGTAGCGCCAATGGGGCTGGGCCCGACGGGGGCGTGGCCGGGTATTCTGGGGGTGTGGCATTCCTGGGCGGGGCCGTGGCAAGGACGCAACCGCTGCGCCAGTCCTTGGGTGGGAAACAAATGCACGCAGGCGCAGGCTGCCACGCACGCCGGTGCACCTCCTGCTAGACTGCTTCCAGTTCTGCGCGCTACTGCTGAGAGGAGGGGCGTAACTAAGGCAGAAATCACGGGGCAAAATCACCCATTAGTAACCCCCTCTCGGCACACACAAATAATTAGTAACCTCCTCTCGGGAACCTGTGAGAACCGGCTGGATCCCACCTCTGCCGTAGGTGCAGTATTGTTGGGGGGACAGATAGATTCTAGTCCCGAAACATCTTCGAGTGCATGGAAGTGACTCAAGTGCAACCTACGACCCCCCCCCTCCAAAAGGTCATCTTGTGGACCTTGCTGAGGCCCGTGGCTTCCTGGATCGGGTCCCTGCATCTCTGGCTGGGTCTCCCTCTCTCCCTGCTGCCTCCAACTGCCCCTCGCACATTTGTCCTCCCCACCATAGAGTTCAAGGCGCTTCCGAGAGCGGAAGAGAGCTCCTTTCCCTGTCCCGGGAGAAGCTTCAGTCCCGGCCGGCTCTCCAGGGCTTGGATGCAGCTCCGGAGAAGCAGCCGGAAGCAGCAGGCGGTCCAGCCCAGGTGGCCCCCATCCGGGGCTCCCCGAGTGGCACAAGCCTTGGAGAGCTCTACCAGGGCCTGGGGGGGGGGGGCAAAGAGGCCTGGCTCTTCTGTGGGCACGGCAGTAGGCACCCGGCCTGCCCAACCTCCCTCCAGGGTCCAGCAGGAAGCAGCCCGTGACTCACAAGGGGCAGGCAGGTGGCTTCTCCTAAGCGCCATGGTGGCGAACCTTTGGCACTCCAGATGTTATGGACTACAATTCCCAATTGGCCATGCTGGCAGGGGCTGATGGGGATTGTAGTCTACAACATCTGGAGTGCCAAAGGTTCGCCACCACTAAGGCCAGGCGGGGTGGGCCCGTGGGGGTTTGGGGCTTGCTATTTTATCTGTGTCTAGAGACAGGGATTTTGCGCCCCCCCCCCACATGATTAAATTGGTGGCATCTGGGGACATATGACCCCAAATGTCCCTCTGGCAGGTACGCCACTGGGGTGTGCTGGCCCCAAACTTTGCCACCTGGAGGAGGCTGCAGTCCCTCCGCCCCCCAGCTCTTCGCTCACAGGCAGCCGTGAAGAAAGAAGGACGGGGCTAAAGCCCTCAGGGATACGGGGGGCAAGGGACAGAAGGGCCAGCAGATCTGTGGGGCAGGCCTGTTCCCCAGGAAGGGTGGGTTCCTGCCTCCCGGCCTGGCCACTGAAGGCAACTGTTTGGAGGCCGGCAGTGAACACAGAGACTGGAGTGCAGCCATCTGGCCAGCTTCTCTCCCCCCCCGCCCCCCCCCCCCCCCGTCTGCCAGGATCCAGGTTTCCTCCTCGGACTGCAGATCCCCTGCCCTGGAGCTGAGCTGCCGTGCCCCAGGAGCCCCCCCCCCCGCCCCCTGCCCCAGACTCCGGCAGGCTAATTCAAATCAGAAGCCGAGCTGGGAGCCCCTCTCGGCTCCCTCGCAAATCCCTTCCCCGCCGGCCGAGCACCTCCAGCAGCGCCTGAGTCTCCTCCACCCTCCAGCTGTGTGACGATGCCCCCTTCTTCTGGGAACAGCCCTCCTCTGCCAGGCAGCCAGAGGTGGGATCCAGCAGGTTCTCACAGGTTCCCGAGAGCAGGTTACTAATTATTTGTGTGTGCCGAGAGGGGGCTACTAATTGGTGATTTTGCCACGTGATTTTCGCCTTAGTTATGCCCCTCCTCTCAGCAGTAGTGCGCAGAACTTGAAGCAGTCTAGCAGGAGGTACACCGCCGTGCGTGGCAGCCTGCGCCTGCGTGCATTCGTTTCCCGCCTAAGGACCGGCGCAGTGGCTGCGTCCTTGCCACAGCCCCGCCCAGGAATGCCCCGCCCCCGGAATGCCCGGCCACGCCCCCGTCGTGCCCCGCCCAGCCCCATTGGCGCTACACCACAGTTTGAATCCCGCCACCATGGGAACCTGTTACTAAAATTTTTGGATCCCACCACTGCAGGCGGCCCCTCTGAGGGCCAGGCCACCCCCCAGAGGCATACTGACCTAGGCACATGGAGATAACCATGCCCCCGGGCGCACGCCTGTCAGTCACGTGGGGGGCGCCAGAGGTACTCTCCACATGACTGGCAGGCATGCGCCCATGCGCATATGAAGATGAAGAAGAAGAAGAGGAGGAGGAGGAGGAGGCGGAGGAGGAGGAGGAGTTGTTTGGATTTATATCCCCCCCTTTCTCTCCTGTGGGGGGGGGGGGGGTGGGGGTGGGGGGGGGGGGGGGGGGGGGGGGTGGGGGGGGGGGGGGGGGGGGGGGGGGGGGGGGGAGAGGGGGGAGGGGGGGGGTGGGGGGGGGGGGTGGGTGGGAGGGCGGGGGGGGGGGGGGGTGGGGGGGGGGGGGGGGGGGGGGGCGGGGGGGGGGGGGGGGGGGGGGGGGGCGGGGTTTGGGGGGGGGGGGGGGCGGGGGGGGGGGGGGGTGGGGGGGGGGGGGGGGGGGGGGGGGGGGGGGTGGGGGGGGGGGGGGGGGGGGGGGGGGGGGGGTGGGGGGGGGGGGGGGTGGGGGGGGGGGGGGGTGGGGGGGGGGGGGGGTGGGGGGGGGGGGGGGTGGGGGGGGGGGGGGGTGGGGGGGGGGGGGGGTGGGGGGGGGGGGGGGTGGGGGGGGGGGGGGGTGGGGGGGGGGGGGGGTGGGGGGGGGGGGGGGTGGGGGGGGGGGGGGGTGGGGGGGGGGGGGGGTGGGGGGGGGGGGGGGTGGGGGGGGGGGGGGGTGGGGGGGGGGGGGGGTGGGGGGGGGGGGGGGTGGGGGGGGGGGGGGGTGGGGGGGGGGGGGGGTGGGGGGGGGGGGGGGTGGGGGGGGGGGGGGGTGGGGGGGGGGGGGGGTGGGGGGGGGGGGGGGTGGGGGGGGGGGGGGGTGGGGGGGGGGGGGGGTGGGGGGGGGGGGGGGTGGGGGGGGGGGGGGGTGGGGGGGGGGGGGGGTGGGGGGGGGGGGGGGTGGGGGGGGGGGGGGGTGGGGGGGGGGGGGGGTGGGGGGGGGGGGGGGTGGGGGGGGGGGGGGGTGGGGGGGGGGGGGGGTGGGGGGGGGGGGGGGTGGGGGGGGGGGGGGGTGGGGGGGGGGGGGGGTGGGGGGGGGGGGGGGTGGGGGGGGGGGGGGGTGGGGGGGGGGGGGGGTGGGGGGGGGGGGGGGTGGGGGGGGGGGGGGGTGGGGGGGGGGGGGGGTGGGGGGGGGGGGGGGTGGGGGGGGGGGGGGGTGGGGGGGGGGGGGGGTGGGGGGGGGGGGGGGTGGGGGGGGGGGGGGGTGGGGGGGGGGGGGGGTGGGGGGGGGGGGGGGTGGGGGGGGGGGGGGGTGGGGGGGGGGGGGGGTGGGGGGGGGGGGGGGTGGGGGGGGGGGGGGGTGGGGGGGGGGGGGGGTGGGGGGGGGGGGGGGTGGGGGGGGGGGGGGGTGGGGGGGGGGGGGGGTGGGGGGGGGGGGGGGTGGGGGGGGGGGGGGGTGGGGGGGGGGGGGGGTGGGGGGGGGGGGGGGTGGGGGGGGGGGGGGGTGGGGGGGGGGGGGGGTGGGGGGGGGGGGGGGTGGGGGGGGGGGGGGGTGGGGGGGGGGGGGGGTGGGGGGGGGGGGGGGTGGGGGGGGGGGGGGGTGGGGGGGGGGGGGGGTGGGGGGGGGGGGGGGTGGGGGGGGGGGGGGGTGGGGGGGGGGGGGGGTGGGGGGGGGGGGGGGTGGGGGGGGGGGGGGGTGGGGGGGGGGGGGGGTGGGGGGGGGGGGGGGTGGGGGGGGGGGGGGGTGGGGGGGGGGGGGGGTGGGGGGGGGGGGGGGTGGGGGGGGGGGGGGGTGGGGGGGGGGGGGGGTGGGGGGGGGGGGGGGTGGGGGGGGGGGGGGGTGGGGGGGGGGGGGGGTGGGGGGGGGGGGGGGTGGGGGGGGGGGGGGGTGGGGGGGGGGGGGGGTGGGGGGGGGGGGGGGTGGGGGGGGGGGGGGGTGGGGGGGGGGGGGGGTGGGGGGGGGGGGGGGTGGGGGGGGGGGGGGGTGGGGGGGGGGGGGGGTGGGGGGGGGGGGGGGTGGGGGGGGGGGGGGGTGGGGGGGGGGGGGGGTGGGGGGGGGGGGGGGTGGGGGGGGGGGGGGGTGGGGGGGGGGGGGGGTGGGGGGGGGGGGGGGTGGGGGGGGGGGGGGGTGGGGGGGGGGGGGGGTGGGGGGGGGGGGGGGTGGGGGGGGGGGGGGGTGGGGGGGGGGGGGGGTGGGGGGGGGGGGGGGTGGGGGGGGGGGGGGGTGGGGGGGGGGGGGGGTGGGGGGGGGGGGGGGTGGGGGGGGGGGGGGGTGGGGGGGGGGGGGGGTGGGGGGGGGGGGGGGTGGGGGGGGGGGGGGGTGGGGGGGGGGGGGGGTGGGGGGGGGGGGGGGTGGGGGGGGGGGGGGGTGGGGGGGGGGGGGGGTGGGGGGGGGGGGGGGTGGGGGGGGGGGGGGGTGGGGGGGGGGGGGGGTGGGGGGGGGGGGGGGTGGGGGGGGGGGGGGGTGGGGGGGGGGGGGGGTGGGGGGGGGGGGGGGTGGGGGGGGGGGGGGGTGGGGGGGGGGGGGGGTGGGGGGGGGGGGGGGTGGGGGGGGGGGGGGGTGGGGGGGGGGGGGGGTGGGGGGGGGGGGGGGTGGGGGGGGGGGGGGGTGGGGGGGGGGGGGGGTGGGGGGGGGGGGGGGTGGGGGGGGGGGGGGGTGGGGGGGGGGGGGGGTGGGGGGGGGGGGGGGTGGGGGGGGGGGGGGGTGGGGGGGGGGGGGGGTGGGGGGGGGGGGGGGTGGGGGGGGGGGGGGGTGGGGGGGGGGGGGGGTGGGGGGGGGGGGGGGTGGGGGGGGGGGGGGGTGGGGGGGGGGGGGGGTGGGGGGGGGGGGGGGTGGGGGGGGGGGGGGGTGGGGGGGGGGGGGGGTGGGGGGGGGGGGGGGTGGGGGGGGGGGGGGGTGGGGGGGGGGGGGGGTGGGGGGGGGGGGGGGTGGGGGGGGGGGGGGGTGGGGGGGGGGGGGGGTGGGGGGGGGGGGGGGTGGGGGGGGGGGGGGGTGGGGGGGGGGGGGGGTGGGGGGGGGGGGGGGTGGGGGGGGGGGGGGGTGGGGGGGGGGGGGGGTGGGGGGGGGGGGGGGTGGGGGGGGGGGGGGGTGGGGGGGGGGGGGGGTGGGGGGGGGGGGGGGTGGGGGGGGGGGGGGGTGGGGGGGGGGGGGGGTGGGGGGGGGGGGGGGTGGGGGGGGGGGGGGGTGGGGGGGGGGGGGGGTGGGGGGGGGGGGGGGTGGGGGGGGGGGGGGGTGGGGGGGGGGGGGGGTGGGGGGGGGGGGGGGTGGGGGGGGGGGGGGGTGGGGGGGGGGGGGGGTGGGGGGGGGGGGGGGTGGGGGGGGGGGGGGGTGGGGGGGGGGGGGGGTGGGGGGGGGGGGGGGTGGGGGGGGGGGGGGGTGGGGGGGGGGGGGGGTGGGGGGGGGGGGGGGTGGGGGGGGGGGGGGGTGGGGGGGGGGGGGGGTGGGGGGGGGGGGGGGTGGGGGGGGGGGGGGGTGGGGGGGGGGGGGGGTGGGGGGGGGGGGGGGTGGGGGGGGGGGGGGGTGGGGGGGGGGGGGGGTGGGGGGGGGGGGGGGTGGGGGGGGGGGGGGGTGGGGGGGGGGGGGGGTGGGGGGGGGGGGGGGTGGGGGGGGGGGGGGGTGGGGGGGGGGGGGGGTGGGGGGGGGGGGGGGTGGGGGGGGGGGGGGGTGGGGGGGGGGGGGGGTGGGGGGGGGGGGGGGTGGGGGGGGGGGGGGGTGGGGGGGGGGGGGGGTGGGGGGGGGGGGGGGTGGGGGGGGGGGGGGGTGGGGGGGGGGGGGGGTGGGGGGGGGGGGGGGTGGGGGGGGGGGGGGGTGGGGGGGGGGGGGGGTGGGGGGGGGGGGGGGTGGGGGGGGGGGGGGGTGGGGGGGGGGGGGGGTGGGGGGGGGGGGGGGTGGGGGGGGGGGGGGGTGGGGGGGGGGGGGGGTGGGGGGGGGGGGGGGTGGGGGGGGGGGGGGGTGGGGGGGGGGGGGGGTGGGGGGGGGGGGGGGTGGGGGGGGGGGGGGGTGGGGGGGGGGGGGGGTGGGGGGGGGGGGGGGTGGGGGGGGGGGGGGGTGGGGGGGGGGGGGGGTGGGGGGGGGGGGGGGTGGGGGGGGGGGGGGGTGGGGGGGGGGGGGGGTGGGGGGGGGGGGGGGTGGGGGGGGGGGGGGGTGGGGGGGGGGGGGGGTGGGGGGGGGGGGGGGTGGGGGGGGGGGGGGGTGGGGGGGGGGGGGGGTGGGGGGGGGGGGGGGTGGGGGGGGGGGGGGGTGGGGGGGGGGGGGGGTGGGGGGGGGGGGGGGTGGGGGGGGGGGGGGGTGGGGGGGGGGGGGGGTGGGGGGGGGGGGGGGTGGGGGGGGGGGGGGGTGGGGGGGGGGGGGGGTGGGGGGGGGGGGGGGTGGGGGGGGGGGGGGGTGGGGGGGGGGGGGGGTGGGGGGGGGGGGGGGTGGGGGGGGGGGGGGGTGGGGGGGGGGGGGGGTGGGGGGGGGGGGGGGTGGGGGGGGGGGGGGGTGGGGGGGGGGGGGGGTGGGGGGGGGGGGGGGTGGGGGGGGGGGGGGGTGGGGGGGGGGGGGGGTGGGGGGGGGGGGGGGTGGGGGGGGGGGGGGGTGGGGGGGGGGGGGGGTGGGGGGGGGGGGGGGTGGGGGGGGGGGGGGGTGGGGGGGGGGGGGGGTGGGGGGGGGGGGGGGTGGGGGGGGGGGGGGGTGGGGGGGGGGGGGGGTGGGGGGGGGGGGGGGTGGGGGGGGGGGGGGGTGGGGGGGGGGGGGGGTGGGGGGGGGGGGGGGTGGGGGGGGGGGGGGGTGGGGGGGGGGGGGGGTGGGGGGGGGGGGGGGTGGGGGGGGGGGGGGGTGGGGGGGGGGGGGGGTGGGGGGGGGGGGGGGTGGGGGGGGGGGGGGGTGGGGGGGGGGGGGGGTGGGGGGGGGGGGGGGTGGGGGGGGGGGGGGGTGGGGGGGGGGGGGGGTGGGGGGGGGGGGGGGTGGGGGGGGGGGGGGGTGGGGGGGGGGGGGGGTGGGGGGGGGGGGGGGTGGGGGGGGGGGGGGGTGGGGGGGGGGGGGGGTGGGGGGGGGGGGGGGTGGGGGGGGGGGGGGGTGGGGGGGGGGGGGGGTGGGGGGGGGGGGGGGTGGGGGGGGGGGGGGGTGGGGGGGGGGGGGGGTGGGGGGGGGGGGGGGTGGGGGGGGGGGGGGGTGGGGGGGGGGGGGGGTGGGGGGGGGGGGGGGTGGGGGGGGGGGGGGGTGGGGGGGGGGGGGGGTGGGGGGGGGGGGGGGTGGGGGGGGGGGGGGGTGGGGGGGGGGGGGGGTGGGGGGGGGGGGGGGTGGGGGGGGGGGGGGGTGGGGGGGGGGGGGGGTGGGGGGGGGGGGGGGTGGGGGGGGGGGGGGGTGGGGGGGGGGGGGGGTGGGGGGGGGGGGGGGTGGGGGGGGGGGGGGGTGGGGGGGGGGGGGGGTGGGGGGGGGGGGGGGTGGGGGGGGGGGGGGGTGGGGGGGGGGGGGGGTGGGGGGGGGGGGGGGTGGGGGGGGGGGGGGGTGGGGGGGGGGGGGGGTGGGGGGGGGGGGGGGTGGGGGGGGGGGGGGGTGGGGGGGGGGGGGGGTGGGGGGGGGGGGGGGTGGGGGGGGGGGGGGGTGGGGGGGGGGGGGGGTGGGGGGGGGGGGGGGTGGGGGGGGGGGGGGGTGGGGGGGGGGGGGGGTGGGGGGGGGGGGGGGTGGGGGGGGGGGGGGGTGGGGGGGGGGGGGGGTGGGGGGGGGGGGGGGTGGGGGGGGGGGGGGGTGGGGGGGGGGGGGGGTGGGGGGGGGGGGGGGTGGGGGGGGGGGGGGGTGGGGGGGGGGGGGGGTGGGGGGGGGGGGGGGTGGGGGGGGGGGGGGGTGGGGGGGGGGGGGGGTGGGGGGGGGGGGGGGTGGGGGGGGGGGGGGGTGGGGGGGGGGGGGGGTGGGGGGGGGGGGGGGTGGGGGGGGGGGGGGGTGGGGGGGGGGGGGGGTGGGGGGGGGGGGGGGTGGGGGGGGGGGGGGGTGGGGGGGGGGGGGGGTGGGGGGGGGGGGGGGTGGGGGGGGGGGGGGGTGGGGGGGGGGGGGGGTGGGGGGGGGGGGGGGTGGGGGGGGGGGGGGGTGGGGGGGGGGGGGGGTGGGGGGGGGGGGGGGTGGGGGGGGGGGGGGGTGGGGGGGGGGGGGGGTGGGGGGGGGGGGGGGTGGGGGGGGGGGGGGGTGGGGGGGGGGGGGGGTGGGGGGGGGGGGGGGTGGGGGGGGGGGGGGGTGGGGGGGGGGGGGGGTGGGGGGGGGGGGGGGTGGGGGGGGGGGGGGGTGGGGGGGGGGGGGGGTGGGGGGGGGGGGGGGTGGGGGGGGGGGGGGGTGGGGGGGGGGGGGGGTGGGGGGGGGGGGGGGTGGGGGGGGGGGGGGGTGGGGGGGGGGGGGGGTGGGGGGGGGGGGGGGTGGGGGGGGGGGGGGGTGGGGGGGGGGGGGGGTGGGGGGGGGGGGGGGTGGGGGGGGGGGGGGGTGGGGGGGGGGGGGGGTGGGGGGGGGGGGGGGTGGGGGGGGGGGGGGGTGGGGGGGGGGGGGGGTGGGGGGGGGGGGGGGTGGGGGGGGGGGGGGGTGGGGGGGGGGGGGGGTGGGGGGGGGGGGGGGTGGGGGGGGGGGGGGGTGGGGGGGGGGGGGGGTGGGGGGGGGGGGGGGTGGGGGGGGGGGGGGGTGGGGGGGGGGGGGGGTGGGGGGGGGGGGGGGTGGGGGGGGGGGGGGGTGGGGGGGGGGGGGGGTGGGGGGGGGGGGGGGTGGGGGGGGGGGGGGGTGGGGGGGGGGGGGGGTGGGGGGGGGGGGGGGTGGGGGGGGGGGGGGGTGGGGGGGGGGGGGGGTGGGGGGGGGGGGGGGTGGGGGGGGGGGGGGGTGGGGGGGGGGGGGGGTGGGGGGGGGGGGGGGTGGGGGGGGGGGGGGGTGGGGGGGGGGGGGGGTGGGGGGGGGGGGGGGTGGGGGGGGGGGGGGGTGGGGGGGGGGGGGGGTGGGGGGGGGGGGGGGTGGGGGGGGGGGGGGGTGGGGGGGGGGGGGGGTGGGGGGGGGGGGGGGTGGGGGGGGGGGGGGGTGGGGGGGGGGGGGGGTGGGGGGGGGGGGGGGTGGGGGGGGGGGGGGGTGGGGGGGGGGGGGGGTGGGGGGGGGGGGGGGTGGGGGGGGGGGGGGGTGGGGGGGGGGGGGGGTGGGGGGGGGGGGGGGTGGGGGGGGGGGGGGGTGGGGGGGGGGGGGGGTGGGGGGGGGGGGGGGTGGGGGGGGGGGGGGGTGGGGGGGGGGGGGGGTGGGGGGGGGGGGGGGTGGGGGGGGGGGGGGGTGGGGGGGGGGGGGGGTGGGGGGGGGGGGGGGTGGGGGGGGGGGGGGGTGGGGGGGGGGGGGGGTGGGGGGGGGGGGGGGTGGGGGGGGGGGGGGGTGGGGGGGGGGGGGGGTGGGGGGGGGGGGGGGTGGGGGGGGGGGGGGGTGGGGGGGGGGGGGGGTGGGGGGGGGGGGGGGTGGGGGGGGGGGGGGGTGGGGGGGGGGGGGGGTGGGGGGGGGGGGGGGTGGGGGGGGGGGGGGGTGGGGGGGGGGGGGGGTGGGGGGGGGGGGGGGTGGGGGGGGGGGGGGGTGGGGGGGGGGGGGGGTGGGGGGGGGGGGGGGTGGGGGGGGGGGGGGGTGGGGGGGGGGGGGGGTGGGGGGGGGGGGGGGTGGGGGGGGGGGGGGGTGGGGGGGGGGGGGGGTGGGGGGGGGGGGGGGTGGGGGGGGGGGGGGGTGGGGGGGGGGGGGGGTGGGGGGGGGGGGGGGTGGGGGGGGGGGGGGGTGGGGGGGGGGGGGGGTGGGGGGGGGGGGGGGTGGGGGGGGGGGGGGGTGGGGGGGGGGGGGGGTGGGGGGGGGGGGGGGTGGGGGGGGGGGGGGGTGGGGGGGGGGGGGGGTGGGGGGGGGGGGGGGTGGGGGGGGGGGGGGGTGGGGGGGGGGGGGGGTGGGGGGGGGGGGGGGTGGGGGGGGGGGGGGGTGGGGGGGGGGGGGGGTGGGGGGGGGGGGGGGTGGGGGGGGGGGGGGGTGGGGGGGGGGGGGGGTGGGGGGGGGGGGGGGTGGGGGGGGGGGGGGGTGGGGGGGGGGGGGGGTGGGGGGGGGGGGGGGTGGGGGGGGGGGGGGGTGGGGGGGGGGGGGGGTGGGGGGGGGGGGGGGTGGGGGGGGGGGGGGGTGGGGGGGGGGGGGGGTGGGGGGGGGGGGGGGTGGGGGGGGGGGGGGGTGGGGGGGGGGGGGGGTGGGGGGGGGGGGGGGTGGGGGGGGGGGGGGGTGGGGGGGGGGGGGGGTGGGGGGGGGGGGGGGTGGGGGGGGGGGGGGGTGGGGGGGGGGGGGGGTGGGGGGGGGGGGGGGTGGGGGGGGGGGGGGGTGGGGGGGGGGGGGGGTGGGGGGGGGGGGGGGTGGGGGGGGGGGGGGGTGGGGGGGGGGGGGGGTGGGGGGGGGGGGGGGTGGGGGGGGGGGGGGGTGGGGGGGGGGGGGGGTGGGGGGGGGGGGGGGTGGGGGGGGGGGGGGGTGGGGGGGGGGGGGGGTGGGGGGGGGGGGGGGTGGGGGGGGGGGGGGGTGGGGGGGGGGGGGGGTGGGGGGGGGGGGGGGTGGGGGGGGGGGGGGGTGGGGGGGGGGGGGGGTGGGGGGGGGGGGGGGTGGGGGGGGGGGGGGGTGGGGGGGGGGGGGGGTGGGGGGGGGGGGGGGTGGGGGGGGGGGGGGGTGGGGGGGGGGGGGGGTGGGGGGGGGGGGGGGTGGGGGGGGGGGGGGGTGGGGGGGGGGGGGGGTGGGGGGGGGGGGGGGTGGGGGGGGGGGGGGGTGGGGGGGGGGGGGGGTGGGGGGGGGGGGGGGTGGGGGGGGGGGGGGGTGGGGGGGGGGGGGGGTGGGGGGGGGGGGGGGTGGGGGGGGGGGGGGGTGGGGGGGGGGGGGGGTGGGGGGGGGGGGGGGTGGGGGGGGGGGGGGGTGGGGGGGGGGGGGGGTGGGGGGGGGGGGGGGTGGGGGGGGGGGGGGGTGGGGGGGGGGGGGGGTGGGGGGGGGGGGGGGTGGGGGGGGGGGGGGGTGGGGGGGGGGGGGGGTGGGGGGGGGGGGGGGTGGGGGGGGGGGGGGGTGGGGGGGGGGGGGGGTGGGGGGGGGGGGGGGTGGGGGGGGGGGGGGGTGGGGGGGGGGGGGGGTGGGGGGGGGGGGGGGTGGGGGGGGGGGGGGGTGGGGGGGGGGGGGGGTGGGGGGGGGGGGGGGTGGGGGGGGGGGGGGGTGGGGGGGGGGGGGGGTGGGGGGGGGGGGGGGTGGGGGGGGGGGGGGGTGGGGGGGGGGGGGGGTGGGGGGGGGGGGGGGTGGGGGGGGGGGGGGGTGGGGGGGGGGGGGGGTGGGGGGGGGGGGGGGTGGGGGGGGGGGGGGGTGGGGGGGGGGGGGGGTGGGGGGGGGGGGGGGTGGGGGGGGGGGGGGGTGGGGGGGGGGGGGGGTGGGGGGGGGGGGGGGTGGGGGGGGGGGGGGGTGGGGGGGGGGGGGGGTGGGGGGGGGGGGGGGTGGGGGGGGGGGGGGGTGGGGGGGGGGGGGGGTGGGGGGGGGGGGGGGTGGGGGGGGGGGGGGGTGGGGGGGGGGGGGGGTGGGGGGGGGGGGGGGTGGGGGGGGGGGGGGGTGGGGGGGGGGGGGGGTGGGGGGGGGGGGGGGTGGGGGGGGGGGGGGGTGGGGGGGGGGGGGGGTGGGGGGGGGGGGGGGTGGGGGGGGGGGGGGGTGGGGGGGGGGGGGGGTGGGGGGGGGGGGGGGTGGGGGGGGGGGGGGGTGGGGGGGGGGGGGGGTGGGGGGGGGGGGGGGTGGGGGGGGGGGGGGGTGGGGGGGGGGGGGGGTGGGGGGGGGGGGGGGTGGGGGGGGGGGGGGGTGGGGGGGGGGGGGGGTGGGGGGGGGGGGGGGTGGGGGGGGGGGGGGGTGGGGGGGGGGGGGGGTGGGGGGGGGGGGGGGTGGGGGGGGGGGGGGGTGGGGGGGGGGGGGGGTGGGGGGGGGGGGGGGTGGGGGGGGGGGGGGGTGGGGGGGGGGGGGGGTGGGGGGGGGGGGGGGTGGGGGGGGGGGGGGGTGGGGGGGGGGGGGGGTGGGGGGGGGGGGGGGTGGGGGGGGGGGGGGGTGGGGGGGGGGGGGGGTGGGGGGGGGGGGGGGTGGGGGGGGGGGGGGGTGGGGGGGGGGGGGGGTGGGGGGGGGGGGGGGTGGGGGGGGGGGGGGGTGGGGGGGGGGGGGGGTGGGGGGGGGGGGGGGTGGGGGGGGGGGGGGGTGGGGGGGGGGGGGGGTGGGGGGGGGGGGGGGTGGGGGGGGGGGGGGGTGGGGGGGGGGGGGGGTGGGGGGGGGGGGGGGTGGGGGGGGGGGGGGGTGGGGGGGGGGGGGGGTGGGGGGGGGGGGGGGTGGGGGGGGGGGGGGGTGGGGGGGGGGGGGGGTGGGGGGGGGGGGGGGTGGGGGGGGGGGGGGGTGGGGGGGGGGGGGGGTGGGGGGGGGGGGGGGTGGGGGGGGGGGGGGGTGGGGGGGGGGGGGGGTGGGGGGGGGGGGGGGTGGGGGGGGGGGGGGGTGGGGGGGGGGGGGGGTGGGGGGGGGGGGGGGTGGGGGGGGGGGGGGGTGGGGGGGGGGGGGGGTGGGGGGGGGGGGGGGTGGGGGGGGGGGGGGGTGGGGGGGGGGGGGGGTGGGGGGGGGGGGGGGTGGGGGGGGGGGGGGGTGGGGGGGGGGGGGGGTGGGGGGGGGGGGGGGTGGGGGGGGGGGGGGGTGGGGGGGGGGGGGGGTGGGGGGGGGGGGGGGTGGGGGGGGGGGGGGGTGGGGGGGGGGGGGGGTGGGGGGGGGGGGGGGTGGGGGGGGGGGGGGGTGGGGGGGGGGGGGGGTGGGGGGGGGGGGGGGTGGGGGGGGGGGGGGGTGGGGGGGGGGGGGGGTGGGGGGGGGGGGGGGTGGGGGGGGGGGGGGGTGGGGGGGGGGGGGGGTGGGGGGGGGGGGGGGTGGGGGGGGGGGGGGGTGGGGGGGGGGGGGGGTGGGGGGGGGGGGGGGTGGGGGGGGGGGGGGGTGGGGGGGGGGGGGGGTGGGGGGGGGGGGGGGTGGGGGGGGGGGGGGGTGGGGGGGGGGGGGGGTGGGGGGGGGGGGGGGTGGGGGGGGGGGGGGGTGGGGGGGGGGGGGGGTGGGGGGGGGGGGGGGTGGGGGGGGGGGGGGGTGGGGGGGGGGGGGGGTGGGGGGGGGGGGGGGTGGGGGGGGGGGGGGGTGGGGGGGGGGGGGGGTGGGGGGGGGGGGGGGTGGGGGGGGGGGGGGGTGGGGGGGGGGGGGGGTGGGGGGGGGGGGGGGTGGGGGGGGGGGGGGGTGGGGGGGGGGGGGGGTGGGGGGGGGGGGGGGTGGGGGGGGGGGGGGGTGGGGGGGGGGGGGGGTGGGGGGGGGGGGGGGTGGGGGGGGGGGGGGGTGGGGGGGGGGGGGGGTGGGGGGGGGGGGGGGTGGGGGGGGGGGGGGGTGGGGGGGGGGGGGGGTGGGGGGGGGGGGGGGTGGGGGGGGGGGGGGGTGGGGGGGGGGGGGGGTGGGGGGGGGGGGGGGTGGGGGGGGGGGGGGGTGGGGGGGGGGGGGGGTGGGGGGGGGGGGGGGTGGGGGGGGGGGGGGGTGGGGGGGGGGGGGGGTGGGGGGGGGGGGGGGTGGGGGGGGGGGGGGGTGGGGGGGGGGGGGGGTGGGGGGGGGGGGGGGTGGGGGGGGGGGGGGGTGGGGGGGGGGGGGGGTGGGGGGGGGGGGGGGTGGGGGGGGGGGGGGGTGGGGGGGGGGGGGGGTGGGGGGGGGGGGGGGTGGGGGGGGGGGGGGGTGGGGGGGGGGGGGGGTGGGGGGGGGGGGGGGTGGGGGGGGGGGGGGGTGGGGGGGGGGGGGGGTGGGGGGGGGGGGGGGTGGGGGGGGGGGGGGGTGGGGGGGGGGGGGGGTGGGGGGGGGGGGGGGTGGGGGGGGGGGGGGGTGGGGGGGGGGGGGGGTGGGGGGGGGGGGGGGTGGGGGGGGGGGGGGGTGGGGGGGGGGGGGGGTGGGGGGGGGGGGGGGTGGGGGGGGGGGGGGGTGGGGGGGGGGGGGGGTGGGGGGGGGGGGGGGTGGGGGGGGGGGGGGGTGGGGGGGGGGGGGGGTGGGGGGGGGGGGGGGTGGGGGGGGGGGGGGGTGGGGGGGGGGGGGGGTGGGGGGGGGGGGGGGTGGGGGGGGGGGGGGGTGGGGGGGGGGGGGGGTGGGGGGGGGGGGGGGTGGGGGGGGGGGGGGGTGGGGGGGGGGGGGGGTGGGGGGGGGGGGGGGTGGGGGGGGGGGGGGGTGGGGGGGGGGGGGGGTGGGGGGGGGGGGGGGTGGGGGGGGGGGGGGGTGGGGGGGGGGGGGGGTGGGGGGGGGGGGGGGTGGGGGGGGGGGGGGGTGGGGGGGGGGGGGGGTGGGGGGGGGGGGGGGTGGGGGGGGGGGGGGGTGGGGGGGGGGGGGGGTGGGGGGGGGGGGGGGTGGGGGGGGGGGGGGGTGGGGGGGGGGGGGGGTGGGGGGGGGGGGGGGTGGGGGGGGGGGGGGGTGGGGGGGGGGGGGGGTGGGGGGGGGGGGGGGTGGGGGGGGGGGGGGGTGGGGGGGGGGGGGGGTGGGGGGGGGGGGGGGTGGGGGGGGGGGGGGGTGGGGGGGGGGGGGGGTGGGGGGGGGGGGGGGTGGGGGGGGGGGGGGGTGGGGGGGGGGGGGGGTGGGGGGGGGGGGGGGTGGGGGGGGGGGGGGGTGGGGGGGGGGGGGGGTGGGGGGGGGGGGGGGTGGGGGGGGGGGGGGGTGGGGGGGGGGGGGGGTGGGGGGGGGGGGGGGTGGGGGGGGGGGGGGGTGGGGGGGGGGGGGGGTGGGGGGGGGGGGGGGTGGGGGGGGGGGGGGGTGGGGGGGGGGGGGGGTGGGGGGGGGGGGGGGTGGGGGGGGGGGGGGGTGGGGGGGGGGGGGGGTGGGGGGGGGGGGGGGTGGGGGGGGGGGGGGGTGGGGGGGGGGGGGGGTGGGGGGGGGGGGGGGTGGGGGGGGGGGGGGGTGGGGGGGGGGGGGGGTGGGGGGGGGGGGGGGTGGGGGGGGGGGGGGGTGGGGGGGGGGGGGGGTGGGGGGGGGGGGGGGTGGGGGGGGGGGGGGGTGGGGGGGGGGGGGGGTGGGGGGGGGGGGGGGTGGGGGGGGGGGGGGGTGGGGGGGGGGGGGGGTGGGGGGGGGGGGGGGTGGGGGGGGGGGGGGGTGGGGGGGGGGGGGGGTGGGGGGGGGGGGGGGTGGGGGGGGGGGGGGGTGGGGGGGGGGGGGGGTGGGGGGGGGGGGGGGTGGGGGGGGGGGGGGGTGGGGGGGGGGGGGGGTGGGGGGGGGGGGGGGTGGGGGGGGGGGGGGGTGGGGGGGGGGGGGGGTGGGGGGGGGGGGGGGTGGGGGGGGGGGGGGGTGGGGGGGGGGGGGGGTGGGGGGGGGGGGGGGTGGGGGGGGGGGGGGGTGGGGGGGGGGGGGGGTGGGGGGGGGGGGGGGTGGGGGGGGGGGGGGGTGGGGGGGGGGGGGGGTGGGGGGGGGGGGGGGTGGGGGGGGGGGGGGGTGGGGGGGGGGGGGGGTGGGGGGGGGGGGGGGTGGGGGGGGGGGGGGGTGGGGGGGGGGGGGGGTGGGGGGGGGGGGGGGTGGGGGGGGGGGGGGGTGGGGGGGGGGGGGGGTGGGGGGGGGGGGGGGTGGGGGGGGGGGGGGGTGGGGGGGGGGGGGGGTGGGGGGGGGGGGGGGTGGGGGGGGGGGGGGGTGGGGGGGGGGGGGGGTGGGGGGGGGGGGGGGTGGGGGGGGGGGGGGGTGGGGGGGGGGGGGGGTGGGGGGGGGGGGGGGTGGGGGGGGGGGGGGGTGGGGGGGGGGGGGGGTGGGGGGGGGGGGGGGTGGGGGGGGGGGGGGGTGGGGGGGGGGGGGGGTGGGGGGGGGGGGGGGTGGGGGGGGGGGGGGGTGGGGGGGGGGGGGGGTGGGGGGGGGGGGGGGTGGGGGGGGGGGGGGGTGGGGGGGGGGGGGGGTGGGGGGGGGGGGGGGTGGGGGGGGGGGGGGGTGGGGGGGGGGGGGGGTGGGGGGGGGGGGGGGTGGGGGGGGGGGGGGGTGGGGGGGGGGGGGGGTGGGGGGGGGGGGGGGTGGGGGGGGGGGGGGGTGGGGGGGGGGGGGGGTGGGGGGGGGGGGGGGTGGGGGGGGGGGGGGGTGGGGGGGGGGGGGGGTGGGGGGGGGGGGGGGTGGGGGGGGGGGGGGGTGGGGGGGGGGGGGGGTGGGGGGGGGGGGGGGTGGGGGGGGGGGGGGGTGGGGGGGGGGGGGGGTGGGGGGGGGGGGGGGTGGGGGGGGGGGGGGGTGGGGGGGGGGGGGGGTGGGGGGGGGGGGGGGTGGGGGGGGGGGGGGGTGGGGGGGGGGGGGGGTGGGGGGGGGGGGGGGTGGGGGGGGGGGGGGGTGGGGGGGGGGGGGGGTGGGGGGGGGGGGGGGTGGGGGGGGGGGGGGGTGGGGGGGGGGGGGGGTGGGGGGGGGGGGGGGTGGGGGGGGGGGGGGGTGGGGGGGGGGGGGGGTGGGGGGGGGGGGGGGTGGGGGGGGGGGGGGGTGGGGGGGGGGGGGGGTGGGGGGGGGGGGGGGTGGGGGGGGGGGGGGGTGGGGGGGGGGGGGGGTGGGGGGGGGGGGGGGTGGGGGGGGGGGGGGGTGGGGGGGGGGGGGGGTGGGGGGGGGGGGGGGTGGGGGGGGGGGGGGGTGGGGGGGGGGGGGGGTGGGGGGGGGGGGGGGTGGGGGGGGGGGGGGGTGGGGGGGGGGGGGGGTGGGGGGGGGGGGGGGTGGGGGGGGGGGGGGGTGGGGGGGGGGGGGGGTGGGGGGGGGGGGGGGTGGGGGGGGGGGGGGGTGGGGGGGGGGGGGGGTGGGGGGGGGGGGGGGTGGGGGGGGGGGGGGGTGGGGGGGGGGGGGGGTGGGGGGGGGGGGGGGTGGGGGGGGGGGGGGGTGGGGGGGGGGGGGGGTGGGGGGGGGGGGGGGTGGGGGGGGGGGGGGGTGGGGGGGGGGGGGGGTGGGGGGGGGGGGGGGTGGGGGGGGGGGGGGGTGGGGGGGGGGGGGGGTGGGGGGGGGGGGGGGTGGGGGGGGGGGGGGGTGGGGGGGGGGGGGGGTGGGGGGGGGGGGGGGTGGGGGGGGGGGGGGGTGGGGGGGGGGGGGGGTGGAGGGGGTGGGGGGGTGAGGGGGGGGGGGGGGGGGGGGTGGGGGGGGTGGGGGGGGCTCGGGGGGGAAGCGGGGGGGGGGGGTGGGGGGGGGGGAGGAGGGGGAAGCGGGGGGGGGGGGGGGGGGGGGGGGGGATGGGAGGGTGGGGGGGGGTGAGGGGGGGGGGGGTGGGGGGGGAAGCCCCTGCCAGCATGGCCAATTGGCCATGCTGGCAGGGGCTGATGGGAATTTTAGTCCATGAACATCTGGAGAGCCGCAGGTTGAAGACCCTTGATCTAGGAGGTCCTATCTTTCAGCTCCCAGCTAAGAAACTCAGCAGAACCCGGGGGAAAACACCCCGAAATGGCAAGACAGTCCCAGCAAGGAAGCTGAGCAGTGGCCTCTGCGGCCCCCTCACCTCCTTCTGGGCTGCCTTGAAGGGGACCGCGTTCATCATGTGGTGCCTCCGGATGCCGCTCCACCGTGTCCGGTAATTGGTGATGGCCTCAACTGGCCGGATGTATTTGTCGTATATCACATCGCCATAGTAGCCCACGATGCTGCACCTAGCCAGGTCGCTGTTCCGCCCCCCTGGTCCGGTGCCCACCATCTCACAGTCAATGGCCACCATTTTGCTGGGCAGGCCCGCGGCTGCCGCTGAGGAGAGGCCGCTGTCGTACTCGCTCCACAGGTGAGCCTTGCTAAGGCCGCCCGCACTGCAGTTGTTCTGGGTCCCTTTGGGCCTCGCAGAGCTGCTTCCTGTTTTGCTGGGTGTTGCAGAGATTCCAGACTGGCCAGAGGTCTCTGAAGTCTTGCTGCCACATGTGGCATTTTTCTTGGGAAGCATTTTGGGCCCACACCCAAAGCCGCCCGCCCTTCCTGCCCCACCTTGGCTCCCGGGGCTGTCGGCCTTCTTCCTCTTCTTCCCCCTCTCCCGCTCCGCCTCTCTGCCCTTGCGAGAAGCATCGCGTTTGGGCAGGGCAGTCTCCGTCGGCAGCTGTTTCTGTCTCAAGAAGCCCTTCTTCTCCAAGAAACGTCGGCACTTGACAAAGCGCTGGTGCTTCTTGCTGCCTTCAGCGCCCCTTTTCGGAAACTCCTGCAGGGCTGTGTCCAGATTGAGGATGAGATCTGACATGGCTGGTGACCATCAGCGGCTGCCACTTCTGTCCACAGGCCGGGTGTCCCAGGGAGCCTCACATCTGAAACCGGGGAAAGAAAGGGAGGAATTAGCGGGCTCCCACACTTCTTCGGTATTTCCGCAACTGACCACAAAAGTCCAAAAACGTTCAGCCGTGAAGCTAACAGACGTCTTTAGCACAAGTCTGCGGAATAAGCTGTGGACTGAAGTTGCCAGTGGCCCGGCTGACTCGCATGCAAATCCCATCAGCCTTCGGGGAGCAAAGACCCCACGGCTCCAAACAGACCAGCTGCAGCAGGAGTCTGCCACCTGCGGCTCTCCAGATGTTCATGGACTACAAATCCCACCAGCCCCTGCCAGCATGGCCAGCTGTAGTCCATGAACATCTGGAGAGCCGCAGGTTGCAAACCCCTGGCCGCTGGAGGGAGGCTTCGGTGCAGGAGGGCGGGGCGGCGGCGGCGGGGGCTCCGGCCAGGGATAGGCGCGGGGGAGGGGCCGGGGCCGCCACTGAGCCCCCCCCCCAGCCTGGGCGCGAGGTTCTCGGGGGGAGGGGGGCGGCGCCTGGCCTACCTGGCGGGGACGCCGCTGACTGTCCCGGGAGGAGGCGCGCAGGCCTGGCCGAGGGGAGCGGGGCCCGGACCGAGAGGCCCCCGCGGATCCCGCCCGCCCTGCCCGCCGGGGCGCCCGCATGGCGCGGGGGAGGGGGAGGGGCGCCTTTGTGACCCGCTCAGGGTTGGGGGGGGCGGCGGGGGGGGCGCCCGTGTCCCTCGGCCCGTCCAGCCCTTCCTCTCGCTCGCCGCCCTCCTCCACGCGCACAGGCAGGAAGGAAGCGCCTCGCTCCCGGAAGCGCCGCTCCTCCCTTACCCTGGGAACTTCCGGTCCCCCCTCCATTTCCTGTCCAGAGGCGAGCGCCGCCGCCACAGGCCCCTCCCTCCCTCCCGGCGAGCTGAGGGGCGGGGCCTCGGCTGCTTTGCATACGGGCGGCTGATTGGCTGGGCTCCCTCGGCCGCCGGTGGGCGTGGTTGGCGCCGGAGCTCCGCGGCCAGGTGGGCGCCTCCTGCGGGGCTGGCCGGCAGGTGAGGGCAGGTGAGGTGAGGGGCCCACGGGGCTCGCGGGGGGCGATGAGCGGCCTCTCCCTGGAGCAGCGGAAGAGCTGGGCCGCCGCCATCAGCCGCTTCCTCGCCCGGTACCGCTTCCTGCTGGACGCCCCCATGATCGTGAGTGGTGCCCAAGGGAGAGGAGGGGGAGGGGGCTGCTGCTTCGGCGCCTGCCTGACCTCCGCCCCCCCCCCCATCGCCCCCGTGCCCGCCTTCTAGGAGTTCTTCACGGACGACCTGTGGGGCCACCTGCCCCTCTCCTGGCAGCGCGCCCTGGCCGAGCTCTCATCCCCGCACCTGGCCGCGCTCTTGCTGCAGAGCAGCCCCTCCCGCCAAGCCAGGTGAGCGGCCCGGGAGAGGAGGGACGCGGGGGAGGGGAAGCATTGCTGGCCCGGGAGCCCCCCACTCCGGCGGGCAGGCGGACAACAGGATGTGGATGGGGGGGGGGGGATCCGAAGCCCTGGCTGGCAGCCCACCCTGGCAGGGCTCCACTCCATTTCCCGGGGTGGGGCGGGGGTGAGCGTCTCCCTCGGGGTCTCTCTTTCAGCTATGGCTCCGTGTGGCCCCTCTCCCTGCTGGCCTTCAGAGCCGCAGCCCACGCGTTGGCACTTCCCCGGGGCCCCAGGGGCGAGGGGGGCACGCTGGCCGACGGGAAGCTGGAGGAATTCCAGGGGAACCCGCAGCACAGCTCCAAGCTGCACCCCCTTTTCCGGAAGCACGTGAAGCCCAAGAAGCAGCACGAAATCCGACAGCTGGCGCAGGTGCGTCTCCAAGGGGTGAAGGCTCAGGGTAAGAAAGAGAGGGGCCCCCTCCATGATTGAAGCCAGGGGCTCAGGAGACTCAGGGCCTATCAAGAGTGCCAGCTGTGGGGAGCAGGGGGACCACCAGCCCCACCCCCCGGCACTCAGACTCCATGGGCCACGGGCAGGAGGCAGTGACGGGGAAGGCGTTAGTCTCTGGGTCCCGTCTGTTTGGCCTTCCAGGGCCGCTGAAACAGGAGGCAGAACAGTGCATGCAGAACCCCGTCGAAACTGTCTGTTCCCAGCAAGCCCACCTGTGGCCCACCTGACCTGCTCCCTCCTCTTCCTCACTGCTTTCCCTTCTGCCAGCCACCTCTTTTTCCTGATGCTCCTCAGCTTCATGATTTGCTCTCCAACATGTTTCTTCGAACCCTCCCCCCCGCCCCCCCGCAGGGACAAGAGACCACCTCACAGCATTCTGGGCTGCTGTGCGGCCACCTACCCCTGCAAGCTTTCGCTGACCTTTGGTCTTCCCATTTTCTATAGCTTGTGAAGAAACTCAGCGACCTGGCAGGGTGCCGCCATGTGGTGGATGTTGGCTCTGGCCAGGTAAGTCTGCTGGGACTGGCATCATTGGGGCGGGGGGGGGGGGCTGTAATTCAGTCCTAAAACTTCAGAACTTAGCAACTCATTTGTTTGTTTAATTAATTTATACCCCACTTTTCTCCTCAATGAAGATAAAAAGTGGCTGGCAACATTCTCCTCTGCTCCATTTTATTCTCACAACAATTCTGTGTAGTAGGTTAGGCTGGGAGGCTAGGACAGTTTCCACGGCACAAGAGGGGATTTGAACCCAAGTCTCCCAGGTAATAATCCAACACCCTTAACCACTACAACACACTGGCTCTTCTTAATAGGCTCACGTGAGGGAATAGGGTGGTGTCAGGGCCCCGGGAAGGCAAGAGCTGAGCTCCGGTTCCCACTTCTTTCCCTAAAGGGCCACCTTTCTCGTTTCCTGGCATTTGGCCTCCACTTGCCCGTCACTGCGGTGGAGGAAGATCCACGCCTGGTGAGCCGGGCAGTCAAGTTTGACCAAGAGCTGGTCCAGTCCCTAAAGAAGGAACAAGCCAAAGGGACACTGGTAAGGAGGAGCTGGAGAGCCGGGGGGGGGGGGGGGGGGGGGCTTTGACTGGGGACCTTTCCAGCCTCTGCTGCTCTACACAAAGCGGGCTGGGGTTGGTTCCTGTCTCCAGGTTTATATTTACTTGGTTTATAGCCTTTCTTGCTGAAACAAAGTCAAGAACACAATTCAGTCAGATACCCTGTTTCCCCGAATATAAGACATCCCCTGAGAATAAGACGTAGTAGAGGTTTTGCTGAAGTGTGAAATATAAGGCATCCCCCGAAAGTAAGAAATAGCAAAGTTTTCGTTTGGAAGCATGCCCGACGAACAGAACACAGAAAAATAAGACATCCCCTGAAAATAAGACATAGCCCATCTTTGGGAGCAAAAATTAATATAAGACACTGTCTTATATTCGTGGAAACACGGTAGCACCAAACAATGTCTAGGAGTACAGAAATTAGGAAACTGTCCAAGGCCCAACATGCTGTACACAGCACAGAGGATGGATGACAAAAACACACACCTGTGCCGCAAGACCAGGTGGCTGTGCACCCCAATGGATTGACAGTCCTCTTTCCTCATGAAAACTCCCAGCTGGACTTCTCTGTGCTCCTGCAGTTCTAACCCCGTTATAAAAATATCCCCGGACTGCCAGTCCAGTAGGGCCCCTCCTTGGCCTCGTGGGGCCTTCAGAAGGCTTCACACAGGTGAGCAGAGGTGTGATGGCAGAGCATGGAAATGTGCGTCCATGAAGGGACGCTGTAGGTCAGGATCCGAACCGTGAATTGCACTTGCCCTGCCTAGGTCTGGACAGTCATGTGTTACGACTTTTAGGTGTCAAACTTGCGGCCCTCCAGATGCTATGGACTACAGTTCCCATCATCCCCAGCCAGCATGATACTGGCAGGGGATGATGGGAACTGTAGTCCATAGCATCCGGAGGGCTGCGAGTTTGACACCTGTTGTCTTGCATTATGGAAAGGTGATATGGCGTGTGTCATGTTGATGAATAAGACTTCTGCGTATGCTCTTCGACTGATGTTGCCTCTTTCCTTACCACTGTCCTTTCCAGAGACTTCCTCTATCAATTTGTCTGCTCCTTTTCTTTTTTTCTGGAGGGCTGTAAGAGGCTAGGCCAGCTGTTGCCCGGCTGACTTCCCCGCTGGTGCTTCAGTGGTGTTTCCTAGAGCAGTGGTGGCGAACCTATTGCACGGGTGCCAGAGATGGCACTCAGAGCCCTCTCTGTGGGCACGCACAGAGTCCCCCCCACACACACATCTAGGTTGGCCTGGGCCGCTGGGCTCGATTATTAGCATTAAACCAAAGACCTAGTTTGGGGAAGCAGTGTAGGTAACCCTGTTCAGGGCTGTTAAACCTCACTGATTTTTATGCGAAGAACTACAGCACAATCCTTTACCTGGGAGTAAGCTCAGTTGCTGGCAATGGGGCTTGCTTCTGAGCAAACCCTCCTAGGGTCACTCTAGAGGATTCACTCTAGAGATGCACGGTTGCTTCAAAGCAAAGCCACCGACTACCACATAGCTTACTCCCGAGTAAGGCACACCTCTGAGCCAACCGCTTTTTCTACACTAAAATCTCAGTATTCAGGTTAAATTGCCGTGTTGGCACTTTGCGATAAATAAGTGGGTTTTGGGTTGCAGTTTGGGCACTCTGTCTCGAAAAGGTTCGCCACCACTGTCCTAGAGCATATGAGGCTTACGCCCTTTTCCTCACTCCCCCACAGACTGCAGGTGATTTCTGCCTCCAGGGGCCAAGACACGTGGTGGGCTGCGTTGACCCCAGGGCCCCGTGGCAGGCGTTCTTGCATTTGCTGCAGCAAAAGAAAGACGAGGCAGGTTCTCCTCCTGTGGCAGATGGTCTCTTTCAAGCTGAGAGGACTCCGAAGACGAGCCCTGGTTTCCACAGGGAAGCGGAGAAGGACGGCTGCCAAAAGACCAGGACTGAGAGCCGGTTGAGGAAGTGGGACGGTGGCAGAACAGATGGGGAAGCCTCTGCCTCTGGTCAGGAAGGGCTCGTGGGAGGGGGGCCTGGGCAGTTCTGCCCTGAGAATCCCCCTCTCCTGGAAGCACCCGTGCTGCTGACCGGCCTCCATGCCTGCGGCGACCTCAGCGTGGCTCTGCTGCGGCACTTTGTCCGCTGCCCCCGAGTGGTGGCCATCACCTCAGTGGCCTGCTGCTACATGAAGCTGAGCGTGCCGGACACAGCCGCACCCACGGACCCCGCAGAGTGTGGCTACCCACTCAGCACCTGGGTGTCTGGGCTCCCAGGCCACCAGCTCTCCTACAAGGCCCGTGAAGGGGCCTGCCACGCCATCGAGGACTACGCACTGAGGCTCGTGGATGAGAGCGCCACCTTGAGGACGCACTGCTTCCGGGCCATGTTGGAGACGGTGATTCGGGCCGCAGACCCTGCCAAGAAACGGCTCGGGGTGCAGACGATCAACAAGTCCCACATGCTGACCTTCGAAGAGTGAGTGTGGCCTACGCACGCGGGGGAAGGGGGTTTGTAGCGCATGGCCTCCTGCTGCGGCTGTTTGGCTTGTACTTCTGAGGCCATGCAGGGGCCCATGTCATTTTTTATTTTCTCACACTTAAAACAAACAACATGAAAAACCACAACCATAAACTGATTTCCAGCTTTGATTAAAAGTTAGCTCCAGGTTCATGCATATAACTAAAACATTAGTTCAGTGGTTATTTCTTAGATGCATTCTGGAGTTTACCATTTTTCTTTAGACTTCAGACCCTGCCGCTAATTCTCTATCTGAATAGGTTTTGAAAAGATATTCGATAAAAGGTTTCCAGTTTTCTAAAAAATCTCTTAGTAATGTCGTCACAGTCCTTTGTTGTTGGTATCTTATAGTCTCACCATTTTTGTGCACATGAAGTCCTTGCTGCCATCGTCAAGTACGTAAACAGAGCTCTGTATTGCTTACGAAAGTCCTCTCCCATAATTTTCAACAAAAAGACTTCACGTGTTTTCAAAATACTTCAGAAATTTGTGTACTTCTTTAAGTATCATATCCCAAAAAGTCTTTGCCTCTTTACAGGTGCACCACATATGAAAGGAAGACCCCTCTTGCTGTTGACATTTCCAGCACTGTTACACACACCTTTATACAGCTCTACCAAAAATTTTGGCGTTAAATACCACCTGGACATCGTTTTATAATAGTTCTCCTGTAAATTTTAAACCATTCTTCCCCAGTCTATCCCACTGTTCCCTCTGGATATCACCGCCAACATTTCCAAACCATTTAATCATTACTGATTTAACCACCTCATCTTTTTATTGTCGAAGGCTTTCACGGCCGGTTTCAACTGGTTGTGGTGGGTTTTCCGGTCTGTGTAGCCTCATCTTTTGTTTCCCATTTTAGTAACATCTACTACATTTTAGTAATCAGCTTCCCACTATTTGTACATAAGTTCGATTCAAAGTCTGTCACTTGTGGACCAAAACCGGCATTCTTCTAATCATCTTTAAAAATTACTAAAAGTTGATAATGAGGGATCCAATTTTTAACTATATAAGAACATAAGAAAGAGCCTGCTGGATCAGACCAGAGTCCATCTAGTTCAGTTCTGCTACTCACAGTGGCCCACCAGGTGCCATTGGGAGCTCACATGCAGGATGGGAAAGCAATGGCCTTCTGCGGCTGTTGCTCCCAAGCACCTGGTCTGTTAAGGCATTTGCAATCTGAGATCAAGGAGGATCAAGATTGGTAGCCAGAGATCGACTTCTCCATAAATCTGTCCAAGCCCCTTTTAAAGCTATCCAGGTGAGTGGCCATCACCACCTCCTGTGGCAGCATATTCCAAACACCCATCACACGTTGTGTGAAGAAGTGTTTCCTTTTATTAGTCCTAATTCTTCCCCCCAGCATATCTTTTAAATTGTTCACAGACTCACACTGGTTAACTTACAACTCTCTATTATTTAGGCCATTTTTCTTACACGTTCACTTTTCTAGCAAAAGTTTAAATTGTAGACAACCATACAGGAGTTTCACCTGCTACAAATATTTTTTTTTTATATTTCAACCAGATCCATATAAGATACCTTCTAACGTAGTGATTGGAATTCTCCCCTTAACATACCGCAGGTATCCATGCCAACCAAATTTCCTGTCATGGCTCTCCAGTTCCAAGATTCTGCTATTCTTCAAAATCGCCCATTCCCTTGTCTACACTAGGCAAGCAGCTTCAAAGTCCAATTTTAAATTTGGGAACATGAACCCCCCCCCCCCCCCCAAATTGCATCATGCACATTTTTATATTTAATTCTTGATTTCTTGCCTTTCCAAATCAAGTTACTTTTGTCTTTTTTGCCATTGTTGAAACATGATGCTGATTTAACTACTGGGATACCTTTCCCAAAAAAGACAATTTTGAACTGGGTGAGAAAGAAGTGTTGTTGTGAAGTTGGAGAGAAGAATAGCGGTTTGCCTCTTCAACTAGTTACAAGGAAGCATTAGAAAACCTTCCCAGCCTCGGGCAATGATAATGCAAGTCCAGCTGTGGTCTTGGTGCAGATGTGCAAGATGCCAGCCGAGCATGGCTCCAGCCATGTCTTAGAAAATGGGTTTTCTCACTGAGACTCAAGGAGGATTGTGCAACGTAGGTTAATACAGTCAACAGGCTTAGACATTTAATAAGCAATGTACTAGGACTACACAAAACTGAAACAAAGCCGAGTGTGCTAGATGGGATGTGTCAACTCACTGCAGGAAATTGGTATTACCTCAGTAGAAAATAAGGCAGTAAGAGCAGGATAGTGCACACAGCAAACAAGTTAATACGTAGAAACACAGAGCTGGAAGGGACCTCAAGGTTCATCTAGTCCACCCTCCTGCCGGAAATTCACAACTGCCCCCCCTTCCCCAGTGACCTCTTCTCTATGCCCAGAACATATATACTGTAATCCACAGTCCCTTTACCAAGAATTGTTCCAGTTTTGTATGTAGCATATACAGGACACCCCAGCCTTTTTGAGCCAGTGAGTCCCTTTGGGATTCTGACCCAGGGTGTTTGTTGGGCAGAAAGGTGGTGTCAACTACAAGAGAGGGAGCTACACCCACACAGAAGAAGTCCAAGCCCAGGGACAAGGAGGGACAATTCTCTCACAACTTCAGTGAGAGAATTCAACACCAACACTCAGGTGCTGATGCAGAGTCATCGTCATCTGTGCAGCCAAGGAGATCTCAGGTGGCCTTTCCACCTGGCCCACTGATTTTCTAGATTGGGGGTCTGCAACCTGCGGCCCTCCAGATGTTCATGGACTACAATTCCCATTAGCACCTGCCAGCATGGCCATGCTGGCAGGGACTGATGGGAATTGTAGTCCATGAACATCTGGAGAGCCATAGGTTGCAGACCCCTCAGAAGCAGAAGAAGAAGAGTTTGGATTTATATCCCCCCTTTCTCTCCTGCAGGAGACTCAAAGGGGCTGACAATCTCCTTGCCCTTCCCCCCTCACAACAAACACCCTGTGAGGTAGGTGGGGCTGAGAGAGCTCCGAGAAGCTGTGACTAGCCCAAGGTCACCCAGCTGGCGTGTGTGGGAGTGCACAGGCTAATCTGACTTCCCCAGATAAGCCTCCACAGCTCAGGCGGCAGAGCTGGGAATCAAACCCGGTTCCTCCAGATTAGATACACGAGCTCTTGACCTCCTATGCCACTTGGCAAGGGCCACAGCACCCCTTGGCACGGGGGACCCCTGGGCACGGGGGACCCCAGATTAGATACATGAGCTCTTGACCTCCTATGCCACTTGGCAAGGGCCACAGCACCCCTTGGCACTGGGGACCCCTGCAGTATAGCTGGGCAGGCTGTAGCCCGTCAAGGCTACCAGAAGAGGAGCTGGCCGACCCCCAGCACGCAAGCTAAGAAGGGCTGGTCTGTTCCCTCCCCCAGATACATCCGACTCGGGCTGGAGCGAGTGGGGCTGGACCCAAACATGGCCCTGGACCGGGCGGCCCTGGAGTCCCTGCTGGGCCAGCAGCAGAAGGTGGTGGCCTTTTTCAGCCTGGCCTTGCTGCTGGCTCCCGTGGTGGAGACCCTCATCCTGCTGGACCGGATGATCTATTTGCAGGAGCAAGGTAAGGGGTGTGTGTGTGTGGGGGGGGGACGGAACTATGGGCAGCAGGGTTGGCCCAAATATTAGAGGCTGTGTGCGGCAAAAGGCAAGCAGGCCACCGTAGCAGGGGAACCGGCTCTCCTCTGGCCCTGCTTCACTTCGCACAGGCCTGGCACCTAGAGGCGTAGCTCCAAGGGGGACGCACCCCCCTGTGGACGCGTTCCGGGGCCAGACGGGAGCGCAGCAGGGGCAGAGGACGCACCAGGAGCCTTCCCCCTTACTACGCCTCTGCTGGCCCCTCTCCACAAAGGGCTGCCAAGAAGGAACAACAGCCAACCCAAAGAGGACCCAAGCTGACTTACACCACTTGCCTTTTTTTCACAACAACCCTGCGTGATAGCAAGGCTGAGACGGCGTGACTTGCCCAAGGTCACCCAACAAGCTTCCGTGGCATAAAAGGGGATTCAAGCCCGATAACCTACAACACGAAATCTTTCAGCTGCAAGGCAATGCTGAGCGGAAAGCTGGGCACAGCTGCTTGAATTCTATAAACATTACATAAGCAGTGGCGAGTTTTCATCGTCGAAGGCTTTCACGGCTGGAATCACTGGGGTGTTGTGTGGTTTCCGGGCTGTATGGCCATGTTCCAGTAGCATTTTCTCCTACATATAGCCCGGAAACCATACAACATTCCAGTGATGAATTTCCCACTCACTGAAATATGTCTCCGTGTTTGGAACAACTTACTGCTGCGAGCAGTTCTTTTCAAAACGTACCATCGCAAAGAGTCGACTGTACTCCAGACTGACAGACGCGGCCCTGGAAAAGCAGTTGCGAGTATCAACATCATCCATACCAGCTAAAGTCACACGCCTCACCAAAGAGAAGCAGAATTCCAGCCATCACGTTAGGAGTTAATTAAATGTATGACCAAATATAGCAGGCTAATTTTTAAGTTGATGATTGTGTATGGCCTACGAATGATGCTATATATATCCAAATGGCCCTTGGCCGTAAAAGATACCGTTATTCTGTTATAGATCTTATAGCTTCCAGCTCAACCTTTGGGGCTCCTTGCTCCGGGTTCAGATCCTGAACTGCCACAAATTGAGCTTAGGCCAAGGGTGTCGTCATGGCCCCCGTTCTCCTACAGCAGCTGAATGGGGCACGTGGCCTGGCAGATCTCGTTCCTGAAGTTTCGGTTGCATCTGTGGCTGGCATATGCCAGGAACAAGATCTACCAGACCACGGACACACAGCCTGGAAAGCCCACAACCACCAGTGGAGTCCGGCCATGAAAGCATTTGACAATACAAATCTGCTTTGAGTCCTCAAGTGTCATGATAGTTAAAGTGTCCATATCCTATCCAGCATGAGTCAGCATGAGACTGAGCTGACAAACCGGTTCTTACCTGTTCCAAGTGACCTTTAACATGATTGGTTGAGTCTTGTATAAAAGCACTTGTATGATACTGGTTCAGTGTTCCTTTGGGAAACAGGTGTTAGGCGAAGCACTTTGATTGTCTGCTGAATATTCTTCGTTGTATATAGCTACTTGTACATAGAGCAACTGAATGATAAAATGCCTTCTTATGAATGACAAAGCTGTGTGGAGTTTACTTCGTGAAGGTGGGAGTGTTGCTGTACAAGACCACTAGTTCTACTCTAAGTAGCCCCCCTTTGGGGGTTGAATGGCCCTTTCCCAGGGGTCGCCTAAGACTCTTTCCATCAGTGTTCTACATCTGTAAAATGGATTAAACGTTAGGGTTGGGGGGTCACCACAACATGAGGAACTGCATTAAAGGGTCGCGGCATTTGGAAGGTTGAGAACCACTGCCATAAATAGTTGATTCACATACTGCATTTTTAATCCTGCCTTTCTTCCCAAAGCACCTGACGTTGTTCCCTTCTGAATGTTATCTCTGTGCAGTCGCGCCCGCCCCCCCCCCTTTGCCTGGCAAGCCCTTCATCACCCAAAATGTTTCAGCAGCTGGGTTCATGGGTGCGGAGGGCACAGCTGGCTTAAATCTAGCTCAGAAATTCAGCCCTTGACTATAAATGGAGATCAAGTAGAGCGGGTGGCTAGTTTTAAATTTCTGAGCATCATGATTAAAGAGGACTTGACCTGGGGCGCACAGACTGCCGCGGTGGTTAAGAAGGCCCAGCAAAGACTGTACTAGCTGAGACTTTTAAGGAAACAACAACTGGATGGAAAACTCCTGGTGTCCTTTTACCGCTGTGCTGTAGACAGTGTCTTAACCTCCTGCACCTGTGTATGGTTCTCCAGTTGCACAGTGGCAGATAGGAAGGCGCTCCAAAGGGTGATCACTACTGCACAGAGGATTATCGGCTGCCCTCTCCCCTCCTCGGAAGAACTCTATAATTCCCGAAGCCGAAAGAAAGCCCAAAATATTCCGAGAGACCCGTCTCCTCCAGCACACTCTCTTTTTGAACTGTGACCATCCAGCAGACGATACAGGTCTATCAAAACTAGGACAAAGAGGCTTAGAGACAGTTTCTACTCTAGAGCTGTGGCTATGCTGAACTCCGCGGCTTCGTGTTGATGTGTTTGGGGCTGTGTAGGGATGGGTGGAGGAAGGGGAAAGTGAGGGTGGGGTATTAGTCTGGAATTGTGTGCATCGAGGAATGCTGCTGTAAATTTCGTTGTGCGTGCACAATGACAAAATGCTTATGCTTTGACCTCACTCTGTTGCCGTCTGCCTCCTGACAGGCTTCCAGTGCGAGCTGATCCCTTTGTTCGACCCCACCGTCTCCCCCCGGAATCTTGTGCTGGTGGCAGCCAAGGCTGACTTGAGCCCTGCTCTTGGGGGCTGGCTGAGAACAAGAAGCCCCCTTCGGCCGGAACACGATCCTGGGAGGGGGCAGGAGGGCAGATCCCCGCTGGACACGCCGACCGGCTCCAAGCTCTGAGCACAGACTCTCCACGGCGGGTGCGCTTGAGCCAAGAAAACAGGCAAGGCAAGCCTGCTTTAATAAACAAACACCTGCTTTAATAAACAAACAGTAAAGCTGGGCTTGCTCCTTATTTATTTTAAAAAAACCAAAGGCCTTTCTGGCAAGACCACAGTCAAACCCCCTTCCCCGAATAAGGGGGCCAACGTTGCAAAAAAGAAAAACTTCTGCCAGGCTGCCCTGGTCGGCCGGAAGGTCCGTCCGTGTCCAATCCGGTGATGCCCTCGCTGTCTAGCTGACTACGGAAACGTCAATACCAATAGGATTTCCGGAACTGGCGAGTCTCGACAATTCCCTGCAACTCCATTATTTCCTCTTGGAAGGTCTTCAGGGAAGGGGCGAACGTCTTCTCTAGGGCATCCTCCACGGACGTGTCCTTGGGGCCATCTTGACAAGGGGCAGGAGGGGCCAAGGAAGAGAGAAGCAGAGCCATGCTCAGTCGGACGGAGGCTTTTCCCACCAGCAACACGCAGATGAGGGACCGCCTGGCAGGGGGAGCGCTCTGCGAAGGTCCGCCTAGCACCACAGCTACGGCATGCTCAGAGGGACTACAGGGGACTTGGCCTTCCCGTGGTCAAGATGCAACTGCCCCTCCCACCCCCGGCCCCTTACCTTTCCACTGCTCTGGGATGATACCGTCCTCCCTTTGCTCGATGGGTTTCGGGATGATGCGGCCCGTTCGCAAAGAAACGCGGACGCGCTCACCCTCCTCGGTGTACCGCCATTCCACTTCCGTGGGCTTCCTGGGGAGGGGGGGAGTCTTAGAGGCGAGGGGGGCCACTGCGGATGGGGCAAAGGCCGGCCCTGCAGCAGATTTTTCTTACTGGCAACTTCCTGTAAAACGGCTTCTTGCCAGTATGGGGGTGGCTGTGCTCTTGTGGGGGGGGGGGCCTGCCCTTGTGGGTCACTCAGGAGGTGGGGGGGATCACAGCCCCCCCAGGGCCGTTCTGCCCCTCCCGAATTGGGCTTGCTTTGTGTGTGGGAGCGCCCGGGCTGGGCCCAGTCCCCAAAAGCTGGGGGGGGGGCATAATGGGTTCGTGCTGGGATCTGGTGGGGCCAGGCAGGGTCATTCTGTGGAGGCGGGCAAGGGCAGCCCCCCCCCCTTCTGGGTTAGGAAAGCGGCCGGGACGGGAGCCTCCCCCCCCTCGGCAGAAGGGCAGCCACCATACCTGTCGGAGGGGTCGACCAAGGTGACGTCCTTCACCAGCAGCGGGGCTTCGCTGGCCACGTAGGTGCCCGGGTAGACGGCCGACTTCCCCACGTACCGGTAATGCTGCGGGTCGGGGGGGGGGGAGAGAGCGGGCAGGAGTAGCCGTGGCCGGTGCCCATCGCCAGCGAGGCGCCCCAGCCCCCTCCGCCCCCTGCCCCGAGGGAGGGTGCCCCCTCTTCCCTCCCCCCGCCCGCCCGCCCGCCCGCCCGCCCGGGCTTACCACGTTGAGGCCCTCGAGGACGACCCAGTTGCGCTGGCGGATGACCTGGGCCACCAGCCCCAGCTTGCCCGCGTCCTTCCCCTTCAGCACCTGCACCTGCCGGGGGGGGGGGAGAGGGAGGGGGCGGCGTCAAGGCACGGCGGGCCGGGGGGGGGGGGGCGGCGTCGGTGGCGTCCGCGCCTTCCTCACCGTGTCTCCCTGGAAGAACTTCCAGTCGGCGTCGTCGATGGGCTCCACGAAGACCCTCTTGCGCCGCAGGCCGGGCGGGTTGCGGACCTTGTCGGCCGCCGAGCCGGGCTTGTTCATGCCGTAGCGGTAGCCGCGGGGCAGAGGCGCCTTCTGGGCCGCCGACAGCAGCGCCCACAGCCGCATGGCCTCGCCCCCCCCCCCCCTGCACGCACCGCAGCCGCGCTCTGCACCCGCTCAGGAGCCCCCGCCGGCAGGGCCCTCCTCTTCCTCGCGCGCGGGGCACTGTGGGAGCCCGATGCCCGCCCCCTTTCCCCGCCCCCCCGCCCCCCCGCTCGGCGCCCAGGCAAGGAGTCGGAGGCGGCGGCGTGGCCGGCGGGGGAGGAGGCGGCAGGGGCTGTGTGGCGCGGGGGGGGGGGGTCGTCAGGGGGCGGCGTCGGGGCGCGGCGGGGCCAGGCGGGCTTCGGCGGCGTCCAGGCGGTCCCGCAGCGCCTCCAGCTGCGCCTCCACGGCCACGGCAGACCGCACGCAGCCCCGGCAGCTCCGCGCGTCCTTCGCGCCTGCGGGAGGAGAGGAGGGGGGGGGAGAAGCAGAAGCGGACGGGAGGGACGGAGGGGTCCCGGGCCCCCCCCCCGCCGCCGCCGCCGCCGCCCCCGCCCCACCAGCCCCCTCCCCACTTACGCTCGCGGCGGTGCTGCGCCTGGAAGAGGCGCGCGTCCTCCAGCTCCTGGCGCAGGCGGCCCAGCAGCTGCTCCGGGGCCGGCGGGGGGAACGGGGCCGGCGGGGGCTCCGCGGGAGGCGGCCCTGCGCAGGAGGAGGAGGAGGAGGAGAGTCCCGGGGAGCCGCGGGGCCGCCAGCCCAGACTAGCCCCCGACGCCCCGCGCCCGACCTGCCCGAGGGGGGGACCGCACTCACCGGCCGCCCCGGGAGCTGGCGGGGCCCCTTGCGCCGCTTCCTCCTCCTCCTCCTCCTCCTCTTCTTCCGCCGCCGCGGGGCCTGGTGCAGCAGCCGGCAGCCCCTCTTCGTCTGGCGGCCTGGAAGGCAGATCCGAACGGGTGGGCGTCGGGGGTCGTCCCAGGAGCGGCTCTGCGACGGCTGCTGCTGCTGCGCCTCAGCGGGGAAGGCCGGGGGGGAGGGGGGTGTCTCCGCGGGCCCCTGACTGGTCGAGGGTCACCCAGCGCCCTGGGCGCCCCCCCCCCGCGGGCCAGAAGAGGACCCCCCCCCCCAGTAGCCAGTCCCGCCGCCGCCGCCTCTCATGTATTGCTCGCATTCCTTCCTGGGCCACCTTTCTCAGAGGGAGGCAGAGCAGTTGGCATCGCTCTGCCCTTCTGCATTTTATTCTCACGATAAGCCCACGAGGGAGGCCAGACTGGGGGGGGGGGCGCCATTGGCCCCCTCCCCAACAGCGCAAAGATCCAAACTGGGCCTGCCACTCCACCATGCTGCCTCTCACACAACACAACACACAGCCAGCCGAGGCCAGCAGAGCGGCACTCCCCTCCACCCCGTGGTTCCCAGGGAGCTCCTCTGACACAGGCGCCCACCCTCCCACCACAAGAGCCATGCAGCTGCCAGATGTTCTGTGCGCTGCTCCACCAGGCGCGGGCCCATGCGAGGACTCAGCTGGGGCCCAGAGGGTGCCGGATTGCCTCCTCCCACCACTGTGGGACTCTGGAGCAGCCCTCCTGCGTCTGCCGAGGGGGGCTGGGTTGGGGCTCCCTTCTGCTTCCCCGGCCTCAGCAGGAGGCCCAGCAGGTGAGCGTCAGAGCCCCCCCACCCCGGCCGGCACTTGGACAAGGGGAAGTCAGGCGGGGGGAGAGGAAAATCACCAGCACCCTGCTGATGTCCTCTGGCTCCTCTGCTGGGGATGGGGAGTTGGAGAGGACGGGCCCTTTCCTGCCCCCCCTGGTCTAAGGCCTACACCACAGGGAGCCTGAGAGCTGATCCAGCCTTGAGTCCTTGCAGCGATGACCGCTTCAAGGTGGGCACCAGCTGCCAGCCCCAAGCCCTTCTGGCCAGCCGCCTGCTTGCATTCCAAAAATGTGGGCCAGGTGCCAAGCAGGGGGGACGGTCCTTGCAGGAGCCGGGGGGGGCGGGGGGCTCCTGAGCACCTGAGTGAGGATCCCTGAGACCCCCTTGCCATGCACACAGCGCTCCAGAAGCCTCTGCCCAGTGAGATGTGACCGGGGGGCAGGGGGCTCCAGATCAGCCAAGCGGCTCAGGGGTCTGCAGCGGCTGATGGGATTTGTAGTCCATGAACATCTGGAGAGCCGCAGGTTGCAGACCCCTGGCGGCTATGGGACTCCCCTCCGGATTTGACACAGAGACAGCGAGGATCGCCTTCAAAAGACAGGTCCAAGAGTTCCAGAAATCCCCTTCTCTCCCCCCGTCTCACCCTGGGCTTCCCTGGGCGCAGTTCCAGGCGAAGCAGGCCTTCATGGTGCCAATGAGGACCCCAGCCGGGCAGAGCTGCTGCCGCTGGCCACGGAACCTTTGCTGGTTTCCTGGGAACCGTGGGATTTGTGGCCAGTTATGAGGTCACAGCCCAGCTCATCCGCTTGGTGGGTGATACCCCCCTCAGGTGTGGAGGCGCACACACCTGCCCTTCCATTGCCCCCGCCCCACTGCGTGAGAAAAGGACATTCCCCATACACCCTTCCCTCGTCCCCTGGGCTCCCTTCTTTCTGAAGCCCCTGTCTGAGCTACCCCATCCTGAAGGGGGCAGTCCTGTGCTTAAGAGTAGCCAATTCTAATCCTGCCCACTGGCAGGGAGGGCCAGGCACTTCTCCTTGGGAAAGATTGTCATTTTTACGATGATGCATTCCATATATGTGCTGCCTTTCCCCTCGCAGGCTCAGGGCACCTTCCAACACATAAAGCCATAAAACATTCATCAAATTGGATGTTGGGGGTTTTCCGGGTTGATGTGGCCATGTTCTGGTAGCATTTTCTCCTGACATTTCGCCTGCGTCTGGAAATGCTACTGGAACACGGCCATACAACCCGGAAAACCCACAACCCCTTAGTGATTCCGGCTGTGAAAGCCTTCAACAATGCATTCATGAAATATGTTGCAACGTTGTGCCCTGGGAAGAGTCCGGCTCCGGGCATATCTTTTAATTTTTATTTTATTTTATTAGATTTACTAGGCCACCCCTGCCCTTTCAAGCTCCGGGCGGCTGACATCCTTATGAAACAGAAAAATCCTCTAAAAATTATAGCATCCCATAAATAATTTCCAATAACTTACAACTACTTCGTCTGGATGGCGAAAATACAGTATTCCACACTAGAGCTATTTAGAAGCTTAGCCATTTTTGTTTTATCAGAGAGGAGCATAAATCCTGTTGGTAACACAGTTCTCAAATTGGTTCTGATGTTGTTGTACTTTGAACAATGGAGCAGAATATGAGAAAGTGTTACAGTTGTATCAGGACAGAAATACAGTATTCCTGTAAGGCAGGGGTCCCCAAACTACGGCCCCGGGGCCAAATGTGGCCCCCTGAAGGCATTTATCCGGCCCGCCAGGCATGGCGGCAATGGCTCCATTCATGTGCAGTGGGGGCTCGAGGGAGAGGAGGAACCGGCCCCAACGGCTGTTGATTGCAGTTACATGATGGCACCCCCAAATCTCCATGGATTTTCTGACCCAGAGTTGGAAACCTTACATGTGGCAACGCCTGCTCCGCCCTTCCCTCTCGGCTACTCCATGTGTTGCTCTCAGGCTTTCTGTTCCGCCCCACTCCCATTGGCATCAGCCAGGCTGGCGAATCGCTCGCTGGCTGCTAGGCAGGAAAGAACCCAGGAAGATACCTGATCCTGGGTTAGATGGAATGCTTCATTGGGGAAGTTCTGCTTTTTTTTTTTTTACAGGGGAAGGTATTCCACAGCCTCCCCAACAATATTTGGAGCCCACCCTGTACTTGACATTCTTTGGTCACTGTTCTAAAAATAGACCATGACAGAAAGGCTGAAAGGTGAAATCAAACATTTTACAATCATTTGTGCATAGGAATTTGTTCATAGTTTTTTTTAGTGCGGCCCTCCAACAGTCTGAGGGACAGTGAACTGGCCCCCTGTTTAAAAAGTTTGGGGACCCCTGCTGTAAGGGGTAAAATGAACTCATAACAACCAGATGAAAAACAGCTCTTTCCCCCAGATTTTGCCCTTGTTGGTATCATCCCCCCTCCTCCTCGGGAGTGCTTTTAAAAATGGGTTGAAGTCAGTGAATGGCATATTGAGTAACTTTATGCTGATAGTGTTACAACGGAGTAACGAATTAAGCTAAAGAAGCTCAAAGAAGCTCAAGCCAATACAGAATAAAATCAGAGAGATCTTTGTTCGGCCAACTGCGGGCAAGACAATATCAGGGGAGCCACACCAAAATGGCGGTGTGTTCTCACTTTTATAGTATTAATGACAGGCTATATCAAAATGGCAGCAAAGAATACACCCCAAAATGCCCACAATCATCAATCAATCATACAAAAGGTGGAGATTTTCCCTGTTCCCACAACACTTTGGGGCTGTCCAGAATCCCCATTAAAAGATGTCAGCATTTCACTCTTTGACGTTATATGAACCAAAAACCCTTGTTCTTCTTATGTATGTTTCAAGTTGCCCTATTTCTCAGACAAAGAGCCTGAACTTTCTCATAGGCCTTCCTATTGTTCTCAGGAAGAGGGCAACTTTTAAGGTTTCTCTTGGGTACAACAGGATCTTAAAAACAGTTTAGTTTGCACATTTTGTATAATTGTGAACAAAGGGGCATTTTTGGAGTTATTAGTCTAAGCTCGTAATAAAAAAAGGATAGGTTTAAGGCCTGCATGATTTCTTTGGTCAGCAGCTTTATGGTTGCCATCTCTCCAGTATAGTAAAAAAATAATGGAGGGAAGGAAGACATAACCTTTCTGGCTGGATCTAAAACCCTCTTTCTCTTTCTTTCTTGCTCTTGCTCTTACTTTCTACCACTTGCTCTGACTTTCTGCTTCTATCTCCTTTCTCTTTCTTCTGCGCCTACAATAGAACAACGATTATGGAACACCAGGAGAGTGTGCAGAGTGGGGGACCTCAGGGGAAGCATATGGAAAAGAAGCTGGGGGGTGGGGGTGGGATCCCCTGTGTGGAAGCCACATGGCAACTGCCCTGAATTAGCCGTGTCCTCTGGGAATTGTAAAGAACTTTTAACAACCCACCAGCATTGGTGGTTCTTATTTGACCTCTGGGAAGGAGTGGTGTTCCCCGCAAAGCTGGGGGGTGGCCAGGGGCTCTTTAGCAAGGAAGAGGTAAAGTGAGGGATACCTACCGAGGTTGCACCATTTCACTGTGGAATCCTTCCCTCCCCCCACCCTCCCAGTTCATGTGCCTCTAGAGCTCTTAGCCCTTTACTGGTGGCTTGCAGGCCTGGCCTACGGAGGAGCCTGCAGACAGGTCCAGGACCAGCCCAGGGGTCACCTGCTGTCAGGCGCCCGTCTTGCACGCTGACCTTTGTGTCCATAAGTGCCCCCTCTTTCGCTTGTAAGCTGCTTTGGGCCCCACCAGGCAGACAAGTAAATACATTTATCAAAGTCGTCCAAAAACAAGCTCCAAATTTTCGTTTTATGTCCTCAATGACAATACTGCAGGATAATTTCCAATCAAGTTGGCACAGTGCAAATCTAAGGACCGTCCAGTAAATAGGACTTTCTCCCAATACCCTTTTAAAGCTGAGGCTAGAGAAAGCTAGGGAGATTGTCAGACAAAGAGTTTGTGATATAGAGAGACAATCTGATTTAAGGCTCACTCAGATTCCAGGTGAAACCAGCCCCTTATCTATTTTTCCTAGAGAATAAATATCGTAGGAGGATGTTTTCATTGTCTCGTAGTAACACCCTGCCCTCCGCTGTCTTAGAGGGCAGATTCAAGAAAAACCCCTATGGACAGAGGCTCTGTTGTTGCTCCCTGGAAGAAATGGATTCCCTTGAACACAAGTTGCTTCAGTGCCCTCTATATGATAAGCTTAGAGAAGAAATCCTGGGGCCAAACTTGACTGAATGCAGCGGAAAAGATAATGAATGGAAATTGAACTCTTTGCTGTTGAGTAAGGACCAAAGAATTTCCAGTAATATAGCTTAGTTTTGTAAATAAAGGAAATGTTTTAGTAAATAAAGGAAAGCAGGTGAATGGGAGACCATCAGTTCTTTTAGAGGAATGTTAACATAAGTTCTGGAGTCCTAGTAGCATTTTCTCCTGATGTTTCACCTGCATCTGTGGCTGGCATCTTCAGAGGATCTCAGGAGAAAACGCTACTAGAACACGGCCATGCAGCCCGGAAACCACACAACACCCCAGTGATTCTGGTCGTGAAAGCCTTTGACAATACAAAGTCCTATTTTATAGTTTTTACTTTTTACCTCTTTGTAAACATTTGGAATTTGTCCTTTTATGAATTATTGTATTACCAGTTGTTAACTGTAAATAAATGTTCGTTCGTTCATTCATTGTCTTCAGTGAACTGTTTTGTCCACAACAGACCCATCTGTGGGTGGCACCCTCCAGCACCGTCACACCCACGTGGCTCTACCAGGGCACAGATGCTGCTGGACAGTCTGCAAAGTAGGAAAAAACCCCAACATGTCCTTCTCTGCGAGGCCCGGATAGCATAGCGAGGAGGCTGGAGTTCATCCCAACTCTGTCAGGGATGGACATCTGATGACCTCCCTGGGTGGGGAATATTGAGGGCAGCCCTTGAAAGCAGCTTTGGCTCCCTGAGGCCATGTTGCCCCCCGCCCCACCCGGCACAGGTGTCATGCCAGAAGATGGGAAGTAAAGATCCACTGCCGTGACCCCCTCCAACAAAGGCACGCAGTGTGAGCAGCAGGAGCCCCGGCACCACCAATCTCTGGAGCGCTTCATGGTGGTGTGTTCAAGTCCCTGTTCATTGCCAGCCTCCCTTTTGCCACGCCGAGGGGGGGAGGGGGGGCTGTGGATGTTGGGGCAGCAAGTGGAGGATACACAGCAGTGCCTCCAGCAAAGTATTTGCCAGGACCTTCACAGCTCATGGGGGGAGGGGGGCCTGAGTTCAAAGGGGGGGGGGAGGAGAGATGCCAAAAGGAAAGTCTACTCCCCCTCCCTCTTCCCAGGCAATGGACCAGCAGGCAGCAAAACACAAGGCAAATTCTGGGCATCGGCATCCCAGAGCAGCGCCCTGCGCGCCAAGTCCGCCAGCAGACACCAAGGAAGGAAGGGTCAGGTGATAGACAGCCCACTGCCACCCTGGCAGCACCCCACCTTATGGACCTGCCAGGGGGTCTCACCCAGACAGCTGCCCGGCCCCTTGACACAGCACAGTGGCCAGCTGCCCCCAAGGTCCACAACTGAGGGTAACCACGCACCTTGGGAGGTGGAGCAGGGCAGGGATCTGGCGGCATACTGTGGCCTCCCTCTCTCCCTGCAGCCTCTCTGTACCGCTTGTGGAGGGTGCATGGCCACGCTGGGCGGGAGCCCTTGGCAAGGCCATGCATCAGAGGCCATCGGGGTTCCCCTGCCGCTGTTCAGTGAAGTCTGGAGTATCCTACAGGTGTGGCCATGCACTGCCCTCATGTTACCGACAGGAAAATAAACAAAATATTTTCCTGAGTCAAGTTACCTGGCTACACTGGCTTCATGCCCGGATGCGGAGACTTGTGTGGTTCAGAAGCCTCTATAAGGCTCACAAAGAACGCTTATGTATGCTTGTGCCAATGATATATGGTTTCCCTCTTCTTTATGCCATTCTAGGATGTAATAAAAGCCCCTTTAGAGTTGAATTTATGATTTTCTTACGGTTTAGGATTATAGTTTGACCAGGTTCTCCAGTTAGTTTAAGGTTCTGTTATTGTTAGGTTTAGGAAAGTCTTGCCTATAAGTATATGTGTTTATCCCTTAAGATTTCCCTAATGTTTAAGTTTAGAAATGTTATTTGTGAAATTCGTGTCTGATGGCCAAAGCAGTGGCCTGAAAGGTTTGATATTAAGGGACAAGGAAGTTGGCTCTGGAATGCAGTTTAGACCAATGCCCAGCCAACTCCTTAACAAGGACAAAGACCCTCTTTGGACTTGTAAATCGAATCTGTTGCCAGCACCCAAAGGTCCCCAGCTGTTGGAAGACATGCAGGGATCACCATTGGACAGTTTGAACTTTTCTTTGTTTCAGCAACGTGAGGCGGGAGCCTCAGGGTATTACTAAAGGAAACAGCCATCTGATAAAGGAATTAGCTGGGTGTGGTAGCAAGCCCACCTGGATGAATGGGCCTTATCTGCTCTCCATTCAGCACCATTGCGAGATCTCGCAGGAAGACGGCTGACAGCGGGGTTTTGTAATCCCATTCAGAAGTTGTAATAGTATCTTGCTTTTGGGTTGTTTGTTCTCCTATTGGTGTTTGGTGAGGGACTTGCTCCCTCACCTCCCATTTCCCTGCCCCTTTGAAGTTTGGGAATAAAAGTTGTTGAACTGCGTTGCAAGACGCAATTCTCTCCTGACCGAGCTGTGACCACCGCTTGCAAATAAAATCCTTTTGCTTTGAAGAACATCAGCTTCCTGCACCTCATTACGTTGCTGATAACACTCACACACGTCTCCAGCTGCTGTGTGCAGCTCATGCAGGGAGCAAGCTTGGCTCGCCTGGGAAGGGGGAGCTCCTCACGGTTGCTCTTGTATGTGGCCGGGCCTCTGGGTCTCGCAGGCTCCTTTCCCAGCACCGCTGGCACCTGATAAGGTGCGCAGTCTGGTGCTGGGAGCAAAAGGATGCCCGGCCAGTGGGGAGAGGGCTGGTTGATTGCACCTGAAGTTGGCATCTTCCGTTATGCTGAGGCTTGTTGGCAGAGGGGGGTGGGGGGAGAGCCCTGAGCCCAGTGGTGGCGAACGTATGGCACGGGGTGCCAGAGGTGGCACTCGGAGGCCTCTCTGTGGGCACGCACAGACAGAGTTCATCATGTGGGGGGCGGAAAATCACTCCCCCCCACACACATCTAGGCTGGCCTGGGCCACTGAGCACGACGTGCGTGCACCACGGTGAGCAGGGAGGACTCGGCTGGCGGGCCTGGTGCCTGTGCTCCAGGTGGCTGCTGTCCGGGGGGCGCAGAGGAGGCAGAGATGCTAGAGAGGCACAGAGTGGTGCGCGCAGGACTTGCTGGAGGCTAGAGCAGGCTGGCCCCTGCTCGAGCGGGTGGGGCGGAGGAAGAGGGAGCCAGCCGTTTTTTGGGGTTGCAATTTGGGCTTGCAATTTGGGTTTGGGTTGCAATTTGGGCACAGGGCACTCGGTCTCGAAAAGGTTCGCCGTCACTGCCTTAGCCCTTCCTGTTGTGTGGGCATCCGCTGCTGCCATCCCCCTGACCACGTGAGCCTGAGCCCCCCACCCCCAGCAGCGCAGTTCGCGGGGCCCCTCATCTGTGGGCCTGGAGGCTGCAGCGCTGCTTCCCCGGCGAGCCAGAATGCACGGCAGCACTTCCCCTCCATAGAGCCCAGTCATGGCTTCAATCCGGGAAGCAACAGGAGACCTCCCCTGCGAAGGAGCCCTGAGGGCCGCGAGGTCGCCAACCTCCAGGGGGTGGCTGCAGAGCTCCTGGGGTGACACGGCTCTTCCAGCAGCTTCTCGTCGGGGATGCCGACGCTGGGCAGGGACATTCCGGGAGATTTGGGGGCCTCCTGGTACGCAACACTGCCAGGCCTCCCGGGAAACCGAGCTCTCTGCGGGCTGGAGCTCAGCGGGGGCTCCGGGAGATCCCCCGGTCCCGCCTGGAAGGTGGCAAGGAACGCGCCTGGAAGGTGCCAGGGAACGCGCCGTATTATGCAAATAACGCCCCGCCCCGCTCTTCGCGATTGGAGGGGCCGCCCGCAGAAGGGGCGGGGAAGGAGGCGTCGAAGAGGCTTCCGGGATGACAGGCCGCCCAGAGAGGACTTTCTGAACCCTTGGGGCCGCTCCTTCCGGCGCGTTTTCCTCTTCCCGGAAGTGTCGTTAGTTCCGCCTTCCCTTCCCCGGAAGTGGCGTCGTGCGCGCGTGACGCTGGAGGTGAGTCAGGGTAAGTGGGCGGACGGCGAGGCGTTTCCGTTTCCGGCGTGGGCGGTGGCGACGGCCGCGGGTGGAAGGCCGGACGGAGGGACCGAGCCAGGCAGGCAGGCAGGCAGGCAGGCAGGCAGGCCCGCCCCAGCCCAGCAGCAGCAGCCCGCCCGCCCGCCCGCCCGTCGCTGCCTCGGTGGGCCGGCCGGCCGGCCGGTGGGTCCCGCGGAGCCGGAGGAGGTGAGCGGCAGGGCAGGAGTGGGGCCCGCGGGGCTGGCTGGGGACCTTCGCCCCCCGCAGCCGGGCTTGGCCGGGAAGCCCCGCCTGGTGCAGCGCGAGGGGGGGGGGTCCCTTGGCCGAGGCCGCCCGCCCGCCCGCCGCCTCCCGTGGCAGAGAGTTCCGCAGAACCACGGCGACCTCCCTCTCGCCGTCACCCCCCCCCCACCGCCAGACTGTCATATTCCAGGGAGGGGGGGGTCTTTGCTGCAGGGCCCCCGCGTTCGGCCTACTGACGTCATCCCTTCGCTTCTAGCCGGTTGTGTCTGGGATGGGCCCCCCAGGAGAAATGGCCGGCGGGCGCAGCAGGGAGGGGCAGACCGGGCGGGGGGCGCTGCCGGGCATGCCCTTTCTCCTCCCCCCCTACTAGCTGTGGAGTGCTACTTCCGCCTGGCGGGGAGAGCCCCCCAGTGACCCCTCCAGGTGGCCTAAGGGAGGGAAGGAGCCCCCCCCCCCCGGGGGAAAGCCACCTGCCCTGACGGGGCTGCCAAGGGTCGGCTGCACTGCTCCCCTGCGGAGGTTGTACGGACAGACCGCGGGAGGGACTGAGAGCCCTTCGGGGGGGGGGCTGCGTGGCCCTGCTCTGGCAGTTCTTGCTTCAGATGCCAGCCATGGACACGGGCAAAACGTTAGGCGCCAGCTGCGCGGTGTGCTGTGCGTTTCCCAGGGGTTGTGTGGCCGCGTTCCAGCAGCGTTTTCTCCCGACGTTTCACCTGCATCTGTGGCTGGCAGCATCTGCAGAGGATCTTTGTGCTACTGCAACACGGCCATACAATCCAGGAAACCCACAACCCTCTAGTCATTCTGGCCAAGAAAGCCTCCGTCTGTGCCTGCAGATTCCAGCACGAAATAACCAGGAGCAAAAACATACATCCAGCAGCCGGTTGATTCCACCCGTGAAAGCCTTCAGCTGCATGAACGGGGTTATCAAGCACAGTCCTCCCGTACCTTTCCCATCTTCAGAGTTAGGAGAGTCGTGTCTGAGTCCAGTTTTCTGCACATGCTTTGCACTCTCCCCTCGAGCCCTGACTTGGCCACTTCACCAGAAGGTCTGGATCGACGGGCAGAACTCCAGCGCCCTCCGAGTGTAGAGGCCCGGGACTGTGGGGGCCCCGTTTGTGAGTGGCCGTGCATAAAAGCCAGCCTGGCCCGGGACTGGATGCTCTCTCCTTCTACCTTTGTGTAGTTAACTGGTTGGGTCGTGAGCCGCGTCCCCAGAAGAGTAACGGGTGCTCTCCTTCTGCACCCTACATGACTTATAAAGATGTGAAAGGCTTTTGCTCGGCTCTCCGTGAAGCTGTGCTTCCTGAGTGTCCAATAGCGCATGTCAGACAGACCCTGGGGGTGGCCCTCTTCCTGGCTGGTTGGCCGCAGGGCCAGTGGGCCGTCTTACTCTGCCACTGTACTTTCTGCGCTTTCTTTCGGTCACAGTGCTAAGCTGGGCAGGGGAGCCAGCACTAAATGCCCCATTTGCAGCCTGTGGTTAGAAGTTGACTGGTGTGTAATTACAGCCATTGATAGCGGTGGAGCCCCTTGGCACGGGGAGGTGGCTTCACAGGGTGGAAGAGTCTTCGCAAGGATGAGCGGCTGGAGTGATGTGTGTGGTGACTTCCTCTTGACAGGTAATTGTGCCTTTTCTCTCCCTCCCCGCTTTAGCAGCAGGAGGAAGATGAAGGCCGGCTGCAGCATTGTGGAGAAGCCGGAAGGAGGAGGAGGAGGAGGAGGAGGTGAGGCCGAGCCCTCTGTTCTCATCCCCTCTGGCCCTGATTCTTCTGAACGTGACACCCGGCAGAGCAAAGTCCCCCTGAAGGGCTGCTTTTCCCCTTGGGAGGCCCTGGCTCAGCCCTCCGTGTTGCTTCTGGGGCTCTTCCAGGCAGGGCCGAGAATGGGTGAGGCAGGCAGCGTAGTGCCCGGACGATGGGCTGACCCCCAGAGAAGGACACCAGGCCCCTTGACGCTTCTGCTAAGCAGGGGGACAGGCCTAAACAGCCTGAGGCCAAGAGAATATGACCCCGGGGGTGGGGGTGGGCAGGTGTATCTTGCAGAGACCCGGGGCTGGCAGGCGTGGCTGTCATTCATTGCCAGGTGCTTTGAAGAGTGTGGGTTGCGGGGCGGTCTTTGCGCAATCCCTGAGGGATCAGTTAGTCTTCCTAAGGGTCATGTTCAGTTTTTTACATTGAACCCTCCGCAGGCCTTGGGATCTGGGGTGGTTTTCCTCATGAGAAAGTGGGCGAATAGGTCTTGCTCTCCCTCTGGCTGGCTCTAAAAAGACAGGCCCAAAATGCCCTGCAAAAAGTGCTGCCAAGCAGGGGAGGGTGGTGAAGTGGTCTTGTGTTGGGGCTGCCCACTCGCCGCCCCCCCCCCCAGGACGCCAGAGTTCAGGAAGGGCTTGTCCGGAGTGGGGGGGGGGGGGGGCTGCTTGCCGCCTTCTAACAGCTCCCTGTCTGGCGTTGGGCTCTGCAGGCTACCACTTTCCCGACTGGGCCTACAAGACGGAGTCCAGCCCCGGCTCCCGCCAGATCCAGCTCTGGCACTTCATTCTGGAGCTGCTGCAGAAGGAGGAGTTCCGTCACGTCATCGCCTGGCAGCAGGGCGAATACGGGGAGTTTGTGATCAAGGACCCCGATGAGGTGGCGCGGCTGTGGGGCAGGAGGAAGTGCAAGCCCCAGATGAACTACGACAAGCTCAGCCGGGCCCTCAGGTCAGCAGGGCTGGCAGTGCTAGAAGGTGGCTGGGAGGGGCGGTGGGGGGGAGCTTGTGGGTGTCTTGAATGGAGCCCCTTGGCTTGGGTGATGCCCTCCAGGCGGGCCTTGTCAGTGGGTGTAGCCATCCTCGTTGCTGGCAGGCTGTGGGGGGGATTCTGTCCTGGTCCCTGGCAGTCCGGCCTGCCTTGTGATTCATGTGGCTCAGGGGTCTGCAACCTGCGGCTCTCCAGATGTTCATGGACTACAATTCCCATCAGGCTGAGTAAGAATTGTGAATCCTCAGGCTATCTGAAAAGCAAAAGGTTGCAGACCCCTGATGTGGCTGAAGTCCTGCCATCTAAAGTATGTGGGCTGGAATCACGTGCTCACATTTCTGGAACCAAGAACCGTGTGTGTTTGGTGGAACTGGTCTCTGAGCAATGAAGCAGCTGGATTTCCAGGGACGTTTCCCCGGTGCTGCTCCCTCCCCCGAGCACTCTTTCGATCTTGGGTGGTGGGGATGAGAGTCTTCATTTAGCCAGTTCCTCATACCTGGTAAGGGAAGAACCGTTGATCTTTACGAAGGTCAGACAACTGGATTTACCTTGATGAGCTGTTGGTTTTCCTGGACTTAATTCCATTATTGTGGAAGCCATGTTAATAATGGCAGTTTGCTGCTTGGACACACGTGCACTAGAAGTCCTCTGTTTAGTGGGTGGATGTCAGCTTTGCCACGGGGTCTTTCCTGGCTTTTCATAGACAACACTTCAGGGGTGGTCTGGGTGGTCTCTGCTGCTCGGCTGCCTACCCAAAGGTGTTCTGTTGCCCTGAGATGTTAGCCACAGTATCCAGGCTCGTGCGTGTCATGCTTTTGACTCTGTCTTGGCCCAGACAATCGTGCTGTGGCTGTTCCTAGATTCACCAGACCTTTGTCTGGCCTCCAACACCCTGCCTGTCGCAAGAACTCTTTCGCTGGCCAAGTGCATGGGGCTCTTAAGCCGAGAGCACCAACGGGCAAGGGGTTTGGTTTCTCCTGCCGGGTCCTGGCTGAGAAACCAGCTGGCTGCTTTGGGCCCTCTGAGCCTCTGGCTGGCCCAGGCCGGCAAGGCAGCGCTTGTGGTAGTTTACAGAACGGAAGAGGAAGGAAGTAACGTATTGGCCAGTGCATATGTGCTGGTGGATTCCTGGGAAGGGAAGCGAAGTCCTGAGCCAGTTTTTCTTCAGTTCTGCTGAGGGTGGCAGGAGGGAGATGAGTCAGCGGGGCTTTCCCTGGGCTTCCCTCTCCTCACGCTGCTGCCCGATCCTGTTCCAGCTGAGACTAGCCTGAGTTGTTGGACACGTGCGGTCTCTGTCTTTTGTTCTGCAGATACTACTACAACAAGCGCATCCTGCACAAGACCAAGGGGAAGAGGTTCACGTACAAGTTCAACTTCAATAAGCTGGTGATGCCCAATTACCCCTTCATCAACATCCGGCCCAACGGTGAGTGGAGGAGGGGCAGTGGCCGTGTGGGGCTGTGGTCGGGGGCCGGGGGGGGTCTCCTTGGGACGTACGTGGGAGGTCTGGGCTTGCTCAAACGCAGCGCAGGAAGTGTGGGAGAAAGCTTCCAAACACTTTATGCCAGGGCTGAACTTTGTAGCATTTGCATCGGGTTCGGTTCCATTTGCTGCTTGTTGCGTAACCCTCGGTGACTAATCCAGGTCAGGCACTTATCATCTTAAACGCAACACCCGTGGCGTAAAATCGGAAGAAGCGAGGCTGCCAGCTCTTCCTTTAAAAAAAAAAATATTGTATTGCTTGAATTATTTCATTATGTATTTGTACACTTTGTCTTACATTTTCAAACAATACATTTCCCCCCTTTTTCTCCCTCCCCCTATAATATCTTCTTTACATTTTTGTTTTACACAAACAGCAGTAAGTTCATTCTTTGTTGTCTCTTCTCCCGTATTTCTTCAGTGACTCCAGCTTCTTTCATCCAGTCCACTTATATTGTCCATATCTCCAGAATTTCGCTCTGTTTCTCTTCCCACAGTTCATTTTTTGATACTATATCGAAAATATCCAGTGTCACTTGTTCCCAAATATATTCCAGCCATTTTTGGATTGTCCATTTTTCCTTTCCTTTCCAACCCAATGCTGTTGTTCGTGTGGATTTCCTAAGATGCTCTTTTGTTGATCGTGTGCGTTCCCATCTAAACTGACTGTTCCTTTGTGCCCCTTTCAGGGGACGCCTGTCTCACAGCAGCAGGACTGACCCTCTTGCTTTTGGGGGGGGGGAGGGTGTATGCAGGGGCTCTGCACAAACACTGTGCAGGTGTGATCCCAAGGAAGGCCCCACCCACCCAAACACGCAGGTGGAGAGGCACTGGTGGAGAGCCGCGTTCCATTTTCTTCTGGAGCTGCTTCTGCAGCTGCCATGCCTGCTGGCCTCTGCTGACCCCCCACCCCCCGGTTTCCCAAGGGCTGGAGTTTGTGGCAGGTTGGAGGGTGGGGCTGGGCTCAAGAGAGGCCTCTTGATTTCCTTGCTGGTGCTTTGGGCTGGGCAGGGAGCTGCTGGGGGGAAACCTCAGCAGGTGTCATCTGAGTGCGTTCCTGTCTGCCCTACGGCCGAAGGGTGAGCGGAGCAGGGAGTTCTCCAGGGGAGGTGGGGGGGGGTCCAGTTTTTGTGAGGAAGGGGAGGCTCTTGGGGGCACGGGCCATGTCTGTCTGTCGTCTGCAGCAGATTTCCAGAGGCATCTTGCCTTTCAGATCTCTGGTGAGCTTGAAGTGCAGGTTTGAAAGGGTTTGTCTTTCTTTGCTCTCGCGCCAAACATCCATTCCTGGAAACCGGAGCCCAGGGGGTCTTGCCTCGGCCTGGGTGTGGACTGCTGAGCTAGATTTCCCCTCTTGGCTCTGCAGAAGGGCACCCTGGCCACGGAGCCAGGCAGCTGCACGTTCCTAAGGCTAGAGTTGCCCATGCGGATTCCCGCAACAAGTCTGGGCAGTTTTCTGCCAGTGACTCTTCCTCTCTTCCTGCTGGCAGGCACTCCCTGGGTCAGGTGTGGAGAGGAGAGCGGAGTGCCAAAGAGCCCCAGAGTGCCTCTCTGGGATGACAGCTTGTTTTCTTTCCTCCTGCCGGGAGAGAGGGGTGGAGGCCGACCCATCTAACCTGTTCTGGGGAAGCATCAGCCGCAAGGCCTGCTCTTCGGTCACACCCACGGACGTGTCTGAAGCAAGACCCTGCCTGGCCTGTGGCGCTCAACTGGCACAGGGCTCTGCCAGGCTGCTTTCGTTAAGCTTTGGGAAGGATAGCCGGGTGTATCGGGAGGGGTGAGAGTGACTCACCTCTCCTTTGTGCCCCCTCCCTTAGTCCCACTCCTCACTGATCTTGCAGAAGGACTCAACTCTGCTGGGCGCCGGTGATGCCATTTTTGTCATTTATTATTTCACAGAATTTAATCTATTTTGACCGTTCTTGATTTTAAAAGTATATTTGGCTCGTCATCACCCACCAAGCCCGGCTGCAGAGGAGGCGGTTGGGAAATAATCTAAACAGAAATGTGGGATCCCTGAGATTTTTGTCTGAAGCTGGTGGGGGCTCCTTGGAAGAGGGGCTGGCTGTGGCAGAAAAGGTCTGGGGCAGCAGCCGCCTCTGTGGATTATTCGAGAGGGCTTTTTTATGCAGGAGATGGATTTGCACTGAACCAGATGATCCCCAAAGGTTCTTGGACAGGCTGCTGGGATCTGTAGTCTATACTATTGTGCGTACTTTGGTGTCAGTCGGATCCTGCTACGTAATCTTCATTCAATTAGTCGTGTTCACGCTCACGTGTGGGTTAAGTGCCAGCAGGTTGCTTCCGAGACGTGGCAGCCCTCCGAAATGTGCTGTCGTCAGCAGCCTTGCAGGCAGAGGGTCGTGGCTTCCTGCATGGGGTCAGCCCATCGCCTACGGGGTCTTCACCTTTTCCTTGCGGCGGCATCTTTCCCAGTGACTCTTCTTGTTATGTGGCCAAAATGCGACAGCCTCAGTTTAGCCATTTCAGCTTCTAGATACCCACTGATTTGGGGTTTCTGGGGCAGTTCACGGTATCCACGGCGCTCCCCTCCAATGTCACGTTTCAAAGGAATTTACTTTCTTCCTGCCAGCTTTCTTCATTGTCCACCTTTCACAGCCATTCATAGCAGTGGGGAATAGGATGGCATGAATTAACTTGGTTGGCAGTGACACATCCTTACACTTAAGGCTCCTTCACGGCCGCCCTTCCCAGTCTGGTTCCTGGGTTGCAGCCTCTCCCTTTCCGTTGATGATGGAGCCAAGGAGTCAGAAGTCCTCACCAGTTTCCTCCTTGTCCACCCTAAAGCCGAGTGATTCCCCAACAGTCACAACTTTTGTCTTTTTGATGTTCAGCCATCGCCCTGCTTCTGCTTTAAGTTCCACCAGTAGTCGTTCCTTTGCTATTTTCTGCCAGTAATGTGGTATCCTCTGCATATCTCAGATTGCTAATATTCCCTCAATTTTCACTCTACCTTCATCTAAATCTAATCTAGCATTTATTATGACATGTCCTGCATAAAGATTGAAGAGAAAGAGAGATAAAATACATCCTTGTCTTTACCAGCTGTTTCTCCGACTGTTGTCCTTACAGTTGCTTCTTGTCCAGAGTACAGGTCGTGCATCAAAACAGTCAGATGCCGTGGCACCCCCATTTCCTTTGATGCCACAGCTTTTCCAGATCTACACAGGCAAAAGCTTTGCATTAATCTGTGAAACAGAAGCTGATTTTCCTCTGAAATTTTCTCGTGTTCTCCAGTAACAAATGTAAATTAGCAATATGACCTCTAGTGCCTCCTCCTTTTCTGAATCCAGCTTGCACATCAGGCATTTCTTGTTCCATATATGATAACAGTCTTTGCTGTAGGATTACTCATATGATTAATTAATATGATGGCCCTTTCTCTCCCGATAGTTGCTGCAGTCTTTGATGTCTCCTTTTTTTCAGAATTGGAATGTGAATTGGCAGTTTCCAGTCTGTTGGCCATTGTTTTGTTTTCCATGTTTGTTGCCATATGCTTATCAAGATTCTGGTTTTTAGATTTCTGATGGATTTTGTGTCCCAAATCCTATCTCTTAGTGTGTTGAATGTCTCATCCATCCATCACCTTGAGTCCCAGTGAGAAAGGTGAACAATGAATAATGTAAATAAAAGCAATAGAAATTGCTGGGTCAGCAGCAGAGTGCCCCTAGGGCAGGAGTGGGCAACCTAGGGTGCTCCAGATGTTCATGGACTACAATTCCCATCAGCCCCTGCCAGCATGGCCAGTTGGCAGGATCTGATGGGAATTGTAGTCCAAGAACATCTGTAGTGCCATAGGTTGTCCCCCCCTACTTAGAGCGTGTTGGTTGGGGATTGTTTAGCAGTCAGAGCAGTGTGGAAAATGATTCTTAAAAAGAGAAAGCGCGGGAAGCCCTGAAGGGGGGCCCAGCAGAAATAAGCAGTGGTCACTTTCCAGCTTTTTCTCTGAGCGCTGGCTGAGCATCACAGCCAGGCCCCGGCTCAACTCTCAGGCCCTGGTGCTGACTCCCCCCTCCCCCCCAGCTTTCGCATAAGCTTTCCTCTATTCTCATTTGTTTAAAGCATTTGTAGGAACTCAAGGTAACTAACTTATGATGGAAAAAAATACATAAGAATCTCTAAGAGCAGCAGTGGCGTAGTGGCTAAGAGCAGGCGCGCTCTAATCCATAGGAACCGGGCTTGATTCCCCGCTCTGCCGCTTGAGCTGTGGAGGCTTATCTGGGGAATTCAGATTAGCCTGTGCATGACCAACACATGCCAGCTGGGTGACCTTGGGCTAGTCACAGTTCTTCCGAGCTCTCTCAGCCTCTCAGTTCTCACAGGGTGTTTGTTGTGAGGGGGGAAGGGAAAGGAGATTGTCAGCCCCTTTGAGTCTCCTTGCAGGGGAGAAAGGGGGGATATAAATCCAACTCTTCTTATTATTATTTGAAATAATTTAAAATGGCCCGTAGGGAAAAGAACTAGTCAGTTGGCTCCTGAAGATAGAGGGGGGTGGGGGGCTGGGTGCACCTCACTGGGAATGTGTCTCAAGAACCGGGGGGGGGGGGCTGCACCTGAAAAGGCCGCCTGTCACGTGCCCCCCTCCCAACTAGCTTCTTTGGTCAGTGGGACAGTCGGTGGAGCCCTTCCCTGTGATCCCAGTTTCTAGGCAGGGGACACCCGGGTCCTAAGTCAAGTAGGCTCTGGGGCAGTGATGGCGAACCTTTTCGAGACCGAGGACCCAAATTGCAACTCAAAATCCACTTATTTATTGCAAAGTACCAACATAGCAATTTAACCTGAATACTGAGGATTTAGTTTAGAAAAAACAGTTTGCTTCAAGGCATGCGTTACTCGGGAGTAAATTTGGCGAAGCAACTGTACAATGCATCGAACGGGTGAATCACAACACTAGGAGGGTTTATTCAGAAGCAAGGCCAGCCTAGATATGTGTGGGGGTGGGGGTGACCCCTTGCTTGCGAGGGGCCGCAGCACTGAAGGAAGCCAAGATGCGACTTGCCTTTGCATGCCGGGGCCTTCTCTTGCACCTCGTCTTCCTCTTGCATCACTGGCACGACACGCACGCGCCCGGTTTCCAGAGTGGGCCTCTGTTCCTGACGCCGGTCTCCTGTTTCCTCCTCTCCCTGCAGGTGCCGTCCCGCAGAGCGCCCCTCCAGCCCCGACGGCTTCCTCCCGCTTCCACTTCCCTCCGCTGGACAGCCACTCCCCCACCGAAGACCCCCAGCCGAACCGCTTCTCAGCCCGGTCCCTGGTGCCGCCCGGCCGGGAGTCCCTCAAGAACGGCAGCCTCGGGGAGAAGTCGTCTCCGGGGCCGGAGCTGGACGGCAGCTCTCCCGACTGGAGGCCCGGGGTGGACGTCCTGCCCTCTCGCAGCCCGGCCTCCGGCATGGGTGGGGCCGGCCCCCCGAAACGCAAGCCGGACCTGGTGCTTCCCCTCTTCAGCCGGCCGGGGCTGTACCCGGACTCCCACAGCCCTTTCGCCCTCTCCCCCCTGCCGGCCCGCGGAGGCGTCTTGAACATCCCGCTCTCCCCGGCCTTGTCCCTGACGCCCACCCTCTTCTCGTACAGCCCCTCCCCCGGCATGAGCCCCTTTCCAGGCAGCAGCTGCTTCTCCTTCAACCCGGAGGAGATGAAGCACTACCTCCACTCGCAGGCCTGCTCCGTGTTCAACTACCACCTGAGCCCCAGGACTTTCCCTCGCTACCCAGGGCTGCTGATCCCGCCCCTGCAGCACCCCCTCCACCACCCCCAGGGGCCTCCTGAGGATCAGCCCCCGTTCCCCATCAAGCTGCAGCCCCCGCCCGTTGGGCGCAAGAACCGAGAGCGGCTGGGGAGTGGCGGAGGGGCGGGGGCTCTGCAGGCACCGCCCCCCTTGTCTCCTCAAGTGAAGATGGAGCCCGTTCTGGACAAGGAAGCGGAGAGCGGAGATTCCCCCGAGCAGAAGGACCAGGGGGCCAAGGAGGACGGGGCCAGCCAGGAGCTGGGGAGGGCCCTGTTTGCCAGGCCGGTGGCCCCCTCTTGGCCCGTGGCGCCCTCCTCCCCAGCGCCCCCGCCTGCAGCAGCCGCAGCGGAAAAGCCCAGGCCGGAGGAAGGAAGGGGCGAGAGAAGCCCCCTGGAGCCGGCGGGCGACCTGAGCGCTCAGGAGAAGAGGGAGGATGCGGCCATGCCTCCCAAGCTGCGTCTCAAGCGCCGCTGGCACGGCGACCGACAAGCGGACCTCCGGGAAGAGAGCTGGGGCCGGAAGCCCCTCTGGGGGGACAGTCCCCTGGGCGGCCCGCACAGCCTGGTCGCCCCCAAGGCCGTTGCAGCTGCCGCCACCGCAGTGGCTGATGCCTAGAGCGGCCCGTGGCGAGCGAGTTTCCCGGGGGTTCTAATGTAGCAGAGTTTGCCTAGTGGGGGGTGGAGGGGAGGGGGCTGGAGGTGGTTCCGTGTGTGTTTGCTCAGAGAACAGGCCCAGCTTGTCAGGTTCTAGGGTTGGGGGGGGGACACTTGCCTGTTCCGTTTCTGCAGGGCCTGCCTCTCTAGCTGCCGCCGAGGTGAGCAGACGCTCCCACGTTGCTTTTGTTCTCTGCCGTTTCTAGAAGCCGGATCCGGTCTGAATGTAGATAGTTCTTTTCTATGGAGTCAGGTGACAACACAGAAGGACTTCACAACCGAAACGTGTCCCCCGTCCAAACAGGAAGGGGCTTTGTTGGGCGGGGGGGTTCCGGGACGTTGCACTGTGTCTTGACGTTTTAAAAAGCCGAGATTGCCGGCGGACGGCGCAAACCAACCAAGAAAGTGGCCGTGGGCTGGGGGGACGGGGGGGCGCTCCGCACGCTTGGTGGCTGTCGGGGGGTGGGCTTTGCAACCTAAGTGTTACTTCTAGGGAGGGGGAGGGGGGAGGGAGGGAGTGATCTCGTGGCCACACTTCAAATGACCTTCTTGAAATCTTGGAGAAGCCATGACAGGCTGCTGCAGAATCTTTTCAGGGAAGAGGGAGGAATGTGGGTGTGGAACCAATCCGGATGCCTTTAGTCAGAGCCCTTCTTGTTCTCGTGGATGGGGCTGGGGGAAGCGTGGGGGCAGGGAGGGGGCTGGATGCCAGAGGCTGGGGGGGGGGAGCGGCTCCTTCCTCCCTGCGAGTCAAATTCCCTGCTGGAGACGGCAGACTTTGCTCGCGTGAGGGTGGGGAGACGAGCTGTGGGAAGGGGGGGACCTCTGCCCGGCTGAATGGGGCAAGGGGGAGCAGGTGCCTCCGTCACTTATGAATGTGCAGGAAGGGGGTGGGGGCAGCACAGGAGCACATGCAGAAGTCGCTCCCCCCCCCCCCACTGCTCCTGAGGAGGGCTGGCTTGGGCGCTCCGAGGGGGACGCGGAGAAGCCCGGTTCTCGTCCTGCCACGCCAGAGCTCTCTTCCTCATAGCTTTCTTGGAAAGCCCCCGGAGGTGAGAACGTGGCTCGCTGGGCAAGGTGTGCTGAGGATTCCAGCAGTATTCAAGTGGTGGCCCGCCAGCCACGGAGCGGGCAGAGAAATAGCGTGGACACTGGCACGGCCTCCCTGGCTGATCAGCTGTGGGAATGGTTGGTGTGGGTTTCACGGGGGGCTGCGTGGCCGTGGTCTGCAGCCCGGAAAACCCACCACAACCAGTTGAATCCGGCCGTGAAACCCTTCGACACAAGGCAGCCGTGGGAGTCTTCGCGGAGGCTCCCGTGAGCAAGCCCAGCTGGACTCCCCTGCCCGGTCAGTCACGTTCCTCTCCGAGGTGCCTCTTCGCAAGGAGAGTTTCATGGGGCGGCTGTGGGTGAGCTGGATTCACGTCCTTTAGTGCTTTGGAGGCCAACCAGATTGTGGAGGTGGGAGCTCTCAAAGGTCAAAGCCCTCCTTGCCAGATGCCCGAGGGAGGGAGAGGGCCTTGCCGCTTGGGGGCTTGCATGCTGAGCATCTGCACGGTGCTCCTGGCCTTGAATGCAGCTCCTCTTCACAAAGGACGCACGGGTTGCTCCTCTGAAGCTGAGGCCACCACAGGCAGCGAAGTGAAATGACCGCAGGTGTGTTGGGGAGAGGAAGGGCAGGGAAGGTGTGTGACGGGGTCAGAGGGGAGCTGCCGTCCTCAGCTCAGAGTGCTGTGGTGAGCCAGAGACGCGGGTGCCCTTTAGGGCGCTCGGCTGGCCCCGCAGGGGCTTCTGTCCTCCCCGGCCTTGAGCTTGGGCCACCAGCCTTCGAGAGAGCGCTCTGGTCCGGGGGCTGGGGGCGGAGGGTCCGTGGCGGTCGGCTGGGGGGAGGGAGGGGGCTCTGACTCAGGAATTGAAACACGAGGCCTTTGCAGATTAGTCAATGCACATCTTGCTGTCCATCAAACCCAAGTGCCAGGAGGGGGGGCGGGGGGGCTCTGGTTTTGCGTGGAGAGCGGGTGTTGCCGGCAGAGCCCCTTCGCTCCCTCCTGAGGACACGACGGTCGTGGGGAGTTTTCCTTTGGTCTGGGCTCTTTATCAGATAGCCATTGCACTTCAGTGTGAGAATTCCTCGTTCAGGGATAAAAGGACTCAGGTTTGGAGGGCGACGAACCCGAGACCCCGGGGGGGGGGGCGTTGGCGCTGCCTTCTCGGGGGTGGGGGTCAGCAGGTCCCCAGAAGCAGCTCTGCCTCCCTCTCAGCTGGCTCAGGAAGCCACCCCTTGCTTTGCCGGGGGGGGGCGGGGGCGGGGGCGCAGGGGGTGTATTCTTCCTAGCAGGAAATGAAGCCAGTGGTGAGCTTAGCAAAGAACCTGTTCCTTGTGCCAAATATTTACAGCCAGTGGAGTGTGAGTGGTTGAAATTCCACTTATGACTAATCAGGAGCATAATTCGTATTGTACTTTTTGATTTGCTAGCCATAGAAAACAAAAACTTGAAGCCACGCCCACCAGCCACGCCCTCCCGGCCGAGGGTCGGGGAGCTCTTCGTATTCCCCCCACTTCGAGGGTCTGGCTGCCCTTGGGCTTGGAGCCCTCTTGCTGTGGCCGCTGCCCAGACTCCCCTTTGGATGGGAGGACGGTGTCCCTTCGGCACAGCGAGTGACCGGACGCCAAAGAGGAGTGGGAGAGACCCAGGCTCCTGGGGTTGGTGGGGCCCCCCCCCAGGAGGTAGCGTCCTCTTCTGCCCCCTCCCCTGCCTGCCCCGGGTGCGTTCCCATATTGCCGTGTTCGAAGGCGTGTGGTTTCTTTATTCCATGCATTGTTTTGCTTTTTGAAAAAAGTAACTCCTTTTCCTTCGGTCTTGCGGATCTTGGTGGGTTTTCACAAGAGCGATTTCTTTGGTTTGGTATACTTTCGATTAGGTTTCTTTTTCGATTGTTCGGTTTTAGCGTGTTAAAGTGACGCAGTAGTTACTGACTTTTCCTTCGTCACTCTTCATGGGACGAGGTCCCTTCTTGACGAAGCTCCGGCTCTCAGCAGGGACAGCTCGCCCGGACGGCTGCTCTTCGCTTGAGGTATTTGTCCGTGTAAAGCAGGATTAAAATTGTGTGTAAAAAAAAGTAAGTAGTCCTCATGCTTTTGTGCAGTGCCTTTAGACGTTCCACTTTCTATAAAGTCTTCAAAAAAAAAAGTTTGCGTATATATTATATATATGATGTAATGTTATAGAGATATATGTATAATATACATATTTTTCCAGGGGTATCTGATAGCTCTGTATTTTGGTATGAAAGTTGATATGAAAAGTATTTTACCTCAAATTAAGAAGTTAAATAAACCTTTTAAATAACCCTCCCAGGCTGCTTTGGGGTTTTTGGCTTTGGTGACCTGGCTGCATCTACTGGCGTAGAGTCAAGGGGGGCACCGGGGTGGGGGGGTCAGCAGCCACCAGGCACAGCTCCGGCAGGTCCCTGGGAGAGCCGTCACAAACCCTGCGGCAGGCGAGTCTGCGTGTGTGCGTGGCATACTGGTGGCTAACCCATGGTGCTCCAGATGGTCATGGACCATACTGGCAGGGGCTGATGGGAATTGTAGTCCATGACCATCTGGAGCGCCATGGGTTGGCCACCCCTGGTGTAGCACATTGTCCGTTATGGAAGAAGACCAAATGTGTTCACAATGTTACGATGTACTTCCTGTATGCTCATCTATTCTCCCCAGTGGGGAACCAAAGTGGTTGGGCTTACAGCACTCCGCCTTTCTCACAACAACCCAGCGAGGTAGGTTGGGCAGAGTGTGTGACTAGCCCGTGATCACCTAGCAAGTTTCCACAGCAGAAATGGGGCTTTGGAGCAAGCTCCGAGATCTTGTTCTGACACTATAACCACCATGCACATGCTGCCACAGGAGGTGGTGATGGCCGCTCACCTGGATAGCTTTAAAAGGGGCTTGGACAGATTGATGGAGGAGAAGTCGATCTCTGGCTACCAGTCTTGACCCTCCTTGATCTGAGATTGCAAATGCCTTAGCAGACCTGGTGATCGGGAGCAGCAGCAGCAGAAGGCCATTGCTTTCACATCCTGCAGGTGAGCTCCCAAAGGCACCTGGTGGGCCACTGCGAGTAGCAGAGAGCTGGACTAGACGGACTCTGGTCTGATCCAGCAGGCTCTATGTTCTTATGCGCTGCTGTATCTCAGAGCAGTCTTCATCAGTGGTCAACCATACAAAAACTTTCTCAAAGTTACAGCCAATTTCTATGTCAAAATGCATGTAAAACATACAAATCGTTGCTCACAGTATCCCTCAAATTAAATCATCAGTAATATGAATTTTGCCTAAAAATAAATTCCATTTATGGAGTGCTGTGGGTTTTCCGGGCTGTATGGCCGTGTTCCAGTAGCCTTTTCTCCTGACGTTTCGCCTGCATCTGTGGCTGGCATCTTCAAGAGCATCTTCAAGGCATCTTCAAGATGCCAGCTACAGATGCAGGCAAAACGTCAGGAGAAAAGGCTACTGGAACATGGCCACACAACCCCTGGGAAACCCACAGCACTCCAGTGATTCCGGCTGTGACAATAAATTCCATTTCGCTTATGGGGGAATGGTGATGGGAGCTGGAAGATCCTGCCAGTGGGGACAACCCAGCCCCAAAGAGTGGTGGTGTGGAGGAAACATTGGTGGGAAAGGAGATGTGAGTAGGGCCACACAGAAGAGCCATAGGAGGAAACCCCAAGATAAACTCTCACCCTTAGGGAAATGGGAAGCAGGTGCCTGCATGCTAGTGCTGGAAGTCTCTGAGCCAAGACGGTGCAGCTGAGGGGCTTCCTGCACAATGAGGCTGTAGGGGTAGGGGTGTCTCTGAAATACAGTAGGATGGGGAAGACCCATGAGACGCCGTCGTGCCTGTTTGGCAACTCTGTAGATAGGGCGAGGAGCGATGGGTTGGGGGTGGTGTTGCTCTGTCATTGAGCCAATCTAGAAAATATGAGGGGAAGAAATCCCCCGTGGACTTGCTGTGGTTGGCGATGCCAGGCCTGAAGGATCCCCTAAAAGGGGAGATAGTTTCAGAGGGTAGCCGTGTTGGGTTGCAGCTGAACACAGCTCTATTTGAGAAGAACGAGACTTTCTTGGACACTTCAGCGCATGAAGAAGAGCGAGACTTTCCTGGACAGAACGGAGCAGACGGTCCTGGGTGGAGAACCCCCCGGGGACATCTCTGAGGAGGACGGCAGCTCTCGTACAGAGCAGGTGGGCAACTGGAGAAATGTCGCCCACAGAAGCAGAAGGACCAGGGAGCGTTCTGTGAACTTGAAGCTACGGGATCATTTTGGGGTTCTCTCCCATCTCGATGAGGAGAAGGACCAGGCGCAGGAGGAACGGAGTCAGCTCTCAGAGGATGCACAAGGGACAGAAGGTTCGACCCATGAAGCGTCACCTGCAGAACCCCAGAGGACACGTGTGGTGGTGGGGGGAGGGGGCTCCCAGCGAAGTGGGGCAGAAGCTGCAGTTTGCAGGCCTGGCAAGATGCATCGAGGGGTGGGCTGACTCCCTGGGGCAAAAATCTGCGATGTCTCCGAGAGGCTGAGAAGACTCGTCCCGCCCACTGACCGTTGTTGTCCCTTTGAATCCACGTCGGAACAAATGACACCGATAGACGGAGCTTTTGGGACATCAGAAAGGATTTTGAGGCTCTCGGAAGGAAGCTGGGTAAAAATTAAGGGGGAGAAAAGCAACCGAGATATCTCTGTGGAGGTTTATTATAGACACATACACACACTCCGCCAAACTGAAGAGTTGGATGATGCCTTCCTGGAGCAGGTGACCAAACTTTCACAAAGAAGATAAATAGTAGTAATGGGAGATTTCAATTATCCGGATATTTGCTGGGAATCAAACTCTTCCATGACGATCAAGTCCAACAGATTTCTCACTTGCCTTGCAGACAATTTCATGGCCCGGAAGGTGGAAGAAGCAACGAGGGGAACAGCTATTTTAGATCTGCTCCTAACCAATAATGATCTGATTAGGTGGGAGTGACCACGTTCTCCTGGAGTTTGTTATACATTGGAAAGGGGATGCTAAGCATAGTCATACACACATTCTAGATTTTAAGAAAGCAGATTTCAGTAAGCTTAGGAATCTACTGGGTGCGATCCCATGGTCAAAAATGCTAAAAGAGAAAGGAGTACAAGGTGGATGGGAGTTTCTTAAAAGTGAGATCTTGAAGGCACACTTTCAAACAGTTCCAATGAGGAGAAAAAATGGGAGGTGTCTAAAGAAACCAGGATGGATGTCTAAAGAAATCTCAAGTGAGCAAAGATATAAAAGAGACATTTACAAGGAATGGAAACGGGGGGAAATTACTAAAGAGGAATTCAAACAAATACCCAAGACATGTAGGGAGAAAGTCAGAAAAGCTAAAGCTCACAATGAGCTCAGACTTCAGAAAGATGTTAAAAACAATAAAAAGGACCTTTTTGGGTTATATCCGTAGCAAAAGGAAGAAAAAGTATATGATAGGGTCACTGCATGGAGAAGATGGCAAAATGCTAACGGGACTTAGAAAAGGCAGAACTACTCAACACCTTCTTTGCCTCAGTCTTTTCCCAAAAAGAAAAATGGTGCTCAACGGGGAGGGGGGGGGGGGAATAGAACAGAAGAAACAATAGGGGCAACTCAGCACAGAATAAATAAAGAGGTGGTATTGGAATATCTGGCTACCTTAAATGAATTAAAATCTCCAGGCCCTGATGAGCTACATCCCAGAGTATTTAAAGAACTGACAGAGATAATCTCAGAACCGCTTGCTATAACCTTTGAGAACTCCTGGAGAACAGGAGAAGTCCCAGTGGACTGGAGGGGAGTTAATGTTGTCTTCAAAAAGGGGAAAAAAGAGGACCCAAACAACTGCCTCCTGGTCAGCCTGACATAAATACCAGGAAAGATCCTGGAGCAGATCATTAAGGAGACAGTCTGAAAGCACTTGGAAGGGAATAATGTGATCACTGAAAATCAACATGGGTTCCTCAAAACCAAACTTATCTCTTTTTTTAATAGAGTGACAAACTTGGTAGATGAAGGGAATGCTGTGGGCGCGGCATACCTTGATTTTAGTAAGGCCTTTGACAAGGTGCCTCATGATATTCTTGCAGGTAAGCTGGAAAGATGTGGACTAGACAATGCAACTGTTAGATGGATTTGTAGTTGGTTGACTGGCGGAACACAAAGAGTGCTCATCAATGGGTCATCTTCATCCTGGAGAGGAGTGACTAGTGGGGTGCCACAGGGTTCTGTCCTGGGCCCAGGGCTATTCAATATTTTTATCAATGACTTGGATGATGGAATAGAGGGCATGCTAATCAAATTTCCAGATGATACCAAATCAGGAGGGGTAGCGAATACCCAGGACGACAGGGGCAGGATTCAAAATGACCTGGACAGATTAGAGAGCTGGGCCAAAACTAACAAAATGAATTTCAACAGAGATAAAAGTGTACGATTCTGCACTTAGGCAGAAAAAATGAGATGCACAAATATCGGATGGGTGACACCTGGCTTGACAACAGCACATGCAAAAGGGACCTGGGAGTCTCAGTAGACCACACACTGAACGTGAGTCAGCAGTGTGATGCACTGGCCAAGAAAGCCAATGTGATTCTGGGCTGTATCAATAGAGTATAGTGTCTAGATCGAGGGATGTAATTGTACCTCTCTATTCTGCATTGGTCAGACCTCACCTGGAATATTGTGTACAGTTCTGGGCACCACAATTCAAGAAGGATATGGACAAGTTGGAACGGGTTCAGGGGAGGGTGACCAAAATGGAAAAAGTGCGGAATCCACACCCTACAAGGAGAGACTTAGGGAGCTGGGGATGTTTAGTTTGGTGAAAAGAAGGTGAAGAGGTGACATGATAGCCATGTTTAGATATTTGAAGGGATGTCATGTTGGTGAGGGAGCAAGCTTGTTTTCTGCTGCCTCAAGAGACATGGGCCAGGAGTAATGGATTCAAGGTGAAGGAAAAGAGATTCCACCTAAACATTAGGAAGAACTTCCAGACAGTCAGGGCTGTTCGACATTGGAATGCCCTTCCTTGGAGTGTGGTGGAGTCTCGTTCTTTGGAGGTTTTTAAAGAGAGGCTGGGTGGCCATCAGTCAGGAGTGCTTTGACTGTGTGTTCCTGCATGGCAGGGGGTTGGGCTGGATGGCCCTTGGGGGTCTCTTCCAACTCTATGATTCTATGAGACCAGCAGGGTTTTCTGGGTCTGAGCTTTCAAGAGTTCAAGCTCCTTTGGTTGGATCCAGTTGGAATGGAGATCCCGGAGTCCTGATATCCCAGTCAGAAGAGCTGTGGCAAAGAAGGAACTCAGGAGTGTTGTAATCAGGAGAAACGCTGCGAGGCAGAAAATTAGTATCTGTGATGAAATTATTCTCGCCTGGCCGCAGGGTGCTTCTCGACTCAAACGGAGCTCTTCTGCAGCAGCCGAGCGGGGCGACCGTCTGGAACTATCTCCACTTCTAAGTGCTCCTTCTGGCCTGGCATCACCACCCACTGCAGTCCCATGGGGAATTTCTTCCCCTCGTGTTTTCCAGCTCATTTGACTCGATGACATACCGAGCAGCGCCACCTCCACCAACCCACCCCTCCCAGGTAGATTTGAGCCCAGTCATCTTCAGGTCCAACCAAAGTTTTAGGTTAGCAACGGAATGACTTGGATCATTAAAATGGTTGGTTTTGAGTATTGCGGTTTTTCATGTAGGATTTATGACTTGGTCCAAGGAAGCCAGCACAGATTCGTCAGCAACAGGCCCTGCCAGACCAACCTCATTTCTTTCTTTAATTAAGTGACGAGTTTGCTGGATCAAGGGAGCACAGTTGGTGTTGATGTGTCGTGTGGTTTCCAGGCTGTCTGGCCGTGTCCCAGTAGCATTTTCTCCCAACGTTTCGCCTGCATCTATGGCTGGCCTCTTCAGAGGTTCTAAGGTGCAGGCGAAACGTCAGGAGAAAATGCTACTAGAACAATCACATCAGGAGAAAATGCTACTAGAACAATCACAAGTTGTGTGAAGAAGTGTTTCCTTTTATTAGGACTAATAAAAGGAAACACTTCTTCACACAACGTGTGATGGGTGTTTGGAATATGCTGCCACAGGAGGTGGTGATAGCCACTAACCTGGATAGCTTTAAAAGGGGGTTGGGCAGATTGACGGAGGAGAAGTCGATCTATGGCTACCAATCTTGATCCTCCTTGATCTGAGGTTGCAAAGGCCTTAGCAGACCAGGTGCTCAGGAGCAGCAGCAGCAGCAGCAGAAGGCCATTGCTTTCCCATCCTGCCTGTGAGCTCCCAAAGGCACCTGGTGGGCCACTGCGAGTAGCAGAGAGCTGGACTAGATGGACTCTGGTCTGATCCAGCTGGCTTGTTCTTATGTTCTTAACATGGCCAGACAGCCCGGAAACCACACAACACCCCGGTGATTCCAGCTGCGAAAGCCTTCGACGATACTGTTGGTGTTGTTTACTTGGATTTCAGTAAAGCCTCTGGACTCTGGGAGAGTCAGGTGGGTGGGGAACAGGGTTGGAGAAACCCCCACCCCTCCCAGAGTAGTGGTCAAGGGCTTTTCCTTAGGAAGGGGGGAGGTGTCCAGCGGGGTGCCCCAGGGCTCGGTTCTGGGACCGGTACTTTTAAATAATTTTATAAATGGTCAGGAGGAGGCGAAGGAAGGGCTGCTGATTACATTTGCAGACGACATCACATTGGGAGGAGCAGCAGCGAACCCACCAGGAGACGAGGAATTCAGCGAGAACTGAGCACACGGGGAAAGCGGGTGGACGGGGATAAGATGAAGTTCAACATGCATAAGTGCTGAGTTCTACATCTGGGTAACAAAAACGAGGAACACACCTACTGGTTGGGGGACATGCCACTGAGTATCATTGTGTGTGAACAAGATCTTGGGGTGAAGGTGGACAGTAAGTGAAATGTGAGCAGCCAGTGTGATGCAGCGACAAAAAAGGCTAATGTGATCTTGGGACGTACCAACAGAGGCATGACACATTGCAAGATGTCCTAGTCTTGCTGTCCACTGCGTTGGTCAGGTCTCACCTGGAGTCTTGTGTGCAGTCCTGGAGAGGGCTCATTTCAGAAAGGACGTGGCCGGAACGGAGCGCGTGCAGAAGAAAGGAAGATCGGGGGCCTGGGGGCCTGCGAGGAAAGGCTTGCAGAGGAGGTTGAGGGTTAGACGTGAGTGGATGCTTTAAGGGCTGCCACTCAGAGGAGGGCAGAGGAGAGGAGTCCTTGTCCAGCATTGCTTGCAGGTAATTCACGACGAGTTGGACTGGTTTGCGAGGCGTTCACTGTTGCGCTGTCTCCACTTCCTTCGTGGGGGTCTGGGAGGAGTTGGGAGAGCCTGCCTCCTCTCCTGCCCTTTCTGAGCCCCCCCAACCCATCCGGGAGCTCCGCAAGGGGAACGGGGACCATGCAGGGAGGGCGTCCGGCAGCAGCGAGCGCCTCACACAGACCAAACCATTCCACCTCGTCACGAATTACCGGCAACCAATGCTAGGCAATGACGCTCTTCTCTCACGGGCCCTGGGAGGCAAACCTTTCCTTGCCCTCCTAAACCTTACACAACTTCTCAGAGACGGACTCGGGAACCAGGGACTGCAGGAGTCTCTGCCTTGCCCTGCCCGGACATATCTCTCAGGCGCTTGCCTCCTGGGGCAGGCCACCCCATTCCTTCTCGGTGGCCTCACCTGGCTGCACCTCCCAGCCAGGTGGCTCTCACCTGCAGCGGGTCACGGCCAAGCCGCCATCGGCCCCAGAGACGCCTGCTCTTCCTGTCCTTGGGCGGGGCTCGGCCTCGCGGCCCGGCTGACCCTATTACCACTGAGCGGATCGGCGGGGGCTGTTGGTTGTGCACTGAGGTGGGTGCGACGAGACAGAACAAAATATTATGTGACCCTCAGTGGTGTTTTTGTTGTCTCATTTGGGCTTTCTCTTGCGATCACTCTGGCTTTGTTGATCTGCTTCCTTACATCATCAGGTAGGAACATGCCATCATAGAGCCCTGATCCAACTTTTGGGGCTATTTTTGAGATGGAGAAGAACATAAGAACATAAGAGCAAGCCAGCTGGATCAGACCAGAGTCCATGTAGTCCAGCTCTCTGCTACTCGCAGTGGCCCACCAGGTGCCTTTTGGAGCTCACATGCAGGAGGTGAAAGCAATGGCCTGCTGCTGCTGCTGCTCCCGAGCACCTGGTCTGCTAAGGCATCTGCAACCTCAGATCAAGGAGGGTCAAGATTGGTAGCCATAGATCGACTTCTCCTCCATAAATCTGTCCAAGCCCCTTTTAAAGCTATCCAGGTGAGTGGCCATCACCACCTCCTGTGGCAGCATATTCCAAACACCAATCACACATTCCTTTTATTAGTCCTAATTCTTCCCCCCAGCATTTTCAATGGATGCCCCCTGGTTCTAGTATTGTGAGAAAGAGAGAAAAATTTCTCTCTGTCAACATTTTCTACCCCATGCATAATTTTATAGACTTCAGTCATATCCCCCCTCAGACGTCTCCTCTCCAAACTAAAGAGTCCCAAACGCTGCAGCCTCTCCTCATAGGGAAGGTGCTCCAGTCCCTCAATCATCCTCGTTGCCCTTCTCTGCACTTTTTCTATCTCTTAAATATCCTTTTTGAGATGTGGCGACCAGAACTGAACACAGGACTCCAAGTGCGGTCGCATCACTGCTTTATATAAGGGCATGACAATCCTTGCAGTTTTATTATCAATTCCTTTCCTAATTATCCCCAGTATAGAGTTTGCCTTTTTCACAGCTGCCAGGCATTGAGTTGATATTCCCATAGAGGAAATAGGAAATAAGGAAGGCAACTGAAACAGAAAATGTGACAATTCTGGGTGACTTCAACCCCCTCCCGCTGACTGGGCAACTGTGTGCTTGAGTCATGGTGTGGAAATGAGCTTTCTGGGCACCCCAAGTGACTGTCCACTGGAGCAGCTGGTCACGGAGCCAGCTAGAGGTATGGCAAGTCTGGACTCAGTGCTGAGCGGAGTTTGGAGCCTGATGCAAGAGTTGAATGTCGTTGTACCCACTGGGAACAACGACCACAGCTCATCACTCGATGGAAGGTTGTCCTCAGAGTCCAAAACAATCACTTTTGATGTCAAAAGAGGAAACCATACACAAATGAGGCGACGGGTCAGAAGGGAGTTGGAAGGCTGAATGAAGAGAGTCAGAAATGTGAAGGGATGTCACATAGGTGAGGGAGCAAGGTTGTTTTCTGCTGCTCCAGAGACTCGGAGGGTGGCGGAGTCTCCTTCGTTGGGGGGCTTTAAGGAGAGGCTGGATGGCCATCTGTCAGGAGTGCTTTACTTGTCTGTTTCTGCACTGCACGGGGTTGGACTGGAGGGCCCTTGCGGGTCTCCTCCAACTCTATGATTCTATGAAATCATCCCAACATGCCTGGAAACTATCCAGCCTTCACTAACTGAAGCCCAGGTAGAACACGGACTTCCACTCAGGAAAGATGCCACCAGATCAAACAAACAAACAAACAAACAAAAAGACCTTCCCATGACTCCCCTCATGGCTTACATCAAATGCAACTGGCCTCCCAAACCCCTCCCCCTTGTGGTTCCCCCTCCCTTTATTAAAAGAAGGATTCAAAGGCCCACGGGCCCCCTTTCTTGCTGACAAAGAGATGTTGTCAACTGGAAGGCTTTCCCGGCCAGAGCCACTGGGGTGTTGTGGGTTTTCCGGAACATAGCCACACAACCTGGGAAATCACCAACCCCCCAGATGTTGTACAGTTTTCCTGCCACTAGCAGGGCTTCTCACACACATGTGCTCGAGGGCAGGAGGGTCTTACTAAAGCCTTCGGAGCTTCTGTGACACAGGGACAACTGGCCCCCCTGGGGAAGACCTTGTCTGAGACTTGTTGGCCCTCTTCTCTGGTTTTTGACATGAGACTTTGGAGCGGGTGGCAACATGGGACCCCCCCTGGCTGCTTGCTGTTTTGGCACTAGGGGGGGGCTCCATTATAGACTTGCCTTCTCCCCCCCCCCCCCGGCCAGGTGTGGTCACATGAGACAAGACTTCCTGGTCAAAGGAAATCACCTCTCTTTTCTCCCCCAGGCTGTGTAAAATAGTGAGGACTGCAGTTTCTCCATCTGACCTTTTGTGGATTTTGCATCTGAATCCCGGGGCTGCACTTCCACCACCACACACACAGAAACACACCCCCACACCCCCATTTCAGCTGCCGAGAGATCTCCTGAGCGAGATCCAGGTGAGAGCCACGGAGAGCTCTTTCTTCCTTGAGAGATTATAGCTGGGGGGAGGGAGAGCAGCCTTTTATATAACCACATCTTACACAAGGTGGTGGAAAACACCCTGGGCCTGATTTCTGCTGGAAGTCGTTCTGGAGCAGCCGGTTCCTCCTGCCTGGCGGCTGCTCAGACTGGACGGGCAACCTGGTTTTCTGAAGAAGCAGGAAGAACTGACTCGCCACCTGGGCTGTCGGGCATCAGCAGGCACCTGTGCCCTCGTGGGAGGAGATGCCAGGTGGGAATCAAGCAGCGCAGGGACCGTTTCTTTGTCCTCTTGTCCGTCACCGGAACACCACGTGACCGCCCCCCTCCGAAGCGGTTGCGTGGAAGTGTTTTTGGACATGCCGTGGTCAGAAGAGAGGGGCTCAAAAGCCAAAGCAAATCCCCAAGGAAGCGCATCTGCCTTGGAGGAGAGCCAGGGCCCGGCCTGCGGGGGGGGGGGGCGCTGTCCAGCAAGGCCTCCCATCCAGGTCACTGGACGGTCACTTCGGAGGGCAGAGAGACTTGTCCTCAGGGGCATCTGGTATGATAAGAGCACATCTGTCTTGTTTGTCTTTCTCCCGAGGGGAATTTCTGCCGCGCTTCTCTTGGATTTCTGCTTGGGACACATAAGACGACTCGGATCGGGCCGCTGGAAGCCCATCTGGTCCAGTTGGCTTCCTCAAGGGGCAGCCAACAATTTCTTCTGCTGAACCAGCAAACCGCCTCTCCCCTCTGACCTCCTGGAACTGGGATTCCCAAGACGGAGGCTCCCTCAAGTCACTGTGGATAGTAGCTGTAGGGCAGAGGTGGCCAACCTATGGTGCTCCAGATGTTCATGGACTACAATTCCCATCAGCCCCTGCCAGCATGGCCATAGGAGCAGCAGTGGCGTAGGAGGTTAAGAGCTCGTGTATCTAATCTGGAGGAACTGGGTTTGATTCCCAGCTCTGCCGCCTGAGCTGTGGAGGCTTATCATGGGAATTCAGATTAGCCTGTGCACTCCCACACACACCAGCTGGGTGACCTTGGGCTAGTCACAGCTTTTCGGAGCTCTCTCAGCCTCACCCACCTCACAGGGTGTTTGTTGTGAGGGGGGAAGGGCAAGGAGATTGTAAGCCCCTTTGAGTCTCCTGCAGGAGAGAAAGGGGGGATATAAATCCAAACTCTTCTTCTTCTTCTTCAATTGGCCATGCTGGCAAGGGCTGATGGGAATTGTAGTCCATGAACATCTGGAGCACCATAGGTTGGCCACCTCTACTGTAGGGGGACCTCCCCTCTATGTCTAATGTGGCTTCTTTTTAAAAGCACACATGCTTATGGCCAGCACCATGTTGACTGGCAAAGCATTGGCTAATTCACGCACAGCCCCTCATTTCTGTGAGACCGCCTCTCTCCCTGTGCTCCGCCATGACCGCTGACCCTCCCCACCCCTTCTGCTCGGCCCTACTTTCTAGCAGGCACCAGCGGGGACCTGTGAAGGGGCACCTTGGCCCAGGTGTAGGAGTGAGGAAAGGCAGGAGTTCTGTGTCTTGATAAATAAGATTCATCAGTAAACACGCCACCTGCCTCTCTTGGAAGGGTAGCAAGACCAAGAGGAGAGGGCAGAACTTAGCCAACATCCGGAGAGGAGCCTGGGCAGGTGGGGGGCACTTCTCCCAACTTTGCAGGGACTGGGCGAGGCGGTTCGCCTGTCTAAACTCTTAATGGGATTACAGCAGGGGGCGGATTAGAGGCTCTGGGGACAGACAGTGGCCTGAGTGGGGGGAGGGCCCCAGGCAAAGGCTTCCACTGAGGACTCAGTTCCCCCCCCCCACTCCTAACAGCAGCAGCTGGGGGGGGGGCTTGGGAAAGGGTCCCCCTTTAGCCCAGAGAACTGAAGGCCAGTTAGCCAGCAGAGGTACCTCAGACAGCAGAGGCGGAGGCAGACGGGGTTGGCAGCGGGAGACGGGCAGTTAAGGATGGATGGATGGATTGGGGGGGGGGGGAGCAGGGAAGCAGCTGAGACTAACAGGGGGATTCTTCTCCAAGCACCCCCTGCTACCTTTTGCAGGGGGGAGGGGCTGATGGGGCACTGGCCGAGCTCCACCTGCCCTTGGTGGCTGCTTGGGGGCCTCCTGATCCTCCTGCGAACCTGCGTGAAAAGGAAGCACAGAGATGCTGCCATCTTCAGCGCCAGGAGGTGGACCTTGCCGAGCCCTTTTGGAAAGGGCTGCCAACCTCCAGGGGGAGGCTGGAGATCTGCTCGGGCTATCCCCGATCTCCAGGCGACAGAGAACGGTTCCCCTGAAGAGGACGGCCACTGTGGAAGGTGGACTCGATGACATCACACCCCGTTGACGTCCCTCCCCGAGTCCCGCCTTCCTCAGACTCCGCCCCCAACATCTGCAGCTGGAACACGACCTCTGGAGCCTTCTGCCACTCAGGGAAGTGAGGACCCCCACGCCAGGGCCACCAGGAATACGTGGCCTGGCTTCCTACTGGATCCACCCACAGGCCCATCTGTGCCAGTATCCTCCACTCAGGCTGGCAGCTGCTCTCCAGGGTCTCAGGCAAAGAAAGGTCTTTCACACACACACACACTCACACACACCGGGCCTGATCCTTTTTAACTGGAGACGCTACCTGGGGTTGAACCGGGAACCTAGCAGAGGCCCTGCCAATGAGCAGCAGCCCTCCCCCAAACGTGGAGAGCTTCCATCTTTCAGTTATTTCTATCTATGATTGGGTTTATTCACCGCCTTTCCCTGGAGGCTCAGGGTTGTTTCTGCCAACTAATAAAACAATACATCCGATAAAACAACACATAAAACGTTCTGCTTTAAAATTACACTCAACAAAAGATCCAGATTTAGATATACCTGTTAGAACTTCTGCAAGCCCACAGTTCAATTTAATACATGGATTTAATTATATGATTGGAGCGGGACACCAACTAGGCAGTGGTGGGATCCAAAAATTTTAGTAACGGGTTCCCATGGTGGTGGGATTCAAACTGTGGCGTAGTGCCAGCGGGGCTGGGCGGGACACGACGGGGGCGTGGCCGGGCATTCTGGGGGCGGGGCATTCCTGGGCGGGGCTGTGGCAAGGACGCAGCCGCTGTGCTGGTCCTTGGGCGGGAAACGAATGCACACAGGCGCAGGCTGCCACGCACGCCGGTGCACCTCCTGCTAGACTGCTTCAAGTTCTGCACACTACTGCTGAGAGGAGGGGCATCACTAAGGCAAAAATCAGGTGGCAAAATCACCAATCAGGTGGCAAAATCACACACCAATAATCAGTAACCTACTCTCAAGAACCTGCTGGATCCCACCTCTGCACACGATCCCTAGAGAATTGCAGGTCGAGGCTTTAAAGCTAGATAACTACGAATCTATATCCTGCCCCAGATAAAGATGAGAGCTGGATTGTAGCTTCCTCCTGGAACTTCTTACCTGAATGCTCCACTGCGGTCCTAGTGCCCACCTTCTTCAGTCCTCCCCCCTCCCTTAGTAAAAGGCCTTAACATTTAATATCTTTTACTGAAATTGTGTATGTGAAAGCATCTTTCTCATAAAGTAGTGATTTCACTTTTGGGCAAGTGTCTGGATCCTCTTGGGGTTTGTTTTTTCTTCTTGCAAGCGGCAGCTGTCCTTCCGGCCTCCGGTTTCCAGGGAAGCCCCCCGAGCCCCCCCCCCCCCCCGAGCAACAGCCGAGCCCCAAAATGGAACAACAACAGCATTCCAACAGCATTCCAGCCGGTTCTCACAGGTTCCGAGAGTAGGTTACTCATTCTTTGTGTGTGCCGAGAGGGGGTTACTGGTTGGTGATTTTGCCACGTGATTTTTGCCTTAGTGACGCCCCTCCTCTCAGCAGTAGCGCGCAGAACTTGAAGCAGTCTAGCAGGAGGTGCACCAGCGTGCGTGGCAGCCTGCGCCTGCGTGCATTTGTTTCCCGCCCAAGGACCGGCGCAGCGGCTGCATCCTTGCCACAGCCCCTCCCAGGAATGCCCCGCCCCCGGAATGCCCGGCCACGCCCAGCCCCATTGGCGCTACGCCACGGTTTGAATTCCACCACCATGGGAACCTGTTACTAAAATTTTTGGATCCCACCGCTGCTTGTCAGCCATTTTCACTGCCATTTCTCCTACTGCTGCTTCGTCGGCCATTTTCTATATGTGGGGGGAGCATATCCGAGCGAAAAGAGAAAGTTTTTTCCAGTGCTTGTTTATGGCGACAGAAATGCTCTTAAAAAGAAACTCCAAGTTCAGTAGCGCCAAAGGATATTTTTAAGGAAAGCTGCACATAGAAACGACTCTTTAATGCTTATTTAGATTCAGCACTATTTTATCCGGCGGAAGAATCCTGTGTGTTTTGTGCACAATGCTGGACCGCACTTCCATCTTCACCCTGAACAGGGAATAAGAAGTTAAAGAACAGAACGAAAACAGAACGACCGCAAAATGGGGGCCAGGAAGTTTTTTCGAGGGGGTGGGGGTGGACAAATGGGGGGGGGGTTGCGTGACATTTGCAAAATATTTTCAGGGTCTTACGCAGAAAGGGCCTCTCCCCCCCCCCTCGATCTTGCTCACTCTGGCAGCACTTGTTTCTTTTCTTTAATTGTTCGTTGTATATCCTGTTCTTCACCTTGTGGGCTCGAGGCAGCTGCCAGCATTTAAATTTGGTATTAGTACGCTGCTTTTAATGGGGTTTGGTTTTAATGTGTATTGAGCTAATTATTTAATGATCTATTTAATTAATTCTGATATTTATTTGATTTTATTTTGTGCTCTATGTATATGTTTTGTTGTTCACTGCCCTAAGCCCTTCGGGGGAGGGCAGTATACAAGTATAATTAATAAACAAACAAACAAACAAACAAACAAAGCATGACTCCCAGCCATACCAGCTCTAAGCAATTTAACACTACCCCACAATATCAAAATGGCGATAATACAGAACCAATCACTGAGCCAAAGGAAGTGGCCACACGGCTGCCGTGGGAGGCCAGAACAGTACTGCAGCTGCCTCAACCGTGTAAAGTTCATGAATGAAGTTAGCTCGGTCTGGGGAGACGGAAGAGAGCCCGTCCTGAGTGGCCCAGTGGCCCACGTGGCACAACCTTGGCCAGAGGCCATCCTGTTGGCCAACAGCGCCCCCTGGTGGTGGTGGTGAAAATTCATGGCAAGCTCTATCTTGTGCTGGCAGAGCGGAGGAGCCCCCCTGCCCCCCAGCTCCAGTACCTCTCAACAGTGCCCGCCCAGAGCTACCCCGTGGAATGCCTTCTCTGGTGGTACCAGTGCCCTGCCTGGCTGGCACCACATCACGGGGGTTGGTTGTGCCCTCCGCCATCTGGAAATCCACATAAACCCTTCATACCAGAGGGAAAAAAATCAGATTTTTCTTTTATTTTAATGTTTAAAAAGAAGTTTTGTATATTTATGGTATTAAAATATAAAATATGTTGATGTCAGACAATATGACACATATTTTATGCATTTCTGAGTTTCTAAACTTGTCCGGGGCTTCTGCAAAACACCCCGCAATTTTCTATTTAATTTCTTATGCAATATATCAGAATTGCAGTGTGGAAAGTTGCGGTGTGGGAGGGATAACTTTAGTTTCCCTGGGGCACGCAAGGCTGAATTGTTTAGGTCGGCCATTGGCGTGAAATCCACATGTTTGGCTTGCTTTGTTAGTAAGGTGCTAGCCTCATGTTTCAATAGTTTAACATAGTTTCCACGGCCACACAGCCCGGAAAACCCACCAGAACCAACATAAAAGCAGATAAGAAAGATAAAATATTAACATATTAACACTGTGATATACCTCTGAAGATGCCAGCCACAGATGCAGGCGAAACGTTAGGAACAAGATCCACCAGACCACAGCCATGCAGCCACGGCCACACAGTTGAATCTGGCCGTGAAAGCCTTCAACAATGCTTTTATGTTGTTTTCAACTCATTTATACTGTACTAATGTTGTAAGTTGCTGCAAGGTCCTTTGGGTGAGCAGCAAACATTTTTTAATAACTAACTAAATATTTAAGGAGATGTCAGAAGGTCATGTAAGTGGGAAATCTGCAGCTACCACATTATATAGCCCCTCGGCCCTCTGAGAGCCAGCAGGTGAGAATCTTTTAAAATGGCACCATACCCCCAATTGGCAACCTCTCACTGCCAGGGAAGACCTGGGAAGAAGAGGAGGAGGAAGAGGAGGAGGAGTTTGGATGTATATCCCCCCTTTCTCTCCTGCAGGAGACTCAAAGGGGCTCACAATCTCCTTGCCCTTCCCCCTCACAACAAACACCCTGTGAGGTGGGTGGGGCTGAGAGAGCTCTGAGAAGCCGTGACTAGCCCAAGGTCACCCAGCTGGCGTGTGTGGGAGTGCCCAGGGTAATCTGAATTCCCCAGAGAAGCCTCCACAGCTCAGGCGGCAGAGCTGGGAATCAAACCCGGTTCCTCCAGATTAGATACACGAGCTCTTAACCTCCTACGCCACTGCAGGTGCCAGGAGCCCCACAAGAGCGCAGAACATCCTGCCCTCTTGAGATAAACCCCTTTCCTCAATCTCTGCGCCCACAAGAGGCCCCTTGCTTGTGCTGATCTGTGTATACACAGATGGAGTCCCAGCTTGGTGAATAATTGCTCAAGGAAGCCAGGTTTTCCTGGCCTTCACAGTGACGGATTCAATGAAAGCAGGGCACATGCCCACAAAGCCTTTTCGAGGGGCTGGGGTGGCACCTGTGAGAAGCACAGAAGAAGGCCGAATGGGATAAGGGCAGGGAAGAGGTGAATTCATGCAGCTGGAGACCACAGCTGGCTGTAGCAGGTGGAGCCAATGTTTCCATTGAGCTGGCCACCACGAACAACCATGAGATCTCCTTCCCTCTCGGTCTCAGCCAGTTGAGACCCCGTGAGCCACACAGGACTACGGACAACGGACCTCTCCGTGCTGAGTCAGAAGAGCTGGCCTCTCGTGCTCTTTGAGAGGACTGGGATAAACAAGACCCACAGGTAGGCTTCTGTTCTGAACGTTGAAATTGGCAGTGGGTGTTCTCTGGGCACATGAATGCCACCTTTCCTTCACTACACTGTAGCCATTGTGGTTGCCAACTCTGACTTGGGAATATCTGGAGATTTGGGGCAGTCCCTGAGGAGGGCAAAGTTCAGGGAATGGGGCCCACCCTCCGAAGCTTTAAGATGTGGTCAAACGCAGGCCTTGCCTTTGGGCAGCGGGAATAAGGGGCTTCTTCTACTGCTGGCGCTGGTCTCAGATTGGATCTTTGGGTGGGGCTGAGAGGTTTCTGAGCGGACTGTGACTGCCCCAAGGTCACCCAGCAAGACCTTGTGAGGGGAGCGCGCGCGCGCACACACACACACACACACAAACCCAGTTCTCAAAATTAGAGTCCACTACTCTTAAACACAACACTATGGTGGCTTTACCAACAGGCTGCTGGAGATGAGTAAGACATCACCCATTTTTCCAAAGTTTAAAAGTATTTTCCAAACCACGCTCTATTATTGCTAACACCTGCCCTCTCTTCTATCACCTCCCCTCCCCTGCTTCTACCTACCTACCTACCTACCTACCTACCTACCTACCTACCTACCTACCTACCTACCTACCTACCTACCTACCTACCTACCTTCCTTCCTTCCTTCCTTCCTTCCTTCCTTCCTTCCTTCCTTCCTTCCTTCCTTCCTTCCTTCCTTCCTTCCTTCCTTCCTTCCTTCCTTCCTTCCTTCCTTCCTTCCTTCCTTCCTTCCTTCCTTCGAACATAAGAACTAGCCTGCTGCATCAGACCAGAGTCCATCTAGTCCAGCTCTCTGCTACTCGCAGTGGCCCACCAGGTGCCTTTGGGAGCTCACATGCAGGAGGTGAAAGCAATGGCCTTCTGCTGCTGTTGCTCCCGAGCACCTGGTCTGTTAAGGCATTTGCAATCTCAGATCAAGGAGGGTCAAGATTGGTAGCCATAGATCGATCGATCGATCGATCCTTCCTTCCGCATTTGCCCCTGCCTCGCAGCAGACATCTTATTTACTGGACTGAATAAGCCGCCCACCCCCGAAGGGCTCTTGTGGTCCCCCAAGGGATTCTGCTTCTGTGGCTTGGAAGAGAGCACCGACTACACCTGGTGGTTTGTTTCTTTCCCATTGCTCTGAGTGAAGTTTTCACGTCACCTTCTAAAACGGTGGGTCCTTCTTCAAAAGATTCTTCTTGGAAGGAATCTGCCGCCCTTTCATCTCTGCTGTTCAGTTTTTCCATCGAATTGCTCTCACCTTTTCTTTATTTTTCTCCCTATTCAGTTAATTATTGCCATGTTGGTGTTCCAGCGTGCCTAACCATGGTCTAAATGCCCCCTGGATTTCTTGCCTCTTGTGAAACAGATCTCTTGTTCCACTTTCTCCTGGAAATTACTAAACGCCAGTAGATTTCCTTCGACCTAACATTTATTTCCTGTATTGTATATGCTTTTTAATCCGTTTTTATTATTGTTGTACTGTTGTCTATGCCAATAAAGGCTTGCTATAGATGTCTTGTTTTTTCTTCTTTGGTGTTCTCTTTTATTCCTTTTCACTGGTTATTCTAATCATTCAGAGGCAGAGAGATCATGGGGGCACGTAGGGGCACATGCCCGCCACCCCTCAGCCCTGCCAGGCTGTTCCTTCAGCTGGCGGAGCCTCCGCTGGTCAAAGGAGCAGCCTGGCTGGGTCACCACCGGGCGCCCCTTGGCCCCGCCCTGCCAGGCTGCTCCTTTGGCTGCGTGGGGCTCTGCCGGCTGAAGGAGCAGCCTGGCAGGGCGGGGCCAAGGAGTGCCCGGCGGTAGCCGAGCCAGGTAAATGGGGCACGGGGGGGGGGGCCTGCAGCAGGTTTTGCGCATGGCACCATTCCCTCCCCCCCTCCCCATGCCTCTGTAATCATTCCCTTGGTCTCAATGTGTGAGTTGTCGGAAGGCTGCATGTTTCTGTCACCTTTTACTTTTGGATCTTGTCTATTTTGGGAAATTTTAAGAGCTTCATCCATCATCCATTGATGCTTTTCTGTTCTTATGGCTGCAGGACCAGCCGAAACAGAAGTGGGGTCAGATAAGAACTAGCCAGCTGGATCAGACCAGAGTCCATCTAGTCCAGCACTCTGCTACTCGCAGCGGCCCACCAGGTGCCTTTGGGAGCTCACGTGCAGGAGGTGAAAGCAATGGCCTTCTGCTGCTGCTGCTCCTGAACACCTGGTCTGCTAAGGCATTTGCAACCTCAGATCAAGGAGGATCAAGATTGGAGGATCAAGGAGGATCAATTAACAACCATAAGTATCAGCCCAAATACTGAACCGAAAAGGAAATGCTAATTATTGATTAGGAAACCAAACATAAAGGGCCATAACCATCAAAGTGTCACAATAGACACATGAGCCACAGATATAAACAAGATGTACACAAAGGTTTTTTTTTTAATATACTGACAATTGTACTGATATGCAAGCATACCAATATGATTGTCAGTATATATTCTACGATTCTAACTTTGTATAGATTGTTTTTCTACACATGGTTCACGTGTGCATTGTGACACTTTGATGTTTATAGCACATTATGTTTGATATCCGAATCACAGTATTAAATGGAATTAGCATTTCCTTTTGGGTTCAGTGTTGGTTCATAGTCATGGTTCTTATGGCTACAGGAACAGTCTTTGCTCATTCTTCTTTGATATCTCTGGTTTCCACCACCAGAAGTCAAGAATAACTGGAAAAGACAATAATTGGCTATTGTGAGTTTTCTGGGCTGTGTGGCTGCGGTCTGTTACTTTTAGCTCCTAATGTTTTGGCCACATCTATGGCTGCGGCCAATAAATGTCTCTGACATGGCTCTGAAGATGCCACCCATAGAAAATAGGAGCTAAAACTACCAAACCATGGCCCCACAGCCCAGAAAAGCCACAACAGCCTGTTGATCCTGGCTATAAAAGTCCTCAACAATACAAAATAATGCCAGGAAAAGTTGGAGGTAGTAGTAGAAGAGGAAGGCCCAACGTGAGGTGGCTTGGCTCCGTCACAGAAGCCCCAGCTCCCAGCTTGCAAGACCTGAGTGAGCAAGGCTGCCAAGGACAGGAAGTCTCGGAGGGCACCCACTTCATAGGGCTGCCCTGGGGGACTTGATGGCACTTAACACCGCCCCCCCTCCACCTGTGGAATGTCCTCCCCCTGGAGGCTCACCTGGCACCTACGCAACTTGCTTTTAGGCACCAGGCCAAAACATCTCTGTTCACCCAGACTTTTTAATTAAAGGGTTGATCTTTCCACACTGTTTTTTTATCTAGAAACTGTAATTTTAAACTGCCAGTGGTCTCTTTTTAGATTCAGTGTTTTTATGCTGGGCCAGGATTCCTCAACGCTGGGTTTTAACTCGTATCTTTTAATTTTTATCATTCTTAATTTTGTAAACCACCTGGGGAGGAGACAAAAAAATTATGTAAATAAACAGAGAGAGATATTCCTCAGTGATCTGCTGTTGCATAACGTTAGTGAAGGAGCAAAGGCAGTCGGGGCCTTGCAGGATGGGACTGAAGTCAGATGAGCCGTGTGTCTTCCGAAACCCTGGTGAGGGGATCAGTGGTAGCGAACCTATGGCACTCCAGATGGCACTGCCACTCTGGCAGGGGCTGATGGGAATTGTAGGAGCAGCAGTGGCGTAGGAGGTTAAGAGTTCGTGTATCTAATCTGGAGGAACCAGGTTTGATTCCCCGCTCTGCCGCCTGAGCTGTGGAGGCTTCTCTGGGGAATTCAGATTAGCCTGGGCACTCCCACACATGCCAGCTGGGTGACCTTGGGCTAGTCACAGCTTCTTGGAGCTCTCTCAGCCCCCCCCCCCACCTCACAGGGTGTTTGTTGTGAGGGAGGAAGGGCAAGGAGATTGTCAGCCCCTTTGAGTCTCCTACAGGAGAGAAAGGGGGGATATAAATCCAAACTCTTCTTCTTCTTCTTCTTGTTCATGAACATCTGGAGTGCCATAGATTCACCACCACGGGTTAGATTCTCTCTGTCTCTCTTTCCTTTGCCACTGCTAAGTAAATCCCAGAACATTTTCACTTTTCGGTATCTTCTGAAACAAATTTGCCTTTACGTGCTCTTCTGCTGTTGTGGCGACTCTTCTCTCTCCCTCTGCTGACAGACGTGTTATGCTCACTGCCAACATTGTCCTTACGGTCCAAAATGACCTAATCTCCACCTAGATTTGATTTGCCGGCAACAATACAGGCACGTGCTGGGGGCAATCAAGGAAGGGCTGGAAAGGTAAAATAGCCGCTATTATGATGCCCCTCTCTGGATCGATGGTGCGTCCTCACTTGGAACGATGCGTGTAGTTCTGGTCACCATATCTCAAAAAGGGCATCACGGAGCTGGGAAAAGTCCAGAGGGTGGAAACCGAGATGATGAAGGGGTCGTAGCGTCTTCCCTGTGAGGAAAGGCTGAGGAGTCTGGGACTTTTCCATCTGGAAGAGAGATGATTGGGGGTGGGGTGGGAGGGGCATGATGGAGATTTACAACATTGTGCAAAGGGCGGAGAAAGAAGCACAGAGCATATTCTCCCTCTCCCAAAACCTCAGGGACACCCACTGAAGTTGATGGACAATAAAATGCACTCCTGGAGAACAGGAGGAGTCCCAGCGGACTGGAGGGGAGCTAATGTTGTCACCATCTCCAAAAAGGGGACCCAAACAACTACCGCCCAGTCAGCCTGACATCTATACCAGGGAAATTCTAGAGTGGATTATGAAGGAGACAGTCTGTAAGCACTTGGAAGGGAATAACGTGATCACTGAAAATCAACACGCATTTCTCAAACACATGTCATGCCAGACTAATCTGATCTCTCTCTTTTTAGAATCCTAGAGTTGGAAGAGACCCCCCCAAGGACCATCAAGTCCAACCCCTGCAATGCAGGAACACAATCAAAGCATGACAGATGGCCACCCAGCCTCCGTTTAAAACACTCCAAAGAAGGAAACTCCACCACATTCTGAGGTAGTGAATTCCTCTGTTGAACAGCCCTTACTGTCAGGAAGTTTTTCCTGATGTTTAGGTGGAATCTCTTTTCCTGCACCTTGAACCCATGACTCCTGGTCCTGGTCTCTTGAGGCAGCAGAAAACAAGCTTGCTCCCTCACCAACATGACATCCCTTCAAATTTCTAAACATGACGATCATGTCACCTCTTCACCTTCTCTTCACCAAACTAAACATCCCAAGCAGCTCCCGAAGTCTCTCCTAGTTGGGCGTGGATTCCAGACCTTTGACCATTTTGGTCGCCCTCCTCTGGACACGTTCCAGCTTGTCCATATCCTTCTTGAATTGCCCAGAACTGCCAGCAATATTCCAGGTGAGGTCTGACCAATGCAGAATAGAGAGGTACAATTACATCCCTTGATCTAGACATTATACTCCTATTGATACAGGTCAGAATCACAGTAGCTTTCTTGGCCACCTGTCCTCCAATGTATTAGCATCCCTTGATTTTAGTAAGGTCTTTGACAAGGTGCCCAGTGATATTCTTGTGAGTAAGCTGGAAAGATGTGGACTAGACAATGCAACTTTTAGATGGGTTTGTAGTTGGTTGACTGGCCAAACACAAAGAGTGCTCATCAATGGCTCATCTTCCTCCTGGAGAGAAGTGACTAGTGGGGTGCCACGGGGTTCTGTCCTGGGCCCAGCGCTAGTCAATATTTTTATCAATGTCTTGGATGATGGAAGAGAGGGCATGCCAATCAAATTTGCAGACATACCAAATCAGGAAGGGTAGCTAATACCCTGGAAGAGAGGGGCAGGATTCAAAATGACCTGGACAGATTAGAGAGGTGGGCCAAAAGTAACAAAATGAATTTCAACAGAGATAAATGTAAATTCTTCACTTAGGCAGAGAAAAAATGAGATGCACAGATATAGAATGGGGGACACCTGGCTTGACAACACTACGTGCGAAAGAGATCTGGGAGTCTCAGTAGACCACACACTGAACGTGAGTCACCAGTGTGATATGGCAGCCAAGAAAACCAATGCAATTCTGGGTTGTATCAATAGTGCCCAGGGATGTAGGTATAGATTTTTAATGAGGGGGGTTTGGGGGTGGGGCCACAACCCCACCCGCCCCTAGGGCATGGCCACGCCTCCACAAGCCCCGCCCCCGGCCTAGCACTTATAAAAGCAGCTCCCCAAAGTCGGGCACAGCAGACTCCCCTGCCCTGCCCTCCCCTACCAGCTGGGCTCCCAGCCGGCAGTTCCTTCTGCCCTCCCCTCTGGGCAGAGGGGTAGAGGGAAAATGGAGCCTGGTGCAAAATCTGCCCCCGCCCCCGCCCCCCCCCCCCGGCAGCTGCTGTGATGCTGGAACCCACCCCCAAACAGCATCACTTTCAATGGTGTTTGAACTAGAGAGCCCAAATTCTCCTTTTAAATCCACCTTAAAGGGGGAATCTGGGGTCCCCAGTTAAACAACATTGAAAGTGATGCTGTTTTGGGGTGGATTATCCCCCACCCTGAAACAGCATCACTTTTAATGTGGCGTAGTGGTTAAGAGCAGGTGCATTCTAATCTGGAGGAACCGGGTTTGATTCCCTGCTCTGCCACTTGAGCTGCGGAGGCTTATCTGGGGAATTCAGATTAGCCTGTGCACTCCCACACACGCCAGCTGGGTGACCTTGGGCTAGTCACAGTTCTTCTGAGCTATCTCAGCCCCACCCACCTCACAGGGTGTTTGTTGTGAGGGGGAAGGGCAAGGAGATTGTCAGCCCCTTTGAGTCTCCTGCAGGAGAGAAAGGGGGGATATAAATCCAAACTCCTCTTCTTCTAAACTGAGGACCTCAGATTCTCCCTTTAAATCCATGCCAAAGGGGGTGGATTTAAAAGGAGAATTGGGGAAATTTGGGGAGTGCCTGCTGCCAGGGGTGCAATTGTTAAGCTAGAAGCACCAAACTTTCAGGGTATCTCTAGGAGACTCTCCTAATGATACCACCCAAGTTTGGTGAAGTTTGGTTCAGGGGGTCCAAAGTTATGAACCCTCAAAGGTGTAGCCCCATCTCCTATTAGCTCCCATTGGAAACAATGGGGGATGGGGGCACCCCCTTTGGGAGTCCATAGCTTTGGACCCTCTGGACCAAATGCCACCAAACTCTCCTGATAATACATCCCAGGTTTGGTGAAGTTAGGTCCAGGGGGTCCAAAGCTATGGACTCCCAAAGGGGGTGCCCCCATCCCCCATTGTTTCCAATGGGAGCTAATAGGAGATGGGGGCTACACCTTTGAGGGTCCATAACTTTGGACCCCCTGAACCAAACCTCACCAAACCCGGGTAGTGTCATCAGGAGAGTCCCCCAAACAATCCCTGGAAGTTTGGTGCTGCTAGCCCAAATAATGCGGCCCCTGCAGGCCAAAAACCGGAAAACACTAAAAATGTTTTAAAAACCCACAAAGGGTCGGCGGAGCTTCGGTCATGAATGGGGAGGGGCTTGAACCCGAGAACCCCCCCCCCCCCCTTACCCACGTCGTTAATAGTGCCGGTAGTATAGCGTGTAGATGGAGGGATGTAACAGTACCCGTCTATTCTGCATTGGTGAGACCTCACCTGGAATACTGCGTGCAGTTGTGGGCACCGCAGTTCAGGAGGGGCACGGGCAGGCTGGAGGGGGCTGGAGGGGGGCGGAGGGGGGCGAGCACAAGGGAAAAGGGTCTGGGGTCCGCGCCCGAGGACGGAGGGGAGACTCGGGAGCTGCTGGGGCTGTTTGGTCGGGAGAAGAGGAGGCGAAGGGCGGATATGATACCGGTAGCTGTGGTGGGCCGGCCCGAGGCCCCCGGGCTCCCTGCAGGTCGACCCCCGCTGCGCCCCCCCTCGCCCCTCCCGTCCATGCCGGTGTGGCCGCGGAACGTCAGGCTTCCTGGGAGCGCTGCCCCTTCCCCCGCCCGGACACCCTGCCCCTTCCCCCGCCCCCGCGCGCTCCCCGGGCCAGGGGTCTCCTTGGGGCCGCCCCAGCCGCGCTCTTCCCCCCGCCCAATGCAGGCGACACCCCCCCCCCCCCCCGCCGCCGCGGCCCTGGCTGCCTCCCCCCCTCCCCCAGAGGTTCCGGGGCGGGGGGGGGGCGAGGCTGGTGCCGGAGGAGCTGCTGCTGCTGCTGCGCCTAGGCCCGGGCGCGGAGGGAGGGAGGGAGGGAGGGAGGGCGGGGGGCGGCCTGCATGGAGAGGAGGAGGAGGAGGAGGCGCCTCTTCTTCCTCCGCCTCCTCCTCCTCCTCCTGCCCCCCCCCCGCCGCCGCCCGCAGCAGCCCCTCCTCCCCCCGACGACCTCGGCGGCTGCAGCCCCCTCCGCCTCCGCCTCCGCCTGCACGGGGCCGGCCCGCAACGGGAGCGCCTGCGGTGGCCGGGCGGGCGGGCGGGCGGGCAGGGGCCGGCCTGGGCGGGAGGAGCGCGGCGGCGGCGGCCGTCGGAGGAGGAGGAGGAGGAGGAGCGCGGCTAGGGCGGAGGCGGCGGCGGCAGGGAGGGAGGGAGGGAGGGAGGGAGGGCTGGTTGTCCGGCCGGCCGCTCCGGGTCCCCCCCCCGCCCATGGACCCCCGTGCGGGGCGGCCCCGGCAGCAGCAGCGGCGGCGGCGGCGACGGCAAGAGGAGGAGGAGGAGGAGGCTCGGCGGCGGCGGCGGCGGCCGTGACCGGCGGGCGGAGAGGCGGCGGCGGCGGCGGCGGCTGAGCGCGGAGGACGGAGGGGGAGGCCCGGAGAGGATGCCCGGAGGCGAGCGGGGGACGGCCGGACCGGGCCCGCGGGACCCCTGAGCCGCCCCGGCGCCCCCGGCGCCCCCCTGGGGGGGGAGGGGGGGGGGGGGGGGGGGGGGAGGGGGGGGGGGGGGGGAGGGGGGGGGGGGGGGGGAGGGGGGGGGGGGGGGGAGGGGGGGGGGGGGGGGGGGGGGGAGGGGGGGGGGGAGGGGGGGGGGGGGGGGGGGCGGGGCGGGGGGGGGGTTGAGGGGTGGAGGGGTGGGGGGGGGGGGGGATGGGGGGGGGGGGGGGGGGGTGGGAGGGGGCGTGGGGGGGGAGGGAGGTAGGGGGGGGGGGGGGGTGGGGGGGGACGCGGGGGCGGGAGAGGGGGGTGGAGGGGGGGGGGGGTCGGAGGGGGAGGGGGTGGGGGGGGGGGGGGGTGGGGGGGGGGGGGGGGGGGGGGGGGGGGGGGGGGGGGGGGGGGGGGGTGGGGGGGGGGGGGGGTGGGGGGGGGGGGGGGTGGGGGGGGGGGGGGGTGGGGGGGGGGGGGGGTGGGGGGGGGGGGGGGTGGGGGGGGGGGGGGGTGGGGGGGGGGGGGGGTGGGGGGGGGGGGGGGTGGGGGGGGGGGGGGGTGGGGGGGGGGGGGGGTGGGGGGGGGGGGGGGTGGGGGGGGGGGGGGGTGGGGGGGGGGGGGGGTGGGGGGGGGGGGGGGTGGGGGGGGGGGGGGGTGGGGGGGGGGGGGGGTGGGGGGGGGGGGGGGTGGGGGGGGGGGGGGGTGGGGGGGGGGGGGGGTGGGGGGGGGGGGGGGTGGGGGGGGGGGGGGGTGGGGGGGGGGGGGGGTGGGGGGGGGGGGGGGTGGGGGGGGGGGGGGGTGGGGGGGGGGGGGGGTGGGGGGGGGGGGGGGTGGGGGGGGGGGGGGGTGGGGGGGGGGGGGGGTGGGGGGGGGGGGGGGTGGGGGGGGGGGGGGGTGGGGGGGGGGGGGGGTGGGGGGGGGGGGGGGTGGGGGGGGGGGGGGGTGGGGGGGGGGGGGGGTGGGGGGGGGGGGGGGTGGGGGGGGGGGGGGGTGGGGGGGGGGGGGGGTGGGGGGGGGGGGGGGTGGGGGGGGGGGGGGGTGGGGGGGGGGGGGGGTGGGGGGGGGGGGGGGTGGGGGGGGGGGGGGGTGGGGGGGGGGGGGGGTGGGGGGGGGGGGGGGTGGGGGGGGGGGGGGGTGGGGGGGGGGGGGGGTGGGGGGGGGGGGGGGTGGGGGGGGGGGGGGGTGGGGGGGGGGGGGGGTGGGGGGGGGGGGGGGTGGGGGGGGGGGGGGGTGGGGGGGGGGGGGGGTGGGGGGGGGGGGGGGTGGGGGGGGGGGGGGGTGGGGGGGGGGGGGGGTGGGGGGGGGGGGGGGTGGGGGGGGGGGGGGGTGGGGGGGGGGGGGGGTGGGGGGGGGGGGGGGTGGGGGGGGGGGGGGGTGGGGGGGGGGGGGGGTGGGGGGGGGGGGGGGTGGGGGGGGGGGGGGGTGGGGGGGGGGGGGGGTGGGGGGGGGGGGGGGTGGGGGGGGGGGGGGGTGGGGGGGGGGGGGGGTGGGGGGGGGGGGGGGTGGGGGGGGGGGGGGGTGGGGGGGGGGGGGGGTGGGGGGGGGGGGGGGTGGGGGGGGGGGGGGGTGGGGGGGGGGGGGGGTGGGGGGGGGGGGGGGTGGGGGGGGGGGGGGGTGGGGGGGGGGGGGGGTGGGGGGGGGGGGGGGTGGGGGGGGGGGGGGGTGGGGGGGGGGGGGGGTGGGGGGGGGGGGGGGTGGGGGGGGGGGGGGGTGGGGGGGGGGGGGGGTGGGGGGGGGGGGGGGTGGGGGGGGGGGGGGGTGGGGGGGGGGGGGGGTGGGGGGGGGGGGGGGTGGGGGGGGGGGGGGGTGGGGGGGGGGGGGGGTGGGGGGGGGGGGGGGTGGGGGGGGGGGGGGGTGGGGGGGGGGGGGGGTGGGGGGGGGGGGGGGTGGGGGGGGGGGGGGGTGGGGGGGGGGGGGGGTGGGGGGGGGGGGGGGTGGGGGGGGGGGGGGGTGGGGGGGGGGGGGGGTGGGGGGGGGGGGGGGTGGGGGGGGGGGGGGGTGGGGGGGGGGGGGGGTGGGGGGGGGGGGGGGTGGGGGGGGGGGGGGGTGGGGGGGGGGGGGGGTGGGGGGGGGGGGGGGTGGGGGGGGGGGGGGGTGGGGGGGGGGGGGGGTGGGGGGGGGGGGGGGTGGGGGGGGGGGGGGGTGGGGGGGGGGGGGGGTGGGGGGGGGGGGGGGTGGGGGGGGGGGGGGGTGGGGGGGGGGGGGGGTGGGGGGGGGGGGGGGTGGGGGGGGGGGGGGGTGGGGGGGGGGGGGGGTGGGGGGGGGGGGGGGTGGGGGGGGGGGGGGGTGGGGGGGGGGGGGGGTGGGGGGGGGGGGGGGTGGGGGGGGGGGGGGGTGGGGGGGGGGGGGGGTGGGGGGGGGGGGGGGTGGGGGGGGGGGGGGGTGGGGGGGGGGGGGGGTGGGGGGGGGGGGGGGTGGGGGGGGGGGGGGGTGGGGGGGGGGGGGGGTGGGGGGGGGGGGGGGTGGGGGGGGGGGGGGGTGGGGGGGGGGGGGGGTGGGGGGGGGGGGGGGTGGGGGGGGGGGGGGGTGGGGGGGGGGGGGGGTGGGGGGGGGGGGGGGTGGGGGGGGGGGGGGGTGGGGGGGGGGGGGGGTGGGGGGGGGGGGGGGTGGGGGGGGGGGGGGGTGGGGGGGGGGGGGGGTGGGGGGGGGGGGGGGTGGGGGGGGGGGGGGGTGGGGGGGGGGGGGGGTGGGGGGGGGGGGGGGTGGGGGGGGGGGGGGGTGGGGGGGGGGGGGGGTGGGGGGGGGGGGGGGTGGGGGGGGGGGGGGGTGGGGGGGGGGGGGGGTGGGGGGGGGGGGGGGTGGGGGGGGGGGGGGGTGGGGGGGGGGGGGGGTGGGGGGGGGGGGGGGTGGGGGGGGGGGGGGGTGGGGGGGGGGGGGGGTGGGGGGGGGGGGGGGTGGGGGGGGGGGGGGGTGGGGGGGGGGGGGGGTGGGGGGGGGGGGGGGTGGGGGGGGGGGGGGGTGGGGGGGGGGGGGGGTGGGGGGGGGGGGGGGTGGGGGGGGGGGGGGGTGGGGGGGGGGGGGGGTGGGGGGGGGGGGGGGTGGGGGGGGGGGGGGGTGGGGGGGGGGGGGGGTGGGGGGGGGGGGGGGTGGGGGGGGGGGGGGGTGGGGGGGGGGGGGGGTGGGGGGGGGGGGGGGTGGGGGGGGGGGGGGGTGGGGGGGGGGGGGGGTGGGGGGGGGGGGGGGTGGGGGGGGGGGGGGGTGGGGGGGGGGGGGGGTGGGGGGGGGGGGGGGTGGGGGGGGGGGGGGGTGGGGGGGGGGGGGGGTGGGGGGGGGGGGGGGTGGGGGGGGGGGGGGGTGGGGGGGGGGGGGGGTGGGGGGGGGGGGGGGTGGGGGGGGGGGGGGGTGGGGGGGGGGGGGGGTGGGGGGGGGGGGGGGTGGGGGGGGGGGGGGGTGGGGGGGGGGGGGGGTGGGGGGGGGGGGGGGTGGGGGGGGGGGGGGGTGGGGGGGGGGGGGGGTGGGGGGGGGGGGGGGTGGGGGGGGGGGGGGGTGGGGGGGGGGGGGGGTGGGGGGGGGGGGGGGTGGGGGGGGGGGGGGGTGGGGGGGGGGGGGGGTGGGGGGGGGGGGGGGTGGGGGGGGGGGGGGGTGGGGGGGGGGGGGGGTGGGGGGGGGGGGGGGTGGGGGGGGGGGGGGGTGGGGGGGGGGGGGGGTGGGGGGGGGGGGGGGTGGGGGGGGGGGGGGGTGGGGGGGGGGGGGGGTGGGGGGGGGGGGGGGTGGGGGGGGGGGGGGGTGGGGGGGGGGGGGGGTGGGGGGGGGGGGGGGTGGGGGGGGGGGGGGGTGGGGGGGGGGGGGGGTGGGGGGGGGGGGGGGTGGGGGGGGGGGGGGGTGGGGGGGGGGGGGGGTGGGGGGGGGGGGGGGTGGGGGGGGGGGGGGGTGGGGGGGGGGGGGGGTGGGGGGGGGGGGGGGTGGGGGGGGGGGGGGGTGGGGGGGGGGGGGGGTGGGGGGGGGGGGGGGTGGGGGGGGGGGGGGGTGGGGGGGGGGGGGGGTGGGGGGGGGGGGGGGTGGGGGGGGGGGGGGGTGGGGGGGGGGGGGGGTGGGGGGGGGGGGGGGTGGGGGGGGGGGGGGGTGGGGGGGGGGGGGGGTGGGGGGGGGGGGGGGTGGGGGGGGGGGGGGGTGGGGGGGGGGGGGGGTGGGGGGGGGGGGGGGTGGGGGGGGGGGGGGGTGGGGGGGGGGGGGGGTGGGGGGGGGGGGGGGTGGGGGGGGGGGGGGGTGGGGGGGGGGGGGGGTGGGGGGGGGGGGGGGTGGGGGGGGGGGGGGGTGGGGGGGGGGGGGGGTGGGGGGGGGGGGGGGTGGGGGGGGGGGGGGGTGGGGGGGGGGGGGGGTGGGGGGGGGGGGGGGTGGGGGGGGGGGGGGGTGGGGGGGGGGGGGGGTGGGGGGGGGGGGGGGTGGGGGGGGGGGGGGGTGGGGGGGGGGGGGGGTGGGGGGGGGGGGGGGTGGGGGGGGGGGGGGGTGGGGGGGGGGGGGGGTGGGGGGGGGGGGGGGTGGGGGGGGGGGGGGGTGGGGGGGGGGGGGGGTGGGGGGGGGGGGGGGTGGGGGGGGGGGGGGGTGGGGGGGGGGGGGGGTGGGGGGGGGGGGGGGTGGGGGGGGGGGGGGGTGGGGGGGGGGGGGGGTGGGGGGGGGGGGGGGTGGGGGGGGGGGGGGGTGGGGGGGGGGGGGGGTGGGGGGGGGGGGGGGTGGGGGGGGGGGGGGGTGGGGGGGGGGGGGGGTGGGGGGGGGGGGGGGTGGGGGGGGGGGGGGGTGGGGGGGGGGGGGGGTGGGGGGGGGGGGGGGTGGGGGGGGGGGGGGGTGGGGGGGGGGGGGGGTGGGGGGGGGGGGGGGTGGGGGGGGGGGGGGGTGGGGGGGGGGGGGGGTGGGGGGGGGGGGGGGTGGGGGGGGGGGGGGGTGGGGGGGGGGGGGGGTGGGGGGGGGGGGGGGTGGGGGGGGGGGGGGGTGGGGGGGGGGGGGGGTGGGGGGGGGGGGGGGTGGGGGGGGGGGGGGGTGGGGGGGGGGGGGGGTGGGGGGGGGGGGGGGTGGGGGGGGGGGGGGGTGGGGGGGGGGGGGGGTGGGGGGGGGGGGGGGTGGGGGGGGGGGGGGGTGGGGGGGGGGGGGGGTGGGGGGGGGGGGGGGTGGGGGGGGGGGGGGGTGGGGGGGGGGGGGGGTGGGGGGGGGGGGGGGTGGGGGGGGGGGGGGGTGGGGGGGGGGGGGGGTGGGGGGGGGGGGGGGTGGGGGGGGGGGGGGGTGGGGGGGGGGGGGGGTGGGGGGGGGGGGGGGTGGGGGGGGGGGGGGGTGGGGGGGGGGGGGGGTGGGGGGGGGGGGGGGTGGGGGGGGGGGGGGGTGGGGGGGGGGGGGGGTGGGGGGGGGGGGGGGTGGGGGGGGGGGGGGGTGGGGGGGGGGGGGGGTGGGGGGGGGGGGGGGTGGGGGGGGGGGGGGGTGGGGGGGGGGGGGGGTGGGGGGGGGGGGGGGTGGGGGGGGGGGGGGGTGGGGGGGGGGGGGGGTGGGGGGGGGGGGGGGTGGGGGGGGGGGGGGGTGGGGGGGGGGGGGGGTGGGGGGGGGGGGGGGTGGGGGGGGGGGGGGGTGGGGGGGGGGGGGGGTGGGGGGGGGGGGGGGTGGGGGGGGGGGGGGGTGGGGGGGGGGGGGGGTGGGGGGGGGGGGGGGTGGGGGGGGGGGGGGGTGGGGGGGGGGGGGGGTGGGGGGGGGGGGGGGTGGGGGGGGGGGGGGGTGGGGGGGGGGGGGGGTGGGGGGGGGGGGGGGTGGGGGGGGGGGGGGGTGGGGGGGGGGGGGGGTGGGGGGGGGGGGGGGTGGGGGGGGGGGGGGGTGGGGGGGGGGGGGGGTGGGGGGGGGGGGGGGTGGGGGGGGGGGGGGGTGGGGGGGGGGGGGGGTGGGGGGGGGGGGGGGTGGGGGGGGGGGGGGGTGGGGGGGGGGGGGGGTGGGGGGGGGGGGGGGTGGGGGGGGGGGGGGGTGGGGGGGGGGGGGGGTGGGGGGGGGGGGGGGTGGGGGGGGGGGGGGGTGGGGGGGGGGGGGGGTGGGGGGGGGGGGGGGTGGGGGGGGGGGGGGGTGGGGGGGGGGGGGGGTGGGGGGGGGGGGGGGTGGGGGGGGGGGGGGGTGGGGGGGGGGGGGGGTGGGGGGGGGGGGGGGTGGGGGGGGGGGGGGGTGGGGGGGGGGGGGGGTGGGGGGGGGGGGGGGTGGGGGGGGGGGGGGGTGGGGGGGGGGGGGGGTGGGGGGGGGGGGGGGTGGGGGGGGGGGGGGGTGGGGGGGGGGGGGGGTGGGGGGGGGGGGGGGTGGGGGGGGGGGGGGGTGGGGGGGGGGGGGGGTGGGGGGGGGGGGGGGTGGGGGGGGGGGGGGGTGGGGGGGGGGGGGGGTGGGGGGGGGGGGGGGTGGGGGGGGGGGGGGGTGGGGGGGGGGGGGGGTGGGGGGGGGGGGGGGTGGGGGGGGGGGGGGGTGGGGGGGGGGGGGGGTGGGGGGGGGGGGGGGTGGGGGGGGGGGGGGGTGGGGGGGGGGGGGGGTGGGGGGGGGGGGGGGTGGGGGGGGGGGGGGGTGGGGGGGGGGGGGGGTGGGGGGGGGGGGGGGTGGGGGGGGGGGGGGGTGGGGGGGGGGGGGGGTGGGGGGGGGGGGGGGTGGGGGGGGGGGGGGGTGGGGGGGGGGGGGGGTGGGGGGGGGGGGGGGTGGGGGGGGGGGGGGGTGGGGGGGGGGGGGGGTGGGGGGGGGGGGGGGTGGGGGGGGGGGGGGGTGGGGGGGGGGGGGGGTGGGGGGGGGGGGGGGTGGGGGGGGGGGGGGGTGGGGGGGGGGGGGGGTGGGGGGGGGGGGGGGTGGGGGGGGGGGGGGGTGGGGGGGGGGGGGGGTGGGGGGGGGGGGGGGTGGGGGGGGGGGGGGGTGGGGGGGGGGGGGGGTGGGGGGGGGGGGGGGTGGGGGGGGGGGGGGGTGGGGGGGGGGGGGGGTGGGGGGGGGGGGGGGTGGGGGGGGGGGGGGGTGGGGGGGGGGGGGGGTGGGGGGGGGGGGGGGTGGGGGGGGGGGGGGGTGGGGGGGGGGGGGGGTGGGGGGGGGGGGGGGTGGGGGGGGGGGGGGGTGGGGGGGGGGGGGGGTGGGGGGGGGGGGGGGTGGGGGGGGGGGGGGGTGGGGGGGGGGGGGGGTGGGGGGGGGGGGGGGTGGGGGGGGGGGGGGGTGGGGGGGGGGGGGGGTGGGGGGGGGGGGGGGTGGGGGGGGGGGGGGGTGGGGGGGGGGGGGGGTGGGGGGGGGGGGGGGTGGGGGGGGGGGGGGGTGGGGGGGGGGGGGGGTGGGGGGGGGGGGGGGTGGGGGGGGGGGGGGGTGGGGGGGGGGGGGGGTGGGGGGGGGGGGGGGTGGGGGGGGGGGGGGGTGGGGGGGGGGGGGGGTGGGGGGGGGGGGGGGTGGGGGGGGGGGGGGGTGGGGGGGGGGGGGGGTGGGGGGGGGGGGGGGTGGGGGGGGGGGGGGGTGGGGGGGGGGGGGGGTGGGGGGGGGGGGGGGTGGGGGGGGGGGGGGGTGGGGGGGGGGGGGGGTGGGGGGGGGGGGGGGTGGGGGGGGGGGGGGGTGGGGGGGGGGGGGGGTGGGGGGGGGGGGGGGTGGGGGGGGGGGGGGGTGGGGGGGGGGGGGGGTGGGGGGGGGGGGGGGTGGGGGGGGGGGGGGGTGGGGGGGGGGGGGGGTGGGGGGGGGGGGGGGTGGGGGGGGGGGGGGGTGGGGGGGGGGGGGGGTGGGGGGGGGGGGGGGTGGGGGGGGGGGGGGGTGGGGGGGGGGGGGGGTGGGGGGGGGGGGGGGTGGGGGGGGGGGGGGGTGGGGGGGGGGGGGGGTGGGGGGGGGGGGGGGTGGGGGGGGGGGGGGGTGGGGGGGGGGGGGGGTGGGGGGGGGGGGGGGTGGGGGGGGGGGGGGGTGGGGGGGGGGGGGGGTGGGGGGGGGGGGGGGTGGGGGGGGGGGGGGGTGGGGGGGGGGGGGGGTGGGGGGGGGGGGGGGTGGGGGGGGGGGGGGGTGGGGGGGGGGGGGGGTGGGGGGGGGGGGGGGTGGGGGGGGGGGGGGGTGGGGGGGGGGGGGGGTGGGGGGGGGGGGGGGTGGGGGGGGGGGGGGGTGGGGGGGGGGGGGGGTGGGGGGGGGGGGGGGTGGGGGGGGGGGGGGGTGGGGGGGGGGGGGGGTGGGGGGGGGGGGGGGTGGGGGGGGGGGGGGGTGGGGGGGGGGGGGGGTGGGGGGGGGGGGGGGTGGGGGGGGGGGGGGGTGGGGGGGGGGGGGGGTGGGGGGGGGGGGGGGTGGGGGGGGGGGGGGGTGGGGGGGGGGGGGGGTGGGGGGGGGGGGGGGTGGGGGGGGGGGGGGGTGGGGGGGGGGGGGGGTGGGGGGGGGGGGGGGTGGGGGGGGGGGGGGGTGGGGGGGGGGGGGGGTGGGGGGGGGGGGGGGTGGGGGGGGGGGGGGGTGGGGGGGGGGGGGGGTGGGGGGGGGGGGGGGTGGGGGGGGGGGGGGGTGGGGGGGGGGGGGGGTGGGGGGGGGGGGGGGTGGGGGGGGGGGGGGGTGGGGGGGGGGGGGGGTGGGGGGGGGGGGGGGTGGGGGGGGGGGGGGGTGGGGGGGGGGGGGGGTGGGGGGGGGGGGGGGTGGGGGGGGGGGGGGGTGGGGGGGGGGGGGGGTGGGGGGGGGGGGGGGTGGGGGGGGGGGGGGGTGGGGGGGGGGGGGGGTGGGGGGGGGGGGGGGTGGGGGGGGGGGGGGGTGGGGGGGGGGGGGGGTGGGGGGGGGGGGGGGTGGGGGGGGGGGGGGGTGGGGGGGGGGGGGGGTGGGGGGGGGGGGGGGTGGGGGGGGGGGGGGGTGGGGGGGGGGGGGGGTGGGGGGGGGGGGGGGTGGGGGGGGGGGGGGGTGGGGGGGGGGGGGGGTGGGGGGGGGGGGGGGTGGGGGGGGGGGGGGGTGGGGGGGGGGGGGGGTGGGGGGGGGGGGGGGTGGGGGGGGGGGGGGGTGGGGGGGGGGGGGGGTGGGGGGGGGGGGGGGTGGGGGGGGGGGGGGGTGGGGGGGGGGGGGGGTGGGGGGGGGGGGGGGTGGGGGGGGGGGGGGGTGGGGGGGGGGGGGGGTGGGGGGGGGGGGGGGTGGGGGGGGGGGGGGGTGGGGGGGGGGGGGGGTGGGGGGGGGGGGGGGTGGGGGGGGGGGGGGGTGGGGGGGGGGGGGGGTGGGGGGGGGGGGGGGTGGGGGGGGGGGGGGGTGGGGGGGGGGGGGGGTGGGGGGGGGGGGGGGTGGGGGGGGGGGGGGGTGGGGGGGGGGGGGGGTGGGGGGGGGGGGGGGTGGGGGGGGGGGGGGGTGGGGGGGGGGGGGGGTGGGGGGGGGGGGGGGTGGGGGGGGGGGGGGGTGGGGGGGGGGGGGGGTGGGGGGGGGGGGGGGTGGGGGGGGGGGGGGGTGGGGGGGGGGGGGGGTGGGGGGGGGGGGGGGTGGGGGGGGGGGGGGGTGGGGGGGGGGGGGGGTGGGGGGGGGGGGGGGTGGGGGGGGGGGGGGGTGGGGGGGGGGGGGGGTGGGGGGGGGGGGGGGTGGGGGGGGGGGGGGGTGGGGGGGGGGGGGGGTGGGGGGGGGGGGGGGTGGGGGGGGGGGGGGGTGGGGGGGGGGGGGGGTGGGGGGGGGGGGGGGTGGGGGGGGGGGGGGGTGGGGGGGGGGGGGGGTGGGGGGGGGGGGGGGTGGGGGGGGGGGGGGGTGGGGGGGGGGGGGGGTGGGGGGGGGGGGGGGTGGGGGGGGGGGGGGGTGGGGGGGGGGGGGGGTGGGGGGGGGGGGGGGTGGGGGGGGGGGGGGGTGGGGGGGGGGGGGGGTGGGGGGGGGGGGGGGTGGGGGGGGGGGGGGGTGGGGGGGGGGGGGGGTGGGGGGGGGGGGGGGTGGGGGGGGGGGGGGGTGGGGGGGGGGGGGGGTGGGGGGGGGGGGGGGTGGGGGGGGGGGGGGGTGGGGGGGGGGGGGGGTGGGGGGGGGGGGGGGTGGGGGGGGGGGGGGGTGGGGGGGGGGGGGGGTGGGGGGGGGGGGGGGTGGGGGGGGGGGGGGGTGGGGGGGGGGGGGGGTGGGGGGGGGGGGGGGTGGGGGGGGGGGGGGGTGGGGGGGGGGGGGGGTGGGGGGGGGGGGGGGTGGGGGGGGGGGGGGGTGGGGGGGGGGGGGGGTGGGGGGGGGGGGGGGTGGGGGGGGGGGGGGGTGGGGGGGGGGGGGGGTGGGGGGGGGGGGGGGTGGGGGGGGGGGGGGGTGGGGGGGGGGGGGGGTGGGGGGGGGGGGGGGTGGGGGGGGGGGGGGGTGGGGGGGGGGGGGGGTGGGGGGGGGGGGGGGTGGGGGGGGGGGGGGGTGGGGGGGGGGGGGGGTGGGGGGGGGGGGGGGTGGGGGGGGGGGGGGGTGGGGGGGGGGGGGGGTGGGGGGGGGGGGGGGTGGGGGGGGGGGGGGGTGGGGGGGGGGGGGGGTGGGGGGGGGGGGGGGTGGGGGGGGGGGGGGGTGGGGGGGGGGGGGGGTGGGGGGGGGGGGGGGTGGGGGGGGGGGGGGGTGGGGGGGGGGGGGGGTGGGGGGGGGGGGGGGTGGGGGGGGGGGGGGGTGGGGGGGGGGGGGGGTGGGGGGGGGGGGGGGTGGGGGGGGGGGGGGGTGGGGGGGGGGGGGGGTGGGGGGGGGGGGGGGTGGGGGGGGGGGGGGGTGGGGGGGGGGGGGGGTGGGGGGGGGGGGGGGTGGGGGGGGGGGGGGGTGGGGGGGGGGGGGGGTGGGGGGGGGGGGGGGTGGGGGGGGGGGGGGGTGGGGGGGGGGGGGGGTGGGGGGGGGGGGGGGTGGGGGGGGGGGGGGGTGGGGGGGGGGGGGGGTGGGGGGGGGGGGGGGTGGGGGGGGGGGGGGGTGGGGGGGGGGGGGGGTGGGGGGGGGGGGGGGTGGGGGGGGGGGGGGGTGGGGGGGGGGGGGGGTGGGGGGGGGGGGGGGTGGGGGGGGGGGGGGGTGGGGGGGGGGGGGGGTGGGGGGGGGGGGGGGTGGGGGGGGGGGGGGGTGGGGGGGGGGGGGGGTGGGGGGGGGGGGGGGTGGGGGGGGGGGGGGGTGGGGGGGGGGGGGGGTGGGGGGGGGGGGGGGTGGGGGGGGGGGGGGGTGGGGGGGGGGGGGGGTGGGGGGGGGGGGGGGTGGGGGGGGGGGGGGGTGGGGGGGGGGGGGGGTGGGGGGGGGGGGGGGTGGGGGGGGGGGGGGGTGGGGGGGGGGGGGGGTGGGGGGGGGGGGGGGTGGGGGGGGGGGGGGGTGGGGGGGGGGGGGGGTGGGGGGGGGGGGGGGTGGGGGGGGGGGGGGGTGGGGGGGGGGGGGGGTGGGGGGGGGGGGGGGTGGGGGGGGGGGGGGGTGGGGGGGGGGGGGGGTGGGGGGGGGGGGGGGTGGGGGGGGGGGGGGGTGGGGGGGGGGGGGGGTGGGGGGGGGGGGGGGTGGGGGGGGGGGGGGGTGGGGGGGGGGGGGGGTGGGGGGGGGGGGGGGTGGGGGGGGGGGGGGGTGGGGGGGGGGGGGGGTGGGGGGGGGGGGGGGTGGGGGGGGGGGGGGGTGGGGGGGGGGGGGGGTGGGGGGGGGGGGGGGTGGGGGGGGGGGGGGGTGGGGGGGGGGGGGGGTGGGGGGGGGGGGGGGTGGGGGGGGGGGGGGGTGGGGGGGGGGGGGGGTGGGGGGGGGGGGGGGTGGGGGGGGGGGGGGGTGGGGGGGGGGGGGGGTGGGGGGGGGGGGGGGTGGGGGGGGGGGGGGGTGGGGGGGGGGGGGGGTGGGGGGGGGGGGGGGTGGGGGGGGGGGGGGGTGGGGGGGGGGGGGGGTGGGGGGGGGGGGGGGTGGGGGGGGGGGGGGGTGGGGGGGGGGGGGGGTGGGGGGGGGGGGGGGTGGGGGGGGGGGGGGGTGGGGGGGGGGGGGGGTGGGGGGGGGGGGGGGTGGGGGGGGGGGGGGGTGGGGGGGGGGGGGGGTGGGGGGGGGGGGGGGTGGGGGGGGGGGGGGGTGGGGGGGGGGGGGGGTGGGGGGGGGGGGGGGTGGGGGGGGGGGGGGGTGGGGGGGGGGGGGGGTGGGGGGGGGGGGGGGTGGGGGGGGGGGGGGGTGGGGGGGGGGGGGGGTGGGGGGGGGGGGGGGTGGGGGGGGGGGGGGGTGGGGGGGGGGGGGGGTGGGGGGGGGGGGGGGTGGGGGGGGGGGGGGGTGGGGGGGGGGGGGGGTGGGGGGGGGGGGGGGTGGGGGGGGGGGGGGGTGGGGGGGGGGGGGGGTGGGGGGGGGGGGGGGTGGGGGGGGGGGGGGGTGGGGGGGGGGGGGGGTGGGGGGGGGGGGGGGTGGGGGGGGGGGGGGGTGGGGGGGGGGGGGGGTGGGGGGGGGGGGGGGTGGGGGGGGGGGGGGGTGGGGGGGGGGGGGGGTGGGGGGGGGGGGGGGTGGGGGGGGGGGGGGGTGGGGGGGGGGGGGGGTGGGGGGGGGGGGGGGTGGGGGGGGGGGGGGGTGGGGGGGGGGGGGGGTGGGGGGGGGGGGGGGTGGGGGGGGGGGGGGGTGGGGGGGGGGGGGGGTGGGGGGGGGGGGGGGTGGGGGGGGGGGGGGGTGGGGGGGGGGGGGGGTGGGGGGGGGGGGGGGTGGGGGGGGGGGGGGGTGGGGGGGGGGGGGGGTGGGGGGGGGGGGGGGTGGGGGGGGGGGGGGGTGGGGGGGGGGGGGGGTGGGGGGGGGGGGGGGTGGGGGGGGGGGGGGGTGGGGGGGGGGGGGGGTGGGGGGGGGGGGGGGTGGGGGGGGGGGGGGGTGGGGGGGGGGGGGGGTGGGGGGGGGGGGGGGTGGGGGGGGGGGGGGGTGGGGGGGGGGGGGGGTGGGGGGGGGGGGGGGTGGGGGGGGGGGGGGGTGGGGGGGGGGGGGGGTGGGGGGGGGGGGGGGTGGGGGGGGGGGGGGGTGGGGGGGGGGGGGGGTGGGGGGGGGGGGGGGTGGGGGGGGGGGGGGGTGGGGGGGGGGGGGGGTGGGGGGGGGGGGGGGTGGGGGGGGGGGGGGGTGGGGGGGGGGGGGGGTGGGGGGGGGGGGGGGTGGGGGGGGGGGGGGGTGGGGGGGGGGGGGGGTGGGGGGGGGGGGGGGTGGGGGGGGGGGGGGGTGGGGGGGGGGGGGGGTGGGGGGGGGGGGGGGTGGGGGGGGGGGGGGGTGGGGGGGGGGGGGGGTGGGGGGGGGGGGGGGTGGGGGGGGGGGGGGGTGGGGGGGGGGGGGGGTGGGGGGGGGGGGGGGTGGGGGGGGGGGGGGGTGGGGGGGGGGGGGGGTGGGGGGGGGGGGGGGTGGGGGGGGGGGGGGGTGGGGGGGGGGGGGGGTGGGGGGGGGGGGGGGTGGGGGGGGGGGGGGGTGGGGGGGGGGGGGGGTGGGGGGGGGGGGGGGTGGGGGGGGGGGGGGGTGGGGGGGGGGGGGGGTGGGGGGGGGGGGGGGTGGGGGGGGGGGGGGGTGGGGGGGGGGGGGGGTGGGGGGGGGGGGGGGTGGGGGGGGGGGGGGGTGGGGGGGGGGGGGGGTGGGGGGGGGGGGGGGTGGGGGGGGGGGGGGGTGGGGGGGGGGGGGGGTGGGGGGGGGGGGGGGTGGGGGGGGGGGGGGGTGGGGGGGGGGGGGGGTGGGGGGGGGGGGGGGTGGGGGGGGGGGGGGGTGGGGGGGGGGGGGGGTGGGGGGGGGGGGGGGTGGGGGGGGGGGGGGGTGGGGGGGGGGGGGGGTGGGGGGGGGGGGGGGTGGGGGGGGGGGGGGGTGGGGGGGGGGGGGGGTGGGGGGGGGGGGGGGTGGGGGGGGGGGGGGGTGGGGGGGGGGGGGGGTGGGGGGGGGGGGGGGTGGGGGGGGGGGGGGGTGGGGGGGGGGGGGGGTGGGGGGGGGGGGGGGTGGGGGGGGGGGGGGGTGGGGGGGGGGGGGGGTGGGGGGGGGGGGGGGTGGGGGGGGGGGGGGGTGGGGGGGGGGGGGGGTGGGGGGGGGGGGGGGTGGGGGGGGGGGGGGGTGGGGGGGGGGGGGGGTGGGGGGGGGGGGGGGTGGGGGGGGGGGGGGGTGGGGGGGGGGGGGGGTGGGGGGGGGGGGGGGTGGGGGGGGGGGGGGGTGGGGGGGGGGGGGGGTGGGGGGGGGGGGGGGTGGGGGGGGGGGGGGGTGGGGGGGGGGGGGGGTGGGGGGGGGGGGGGGTGGGGGGGGGGGGGGGTGGGGGGGGGGGGGGGTGGGGGGGGGGGGGGGTGGGGGGGGGGGGGGGTGGGGGGGGGGGGGGGTGGGGGGGGGGGGGGGTGGGGGGGGGGGGGGGTGGGGGGGGGGGGGGGTGGGGGGGGGGGGGGGTGGGGGGGGGGGGGGGTGGGGGGGGGGGGGGGTGGGGGGGGGGGGGGGTGGGGGGGGGGGGGGGTGGGGGGGGGGGGGGGTGGGGGGGGGGGGGGGTGGGGGGGGGGGGGGGTGGGGGGGGGGGGGGGTGGGGGGGGGGGGGGGTGGGGGGGGGGGGGGGTGGGGGGGGGGGGGGGTGGGGGGGGGGGGGGGTGGGGGGGGGGGGGGGTGGGGGGGGGGGGGGGTGGGGGGGGGGGGGGGTGGGGGGGGGGGGGGGTGGGGGGGGGGGGGGGTGGGGGGGGGGGGGGGTGGGGGGGGGGGGGGGTGGGGGGGGGGGGGGGTGGGGGGGGGGGGGGGTGGGGGGGGGGGGGGGTGGGGGGGGGGGGGGGTGGGGGGGGGGGGGGGTGGGGGGGGGGGGGGGTGGGGGGGGGGGGGGGTGGGGGGGGGGGGGGGTGGGGGGGGGGGGGGGTGGGGGGGGGGGGGGGTGGGGGGGGGGGGGGGTGGGGGGGGGGGGGGGTGGGGGGGGGGGGGGGTGGGGGGGGGGGGGGGTGGGGGGGGGGGGGGGTGGGGGGGGGGGGGGGTGGGGGGGGGGGGGGGTGGGGGGGGGGGGGGGTGGGGGGGGGGGGGGGTGGGGGGGGGGGGGGGTGGGGGGGGGGGGGGGTGGGGGGGGGGGGGGGTGGGGGGGGGGGGGGGTGGGGGGGGGGGGGGGTGGGGGGGGGGGGGGGTGGGGGGGGGGGGGGGTGGGGGGGGGGGGGGGTGGGGGGGGGGGGGGGTGGGGGGGGGGGGGGGTGGGGGGGGGGGGGGGTGGGGGGGGGGGGGGGTGGGGGGGGGGGGGGGTGGGGGGGGGGGGGGGTGGGGGGGGGGGGGGGTGGGGGGGGGGGGGGGTGGGGGGGGGGGGGGGTGGGGGGGGGGGGGGGTGGGGGGGGGGGGGGGTGGGGGGGGGGGGGGGTGGGGGGGGGGGGGGGTGGGGGGGGGGGGGGGTGGGGGGGGGGGGGGGTGGGGGGGGGGGGGGGTGGGGGGGGGGGGGGGTGGGGGGGGGGGGGGGTGGGGGGGGGGGGGGGTGGGGGGGGGGGGGGGTGGGGGGGGGGGGGGGTGGGGGGGGGGGGGGGTGGGGGGGGGGGGGGGTGGGGGGGGGGGGGGGTGGGGGGGGGGGGGGGTGGGGGGGGGGGGGGGTGGGGGGGGGGGGGGGTGGGGGGGGGGGGGGGTGGGGGGGGGGGGGGGTGGGGGGGGGGGGGGGTGGGGGGGGGGGGGGGTGGGGGGGGGGGGGGGTGGGGGGGGGGGGGGGTGGGGGGGGGGGGGGGTGGGGGGGGGGGGGGGTGGGGGGGGGGGGGGGTGGGGGGGGGGGGGGGTGGGGGGGGGGGGGGGTGGGGGGGGGGGGGGGTGGGGGGGGGGGGGGGTGGGGGGGGGGGGGGGTGGGGGGGGGGGGGGGTGGGGGGGGGGGGGGGTGGGGGGGGGGGGGGGTGGGGGGGGGGGGGGGTGGGGGGGGGGGGGGGTGGGGGGGGGGGGGGGTGGGGGGGGGGGGGGGTGGGGGGGGGGGGGGGTGGGGGGGGGGGGGGGTGGGGGGGGGGGGGGGTGGGGGGGGGGGGGGGTGGGGGGGGGGGGGGGTGGGGGGGGGGGGGGGTGGGGGGGGGGGGGGGTGGGGGGGGGGGGGGGTGGGGGGGGGGGGGGGTGGGGGGGGGGGGGGGTGGGGGGGGGGGGGGGTGGGGGGGGGGGGGGGTGGGGGGGGGGGGGGGTGGGGGGGGGGGGGGGTGGGGGGGGGGGGGGGTGGGGGGGGGGGGGGGTGGGGGGGGGGGGGGGTGGGGGGGGGGGGGGGTGGGGGGGGGGGGGGGTGGGGGGGGGGGGGGGTGGGGGGGGGGGGGGGTGGGGGGGGGGGGGGGTGGGGGGGGGGGGGGGTGGGGGGGGGGGGGGGTGGGGGGGGGGGGGGGTGGGGGGGGGGGGGGGTGGGGGGGGGGGGGGGTGGGGGGGGGGGGGGGTGGGGGGGGGGGGGGGTGGGGGGGGGGGGGGGTGGGGGGGGGGGGGGGTGGGGGGGGGGGGGGGTGGGGGGGGGGGGGGGTGGGGGGGGGGGGGGGTGGGGGGGGGGGGGGGTGGGGGGGGGGGGGGGTGGGGGGGGGGGGGGGTGGGGGGGGGGGGGGGTGGGGGGGGGGGGGGGTGGGGGGGGGGGGGGGTGGGGGGGGGGGGGGGTGGGGGGGGGGGGGGGTGGGGGGGGGGGGGGGTGGGGGGGGGGGGGGGTGGGGGGGGGGGGGGGTGGGGGGGGGGGGGGGTGGGGGGGGGGGGGGGTGGGGGGGGGGGGGGGTGGGGGGGGGGGGGGGTGGGGGGGGGGGGGGGTGGGGGGGGGGGGGGGTGGGGGGGGGGGGGGGTGGGGGGGGGGGGGGGTGGGGGGGGGGGGGGGTGGGGGGGGGGGGGGGTGGGGGGGGGGGGGGGTGGGGGGGGGGGGGGGTGGGGGGGGGGGGGGGTGGGGGGGGGGGGGGGTGGGGGGGGGGGGGGGTGGGGGGGGGGGGGGGTGGGGGGGGGGGGGGGTGGGGGGGGGGGGGGGTGGGGGGGGGGGGGGGTGGGGGGGGGGGGGGGTGGGGGGGGGGGGGGGTGGGGGGGGGGGGGGGTGGGGGGGGGGGGGGGTGGGGGGGGGGGGGGGTGGGGGGGGGGGGGGGTGGGGGGGGGGGGGGGTGGGGGGGGGGGGGGGTGGGGGGGGGGGGGGGTGGGGGGGGGGGGGGGTGGGGGGGGGGGGGGGTGGGGGGGGGGGGGGGTGGGGGGGGGGGGGGGTGGGGGGGGGGGGGGGTGGGGGGGGGGGGGGGTGGGGGGGGGGGGGGGTGGGGGGGGGGGGGGGTGGGGGGGGGGGGGGGTGGGGGGGGGGGGGGGTGGGGGGGGGGGGGGGTGGGGGGGGGGGGGGGTGGGGGGGGGGGGGGGTGGGGGGGGGGGGGGGTGGGGGGGGGGGGGGGTGGGGGGGGGGGGGGGTGGGGGGGGGGGGGGGTGGGGGGGGGGGGGGGTGGGGGGGGGGGGGGGTGGGGGGGGGGGGGGGTGGGGGGGGGGGGGGGTGGGGGGGGGGGGGGGTGGGGGGGGGGGGGGGTGGGGGGGGGGGGGGGTGGGGGGGGGGGGGGGTGGGGGGGGGGGGGGGTGGGGGGGGGGGGGGGTGGGGGGGGGGGGGGGTGGGGGGGGGGGGGGGTGGGGGGGGGGGGGGGTGGGGGGGGGGGGGGGTGGGGGGGGGGGGGGGTGGGGGGGGGGGGGGGTGGGGGGGGGGGGGGGTGGGGGGGGGGGGGGGTGGGGGGGGGGGGGGGTGGGGGGGGGGGGGGGTGGGGGGGGGGGGGGGTGGGGGGGGGGGGGGGTGGGGGGGGGGGGGGGTGGGGGGGGGGGGGGGTGGGGGGGGGGGGGGGTGGGGGGGGGGGGGGGTGGGGGGGGGGGGGGGTGGGGGGGGGGGGGGGTGGGGGGGGGGGGGGGTGGGGGGGGGGGGGGGTGGGGGGGGGGGGGGGTGGGGGGGGGGGGGGGTGGGGGGGGGGGGGGGTGGGGGGGGGGGGGGGTGGGGGGGGGGGGGGGTGGGGGGGGGGGGGGGTGGGGGGGGGGGGGGGTGGGGGGGGGGGGGGGTGGGGGGGGGGGGGGGTGGGGGGGGGGGGGGGTGGGGGGGGGGGGGGGTGGGGGGGGGGGGGGGTGGGGGGGGGGGGGGGTGGGGGGGGGGGGGGGTGGGGGGGGGGGGGGGTGGGGGGGGGGGGGGGTGGGGGGGGGGGGGGGTGGGGGGGGGGGGGGGTGGGGGGGGGGGGGGGTGGGGGGGGGGGGGGGTGGGGGGGGGGGGGGGTGGGGGGGGGGGGGGGTGGGGGGGGGGGGGGGTGGGGGGGGGGGGGGGTGGGGGGGGGGGGGGGTGGGGGGGGGGGGGGGTGGGGGGGGGGGGGGGTGGGGGGGGGGGGGGGTGGGGGGGGGGGGGGGTGGGGGGGGGGGGGGGTGGGGGGGGGGGGGGGTGGGGGGGGGGGGGGGTGGGGGGGGGGGGGGGTGGGGGGGGGGGGGGGTGGGGGGGGGGGGGGGTGGGGGGGGGGGGGGGTGGGGGGGGGGGGGGGTGGGGGGGGGGGGGGGTGGGGGGGGGGGGGGGTGGGGGGGGGGGGGGGTGGGGGGGGGGGGGGGTGGGGGGGGGGGGGGGTGGGGGGGGGGGGGGGTGGGGGGGGGGGGGGGTGGGGGGGGGGGGGGGTGGGGGGGGGGGGGGGTGGGGGGGGGGGGGGGTGGGGGGGGGGGGGGGTGGGGGGGGGGGGGGGTGGGGGGGGGGGGGGGTGGGGGGGGGGGGGGGTGGGGGGGGGGGGGGGTGGGGGGGGGGGGGGGTGGGGGGGGGGGGGGGTGGGGGGGGGGGGGGGTGGGGGGGGGGGGGGGTGGGGGGGGGGGGGGGTGGGGGGGGGGGGGGGTGGGGGGGGGGGGGGGTGGGGGGGGGGGGGGGTGGGGGGGGGGGGGGGTGGGGGGGGGGGGGGGTGGGGGGGGGGGGGGGTGGGGGGGGGGGGGGGTGGGGGGGGGGGGGGGTGGGGGGGGGGGGGGGTGGGGGGGGGGGGGGGTGGGGGGGGGGGGGGGTGGGGGGGGGGGGGGGTGGGGGGGGGGGGGGGTGGGGGGGGGGGGGGGTGGGGGGGGGGGGGGGTGGGGGGGGGGGGGGGTGGGGGGGGGGGGGGGTGGGGGGGGGGGGGGGTGGGGGGGGGGGGGGGTGGGGGGGGGGGGGGGTGGGGGGGGGGGGGGGTGGGGGGGGGGGGGGGTGGGGGGGGGGGGGGGTGGGGGGGGGGGGGGGTGGGGGGGGGGGGGGGTGGGGGGGGGGGGGGGTGGGGGGGGGGGGGGGTGGGGGGGGGGGGGGGTGGGGGGGGGGGGGGGTGGGGGGGGGGGGGGGTGGGGGGGGGGGGGGGTGGGGGGGGGGGGGGGTGGGGGGGGGGGGGGGTGGGGGGGGGGGGGGGTGGGGGGGGGGGGGGGTGGGGGGGGGGGGGGGTGGGGGGGGGGGGGGGTGGGGGGGGGGGGGGGTGGGGGGGGGGGGGGGTGGGGGGGGGGGGGGGTGGGGGGGGGGGGGGGTGGGGGGGGGGGGGGGTGGGGGGGGGGGGGGGTGGGGGGGGGGGGGGGTGGGGGGGGGGGGGGGTGGGGGGGGGGGGGGGTGGGGGGGGGGGGGGGTGGGGGGGGGGGGGGGTGGGGGGGGGGGGGGGTGGGGGGGGGGGGGGGTGGGGGGGGGGGGGGGTGGGGGGGGGGGGGGGTGGGGGGGGGGGGGGGTGGGGGGGGGGGGGGGTGGGGGGGGGGGGGGGTGGGGGGGGGGGGGGGTGGGGGGGGGGGGGGGTGGGGGGGGGGGGGGGTGGGGGGGGGGGGGGGTGGGGGGGGGGGGGGGTGGGGGGGGGGGGGGGTGGGGGGGGGGGGGGGTGGGGGGGGGGGGGGGTGGGGGGGGGGGGGGGTGGGGGGGGGGGGGGGTGGGGGGGGGGGGGGGTGGGGGGGGGGGGGGGTGGGGGGGGGGGGGGGTGGGGGGGGGGGGGGGTGGGGGGGGGGGGGGGTGGGGGGGGGGGGGGGTGGGGGGGGGGGGGGGTGGGGGGGGGGGGGGGTGGGGGGGGGGGGGGGTGGGGGGGGGGGGGGGTGGGGGGGGGGGGGGGTGGGGGGGGGGGGGGGTGGGGGGGGGGGGGGGTGGGGGGGGGGGGGGGTGGGGGGGGGGGGGGGTGGGGGGGGGGGGGGGTGGGGGGGGGGGGGGGTGGGGGGGGGGGGGGGTGGGGGGGGGGGGGGGTGGGGGGGGGGGGGGGTGGGGGGGGGGGGGGGTGGGGGGGGGGGGGGGTGGGGGGGGGGGGGGGTGGGGGGGGGGGGGGGTGGGGGGGGGGGGGGGTGGGGGGGGGGGGGGGTGGGGGGGGGGGGGGGTGGGGGGGGGGGGGGGTGGGGGGGGGGGGGGGTGGGGGGGGGGGGGGGTGGGGGGGGGGGGGGGTGGGGGGGGGGGGGGGTGGGGGGGGGGGGGGGTGGGGGGGGGGGGGGGTGGGGGGGGGGGGGGGTGGGGGGGGGGGGGGGTGGGGGGGGGGGGGGGTGGGGGGGGGGGGGGGTGGGGGGGGGGGGGGGTGGGGGGGGGGGGGGGTGGGGGGGGGGGGGGGTGGGGGGGGGGGGGGGTGGGGGGGGGGGGGGGTGGGGGGGGGGGGGGGTGGGGGGGGGGGGGGGTGGGGGGGGGGGGGGGTGGGGGGGGGGGGGGGTGGGGGGGGGGGGGGGTGGGGGGGGGGGGGGGTGGGGGGGGGGGGGGGTGGGGGGGGGGGGGGGTGGGGGGGGGGGGGGGTGGGGGGGGGGGGGGGTGGGGGGGGGGGGGGGTGGGGGGGGGGGGGGGTGGGGGGGGGGGGGGGTGGGGGGGGGGGGGGGTGGGGGGGGGGGGGGGTGGGGGGGGGGGGGGGTGGGGGGGGGGGGGGGTGGGGGGGGGGGGGGGTGGGGGGGGGGGGGGGTGGGGGGGGGGGGGGGTGGGGGGGGGGGGGGGTGGGGGGGGGGGGGGGTGGGGGGGGGGGGGGGTGGGGGGGGGGGGGGGTGGGGGGGGGGGGGGGTGGGGGGGGGGGGGGGTGGGGGGGGGGGGGGGTGGGGGGGGGGGGGGGTGGGGGGGGGGGGGGGTGGGGGGGGGGGGGGGTGGGGGGGGGGGGGGGTGGGGGGGGGGGGGGGTGGGGGGGGGGGGGGGTGGGGGGGGGGGGGGGTGGGGGGGGGGGGGGGTGGGGGGGGGGGGGGGTGGGGGGGGGGGGGGGTGGGGGGGGGGGGGGGTGGGGGGGGGGGGGGGTGGGGGGGGGGGGGGGTGGGGGGGGGGGGGGGTGGGGGGGGGGGGGGGTGGGGGGGGGGGGGGGTGGGGGGGGGGGGGGGTGGGGGGGGGGGGGGGTGGGGGGGGGGGGGGGTGGGGGGGGGGGGGGGTGGGGGGGGGGGGGGGTGGGGGGGGGGGGGGGTGGGGGGGGGGGGGGGTGGGGGGGGGGGGGGGTGGGGGGGGGGGGGGGTGGGGGGGGGGGGGGGTGGGGGGGGGGGGGGGTGGGGGGGGGGGGGGGTGGGGGGGGGGGGGGGTGGGGGGGGGGGGGGGTGGGGGGGGGGGGGGGTGGGGGGGGGGGGGGGTGGGGGGGGGGGGGGGTGGGGGGGGGGGGGGGTGGGGGGGGGGGGGGGTGGGGGGGGGGGGGGGTGGGGGGGGGGGGGGGTGGGGGGGGGGGGGGGTGGGGGGGGGGGGGGGTGGGGGGGGGGGGGGGTGGGGGGGGGGGGGGGTGGGGGGGGGGGGGGGTGGGGGGGGGGGGGGGTGGGGGGGGGGGGGGGTGGGGGGGGGGGGGGGTGGGGGGGGGGGGGGGTGGGGGGGGGGGGGGGTGGGGGGGGGGGGGGGTGGGGGGGGGGGGGGGTGGGGGGGGGGGGGGGTGGGGGGGGGGGGGGGTGGGGGGGGGGGGGGGTGGGGGGGGGGGGGGGTGGGGGGGGGGGGGGGTGGGGGGGGGGGGGGGTGGGGGGGGGGGGGGGTGGGGGGGGGGGGGGGTGGGGGGGGGGGGGGGTGGGGGGGGGGGGGGGTGGGGGGGGGGGGGGGTGGGGGGGGGGGGGGGTGGGGGGGGGGGGGGGTGGGGGGGGGGGGGGGTGGGGGGGGGGGGGGGTGGGGGGGGGGGGGGGTGGGGGGGGGGGGGGGTGGGGGGGGGGGGGGGTGGGGGGGGGGGGGGGTGGGGGGGGGGGGGGGTGGGGGGGGGGGGGGGTGGGGGGGGGGGGGGGTGGGGGGGGGGGGGGGTGGGGGGGGGGGGGGGTGGGGGGGGGGGGGGGTGGGGGGGGGGGGGGGTGGGGGGGGGGGGGGGTGGGGGGGGGGGGGGGTGGGGGGGGGGGGGGGTGGGGGGGGGGGGGGGTGGGGGGGGGGGGGGGTGGGGGGGGGGGGGGGTGGGGGGGGGGGGGGGTGGGGGGGGGGGGGGGTGGGGGGGGGGGGGGGTGGGGGGGGGGGGGGGTGGGGGGGGGGGGGGGTGGGGGGGGGGGGGGGTGGGGGGGGGGGGGGGTGGGGGGGGGGGGGGGTGGGGGGGGGGGGGGGTGGGGGGGGGGGGGGGTGGGGGGGGGGGGGGGTGGGGGGGGGGGGGGGTGGGGGGGGGGGGGGGTGGGGGGGGGGGGGGGTGGGGGGGGGGGGGGGTGGGGGGGGGGGGGGGTGGGGGGGGGGGGGGGTGGGGGGGGGGGGGGGTGGGGGGGGGGGGGGGTGGGGGGGGGGGGGGGTGGGGGGGGGGGGGGGTGGGGGGGGGGGGGGGTGGGGGGGGGGGGGGGTGGGGGGGGGGGGGGGTGGGGGGGGGGGGGGGTGGGGGGGGGGGGGGGTGGGGGGGGGGGGGGGTGGGGGGGGGGGGGGGTGGGGGGGGGGGGGGGTGGGGGGGGGGGGGGGTGGGGGGGGGGGGGGGTGGGGGGGGGGGGGGGTGGGGGGGGGGGGGGGTGGGGGGGGGGGGGGGTGGGGGGGGGGGGGGGTGGGGGGGGGGGGGGGTGGGGGGGGGGGGGGGTGGGGGGGGGGGGGGGTGGGGGGGGGGGGGGGTGGGGGGGGGGGGGGGTGGGGGGGGGGGGGGGTGGGGGGGGGGGGGGGTGGGGGGGGGGGGGGGTGGGGGGGGGGGGGGGTGGGGGGGGGGGGGGGTGGGGGGGGGGGGGGGTGGGGGGGGGGGGGGGTGGGGGGGGGGGGGGGTGGGGGGGGGGGGGGGTGGGGGGGGGGGGGGGTGGGGGGGGGGGGGGGTGGGGGGGGGGGGGGGTGGGGGGGGGGGGGGGTGGGGGGGGGGGGGGGTGGGGGGGGGGGGGGGTGGGGGGGGGGGGGGGTGGGGGGGGGGGGGGGTGGGGGGGGGGGGGGGTGGGGGGGGGGGGGGGTGGGGGGGGGGGGGGGTGGGGGGGGGGGGGGGTGGGGGGGGGGGGGGGTGGGGGGGGGGGGGGGTGGGGGGGGGGGGGGGTGGGGGGGGGGGGGGGTGGGGGGGGGGGGGGGTGGGGGGGGGGGGGGGTGGGGGGGGGGGGGGGTGGGGGGGGGGGGGGGTGGGGGGGGGGGGGGGTGGGGGGGGGGGGGGGTGGGGGGGGGGGGGGGTGGGGGGGGGGGGGGGTGGGGGGGGGGGGGGGTGGGGGGGGGGGGGGGTGGGGGGGGGGGGGGGTGGGGGGGGGGGGGGGTGGGGGGGGGGGGGGGTGGGGGGGGGGGGGGGTGGGGGGGGGGGGGGGTGGGGGGGGGGGGGGGTGGGGGGGGGGGGGGGTGGGGGGGGGGGGGGGTGGGGGGGGGGGGGGGTGGGGGGGGGGGGGGGTGGGGGGGGGGGGGGGTGGGGGGGGGGGGGGGTGGGGGGGGGGGGGGGTGGGGGGGGGGGGGGGTGGGGGGGGGGGGGGGTGGGGGGGGGGGGGGGTGGGGGGGGGGGGGGGTGGGGGGGGGGGGGGGTGGGGGGGGGGGGGGGTGGGGGGGGGGGGGGGTGGGGGGGGGGGGGGGTGGGGGGGGGGGGGGGTGGGGGGGGGGGGGGGTGGGGGGGGGGGGGGGTGGGGGGGGGGGGGGGTGGGGGGGGGGGGGGGTGGGGGGGGGGGGGGGTGGGGGGGGGGGGGGGTGGGGGGGGGGGGGGGTGGGGGGGGGGGGGGGTGGGGGGGGGGGGGGGTGGGGGGGGGGGGGGGTGGGGGGGGGGGGGGGTGGGGGGGGGGGGGGGTGGGGGGGGGGGGGGGTGGGGGGGGGGGGGGGTGGGGGGGGGGGGGGGTGGGGGGGGGGGGGGGTGGGGGGGGGGGGGGGTGGGGGGGGGGGGGGGTGGGGGGGGGGGGGGGTGGGGGGGGGGGGGGGTGGGGGGGGGGGGGGGTGGGGGGGGGGGGGGGTGGGGGGGGGGGGGGGTGGGGGGGGGGGGGGGTGGGGGGGGGGGGGGGTGGGGGGGGGGGGGGGTGGGGGGGGGGGGGGGTGGGGGGGGGGGGGGGTGGGGGGGGGGGGGGGTGGGGGGGGGGGGGGGTGGGGGGGGGGGGGGGTGGGGGGGGGGGGGGGTGGGGGGGGGGGGGGGTGGGGGGGGGGGGGGGTGGGGGGGGGGGGGGGTGGGGGGGGGGGGGGGTGGGGGGGGGGGGGGGTGGGGGGGGGGGGGGGTGGGGGGGGGGGGGGGTGGGGGGGGGGGGGGGTGGGGGGGGGGGGGGGTGGGGGGGGGGGGGGGTGGGGGGGGGGGGGGGTGGGGGGGGGGGGGGGTGGGGGGGGGGGGGGGTGGGGGGGGGGGGGGGTGGGGGGGGGGGGGGGTGGGGGGGGGGGGGGGTGGGGGGGGGGGGGGGTGGGGGGGGGGGGGGGTGGGGGGGGGGGGGGGTGGGGGGGGGGGGGGGTGGGGGGGGGGGGGGGTGGGGGGGGGGGGGGGTGGGGGGGGGGGGGGGTGGGGGGGGGGGGGGGTGGGGGGGGGGGGGGGTGGGGGGGGGGGGGGGTGGGGGGGGGGGGGGGTGGGGGGGGGGGGGGGTGGGGGGGGGGGGGGGTGGGGGGGGGGGGGGGTGGGGGGGGGGGGGGGTGGGGGGGGGGGGGGGTGGGGGGGGGGGGGGGTGGGGGGGGGGGGGGGTGGGGGGGGGGGGGGGTGGGGGGGGGGGGGGGTGGGGGGGGGGGGGGGTGGGGGGGGGGGGGGGTGGGGGGGGGGGGGGGTGGGGGGGGGGGGGGGTGGGGGGGGGGGGGGGTGGGGGGGGGGGGGGGTGGGGGGGGGGGGGCGTGGGGGAGGAGGGAGGGAGGCGGGGGCGGGGGGGGGGGGGGAGAGGTGGGGGGGGGGGGCGGGGGGGGGGGGGGGCGGCGGGGGGGGGGGGGGGCGGGGGGGGGGGGGGTTGGGTGGGTGGGGGGGGTGTGGGGCCGGGGGGGGGTGAGGGGGGGGGGGGTGGGGGGGGGGGGGGGGTGGGGGGGGGGGGCGGTGTGGGTGGGGGGGTTGTGGGGGGGGTGGGGGGTGGGGGGGGGGGGGGGGGGGGCGGGGGGGGCCGGGGCGGGGGCGGTGGGGGGAGCGGGGGGGGCGGAGGGAGGGGGGGCGGGGGGGCGGGGGGGGGGGACTCCAGATGTTATGGACTACAGTTCCCATCATCCCCTGCCAGCATGATGCTGGCAGGGGATGATGGGAACTGTAGTCCATAACATCTGGAGGGCCACGAGTTCGACACCTATGGTCTATAAGGAGCTGTTTGGAGGCTTTGGGCCAGTTGGGAGAGTCTTGGCTTTACCTTTGACCAGTTGTATTAGGAAAGGTACTACATAAAAACTCACGAGGTTCTTTTAAAGTCTTTCAGCCAATGACCTTCCACGGCCCTCTCTGGTCTGAATAAATTTTCACAGATGATGCGACTAATGCAGGTCTGCCATGAGTTGTTGGTCCTTTCTGAAGGATCGACCCCAGGACTGTGGGGTGCTTCCAATTCAAGAGATGTCTGTAAGGGCATCAGACTTGTGGAGTCTGAGGAAGGAACGGTGGAGATGCTGTGGGGCGCCTTCCCTGCCCTCCTGGCCCTGCTTGTGTGCTCTGGAGACCCGGCTCTCTGGGACCCCCTCACCGGGCCGTGGGGCTGACCTTTGGGCCTCTTTCCTTTCCAGGCTGGTGACTCTGGCTCCGTCAGCTCCCAGGCGCCTGATGGTGAGTGGTACGGAGGTGCCATTTTTGGGCCCCTGGGTTCTGTGGCCGAGGGGTGTAGCTCAGGGGTGGCTCGCTGTGGTGGGAGGAGGTGCTCAGAGTCGGAAGGGCCCGTCCACTCGTGGCCAGTGGCAGTGGGGGGTGGGGGCTTCTATATTTATTTTTATTTATTTATTCATTCGATTTGATAAACCCGCCCTACCCCCGAAGGGCTCTGTCACAGGGAAGTCCCCCACAAGCAAGGATTCTTTCACGCAGGGAGGAAGCAGGCCTGAGGAAGAGGAGTGGCTCGGCCTGCTTTCCGGGGGGGGGGGGGGGGGGGGGGTTGTCTTTTGGTTGCTCTCACCTGCAGGCTGAAGTGGAGCGGCGCAGTTGAGAAATGGGCCCTGATTGCTCCAGCAGTGGCAAAATCCATGCTTCTTTTCTCCCTTGGGGGGCCTTTCATGGCACCTCCTCCTCCCCCACCCTCCACTGCAGGGTGTCTTCTGTTGGACTCCCAGGACGGCGACAGCGGCTTGGACTCGGGCCCTGAGCGCTTCCCTTCAGTGAGCGAGGTGAGGCTCTGGGGGGGTGGGGGGGGCTCCTTTCAAGGGCTCGGCGTGCTCGGAACAGGCTGGACAACCATCTCTGTGTGTTTTATCAGATATCCCTGAATCGGAATTCGGTTCTGTCCGACCCTGGTGTGGACAGCCCCCCTCACACCTCCCCGGTCATTTCTGCCAAGGCCTTCCAGCACCACTGGCCCCACGGCGCCTACTCTCCTTTCTCCCCTGCCGCGGAGCAGGTCAGTCCGTGGGAGGGGTGGACTCACTTCGTGCCGCTGGAGAGGGTGGAAGCCGGGAGGAGGGGAAGGCAGCCAGCGGGGGCCGGGGGCATCTTACGTGTCGCTCCCTCCAGGCCGGGGGCTTCGCTCCCTGCCAATTCCTAGAGCAGTGATGGCGAACCTTGTGTGGCGTAGGAGGTTAAGAGCTCCTTGTGTGGTGTAGGAGCAGCAGTGGCGTAGGAGGTTAAGAGCTCGTGTATCTAATCTGGAGCAACCGGGTTTGATTCCCAGCTCTGCTGCCTGAGCTGTGGAGGCTTATCTGGGGAATTCAGATTAGCCTGTGCACTCCCACACACGCCAGCTGGGTGACCTTGGGCTAGTCACAGCTTCTGGGAGCTCTCTCAGTCCCACCCACCTCACAGGGTGTTTGTTGAGAGGGGGGAAGGGCAAGGAGATTGTCAGCCCCTTTGAGTCTCCTGCAGGAGAGAAAGGGGGGATATAAATCCAAACTCTTCTTCTTTTCTTCTTTTCAAGACCGAGGGCCCAAATTGCAACCCAAAACCCACTTATTTATCACAAAGTGCCAACAGGGCAATTTAGTTTAGAAAAATATCGTTGGCTCCGAGGCACGCATTGCTCAGGAGTAAGCTTAGTGAAGCAACCGTGCTTCAAATGAGTGAATCATGATCCTAGGAGGGTTGACTCAGAAGCAAGCCCCATTGCCAGCAACCGAGCTTACTCCCAGGTCATGCCCAGGCCAGCCTAGATGTGTGTGTGTGGGGGGGGTGAGTTTCCACCCCCCTCCCACATGATGAACGTTGTGTGCGAGTGCCCACAGAGAGGGCTCTGAGTGCCACCTCTGGCACCTGTGCCATAGGTTCACCACCACTGTCCCAGAGCAGTGATGGCGAACCTATGGCACGGGTGCCAGAGGTAGCACTCGGAGGCCTCTCTGTGGGCACACACACACAGAGTTCATCATGTGGGGGGTGGAAAATCACTCCCCCCCTGCACACACATCAAGGCTGGCCTGGGCCACTGAGCATGATGTGCGCGCATCGTGGTGAGCAGGGAGGACTCGGCTGGTGGGCTTGGTGCCTGTGCTCTGGATGACTGCTGCCCGAGGGGGGGTGGGCAGAGGAGGCAGAGATGCTAGAGAGGCACAGAGTGGTGCGCGCAGGACTTGCTGGTGGCTACCGCCGGCTGGCCCCTGCTCGAGCGGGTGGGACGGAGGAAGAGCCCCTAGGGGATGGGGCGGTATAAAAGTTTAAACAATAAATAAATAAATAAGAGGGAGCCAGCCGTTTTTTTTCTAAACTAAAACCTCAATATTCAGGTTAAATTGCCGGGTTGGCACTTTGCATTGAATAAGTGGGGTTTGGGTTGCAATTTGGGCCCTCGGTCTCGAAAAGGTTCGCCACCTCTGTCCTAGAGGGTCCCTCTCCCCAATTCGTGGCCCTGCTGTTCCTCCGAAAACGTGTCTGTCTTTATTGTCCGCCGCAGGGCACAGACGGAACTTCCAGGCCGCTCATCATAGGCCCAGAGGAAGACTGCGACCCCGGATACTTCAACAACGAGGTGGGCGTCCTGAAATGCTCTGGAGGGTGGGTGCTGCCAGGGAACTGTGGGGTGCAGGGCAGACGGGCCCCTCTTCTCTCTGGCTCTGATGTCAAGCCGGTGTTTTCTGCCCTAGTGCGACTCCCTCTTCCAAGATCTGGGGAGACTGAAGGCCCGGCCGGCTCACCTCGGGGTTTTCCTGCGCTACATCTTTTCTCAGGCGGATCCGAGCCCTCTGGTATGAGCAAGCGGAGTTGCAGTTCTGTTTCGGGCCTGGGTGGGCCCTGGGCTGAGGGGCCCGGAGGGGGGGGGGAGATGCTCAGCAGGCATTCCCCCCTCCCTCCTCCTCCTCTGTGGATCCTGCCAGCTGGCAAAAGATATGTCACCATCGGCACAGGCTGGGCATGGGGCAGGAACTGAATACTGGACTTGCATGTCGGCATCTGGCCAGAACCAAGCACCCCCCCTCCCCATTTTGGAAGATCAGATCGGTTGGCACCTTCTTGGGCAGTGGTGCCGTGCTTACAAATGTTCCTAAGTAGCCACAAGGGCTTGAAGGGATGTGCTTTAAGCATAAGCATTTTTTATTGTCATTGTGCACGCACAACAAAATTTACAGCAGCATTCCTCGATGCACACAATTTCAGACTCATACCCCACCCTCACTTTCCCCTTCCTCCACTCATCCCTACACAGCCCCAAACACATCAACACGAAGCCGCAGAGGACTTCTAGAAAACTGAATCAACCCACCTGCGCCTGCCTCCGCAAGATTGAAAGGGGGAGGGGGGCAGGCGCCTCTCCTGGGGGAGGCCTTTCCAGAGTCGTGGGGTTGCCGCTGCAAAGGATTGAGGGGTAGTGAGGTATAGTGTTTAGAGTGCTGGACCAGGGTCAAGAAGAGCCGTGTTCAGATTTTCACTCTGCCATAGGAACTCGCCTGGTGACCTGGGCCCAGGCTTTGCTCTCCGCCTAGCCTAGGAGCAGCCTAGGAGCAGCAGCGGTGTAGGAGGTTAAGAGCTCGTGTATCTAATCTGGAGGAACCGGGTTTGATTCCCCGCTCTGCCGCCTGAGCTGTGGAGGCTTATCTGGGGAATTCAGACTAGCCTGTGCACTCCCACACACGCCAGCTGGGTGACCTTGGGCTAGTCACAGCTTCTCGGAGCTCTCTCAGCCCCACCTACCTCGCAGGGTGTTTGTTGTGAGGGGGGAAGGGCAAGGAGATTGTCAGCCCCTTTGAGTCTCCTGCAGGAGAGAAAGGGGGGATATAAATTCAAACTCTTCCTCTTCTTCTTCTTCTAGCCTACCTCACTGGGTGGGTGTTGTGGGGAAAGGGGACGGCAGGGGAGAAGGATGGGGTCTGCTGTGTGGGGTCTCCACTGGGGACGCCCAGCTGTGGGCCCGGCTGAGTACTCTCGGTGCCCGGGAGGCCGCCTTCGCCCACTCCCTTCTCTCTTGCCCCTTTGCCACCCTCTCTGACGGCCCCCTGCTCTCGCCCCTCTTGCAGCTGCTGTACTTGTGTGCAGATGTTTGCCAGCAGATGAGCCCCAAGGAGGCTCGGGGGCTCAGCAAAGACATCTGGAACATCTTCTTGGACAAGAATGCGGTAGGAGGTCTCGGGAGGGGGGGCGAGCGGGAGGCTTGGAGTGGGTCTTGGCAGGAACTGGAACCAGTATCCCCTCCAGCAGCGGCCCTGGGAATCTCAGAACAGGGGCCCGGAAGCAGCTTCCAACTGAGGCGGGCCCAGAGGAGGTGCAGCTGCTCTTGGCCACAGAGGCTCATCCCCAGAGGCTCATCCTCTCGCCTTTATTGATTGATTGATTGATTGATTGATTGATTGATTGATTGATTGATTGAGCTTATATACCGCCCCATCCCCGAGGGGCTCTGGGCGGTGTACAACATAAAAAGAAACAATATAAGCAGTTAAAACATTTAAAAGCAGCGAGAACCATAAAAATATTTCTAATAATATAATGGAGCAGGCCTGGGTGAGGCCTGGGTGAGGCCTTGAGAGCCAGTGTGGCGTAGTGGTTAAGAGCAGGTGCACTCTAATCTGGAGGAACCAGGGTTGATTCCCCGCTCTGCCACTTGAGCTGTGGAGGCTTATCTGGGGAACCAGATTAGCTTGTGCACTCCAGCACACGCCAGCTGGGTGACCTTGGGCTAGTCACAGTTCTTCTGAGCTCTCTCAGCCACACCCACCTCGCAGGGTGTTTGTTGTGGGGAGAGGAGGGGAAAGGAGTTTGTCAACCCCTTTGAGTCTCCTTACAGGAGGGGAAGGGGGAGATGAAAATCTCACTGGCCTCCTTCTTCCCTGCAGCTTCTGAGAGTGAAGGTTCCCGACCCATTACTGGCTGAAATAGGTATGTTGAATTGTGTGCGAGGAACCGTCTACACACATCTTTATGCTTCTGAATACATCAACTCTGGGAAAGAGTGTCAAAATCACACACCCCTGGCTCTCTCTGCCCTGGCCTTTCCCTTGGCCTTGGCGGGTGGGTGGGTTCCCGTGCTCCCAGCTGCTGGGAGAGGGGGCCGGGGGGCTTCTTTTCGTGTGTTCAGCCATTGGACTGGATTCTCACGTGTGGAGCTGGGGCTCCAATTAACGCCAGTTGGGGGCTCCCACAGCAAATGTCCCCGCAGTTCTGAAGGGAGACGAAATGGGGCTGGAGGGGGGAGGGGTCTTCCTGGTGGGCAGGGCTGCCGTCAGGGGGCTCGGGGGTCCCTATGCTGGCCAGGCAGGGCGAACCTGTTGGAGAGTGACTTGGGTAGCCCAGGCTGGCCACATCTTGCTCTCAAGCTGAGCAGGGCCAGCTCTGGCGAGTGCTTGGACGGGAGATGGCCGAGGGAGTCCGGGGTGGCTGTTCAGAGGCAGGCGGTGGGCAACCGACTGCTGCACGTCACTTGCCTTCAAAGCTCCGTCGGGGTAGCCATAGAGTGGCTGCGTCTTGATGGGAAGGAAAGGCAAAGTCTGCTGGAGGGGCCTGAGGCCCCCTGGTGGTGGGAGGCTGCTTGGCAGGGGGCCAGGAAGGTCAGTCCTTGGACTGGGGGGGGGGGGTAGAGAAGCCGCTCTGAGGACAGGAAGGTCCTCATGGCCGTGTCTGTGTCCTCTCCATCCGTGGCCCCTGCCCTCGAGCCCAGGCCGTGTGAACGGAAGAGCCCAAAGGGTGAGGGATGGACAAAGGGTCTGAGTTGCTGGCAGCTCCGGGGGAACCAACAGGCTGGAAGGAGTTGACGTGTTGGGAGGAGCTGCCGAGGCCTCCTGGCAGGGGCAGAAGGGAGCTCCCCCCTCCCCCCCCCACCCAGGCTGGGCTCCTTGACTCTCCGTCCTCTCCCTGGAATGGTTCCTCCAGACTCTCGCCTGCGGAACGGGGAGGACCCTCGGAGCTCGTTCTCAGAGGTGCAGGAGGCTGTCATGCCGGAGATCCAGGAACAGATCCAGGACTACAGGTGAGCTCATCTTCCCTGGGAGGGCGGCGTATAATAATAATAATAATAATAGTAATAATAGTAATAATAATAATATTGACAAAATTAACATCTGTCAAATTCAGAAGACAGCCCTGCTGGGATTCGCACAAATACTACGCCGATACATTACAACTTCCTAGGCTTCTGGGTGAGGCTCGAATTGTAATCAAAGGCCAACAACCAGCTAGAGATCTGGCAGCTGTGAAATCTACAATAATTATAATTATAATTATAATAGTAATATAATATTATAATAGTAATATAATATTATAAATATAACAACAACAACAACAACAACAACAACAAAAATAATAATAGGAAGGTCAAAAGGGGGGGAGTCTGGTGTGATGAAAGACGGAAGGGATCCTTCTGCCTTGGAACGGCCTCATCCATCGGGCAGTGGCCCACCCTGGGCCCCGAGAACTTCCCGGCACGGGCTCCGTGAGATTCCTGGCCTGGGGGGTGGGGAGGGGCATGCTGAGCTGTGGCACCCTCCTTCCTTTTTTGCCTCTTGTCTCCGTTTGGAACATCTCTGGGGAGCCCCTTTCCTTTGCCCCCCTGGGGCTGTCCCTTGGAGGTCTTCATTCAGCTGGCTCTGGAGGCCTGGGGCATTTTTGTGTGATCTCTGCCCCCCCCCCACCCCACCCCTGGCCCAGATCTAAGAAGGCCTATGGGGCTAGGCTGAGGTGCGAATCCTAGGAGGCGGGGGCCTTCTGTTAAGAGAGGGCTCCTGGCCCTAGCAGGGAAGCGGGGTGCTGTGCTCCGCTCCTCATTCCCGGCCTTGGATTTGAGCGATGGGGCTCTGCTGCCCGCCTTGGCTCCTTGCGTCGAACGGGGTCTCCTGAGCAGTGGGGGGCAAACGTGGGCCGAGCGCCAGGCGTGGGGGCCGGGGAGACTGGAGCTGCGTGTCTCTGCCTGCAGGACCAAGCGGACCATGGGGCTGGGGAGCTTATATGGGGAGAACGACCTGATGGACCTGGACGGAGACCCCCACAAGGAGCGGCAAGTGGCCGAGAAGCAGATCGCTCACCTGGGGGAAATACTGTGAGTGCGCGGGACGGGGGGCGGTGGCTGTCTGGCATGGGGTCTGGGGGGCGGTGCCAAAGTAGGAGGAGTGCAAAGGACTTGGGGGGAACCCTCCTTGGGTGCGGGGAACCATCGGCCGCCTCTTCCCTTTGGAGACATCCTCCCGTCACTTTGCTTTGTGCTGCCCCCCGGAGGCAGTCAGAGGGACGGCTGTACGGCAGACAGAACGACCAGTGCCAAGGGAGAGCAGGGAGGGGCCGGGCGCCCGGCCGTCAGCTGTGGGGCCGTGCCGAGACGCAGGGCTGGCGTTGGGGGTGCTGGCCCAGAGAGACCCTCGCTGCCCCAGAGGGCCGGCTCTTGCCTGGCAGGGCTGTCTCCTCTGCTTGGGAGAAACTGCCGGACTTACAATATGCACGCGATGAGGGGGACGGGTGGAGGGCGGGGGCCTCTGACTAGCACAGGGGTCTGCAACTGCGGCTCTCCAGATGTTCATGGACTACAAAACCAGTTGGCCAGGCTGGCAGGGGCTGATGGGAATTGTAGTCCATGAACATCTGGAGAGCCGCAGGTTGCAGACCCCTGGGTCACTAGCAGGTGGTGCCGGGGGGACTGTAGTGTTGGTGGAAACGGCAGGGCAGGTGTGACGCTGAGTGGGGCCTTCTCCCCTCTTGCTGTAGGTGCAAGTATGAAGAGGACAGGAGGTGAGTTGGCTGCCGGAGTGGAGTGAGTGACGTTGGGCTGGGCTGGGCTGGGGGGGAGGGTGAGCCCCCCTTGGGGTGGCACTCCGAGAATCGTGGGCAGCCGTTGCTTCCTCCTCTCCCCCGGCCCCCCCCTGCAGCTCCCCCATGAGTTTTGCCCTGAGCACCTACATGAGCCACCTGGGAATCCGCGTCAGGGAGCCCCGCCCGGCCAGCGCTGCGGAGAAGCTCCAGGCCCAGGAGAAGGAGAAGTGGCTGCCGTTCTTCCCCAAGGCCAAGAAGGTGAGAGGTGGGGGCTGCTGGTGGCCGAGCCCCCTGCCCCCCCCCCCCTGGGGATCTTGGTGCTTGGAGAAGGCCCCCCCCCACCGCCCCCACAAACCGTCTCTTCTGGGTCTACAGAGCAGCAGCACCAAGAAGGAGAAGGAGGGCAGCACGGAGGATAAGCGGCGGAACCCCATCCTGAAGTACATTGGGAAGCCCAAGAGCTCCTCCCAGAGCAGTAAGCGCCCCCGGGGGCTGGGGGAGGGGAGGGGGGCTGCCTGCAAAAGGGGTGGGGGTGGGGTGGGGGGCTCCCTCCATGCTTCCTCCCCTAACTCCCGTCGCTGGCATCCCTTGTCCATCTTCCATTGTGCCGTGCAGAGCTTGATTTTGACGCCGCATCCTCTTCTTTTTGTTTTCCTTCCAGCATTTCATGTCCCCTTGTCCCCCGTTGAAGGTAAACACGAACCCCGCCCCCGCCTCTCTTGTTTCCACACTGCGGAAGGGGGGGGGTCTTTGGGGGGCTGTGCTGCTGAGCAGCCGCTGGGTCCCCAGGGTGATTCTGCGAACCAGCTCGGGGCTCGTCCCTGCCTGGACCCAGGTTGCCTCTGGGCTTGGAGCCATCAGGACCTACGACTTCCTGGCCTGGCTTTTGGAGCCCCCCCCCCCTCCAGTTTTCTCTCCCCCCTCCTGTGGCCAGGCAGGCAGGCAGGCAGCCCTTTCTGGCCGCCCCACAACCCCTGAGCAGATTTGTGGCTCATCCTTGTCAGCATGGGAGTTTCCCCAGCAGAAGGCCGGAGGGGACCTGGCCAAACCAACCCCTGGGTCCACTCCCTTGGCTGAGCTCTGCCCTCCCAGCCCGCTGGCAGGGGCGGTTGCCCCTGGGGCAGTCTGGAGGCAGCCGTGGTGGGCATGCCGTGGCTGGGAGGGGCTACGGTGGCCCACGTGTCTCCTGAGGGAGGCTGGCCCAGGTCTCTGTGGAAGGAGGAAGGTGGGCGTGTCTTTGCCCTGCGTGACGAGCCCCCCTCCACACAGCCCTGGAGGCGGCAGGAGCTGGAAACGCTGCCCTGGACGCAGGTCTGCTCTCAGCGCCCACCTTCCGGGCTGCAACTCTGACCCTTCCTGTCCCCAGTTAAGCCAGGCAATGTGAGGAACATCATCCAACACTTCGAGAACAGCCAGTATTACGACCCCCAGGAACTCGGCCTGCAGCGCCTGTCGACCGGCAGCTTCCCCGAAGACCTTCTGGAGATGGACAGGTAGGAGGAGGCCGCAGGGGCCGGAGGCTGGGCACCTGCTCGTGCCCCCGCCCCACCCTGCCTTCTGGTAGGAGGGAAAAAGCAGGTCTACCAGACCACGGCCACACAGCCCGGAGAGCCCACCACAGCCAGAGAAGGCAGACTTGGGAAGGGGAAATGGGCATGGCTTTGTGGTTGGGCCTTCTGTGGGGTTTTCCCCGCCCGAGCCACAAGGCCTCCTCCTCCTCCTCCTCAGTTCCAGGGCCGAGGTGAAGCTGGGCCGGTCCGAGAGCCTGAAGGGCCGAGAGGAGCTCAAGCGGCTGCGGAAGGCAGAGAACGTGCCTCGCTCCCGGAGCGACGTGGACATGGAGGCCGCGGCTGAAGCCACGCGGCTCCACCAGTCGGCCTCCTCCTCGGCCTCCAGCCTCTCGGCCAGGTAGGAGCTCAGCGCTGCTGAGGCCGGGTAGTGGTGGGAGGCGGCAGGTAACGCTGGCCCCCGGCTCCTCTCGCAAGCCGTAGGGTGGCCCCGTCTGGTGTGCCGGAGGGCTGTGACACCGCCAGTTCTTCTGGGCTGGGAATCTTTGTGTCATAGGGGCCTGCGCCCCGCTCCCCAGATATGGAGGCCCCTCTTATGTTCAAGGCAAGGGGGGGGGGTCAGCACTGGTCTTCCTTAGCGCCATGTTGCTGGGTTGTTCCCAGGTTGAATTAATTCCTTGCTCTGCAGATCGCTGGAAAACCCGACTCCACCCTACACTCCCAAAATGGGGCGCAGGTGAGAGAAACCAGAGCTCTTTCTGAAGGGGAGGGGCAGGGGCTCTGGGCCAACTCCCCCAACCCCCCTGCCCCCCAGGCTGGCGTAGTGGTTAAGAGCAGGTGCATTCTGATCTGGAGGAACCGGGTTTGATTCCCAGCTCTGCCGCCTGAGCTGTGGAGGCTTATCTGGGGAATTCAGATTCGCCTGTGCACTCCCACACACGCCAGCTGGGTGACCTTGGGCTAGTCACAGCTTCTCGGAGCTCTCTCAGCCCCACCTACCTCACAGGGTGTTTGTTGTGAGGGGGGAAGGGCAAGGAGTTTGTCAGCCCCTTTGAGTCTCCTACAGGAGAGAAAGGGGGGATAGAAATCCAAAATTCTTCTTCTTCTTCTGGAAGTGGGCTTTTGGGGGGGCTGGCGGCAGGGGGGGCAACCCCAAAGCCTGCAGCGGCAGCCAGAGTCTGCGTGGGCAAAATGCTTCCCCCTGGGTCTGAGGGCGGGAGGGGGGTGCTTCACTTTCAGCTGTCATTAAGAAAATCACCTATTGGACAAAATCTCCTCCCAGCTCAAAATGATGGGTAGAATCGCAGAATCATAGAGTTGGAAGAGGCCAGAAGGGCCATCAAGCCCAACCCCCTCCCGTGCAGGAATGCACCAAATTTCACAGCCTGGTCAGATTGGAGGTTTTTTGCCATCTTTGGGCCACGGAGGAGAGGTCCCCGGGGACGTGGGTGGGGGAGGTAGTTGTCAGTTTCCTGCATTGTGCAGGGGGTTGGACTAGATGACTGCCGCGTTCCCTTCCAACTCATGTTTTTAACTACACTTTCTACACTTTCCAAATTCATTGGGAAATCTAAACAGCAAATCTACAAAAGGCTGTTGATGTATAACTGGGAGGCGGTTTTTAAGCGACTCTCGGCCTGGGGACCGGCTGTGTGGCCGGTTTGGGCAGCTCCTGTCTTGCCCCCCCCCCCCAATACAGGAGCATTGAGTCCCCCAACCTGGGCTTCGGCGCAGAGGCCGTCCTGCCTCACGTCTTGGAGGACGACTTCAGCCACCTCTCGGACCTGGAGCCGGAGCTGGACTCTCAGAACTGGCAGCACACGGTCGGCCGGGACGTGGTGGCCTTTCTGCCCCAGAGGGAGGTCGACCGCCAGGAGGTCATCAACGGTGAGGATTCCTACCAAGAGCGTCTGTGCGTTGCTGGGGGCAGGCAGCCCCCCCCCCCCCCCCGGGACAGCCAAGCAGGGAGCCACAGCCTAGTGCAGTGTTTCCCAACCTTTTCGAGGTCAGGGTACCCTTGACCTCACTCTTCATATCTCACGGTACCCCTGCCACCCCCCTCACCTTCCCCTCCCATTTTCCCCTGCTTGCCACATCCCCCACCTTCCCCTCCCAGGGTGAAGGGAAACACGGGGGGTGTGTGTGTGGCTCCTGACCTTGTGGCAGGCCCTGCCCCATGGGCCAGCTCCGTGTCCTTGATGGCACCGGTGGGAGACACCACAAAAATGAGGGGGGGGGGGCGGTAGTGTTGCCATGGTACCCCTGGGACATGCTCACAGCACCACAAGGTACCACGGAACCCTGGTTGAGAATGGCTGGCCTAGTGTCTGCAGTGCGTGACTCGGAGCATGTGAGAATGCTGGGGATTCCCAGCAGTCAAGATGCAAAGAACCTCCCCTATGTTCCTGGGGGTGGGTGGGCCTGCCCTTGCTTTGACACCCCCCCCCCCCAGGTTGGCACTAAGGAGGCACAGCATTCTAGGCAGAAAATGGGGAGGTGGTCTGCTCGACCCCACGGCTGTCCGTTGCCCTCTGCTGGTTCCCCTGGAGGCTGCCAGCTGCCACTCTGAGACACCCCCCCCCGGTGCCCAGCTGCCAGGGTGCGGCCTGGTTGCCCTCGGTTGGCTGTGCCTCTTCCAGAGCCTGCTGCTGTGGACTGACTTCTGACTGCTCCCCCCTCTTGCTGTGCGCAGAGCTGATTGTGACGGAGGCCTCTCACCTGCGGATCTTGCATGTCCTGGACCACGTCTTCTACAAGCGCATGAGGAGGGAGAACCTGGTGTCGCGGGAGGAGTTGGCGCTGCTCTTCCCCAACCTACCAGAGCTGATCGAGATTCACAGTAAGGCTGCTCCGCGGTTTCCCTAGCGGGGGGGCCTGGCCCGGATCTTTTCTCCCGGAAATGGAGGGTTGTGAGGTTGGTTTGTTTGTTTCTGAGGCACGCTGTCAGTTGAACGCCCAGTGGCGGTTAAACCCCAAAGGGTTCTCACTCCCACGTTTCAGTTCCACGTGAAACTGTGGCTCTGCTAAGTGCTATATATAATTTGTTGCTAAGTTCAACCTCTGGCTGGACTACTGGGAAGTAGCAAAGGCCCAGAGCGGGAACCAGGAGACCACTGGCCAGTATTAATTAATTAATTAATTATATTTATATTTATATTTATATACCGCCCTCCCCCGGAGGGCTCAGGGCGGTGAACAACAGACATAAATAGAACACAATAAAATCAAGACTAAAATCAGTTAAATATTAATTAATTTGGCAATACCAGGCTGATGCGTGGAGTGGATGGAGCAAGCCCCTATTCCACAGTTTAACCAGGAATAAATATCTAAACCTGTGGTTCAAACCCCCCACTGATAATACTGATCTATCAATTGTGGTCACGATGCTGGATTGTGGTTCTGCGAGTGTGTTGGAAGCGCTGGCTAACTTTTTCTGCTCTGTCATCAGCAAACGGTTATAACTGTACTGGAGATTGTATCATTACACTGAGGTCGCCATTGTTGCTGGTATATTGCTGCTGTTGTTTTAATTATGCCATTAAAGGTTTATATATATAAATTAATTTGGCTCTATATAAAATAAACCCCACCCCATTAAAACGCAGCACATAAAATAAACCCCAGTTAGCCTGCTGAGGCGAAATCAGCCGGCCTTCTGCCCAGGGAAGGCCTGCCCGGCCAACCTTTTAGTATTCTTTGAGAAAGTGAAAAATATCTGCAGAGAAGGGTTGCTTAGTGGACATTCTTCCGAGGCCTGCTTGGACTTCCAGGAGGGTTTTCATAAGGTAGCTCGCAAAAGACTTCTAAGTTAATACGTTTGTGGGGTAAGAGGGCAGGTCTTCTTGAGGATTTGAAGTTGGATAAATGTCAGGAAGCAAAGAGGAGAAATAAATGAGTTGTTCTCGCAATGGAAGGACGTTTTGGAGGGTATCTGTAGTGGTCTGCAGTAGAAGAGCTGGATTCGAATCCAGTAATAGCTTAGAGGCCAGCAAGATTGTCAGGGTATGAACTTTTGAGGATCATCACTGCCTTTGTCCAGATAGAAGAAGAAGAGTGTGGATTTATATCCCCCCTTTCTCTCCTGTAGAAGACTCAAAGGGGCTTACAATCTCCTTGCCCTTCCCCCCTCACAACAAACACCCTGTGAGGTGGGTGGGGCTGAGAGAGCTCCGAGAAGCTGTGACTAGCCCAAGGTCACCCAGCTGGCGTATGTGGGAGTGCACAGGCTAATCTGAATTCCCCAGAGAAGCCTCCACAGCTCAGGTGGCAGAGCTGGGAATCAAACCCAGTTCCTCCAGATTAGATACACGAGCTCTTAACCTCCTATGCCACTGCTGCCCTTGTATGAAGCCCTGTTGCAGCCTCATGTGGAATGATGTGTGCCATTCTGGTTGGCGTATCTTAAAAACAATATGGCAACGCTGAGAAAAGTCCCCAGCCAGGTGACCTAGACGGTGGAGGGGTCGGAATCCCTTTTCTACGAGGAAAGGTGGAAGATGGGAAAGGCCGGGGCTTTCCAGTCTTATATGCCAACAAATCATACCATTTATTTTTCTGGACATTGACACACTTGCTTATGCTACACCGAGTGTTGTTTATAGTCTTACACACTGGCGTTCCTGCCTAGGGACATGGGGTACCCCTTGTCCCCGGGCGCATCCATTGAGGTCACGTGGGGGGCGCCAAAACATCCTCCTATGCAGCGCGTGATTGAGCAAGCCCTAGCAAGCAGGCACTGAAGCAGCCGACTGCTCCCAGATTTGCTCTGCTTCGTAGGGCCCCGCCCCACTCTGTGTACGGTTGGCCTGGAAGTGTCCAGGGAGGCTGGGGGGAGAAGCTCCCACTGGGCTCCCAGGAGCAGGGACTGGGGAGCTCCGGCCTCCCCCTCCCTCCCACAAACTTAGCATGCCTTATTAGCCTTAAATTAGAGGTGTGGTGCATGACTCAGAGAGCCAGCAGAGCACAGGAAAAGGGGGGAAGCTGAGACTTAGGAGGGGGAGCCCAGAAGCAGCAGCAGAACTGAGAAGATGAATTACTGACGTTTGCTTGGTAAACCTTCCCTGGATTTGGGTGACTCTGTGCAAGAAATTTCTACTTGCTTAAAAGTTAATTCCCCCACTTGCATCTGGCTTTGGAGCTGTTTCTCAGGCTTAGCCAAGCCACCACTCCCTCCCACAGAGGTTGGTGTGAGGACACAATTAGAAAAGTGGTGGAGTGGAGGAGCCATGTATGTTTTGCTGGGGGTAGTGAGGTGATTTGTGAGGAGATGAGTGCTGACCGTTATGCTTGAAAGTAAACAGCTTGGAAACAGGGTGGACTCTTTGTGAGAGGGAATTTTACATGTGTGCTTAAAAGTTTAGATTTCCCCACTTGCACTGGCTTGGAGCTCTTTCTGAGGAGCTAACAGCCACCTACCTCCCATAGGAGTTGGGTGCTTGGAGGACACAATTAGGAAAAGAGAGAGTTAGCAGGTGGGGAGAATAAAGCCATGTATGTTTTGCTGAGGTGGTGGGAGGTGGTATTTCTTGTGAGCTGGTGCAAAAAAAAATCCATTGTTTGTGAGTGCAGTTGTGTGGGGGGAGGAGTGGTGCCGTCCATACCTGGGGTGGGGGTGGGGGGGCACCAAACTCAGATTTTGTCCCCGGGCTCCAGTTTGCTTAGATTCGGGCCCCTGAGTCGCATTACCACGTGCCACGCGGGTTTTCATCAGATGGTGCGGCTAAACGAGGTGAGTATTTCTCTATCTTTGCTAGGGTTTAGCATTTTGAGTACTGCCCAGGTGTTTGATGCAACCGTGTGGTGTAGTGGTTAAGAGCAGGTGCACTCTAATCTGGGGAACCGGGTTTGATTCCCCACTCCTCCACCTGAGTGGCAGAGGCTTATCCGGTAAACCAGATGTGTTTCCACACTGCTACGTTCCTGCTGGGTGACCTTGGGCTAGTCACAGTTCTCTCTGAACTCTCTCAGCCCCACCTACCTCACAGGTTGTCTGTTCTGGGGAGAGGAAGGGAAAAGAGCTTGTCAGCCACCTTGAGTCTCCTTACAAGAGAGAAAGGGGGATATAAATCCAAATTCCTCCTCCTCTTCTTCTTCCTCTTCTTCTTCTCCTTCTCCTCTTCCTCCTCTTCCTCTTCCTCTTCCTCTTCCTTTTCCTCCTCCTCTTCTTCTTCCTCTTCTCCTTCTCCTCCTCCTCCTCCTCCTCCTCTTCTTTCTCTTCTTCCTCTTCCTCTTCCTCTTCTTCTTCTTCTTCTTCTTCTTCTTCTTCTTCTTCTTCTTCTTCTTCTTCTTCTTCTCCTTCTTCTCCTTCTTCTTCTTTTTTCTCTTCTCCTTCTCTTCCTCCTCCTCCTCTTCTTTCTCTTCTTCTTCTTCTTCTTCTTCTTCTTCTTCTTCTTCTTCTTCTTCTTCTTTTCCTCTTCTCTTCCTCCTCCTCCTCCTCTTCCTCCTCCTCCTCCTCCTCCTCATTCCTTTGTTTTTAAAACAACGACCAGCCCTTTGCTGTGAGGTTCAGATCAGTGGTGACTTTGGGGTCAGCCGCAGTCCCAGGGAGGGTGAAATGTTCTCCCAGCCTTGTCAGACCTTTTCCATTCGTGGTGGTGGATTCGTTTCCGCCGCATGTGAATACGCGTGGAGCTGCTGTCTCCGTACCCAGCTAGCTTCCCCAGAGTCCGCGCCAGCACCATCCTGCCCCTTGTCTGGGGGCTCAGCTGACGAAAGATCTTCCCCTTGGCCCTCTTTTCCCTGGAGAGGCTTCCGGGAATTGAACCGGGGAACCAGCTGCATGCCACGTGGATTTTTCTTCCCTGTGTCGGTCCTTTTGGCTATTTCGGCCTGTGCCGGTTGCTCTCTGGCTCTGGGCCTGGACCCAGCGGGGGGAGGGGGGAAGGACCGAGGGGCACAGCTGCCCCATGACACGGTGTGGTCAGCAGCCCTCAAAAGGCCCCACCCTAGAAACGTGTCCGTGGGTCACTGGTGTGAGATTGCTGGGGAATGGCCTGGGCAGACCGTTGGCTCGTTCGTTCTGAGAAGGAGGGTGCGTCTAGAACAGGGGTGGGCAATTATTTTTTTCCATGGGGCCGTATAAGAAACAGAAAATATTGTGGAGAGTTGGGCCAAAAGGCTGAACTCAATTCTGCATAATATTTATTGTATTTCTTTATATTAAAAAGCAATCAATAGCATTGTTTTGACAAGCGGGCAAGACTAGTATATGTTAAAGTTATGCAATGAAAAAGTAATGTAATGTAATGTAAAAAAATGTAATTTATTCACACAAATTTCTCAAAACAATGGTAGACAAAATGTTAACATTTTTTATTATTTGTGACTCATACGGGCCAGTCAGGGTCATCCGGCGGGCCGGATGTGGCCCGCGGGCCATATAATGCCCAGGTCTGGTCTAGAAGCAGAAGGGACTTTGCTTTGAAAAGCCCCTGCAGACTGCAAGAGAGGACGTGGGGTCCCGTTGGGAGGGGGCTGGGCCGAAGGGACCCCCCAACGGAGCCAGGCAGGGCGGCTCCCTTCCGGACATCCCTCTTCTGCCCTTCCAACTCCCCTGTTTCTGATCATGGCCTCTCCCTTCCTTGTTCAGATTACCTGTCGGAATCAATGAAGAAGCTCCGGGAGGAAGGACCGGTGGTCAAGGAGATCGGGGACCTCATGCTGTCCTGGGTAATATTTTGGGGTGCATTGTGGAGGTGGGGGGGGGCGGGGGGGGTGGCTTGGGAATTTGAGTGTTTACTTGGGAGTCTATTTGGCTCAGTGGTTTAGCTGCTTGATGATGAACTCTGGTGTGTGTGTCTGTGTGTGTGTGTGTGTCCTCCCCCCCCCCCCCCCAGTTTGATGGGCCGGCACGTGAAGAGATCCAGCAGGTGGCCGCCGACTTCTGTGCCTACCAGTCTGCGGCCATCGAGCTGATCAAAACCAAGAAGCGGAAGGAGACTCGCTTCCAGCTCTTCATGCAGGTATCTCCGGCAGCACCCTCGGACGGGGGGGGGGGGGGGGGGCAGCAGTTGGGGGGCTCCTCTGCAGCTTGGGGAGAAACAGGAACGTCTGAGGAAAATGTTAGATTTTCCCTAAGAACCCCTTTAAAGAAAATTCCCAGAGGAAACATGGGGGAGTTTTGGGTAGCCCCGAGACCCACTTTGTGCCAGGCGCCACGAGAGGTTTCATGGGTCGGGATGTCGGGGTCTCCAGGGGACATATTTGAGGAGGCCGCCTTGCAGGTCTGAAGGCCCAGACAGTTGAGTGCTCTTGAAGGGCCCTCTGACCCCCCTCCTCCCTGCCTCTCCTCTCCTCGCAGTGGCGTAGTGGTTAAGAGCAGATGCACTCTAATCCGGAGGAACCGGGTTTGATTCCCTGCTCTACCACTTGAACTGTGGAGGCTTATCTGGGGAACCAGATTAGCTTGTGCCCTCCAACACACGCCAGCTGGATGACCTGGGGCTAGTCAGAGTTCTTCTGAGCTCTCTCAGCCCCACCCACCTCACAGGGTGTTTGCTGTGGGGGGTGGGGAAGGGAAAGGAGATTGTCAGCCCCTTTGAGTCTCCTTGCAGGCGAGAAATGGAGGGAGATATAAATCCATGGGGAAGGGGAAACAATTTTAATCGCCATCTGAATTTTTATAATTTATATATGGTTCTTAACTGGGATTGGGTGTGAAATGGATTTTAACTGTTTTATATGATTGATGGACACCACCCTGAGCCCTTTGGGGAAGGGTGGTATAGAAGTATTAATTAATTAATTCTCCTCCTCCCTGCCCCTCCTCTCCTCTCCTCGCAGGAGGCCGAGAGCAACCCGCAATGCCGTCGCCTGCAGTTGAAGGACTTGCTCATCTCGGAGATGCAGCGGCTGACCAAGTACCCATTGCTGCTGGATAATATCATCAAACACACCCCTGGTAGGTGGGCTGGGGGGGGGCAGAGCCCTCGCAGGGCATAGGAGGTTAAGAGCAGGTGCATGCTGATCTGGAGGAACCGGGTTTGATTCCCAGCTCTGCCGCCTGAGCTGTGGAGGCTTATCTGGGGAATTCAGATCAGCCTGGGCACTCCCACACACGCCAGCTGGGTGACCTTGGGCTAGTCACAGCTTCTTGGAGCTCTCTCAGCCCCACCCACCTCACAGGGTGTTTGTTGTGAGGTGGGAAGGGCAAGGAGATTGTAAGCCCCTTTGAGTCTCCTGTAAGTGAGAAAGGGGGATATAAATCCAAACTCCTTCCTTCCTTCCTCCCTCCCTCCCTCCCTCCCTCCCTCCCTCCCTCCCTCCCTTCCTTCCTTCCTTCCTTCCTTCCTTCTGGCCTGGATGCTGACCCCCCACGCCGTCCGCCTCGCCTAGGGGAGACCCTGGAACACAAGAAGCTGTGCCGGGCCCGGGACCAGTGCCGGGAGATCCTGAGGTACGTGAACGAGGCCGTGCGGCGCGCCGAGAACCAGCACCGGCTGGAAGCCTTCCAGAAGCGCCTGGACGCCACCTCGCTGGAGCGCACCAGTAACCCGCTGGCGGCCGAGTTCAAGGTACGGCGGAGCTCAGAGGGGCCCCTCTTGCCCCCTCCCCCATTTGTGCCTCGGCCCCCTCCAACGTGCCCCGTCTCCGGCTTTTCTGCCCAGAATCTTGACCTCCGAAGTCGGCGCATGATCCATGAGGGACCGCTGAACTGGCGCATCAGCAAAGACAAGACCGTGGGTGCGTAGCTTGACTCCTCGGTGTGTGTGTTTTGTGCTTAAGTGGTGGTTCCGATACTAGAACCAGAGGGGCATCCATTGAAAATGCTGGGGGGAAGAATTAGGACGAATAAAAGGAAACACTTCTTCACGCAACGTGTGATCGGTGTTTGGAATATGCTGCCACAGGAGGTGGTGATGGCCACTAACCTGGATAGCTTTAAAAGGGGCTTGGACAGGTTTATGGAGGAGAAGTCAATCTCTGGCTACCAATCTTGATCCTCCTTGATCTGAGGTTGCAAAGGCCTTAGCAGACCAGGTGCTCAGGAGCAGCAGCCGCAGAAGGCCATTGCTTTCACCTCCTGCACATGAGCTCCCAAAGGCACCTGCAAGTAGCAGAGTGCTGGACTAGATGGACTCTGGTCTGATCCAGCTGGCTTGTTCTTATGTTCTCCGATCTTCCCTCTTGGGTTTCTTTTGTGAAGTCCTGGAACGCTGCCTCCTCCGGGGGTGGGGGGGGGGGGCTTCCACCGGCCGGGCTGGGGATCGTGCAGCCAGGATGGGGGGAGCTGAGTGTTGCTTTCTCCCTTCTGGGCCCCCCCAGAGCTGCACGTGCTGCTGCTGGAAGACCTCCTGGTGCTTCTCCAGAGGCAAGACGAGAAGCTGGTGCTGAAATGCCACAGCAAGACGGACACCAAGCAAACCTTCAGCCCGGTCCTCAAGCTCAATTCGGTCCTCATCCGCTCGGTGGCCACAGGTGAGCAGTTGGCTCGCTAGCACCAACCTGGGGGCAGCGGTGCTTGGATAGCCAGGCAGGGGCTGGCAGAACCAGGAACCCCCAAAGGCTCCCGCCTGTCCCTAAATAAAAAGGAAATATCTCTGCGAGGACGTTCTGGTTTGTTTGTTTGTTCCTCCCTGCCGAAAGGTTGCCAGTTCACAAGACGTTCTCCTCTTCTGTTTTTTTTTTTTTATTATTAAATTTTATTAAATGTTCCCCCTCCAGACAAGAGAGCCCTCTTCATCATCTGCACCTCGGAGTTGGGGCCTCAGATCTATGAGCTGGTGGCTTTGACCTCCTCAGAGAAGAACACGTGAGTCACGTGGCCTCGCCTGGGGGGTGGGCAGCAGCAGGAGGGAGGGAGGGAGGGGCCTCAGGTGCTGACCAGGACACAGGGAGGGCAGAGGCCCGGGAGAAGAAGCAGAGGATGCTGGGAAGAAGGCAGGCAGAGGAGTACGAAGCCGAGAGGGCCGGAGACCTCTGAGGTAGCCACCTGGTGCCCGTGGCAGGAGGCCCGAGAATTGTTTGGCACGAGATCTCTCTGGCAGGGCAGATGGGGCGGCCACTTCGCCCTTCTTATCCAAGCGCCGGATGGGCGGTGGCGTCCTGCCTCTTATCTCCGTCCGCCGTCTTTTGACTTGGACCCCTCCAAGTTCTGACTGCAAGCCTTTATGCCCCCCCTTTATGCTCCCCCCCCCTTGGTGTTTGGCAGGTGGATGGAACTGCTGGACGAGGCCGTGAAGAGCTCCACGCGGAACGCCACTCTCCCTCCCACGCACCGCCTGCAGGAGCGGCCTGTGCCCCGACCAGCACCTGCCAGGTGAGGAGGCGGAAGAGGAAGGGTTGGACCTTTCTCTCCTGTAACTCACGGGGGCTGACAATCTCCTTTCCCTTCCTCTCCCCACAACAAACATCCGGTGAGGTGGGTGGGACTGAGGGAGTCCTGAGAAAACTGTGACTAGCCCAGCGTCACCCAGTTGGCGTGTGTTGGAGTTCACCAGCTAATCTAGTTCACCAGCTAATCTAGTTCAACGACTCAAGTGGCAGAGCAGGGAATCAAACCCGGTTCTCCAGATTAGAGTGCACCTGCTCTTAACCAGATCCTACAGGTGAGCTCCCAAAGGCACCTGGTGGGCCACTGCGAGGAGCAGACTGCTGGACTAGATGGACTCTGGTCTGATCCAGCAGGCTCTTTCTTATGTTCTTAACCACTACGCCACTGCTGCTCCCTTTCCCTCCAAGGAGGGAGGAGGGCTGTAGGGCAAGATGAGACAGGTTGCAGGGGGCGGGGGCGGGACGAGGGTCTTGAGCTCAGCCCCTCGTCTTTCTTCCTTGCTCCAACTGGCACAGAGCCAAACTAGCCTTGCCACTCCATGCCCTTATGGGCAGAAGCCCCCTCCGAAATGGCCCAGGTGGGGCAGGGCCCTTGGGCTCTGGCCCCCTAGCCCCACAAAGCTCACGTGGTTTTTACGCTGCTCATATCACAACACTTTACGAAGCTGCCTTCGTGGTGCAAGAACATCTTAGATTTAGTCCCTTCCCGGAGTCGTGCTGAGTAGTCCCGGGTGGAGGAGACCCGTCCTCATTCTGGAGCCCTCCCCACCGTGGCTCTCACACGAACCGGAGCTCCTGTTTTGGACGGGCCTGGAGGGGGGCGGGCATCCTTTCCCCCTTTCCTCCCGTTCTTTGACGTCTTTTCTCTTCCTTTGCAGTCTGGACCCCCAGGAAGCGGACATCCCGCCAAGGCTGGCCCACGGAGACGGTGCTTCCAGCCAAGAAGCAGAAGAAGAGGCCGCTTCAGGTGAGCGGCTGCACGTTGAGTTAAGCGATTGTAGTGTCGATGGAGCAGTGACGGCGAACCTTTTCGAGACCGAGTGCCCAAATTGCAACCCAAAACCCATTTATTTATTGCAAAGTGCCAACATGGCAATTTAACCTGAATACTGAGGTTTTAGTTTGGGAAAAATGGTTGGCTCCGAGGCACGCGTTAGGAGTAAGCTTAGTGAAGCAACCGTGCAATGCTTCAAACGGGCGAATCACAATCCTAGGAGGGTTTACTCAGAAGCAAGCCCCATTGCCAGCAACCGAGCTTACTCCCAGGTAATCATGCCCAGGCCAGCCTAGATGTGTGTGTGTGCGGGGGGGTGATTTTCCACCCCCCTCCCACATGATGAACTCTGTGCGTGAATGCCCACAGAGAGGGCTCTGAGTGCCACCTCTGGCACTCCTGCTTTAGGTTCGCCACCACTGCGATAGAGGCTGAAGAGCAGTGAAGGCCCAGGCATTGCTGGGCAGGAAGGCTGCTCCTTCCCTCCCTCCCGCCACCGGCTGCTGCTGCTGGCTGGGTGGCTTCTCCGCCGGCTGCGAACTCTCTCTGGGCCTCCCCTTGGTTGGGCAGCCGGCCCTGACTGCCCGGGGCCTGGGTGGGACCGTGGCTCCATCCCTCTCTCCGCTGCTCCCTTCCCCACAGATGAGACCCCCACAGAGGCCCTGGACGCAGAGAAGAATCCGCTGCTGCCGGGAGAACCGGAGGCTGAAGACGGCCAGGAGGAAGGGGGAGAATTGCGGCTGGTGGCCGTGGGAGGCGAGGAGACGCTCTCCGAGGAGGAGGAGGAGGAGGAGGAGGAGGAGGAAGAGCAGCCGGGCCTTGCCGGGCCTCTGGAGCCCCTTCCGGCCCCTGTCGCAGTGACAAGTCTGGTCGAGTCAGCCTTGGAGGACGGTGAGTGCCCGCCTGCTTGGTGCCCCCCAAGGCTGCTCTCTCGCCCCCTCTCTTTTTGCAGCCCTACGCCGACTGCTGGGGGGGGAGGGGGGCTCCCAGAAGAGGCTGCAGAGGGAGGAGCTTGTGAGAACAGCAGCCTGAACTCCCAGGGTCCTTTGCGCTTCTGAGATGTGCCCGGGTGGGATGCAGCAGCGCCTGGAGCGAAGGGAGCGCTTGAGACCGTGTGTGCTTCCTCCCCTGCAGTGGAGACCCTTCGCAGCCTCCTGCTGCAGAAACTGCTGCCCTGCCGAGACCCCGACCCCGAAGAGGACCTGACCCCCACCCCCTCCGTGGTTGGCTCCGTGGGGCTGGCGCAGCAGGACTCCGGGAGCCAGCAGCAGGAGGTGCCGGAGGGCAGGGCCCCCCCTCTGCCGTGTGGCCATCGGCCGGAGGACTCTGAGCTGGACGGTGACGGCCCCGAAGCCCCCGGGGAGCAGAGCGCGGGGCCGGCGCAGGAGGCAGAGGCCGGCTGTCGTGCGGACGGGACGCACTCGCCCACTTGGGAGGCGGAGGGGCCCGCAGCTGCCGAAGGGCAGGGCAGCTTCCGAGTGGTGCGGAAAGGTAGGGGCGTGGGGGTGACCCGCCGGAGCAGCTGGACTTGTGTGTCTTCCCCACGACTTGGAAGGTGGGGGGGGGGGGCTCTTGACAAAGGGCAGCATGCCCACCGGCCTTTGGCCTCCCTTAAAGTCTAACCGCTGCGTCGTGGCCTCTGCCGTTGCTGCAAAATTAACAGGGCTCCCCTCTGACCTCAACGTAAATGTAGAGCATGGAAGGCTGAGTCAGGATTTGAACCCAAGTCTTGCAGACTGAAGTCTGCCCCAGTCTCTGCTGTTTCTGCTCTGCTCTGCTTTGCTCGGCCTGCCGCACTCTGGGCGCTTCCTCTCGGCCCTTTCGCTCGGCATGCGGCCGCCCCCCCTTCTCTCTGTCCGGCCTCTTTCCCGCCCTCCGGCTGTTCTCTGTGGGTGCTGGGCACGCCCACGGACGGGGTGCTGATGGTGGTCTCCCTGTCTCTTTCTCTCCGCCCCCCTCCCTGTCCCTGTCCCTCTCCTGGTGTCTCTTGTGCACAGCCACGGTGGAGGGAGCTTGCGGTGCCCACCCCTTGCCAGCTGGCAGCTACTCAGACAGAGACGCAGGAGAGGCCCCTCGCGTGGATGGTAAACCCTTTCTCCCCCCCACAGAGTCTTGCTTTCCTACTGAGCTGCCGGGGCCAAAGTGTCCAAAGCAAGGGGGTCCTCACAGTCCGCTGGGTTGTTGGTCTAGAGTGCAGAGTAGATGAGAACGGGGGGCAGGGGGTGCCAGAGGGTCTGTGTTCGAGGGGGCCAGGACAGCTGCTCCGCCCTCTGTTCGCCTCCCGATCTCCTCTCTAAAGTTCCCCCAAGGCCCCGAGTGGGTGGGGAGTGTGTGGCCAAGGACCTGGGTAAGTTGCACACCCTCCTCTGTTCCCCTCTCTGGGTTCTTGCCCCCCCCCCCCGACACTCCCTCCTGCAGCCGCCTTATAAGCAGAGGCGGCCGGTGTTCTTCAAGCCGTAATGGGAGTGCCCACAAAGCCCCAATCGCCATTCCTGAGCCCACATTTCTTTCCTCAGCTTTGCATCCATTTGTGGGGGGGGGGGGGGGCGGCAATAGCAGCGTCAGGGCTTCTGGGCACTGTGGGGCAGTCTAGACCCGTGGCGGGGGACGGGGAAGGGGTTCCCCGGGAAAGGTTGTCCCCCCTCCTGCCCACAAGTTCAGGTGAACAGTCCGGTCTTTCTCCTACAGGGAACTACTTCTATGTTAGCTTCCCAGGCAGCGGTGAGTCCCACACAGATGGGGAGAGCCCGTGCCCCCCAGAGACTCTGGGCCAGCCAACGACTGCGTCTTCTGCCAGACCCCATAGCTCCCAGCAGCACCCCGAGGACAGCCCGCTGCGGCCGAACGCCCTCGATGGCTCCATGCCTGGCCAGTCGGGGCCCCCCAGTTACGTGACCCAGGACGTGGCTGTGATCTTCCGGACGATAGAACAGCTGGCCCTGAAACTGACCAAGCTAAAGGTGAGGGAGGGGCTGGGTGGGAAGAGTGTGGAAGGTCACATTCTGTTGTTTTGGGGTACAGATGTTTCTGGCAAAAGAAAAACCAGGGTGCTGTGGGTTTTCCTGGTTGCATGGCCTTGTTCCAGTCGCATTTTCACAGAACGTCAGGAGAGAATGCTACTGGAACACGGCCAGACAACCCAGAAAACCCACAACACCCTAAGCCTGTGGTGGCGAACCTTTGGCACTCCAGATGTTATGGACTACAATTCCCATCAGCACCTGCCAGCATGGCCAATTGGCCATGCTGGCAGGGGCTGATGGGAATTGTAGTCCATAACATCTGGAGTGCCAAAGGTTCGCCAACACTGCCCTAAGCGATTCTGGCCCTTAAAGCCTTCGACAATGCAAAGCAAAAACCGTTGTGGGGGCAGAAGCCCTTGTTCTCGGGGACAATACAGCATCCCGAGGCGGAAAGCACAACTGGGCAGCAGGGGCAGGACACTCCTGTGGTGTAGGTCCACCTCTCTCTTGGGGGCAGCCAATAGCCAGACCAGCGTGGATCCCTTACATAGTGTAATGTCCTGAAATCCCTGGCCTGAGCTGGTCAGGTCTCAGAAGTGAAGCCGGACTGGCCCTGACTTGTATTTGGTTGGGGTGGGTGGGGGTTTGGCCGTCTTTTTCGCCAGGACGTCGAAATGGCCCATCTGCAGCTGCGTCAATCGCTGAGCAGAGAGGCCTCCGTGGACGCTCCCCACACGGCAGAGGCACCAGAGGAGCCCGGCAGGTCATCACAAGACTGCCAAGATAGCCCCCGTCACCCTTGGTCCTTCCCACCATCCCCAGGAGCTGAGCCGGGTAAGAAGAAGAAGAAGAGTTTGGATTTATATCCCCCCTTTCTCCTGCAGGAGACTCAAAGGGGCTGACAATCTCCTTGCCCTTCCCCCCTCACAACAAACACCCTGTGAGGTAGGTGTGGCTGAGAGAGCTCCGAGAAGCAGTGACTAGCCCAAGGTCACCCAGCTGGTGTGTGTGGGAGTGTACAGGCTAATCTGAATTCCCCAGATAAGCCTCCACAGCTCAGAGCTGGGAATCAAACCTGGTTCCTCCAGATTAGATACACGAGCTCTTAACCTCCTATGCCTCCCATCTGCAGGGGGTCTGCTCCCCCACCCCCGGTTTCCCACACCGGATCTGTAACCCCCCTGGGGTTGTTGTGGCGGAGAGCCGCCGACTGTGGCTGAGGCTGACTGTTTCTTCCCCTCCTCTGCAGACAGCCACCAAGAAGTGACTCTCTAGGGAACCCGTCTTTTCCCAGAGGAAGACTCCCGAGCCGGCTTCGCCTGCCTCCGCGTCCCCTCCTGCAGGGGGAGGGGGGCAGAGGGGTGTCTCCTGCGGTCTGTTGGGATGGACTGCCTGGAACACAGCGAGCCGGAAGAGCCTGCAAGTGGCACGAACCCAAGAAGAGAAACTGGAATCTCAATGCTGGTTTAATTTAAACTATTTTTAAGCAATATCAAGACTTCTTCCCGTGCGGGGGTGGGGGCGGGGGGGGGGGGGGTTGTGATGGGCAGCCGGCGGGGCCTGCCAGAGGGCATTGTTTTGCTGTTCAGCGCAAGGGATCGTGCCCTGCCATGTCTGCTCCGGGCCTTTGGCTCGGCTCCCTGATCGTACCCCCCCCGCTTCCCGGGGCCGAAATCCATCCACATCCTGCAGACTTGCTTCTCTCTCCCCACCCCCCACACATGAAAGCTGGAACATATTTTGTATAATTGCACTTTTGGGGGTTGTCTTGTGTCTTCTCTCCACACTTCTCGGAGAGCAACCAGCTGCTTCCAGACCTTAAATTTGATATAAATATGTATGTATGTGTATTGAGTTACTGTAAATATAAGAATAGACTGTTGCCTTTTTGATTTTTATGTTGCCTTCCTGCCTTGATGGGTAGCTAGCAGAGACAAAGGGGTGTTTCCCAGAGGGGTGGGCCTCTGTCCCTTTTAGAGTGGAGGGGGGGGGGACTAGCAAGAGCGGACTCCTGGCTCAGCAAAAGGTCAGGCAGACACGAGATCTTTGTTGCCTAGGCATACGGAGGTCAGCTTTTGCAAGAAATCCACAGGAGAATACAAGAAGTTTAACAATGTCCTTGTGGGCGCCCTAGCCAGTGCAGAGAATGGGCCCCCTGCGTTTTGGCACTGCACTGCTAGGCACCCCAGGATGGGCAGAGCCATTGTCCTTGGAACAGTGCCCTCCTCCCACCCACCATGGGTCAGTCTGGTAACAAAGGCCTTTGTCCCAGTCACCCTGGCTTGCATGGGGAAGGCAGGGGGTCGTCCCCTCCTGGGCCCCCAGAAGTGAGGAGGCAGCCTCAGCCCCTTTACCCTCAGGTTCTGTGTGTGGCGTGGGGGTGGGGGTCTGCTTTGGGAAGGGAGCTCTGGTGGTTGGTCTCCCTGGTGCTGAGAGAGTCAGCCTTGCTCTGGGCACTTGGCTGAGAGAGGCGCAGAGTCTCTGCTCCCCAGCCGAGCCTTGAACAGTCTGCTGGGAGGACGGAGTTGGCTGGAGCCTGGACAAGCCTCAACTGCCCCAAGCCTTGGGTGGGTGGGCTAACACCTTGGTTGCCCCCCACCCCACCCCACCCCGCAGCACCAACAGTATGACACTGAAAACAGAGGTTGTAGAGGAACCCAGCTGTGATGCCGTCCTGTTTGCTAAGCGCCATTTTTTATTTTAAGAACATAAGAAAGAGCCTGCTGGATCAGACCAGAGTCCATCTAGTCCAGCACTCTGCGACTCACAGTGGCCCACCAGGTGCCTTTGGGAGCTCACATGCAGGAGGTGAAAGCAATGGCTTTCTGCTGCTGCTGCTGCTGCTCCCAAGCACCTGGTCTGTTAAGGCATTTGTAATCTCAGATCAAGGAGGATCAAGATTGGAGCCATAGATCAACTTCTCCATAAATCTGTCCAAGCCCCTTTTAAAGCTATCCAGGTGAGTGGCCGTCACCACCTCCTGTGGCAGCAGATTCCAAACACCAATTCCAAACAAATTTTCTTTCTGCCAATGGTAAATATTATTTTCACGGAAAAGGCAAAATAGCCTTCTCTCTACTGCCCGCCTGCGTGGCTTTTGGGGTCAGTTTCCAATCATATCAAGGCCTTGTCCGTCCCCCAGGAGCCCCACCAAAGTTATCTTGCCATACCTGTGTAAGGGCATTGGGGGGGGGGGGCGGGGGGCAGGGGGTTTCTTCTGCCTTAAGATGAGTTTCCCTTTGAAGGCGGAGCGGAGCCTTCCCGTGTTGACTGTAAAGGAGGCCGATGGCAAAGACCCTTGGGGCAGAGTTAGTGGTGACCTCAGGTGAACCTGGCAAGAAGGGAAGTCTGACCAGAGGCACCGCCCTCCTCGCCTCCCTTAGGGGGAGTCTGCTCAGCACTGGGCAACCTTGCACCTCTGCAGAGCTGACTGCATTTTGGACATTTGCCGGAAAAACCGCGCGCAAGCTTCAGTGGCGCCTGGCACTTTGATGATGACGTTCTGGCATGGCTGGGGGGGGGGGAGGCGGGAGGAATCAGAGGCTGGGAAGGACACCTGCCCGGGGAGAGCGCACCTGTGCTCAGCAGCCTCTTGGTGAACGGGATCAGCCTGCAGGCCCAGCTGTAGAGGGGAGGCCTCAAAGCCCCGCGGTGGGCTCTGCCTTCCATTAGAAGAGGAGGAGTTAGGATTTATATCTCACCTTTCTCTCCTGTAAGGAGGCTCAAGGTGGCTGACAAGCCCCTTTCAGACATCTTGTGAGGCAGGTGGGGCTGAGAGAGTCCTGAGAGAACTGTGACTGGCCCAAGGTCACTCAGCAGGAACATAGGAGTGCGGAAACACATCTGGTTCACCAGATAAGCCTCTGCCACGCAGGTGGAGGAGTGGGGAATCAAACCCAGTTCTCCAGATTAGAATCCACCTGCTGTAAACCACCACACCACACTGGCGCTCATTACACACACCTTCATCGGCAACATCTGCCTTCCCAGGACAGGGAGGGTGATTTCCCTCTCAGCTCTCTGGCTTTCCCTCTCTGCCTCAGCACGGTGTTCGGGCCTGCTGGCTCTCAATCGAACACAGCTCCCGTGGCCCCCAGCCCTCTCCCTCTAAATCAATGATGGCGAACCTTTTCGAGACCGAGTGCCCATTGCAACCCAAAACCTACTTATTTATCACAAAGTGCCAACACGGTAATTTAACCTGAATACTGAGGTTTTTGTTTAGAAAAAAAGGTTGGCTCCAAGGCGTACATTGCTCAGGAGTAAGCTTGGTGGTAGTTGGTGGCTTTGCTTTGAAGCAACCATGCAACTCTTCCAACGGGTGAGTCATGACCCTAGGAGGGTTTACTCAGAAGCAAGCCCCATTGCCAGCAACCGAGCTTACTCTCAGGTAAAGGACTGCACTTTAGTTTAACAGCGCTTAACAGGATTACTTACACTACTTCCCCAAAACTAGGTCTTCAGTTTAATTATAATAATCAAGCCCAGTGGCCCAGGCCAGCCTAGATGTGTGTGGGGGGGCACTCTGTGTGTGCCCACAGAGAGGGCTCTGAGTGCCACCTCTGGCACCCGTGCCATAGGTTCTCCATCACTGCTCTAAATGCTCTTCTCTGCATTCAAGATCGCGTTCTGGACCCAGGAAGGATGAGGCCATTCTAGCAGAACCAGTCGTTTATTTGCACTCTGCTCAGAGCTGGAGAGGTCTGCTCTGGCTCCACTCAGTGGAGTTCGAAGGCACAGCCGGAAGGGAGAGGCTGGGGTTGGGTGCTGGCGGGTGCTACGCAGTGGAGCCCTGTTCATCCTCGGGTGTCTTGGCTGACTTCGGGAGGGGGTCACGAGGAGCCATCAGCTCTTGGATCCGGGCAAAGGACTTGCTGTCTGAGGGGAACTTGTTTTTCTGAGAGGGTCAGAATCAGAGAGAGAGAGAAAGAGAATAGCAAGAGCTGGGAGCTGCCAATCCCGGCCTTTTCCACACAGACCAAATGGAACGTTTTGAGGCAGGATATAAAGCATTTCCTCCGAGGAGTTCCGCATGGCGTTGAGCCCAAAACAGTTCATTTGTGCGCTGTAGCTTGGTGATTCCTTTTTGGAAATGTTTTCAGTTGCTGTGCCGTCTCTTTAGAAAGTGTCCCAGGCCACCCCACAGCCCCCGGCCTTCCTCCCTGGAGCCATTTTCTCAGCCTGCAGCAGCCGTCTCGCGCTGCGTTCCCACCAGTTTTTATTTTAATTTGGGAGGGAGGGTCATGGCTACATTGCTACGCAGATGTGGCTCTGAGGGAATTGTGGCACGAGGCTGTGCAGCGGTCAATCTAAGAAGAACCTTAAAAAAGGAATGGCCACAAAACGGCAGCCAGGAAGCGTTTTCCAGGGCAGGGGGGAGTGCAGACAAACGGGTTGTTTTCTTAAACATTTGCCAAACGTGGCCAGGGGCTTGCAGAGAAAGGGCCGCTGTTTCCTGCCCGGCATATCTGGGAACTGAGCTTCAGACGTGGCTCGTAAATCCTTCCAGTTCTGGTGCAAAAACCCATTTGCTCTGAGAAGGGCCGCCCATGTCGCCTTCCCCTTTCGTTCCACTTCCTCCCACCCAGTCCATCTTTTAGGCCAGGGGTCTGCAACCTGCGGCTCTCCAGATGTTCATGAATTACAATTCCTATCAGCCAATTGACCATGCTGGCAGGGGCTGATGGGATTTGTAGTCCATGAACATCTGGAGAGCCGCAGGTTGAGGACCCCTGTTTTAGGCTGAACGTCCGTACTTGGCCCTAAAGTGTTGGGGCCCCCCTAAATCCACGGGACCTTCCCCCCCCCGACAAGGAATGAAGCGAGAGGTGCAATTTAGGGGCCAGAGGTTTTGGGGCCCGCACTTGGCCTCCCGTTGCCGCGACCCTGGGACTCAGACTCACCCCCAGGGCGAGATGCAGGAGCCCCGCAGGGCCCTTCCCTCCGCTGCTGGGCGCTTTGCTCGCCTGCTGCTCCACGGCCGTCACAAAAGCCTTCAGGCCCAGCTCTGAGATTTGGTTACCTGGAGGGGAGAGTGACAGAGACGAGGAAAGAATGAAGGCCACAAGCTCCTGCTCTGCCTTCGTCACCTCCTCCTCTTCAAGAAGCCCGAGGCCCTTCCACGGAACGCCATCCGGAGTCTGGCCCATTGCGGAGCTCCAAATGAGCCCCAAACACCCGGGGGTTGGATATGAACCGGCCAAGCCCCCCCCCCCCCCCCGCCCCCAACCTACGAATGAGGTTCAAGTAGATCAGGACGCGATTTCCTGGCAGGAAAACTTTCCCATCACTGTGTTCGGCAAGTTCCAGGAGCGGGTTCACTGTCTCTGTGGGCTCCAGCGCCTGCAAACAACAGCAGCTCCGTCAGTGAGGGGGTCTCACCCCAGGCGGCCTGGGGGTGAGGTGTTCCTGGGTTGGCATAAAAACATAAGAACAAGCATGCTGGATCAGACCAGAGTCCATCTAGTCCAGCTCTCTGCTACTCGCAGTGGCCCACCAGGTACCTTTGGGAGCTCACCTGCAGGAGGTGAAAGCAATGGTCTTCTGCGGCTGCTGCTCCCGAGCACCTGGTCTGCTAAGGCATTTGCAACCTCAGATCAAGGAGGATCAAGATTGGTAGCCAAACATCGACTTCTCCATAAATCTGTCCAAGCCCCTTTGAAAGCTATCCGGGTTAGTGGCCATCACCACCTCCTGTGGCAGCATATTCCAAACACCAACCACACGTTGCGTGAAGAAGTGTTTCCTTTTATTAGTTCTAATTCTTCCCCCCAGCATTTTCAATGAATGCCCCCTGGTTCTAGTATTGTGAGAAAGAGAGAAAAATGTCTCTCTGTCAACATTTTCTACCCTATGCATAATTTTATAGACTTCAATCATATCCCCCCCTCAGACGTCTCCTCTCCAAACTAAAGAGTCCCAAACGCTGCAGCCTCTCCTCATAGGGAAGGTGCTCCATGTCCCCAATCATCCTCAGCTGCTCTTCTCTGCACTTTTTCTATCTCTTCGATATCCTTTTTGAGATGTGGCGACCAGAACTGAACACAGGACTCCAAGTGCGGTCGCACCACGGCTTTATATAAGGGCATGACAATCCTTGCAGTTTTATGATCAACTCCTTTCCTAATTATCTCCAGCATAGAGTTTGCCTTTTTCACAGCTGCCATGCATTGAGTTGACATTCCCATGGAACTATCAACTAAGACGCCCAAATCCCTTTCCCTGGTCTGTGACTGATGTAGCACTTCGACCCTTGTAGCGTGCATTTTCGTGAAGCTTGGATTTTTTGCCCCTATGTGCATCACTTTACATTTTGCTACATTGAACTGCATTTGCCATTTCTGAGCCCACTCACCTAGTTTATCAAGGTCCGCTTGGAGCTCTTCGCAATCCTTTGTGTCTTCCTCACCAATTCCTACCATAATTTGGTAACATCTGCCAGAAACTCTGACTCAACACTTTCACCCACCCCCCTACTTCCAGGTCATTTATGAATAGGTTAAAGAGCACTGGTCCCAATACGGATCCTTGGGGGACACCACTCCTTTACATCTCTCCATTGTGAGAACTTCCCATTTATGGGAACCGTAGTCCATAACATCTGGAGGGCCGCGAGTTTGACACCTATGACCTAAAGGGCTGCCCAATCCCTGACAAGCCTGTCTGGCCGCAGCATAAACATACATAATAAAATCAAATATTTAAAACCATTAAACCAAACAAAAACGCAGCATAAACATACATGATAAATTCAGATCTCTAAATTCAGATCTCTGTTTTAATGGTTTTAAAGATTGGATTTCATTGTGCACATTTTCAGGTTGTCTGCTGCCTTGCTGGCCTTTATGAGGGCAGGATGGAGGGGGTAAATAAATCTCAGAGGCCGCTGGGGAGGCTGCAGGGGCCTGACCTTCCGCTGGGCGGCTCTCGCAGGTGGCCCTGGAAGGTGGCTTCCTGCCTCCCCACCTGGAGGCTTCGGTGCAGGCCCTGCCCCAGGGCTTAGGGCAGTGGTGGCGAACCTTTGACACTCCAGATGTTATGGACTACAATTCCCATCAGCCCCTGCCAGCATGGCCAATTAACAGGGGCTGATGGGAATTGTAGTCCATAACATCTGGAGTGCCAAAGGTTTGCCACCACGGGCTTAGGGGGACTGGGCTGGGGTCCTGGTCTCCCATGGAGGTGCTCCTGGGGGTCGGCTGGCTCTTACCTCCACTTCCGTGATTTGGGACCGTCTGTCTTTGTTGCCAGATTTCGTTCCTTTGCCACGAGCTGCTTTCTGTTCTGGGGCGGGAATGGCTGGGGAGCGAAGCAGCGTGGTGGGGTTAGGGAGGACCTCTGTGGCAAAGCCCCCCCTTCCCCCCCAGCCGAGGGGCCGGTTTGGGACAGACCTTTCTTGGCTTGCTTGACCTCTTCCTTCTTGGTCTGAGCGGCTCCTCCGGCCTGAGGGGCTGCCCCGCCACCGCCCTGCCCCTTCTCCTCTTTCTTGGCCGGCTCCTGTCAGGGTCAGAGAACGCAGAGCCGAGTTCAGGCACCAGGGAACGGACAGAGAACCACCCAAGGGCCACCTCGCCTCTACACCCCCCCCGCCCCCCGGAAGATGGCTCTTGAGCCAGGCCTTAACCAGGAAGTCCACCAGAAGCCCCTGTTGTTTGTGGGCGGGGGGGATGTTCTCCTATTGTTTATCCTCCAAATCCTTGGCTAAAGGTGCGCTCGGATTGCTTCACCCCCCGCCCCATCTCCTGGGGAAGGGCAGGGATGTTTGCGGGGCCGAGTGTGTGTAGTTGTGAGGGGCGGGGGGAGCACTGATGCAGAGAAAGGAAAGGGTGGGGGAGAGGAGGGGAGGGGAGGGGAGGGGGGAAACTCAGGGAGCCCCCAGGCTAGAGCCTGCTGCAGGGCTTTGGGGCCTCACTTTCTTCTTGCCAGTGGCTTTGCCGGTCTTGACGGGCTGCAGCTTGTCCAGTGTGGTGCTGCTGGCATGGCTGGCGGGACGGTCGGCCTTCGATTCCGAGTACCGCTGGGGCTGGGGGAGAGCCAAGAGAAGGGGGGCATTTGGGGGGCAGCAGGCCGACCAGGCTCTGCTCCAAGAGACCCTCCCCAAGGGGGCAGCAATCCCCAGGGCAGGAGTGGCCGTCTCTGCACGAGGGATGGGGGTGCAGGACAGTGACACCCCCCACCCACCCCCCTGCGGACCACAGAAACATTCGGGCTTAGACAGGGCCGTCTGTTGCCTCCCCTTTAAGGAAGACAATCCAAGAAGAGGAAGAGGAAGAAGAAGAAGGAGAGGAAGAAGAAGAGGAGAAGTAGTTTGGATTTATATCCCCCCTTTCTCTCCTGCAGGAGGCTCAAAGGGGCTTACAATCTCCTTTCCCTTCCCCCCTCACAACAAACACCCTGCGAGGTGGGTGGGGCTGAGAGAGCTCCGAGAAGCTGTGACTAGCCCAAGGTCACCCAGCTGGCGTGTGTATGGCAGTAGGTGTGCACAGGCTAATCTGAATTCCCCAGATAAGCCTCCACAGCTCAGGCGGCAGAGCTGGGAATCAAACCCGGTTCCTCCAGATTAGATAACACGAGCTCTTAACCTCCTACGCCACTGCTGCTCCTGGTGATCCAAGATGCTCTCCTTCCCCAGAGGAGATCGGTGAGCTGTGTGCCCCGGGCCCCTCTGCTTGGAGACCCCATCGTGACGAAGGAAAGGGAGGGGCCACGCTCCCGGGGGTGGGGTGGGGGCTCACCCCCTTCTCCTTACCATCCGGCAGGGCTCCTGGCTCTCCTTTTCCAGCAAGAGGCGCCGCCTCTCAACGATCTCGCTGTGAGTGAGGGCAAACGGGGCAAGAATCTGTGGGGGCAAGCAGGGCACGTTACAGTTGCTGCCACGGGCTGGCATTCCCCATCCCCCCTGCAAGGAAGGCCACGCTCACTGGGCGCCCACTGCAAGCCCCCTTCTAGCCCCTGGGAACAGTGGAGGGGAGGGCTAATGAGTCACCCGTGCCCGTAGCAAGGGCTTCCTGCCCTGGAAGAGGACGACTGGCACAAATCTCCACGCTCAGGGTCTGCGTGGGCCTCGGCAGGAGGGGGTGCCCCCAGCCCCCTTGCCCCACCTGTGCCACAGGCCCCCTCGCTCTGCACTGCCGGGGAAGGAAGAAGAGGGCAGAGGCCATCCTACGCCCTCCAGCATCCGGCCGGCCTGCCCCTCTCCTTCCCCGTCGACTCCACCTGCCCACAGCAAAGTTCTCTCTGGGGGGACCAAGCCGTCTTGCTGCAGCTTTGCCCTGCAGCCCCCAAGACCACCCGGGCTTCCTCACAAGATGTGCCCTCCCTCAAGACTGACCTCTGCAAGCTTTACGGCGCCCTCATCTCCAATGCGGTTGTGTGACAAAGACAGGGAGAGCAGAGAGCGGTTGAGGCGCAGGGCCTGCTGGCCAAAAGCAACACAGAACATGCACAGAGCGGCCTCAGAAGGGTCTCACATCACCCCCTGCCTGGCCCTTCAAATCGAATCGGTCTGACCGGGAGTCAAGAAGTTCTTTCCCAGCACATGTCTCCCATTTTCACCCCTAATCGAGGACTACAGTCAGCTACCGCTTGACTTCAAATAAGAACATCTTTTATCCCCGTGGTGGCGAACCTTTGGCACTCCAGATGTTATGGACTACAATTCCCATCAGCCCCCCAGCATGGCCAATTGGTCATGCTGGCAGGGGCTGATGGGAATTGTAGTCCATAACATCTGGAGTGCCAAAGGTTCGCCACCACTGCTTTATCCCCCCACCCCCATCAGCAAAAGCAAATTATATGCTTATCAATAAAAAGGAAAAGAGCGGAAAAGGTCTGTGACCACTGGGCACCACAGCCTGCTGGCCCAGCAGCAACAGAAGTAGGCTCGAACAGCTGCTTCTCCCCGCCCCCATGGCTGGCTGCCTTTCTTCCTGCAGGGAGTGGCCCAGCCTCCCTCTCCCAGAAGCAACGCCCAAGGGGAAGGCCCTGTGTCCCCCCCGAGAGGAAAAAATACACTAAAGGGCACTGCCCGGTGTCATCGTAATGGACAGGACGGGTCAGCCAATGAATAAAATGGCTGTGAGTTCACCAGGAGGGCAGGCAAAACACACCGTCCTGATGTTCTTGACACGTATCTTCATCGGAATAATGTGAAGACAATCAAATGAATGTTCAATTGGCAAATTTCCATGCCCAAACAATAAGCACATGCAATGTAGGAAGTTCTGGCAGTCTCTCACATACCATTCTCTTTTATGTTATTGGGGAAAAAAATTGGCTATCTACAGCTAGAGACAAGTTCAGGAGTATCTGAGAGACCAAAAAGATTTGGGGGATAAGAGCTTTTGAGAGTCAAGAGCTCCCTTCATCAGATACAAGCTGGAACGGAGAGCTCTGCTATATCCCTTATATCCCAGTCAGCAGGTGCAAAAGGAACTCGGGATGCAGAGATTATATAATGCAAGAATCAAAGACTGAAAAGGGCACCTGGCAGGGATGTCCTTTATCTCCCTTGTCGTTCCATTTGGCATTAGAAATGATGGCATCAGCAATAAGAGATGACTCCAAAATCAAAGGAACTCATGTGGGCAATGAGGAATTTAAATTGAAATGATATGCAGACGATTTAGTACTAATGATTGTGGCCCCTCAAGAATCAATTAAACGCCTGATGGAACTAACTGAGATGAATGGATCCTTTTCTGGCTACAAAATTAATAGAACTAAAAGAAAGATCATTTTAAATGCTCGAACAGAACAAGAAATACAGAGGTCCACAAAATTACAAACTGTTATGTTCATTCTAAAACTGAGATATTTGGACATAATGAAATGTTATTTAAAGACAACTATTGGGTTGTTTGGAAAAAAATAAAAGATTTATTAAGATGGTCCAAATTAAAATTATCTTGGTTCAGGAGGTTTCCTAAAAGAAATGTCAGAATTTAAAGGAGAAATTGATCAACAAAAACAACATTTAATGGGAAGAATTTGTTATTACTTTAAATATGACTCAGAAACTGGACAAGTTAAGAGTTGCATGATGAAATGGACGCAAAATGTTAAGAGGAGATCTAGTTTCAACAGTGGAAACACTATAGACAAAAATATTAAATTTACTACTAGTCACCAGCTGAGAAAAATTTTATATAAGATGTTTTACAAAACAAAAATGTAGTGGTAATGGGTGATTTTAACTATCCCCATATAAACTGGAAAAATGCATGTTCAGGTCATAGTAAGGAGAGAGCATTCCTGGATATGCTAAATGACTGCGGCTTAGAGCAGATGGTTGTGGAACCAACCAGGGGAGAGGTGATCCTAGATCTAATTCTATGTGGGACCCAGGACCTGGTGCAGGAAGTCAGTGTTGTTGAGCCGATAGGGAACAGCGACCACAATGCTGTCAGATTCAGTATCTTAGCATGCTACGCGAACAAGTAGGCAACTACTAATGTAGTTACATCTGCCTTCAGAAAGCGGTAGAAATTTCAAAGATGAGGTGGATAGTGCGCAGGAAGCTTCGAAAGGGAAAATCAAGAGAGTCAAACTGTCCAGGATGCTTGGAGGTTATTTAAAAAACACAGTAATAAAGCTCAGCTGGAGTGTGTTCCACAGGTTAGAAAAGCGGCAGCACCCAGTCCAAAAAGAAAGCCACCATGGTTAACAAAGAGAGGTTGAGGAAATTATCAGAAAAAAGAAAATGTCTTTTAGAAAATGGAAGTCCAGTTTGGCTGATGAAGAATATGAGAGGGAACACAAATGGTGGCAAAAGAGAAGCAAGTTAGCTGTAAGCTTTGGTGCAAAAGGATTATGAGGAACGATGGCTGCTTTTAACATCAAGACCAGCAACAAACAGTTCTTCAAGTACATCAAAAGCAGGAAGCCAGCAAGTATGGTGCTGTAGAGGTTCAAGTAGGATGACAAAGGAACAAAGGTGTGCTAAAAGATGACAGGGAGATTGCAGAGAAGCTGAATGAATTCTTTGCATCTGGCTTCACCCAAGAGGAAGTGGTGAGGAAAATTCCTGCACCTGAACCAAGCTTCTTAGGAGGCTTAATGCGCAGAGAACTAGCGAAGATAGTGGTAGACAAGGAAGAAGTTCTGGCAGCCATTGATAAACTAAATGTTACCAAATCCCCTGGCCCAGATTGCATTCACCCAAGAGTTCTTAAAGAGCTCAAGCATGAAATTGCTGATCTTCTCACTTTGTCTTCACCCAACTGTCTTACAAACTTACTAGAGTTCTTTGAGGGTGTAAACAGGCATGTGGATAAGGGGGAACCGGTGGACATTGTCTACTTGGATTTCCAAAAGGCTTTTGACAAAGTTCCTCACTCAGAGACTGTTGAGAAAACTCAGCAATGAAGGAATAAGAGGGGAAGTCCTCCTATGGATTAAAAACTGGTTGAGAAACAGGAAACAAAGAGTGGGTGTAAATGGGAAGTTCTCACAATGGAGAGATGTCGGGAGTGGTGTCCCCAAGGATCCGCTTTGGGACCAGTGCTCTTTAACTTATTCATAAATGACCTGGAAGTAGGGGTGGGTAGCGTGGTGGCCAAGTTTGGCAGATGATACCAAATTATGTAGGTAGGGTGAGAACCACAAAGCGATTGCTAAGATTCCAAGCAGACCTTGATAAATTAGGTGAGTGGGCTCCAGAAATGGCAAATGCAGTTCAATGTAGCAAAATGTAAAGTGATGCACATAGGGGCAAAAAAATCCAAACTTCACATTAACATCGCCACAGGAGTCAGTGCTATCAGTCACAGTGACCAGGAAAGGGATTTAGGCGCCTTAAGTTGATAGTTCCAAAGTGGGAATGTCAACTCAATGCATTGCAGCTGTGAAAAAGGCAAACTCTATGCTGGGGATCATTAGAAATAGGAATTGATAATAAACTGCAAAGATTGTCATGCTCCTTGATAAAGCAGTGGTGCGACCGCGACTTGGAGTACTGTGTCCAGTTCTGGTCACGTGATCTCAAAAAGGATACTCGAAGAGAGGAAAAAAAGTGCAGAGAAGGGCAACGAGGGATGATTGAGGGACTGGAGCACCTTTCCTCGCATGAGGAGCTGCTGCAGCTTAGGGACTCTTTAGTTTGGAGAGGAGTGTACGTCTTGAGGGGATACATGATTGAAGTCTACAAAATTATGCATGGGGTAGAAAATGTTGAGTAGAGAAATTATTCTCTTCTTCACAATACTAGAACCAGGGGCATTCATTGAAAATGCTGGGGAAGAATTAGGACTAATAAAAGGAAACACTTCTTCAATGCTAACATGGATTGGTGTTTGGAATATGCTGCCACAGGAGGTGGTGATGGCCACTCACCTGGATAGCTTTAAAAGGGCCGATGGACAGGATTGATGGGAGGAGAAGTCGACGGCGGCTACCAATCTTGATCCTTCTTGTAATCTGAGATTGCAAATGCGTTAACAGACCAGGTGCTCGGGAGCAACAGCCACAGAACGCCATTGCGTTCACATCCTGCATGTGAGCTCCCAAAGGCACCTGGTGGGCCACTGCGAGTAGCAGAGAGCTGGACTAGATGGACTTTGGTCTGATCCAGCTGGCTTGTTCTTATGTTCTTATGTTCTTATGTTTTACAGATGGTATATAACCCTAGAAAACATTTTTAATGGACAAAAAAAATATAAGAGAATGTGCTGGAAATGCTGAGAAAAATCTCGTTCTTTTTTCATATGTAGTGGATGAAACCATTGCTGAAGCAGCGTGGCTTTCAATGGTGAGCAGTAGACCACCTTGCAGGATGGTCGTATCGGTTACCGAAGATAGGAGAAACAGCTGGGTTTGAAAACAAGGACTGAATAGGAGATAGGTCGTGGAAGAAATATGAGGTTTCAGCAGATAGTTTGAGTAATTTCTTCATACATATATTAGCTGTGGAAAGAGCTAATAGCTTATCCGTAATAAACAGCATTATGAGAAAGATGTCGAGCAACATAGCATTGGTCCAGAGGTGCAGAAATCCTAATAAAGACAGTGCTATTGTCGCTCAGTTGCAGAAGTTCATCTCCAACAAATTAATCGAATCGCAAAATATTAGGATGAGTTGTAGGTAGTTGGCGTTAGCAACAGATCCAGCAATTACGATGGCGATAATAGCAGACATTTAGAACGCCGCATATGCAGTTAGTCCACGCTTATTAGAAATTGCTTCAGGCGCTTCAGGTAATTAGACTGAATTCTCTTATTTTATGGCGTGTTTAGCTAAGCAAACAGCAATACAAATGCTAGAGAATTCAATCTAATTACCTGAACGCTATCGGAAGAAATTTCTATTGAAAACGCGGGACTAGCTGGGCAGCAACGCCAGTTTCTGCTTAATGTGGTTGCTGTCGCCGTGAAGTTTCTTCATCACTTCGCTGTGGGAGCTGTTGCTGTTCTACCACAACTCATCTAAATATTTTTGGATTCATTTGAATCTTTGGAGATACTGACTTTCTTTACTGGACTGGAACGCAATATGACTATTGCAGGTTTCCCTGCGGCTCATGGACAATGTTTATGACATGCTCTCATTATATGTGTGTTTATTACCTTTCTATCCAGTTAAATAACCACAATATATCTGTATGAATAATCTTTATGAACGGTTTATGAAGTATCTGTTGAAATTACACTCAAACTAACTGCTTATACCACATTGCCTTGTATCCCTATATATACAGTCCTTGTTTTTTAGGCTTGGCTGGCCTTATATCTTTCAGTATTGGTTTGACTGTATATATTTGCTATTCTGTTTAGGATGCAATGCAAACAAGAACCGAAAGACACACAGTCACCAGTGCAGTTTTGTTTATTGCTAACTACTGTCAAAGACCAAAAGAAATCTGAATACTAAATTCATACAAAATTGCAAAAAATAAAATAAAAATTAAATTTCAAATGGATTCCAAAGTCATGTTGTTGGGTATTCTACCCAAAAATTTACCAAAAAATCACCAAAAATGTTTTTTGTACTTAATAGCAGAAAGAATTATTTATTCTTCTACCTGGAAAATGGGAAATATCCCCTCCCAAGAGATTTGGGAGAACAAAACAAGAGAGTTTTGCTGTATGGCGAAACTCACCAATTTTTTTTAAACAAATGACCTATACATGAATTTAAAATGGGAATCCTATTCCCAGTTTACAAAATGTAAAGTGCTGCTTAATCCCAAGCGTAGCTGGTATGATTTCAATATATAAGTGTATAAATGCAGGGTTTTTTAAATAATTACTTATCCTAAATTGTCTTTTAAAATCCCTCAGTATTGTTGTTAAAGCAGATGAACTTATTACCATTCTCTTTTCTGTGTTCCTTTTTTTTCTTCTTCCGTTATGTTTGATAAAAAATTAATAAATTATGTTGGGTTTTTAAAAAGGGTGCAGAGATATAATGCAAAAGGTAATCATCTTAATTAGAGCAGAAGGATAGAAAATGACACCCATAGTGCGATAAGAATCCGACTTCCCTATTCACCACTGGGGGCTTCATTGAACTTGTGAATGAGCTCAGATTCAGGAATCTCACATTGTAATCTCCCCTTTAAGCTCCTGGTTTTTTTTTCTGCTGTGAATGATCTGTGAAGGTGTCAGGGGCATGTGCTAATTACTACTTGTGTGTACTTTTTGTGAGAATCTTTTTTGAATTTGTATTCAGCACAAGTCAGTTTAATTCTGTCCCAATATTAATTTTTCTGATTTTGCCGCACTGTGTTCCTTGGCTGACGTGTCCTGCCCTTTACACTGAGGAGGTGTGATGTTTTTTAGTATTTTTTTTCCTGCTGTCCCTCTCCCAGCAGTGTTTGTGTTTGGGGAGCTTCCCAAAGGCCCTGGCCCGCCTCGCAGGGCTCACGTTCGCCAGGGAGGCTGCTCCCACGTCAGTGATGAAATTGTAGCTGAGATTGATGGAGGCCAGGGTCTTGTTGGAGGTCCGGAGGGACGAAAGCGCCTGAGCAATCAGAGAGGTGGCTTCGTCGTCAATGTTGTTGTTACGCAGGGAGACGTGGGCCAAGCTGAGCAGAGAGGCGAGGGGACTCAGCAGGGGGCGGAAGGAGAGCGGTCCATACCCACCGGGCCCAGGAAGCCCCCGGCTTGCTCTGCTAGCACAGAGCCCCTCCCCACCGCCAAACCACCTCTTCCCTCCCCGCCAGGCTTATGTGGGCATAACTGACCCTGCTGCATCAGCCCATGCAAAGGAGGAAACCACAGCTGAGGGGCAGAAGGCGGGGTGAAGGGCCAGCCAGAGGGCAGAGGTTGGGCAGAAAGGATGGAGCTCCGAGGAGGAGGAGGAGGAGGAGGAGGAGGAGGAGGAAGAAGAGGAGGAGGAGGAGGAAGAGGAAGAAGAGGAGGAGGAGGAAGAGTTTGGATTGATATCCCCCCAACCTGGGCAGAGGCTGTACCACATGGGCCACCCCCTTCTAGGCCCTCTGCCCCAGGGGCCACTCCTGGGCTCTGGAAGCCCCTCGGCGCAGGAGCCGCGTCCCCCCTCTGCAGACGAGCCCACCCTTACGTGCTGTCTTCGCCAATCAGCTTGTAGAAAGACCGCTCAGGCAGTGGATTCCCTTCCAGCGACAGCACCCTGCAGGAGGCGGGAAACACCACCAAGCCATTGATACAACCCCCACCCCCCAAGGGGGACCTCTCCCTCCCGCCCTCCCTCCCTCCCTCCGGCCCCAATCCCTGGTGCCCCCTTACTTGACGGTGGGGCAGTTTGGCAGGACGGCGATCAAGGAGAGCAGGGAGAGGTCCGTCAGGCCCACCTTCCAGAGGCTGCAAGAAAGACAGACAGATGGGTGATCTGGCAAAGGAGGAAGACCAGGCTAGCTGGAAGCCTCCATCAAGCTTGGGAGAACCCAAGGGGTGGAGGGAGCCGAGGGGGCCATGAGACCCCCCGCCGCACGTGGAGGCAGCTGGGAGAAAGGCGGCCCCTCTAGCCAGCCCAGCGAAGCCCACCACGGCATCAGTCCCAGGCAGCTGCACTCCAGAGCTGGAAGCAGGCCCACGGGCTGTCCCCACCTGTTGCTTGGGGGCAAGGCCTAGGGGAGCCAGGCCTCAGGACTGCGGGGGAGGCCCGTCCCATGGCCAGTGGCCTCTGGCAGAGCAACCTGCCTGGCAGGTGGGCCAAGAGCACAAAGGAAGGTACTTCAGTGGAGCAGCCGAGCCGCACTCGCTCACTCACCGGATGGTCTGGAGGTGGGAGAGGGCTGGCAAGCACTTGGCCAGGACGCCCAGCATCTTGTCTTCCAGCCTCCAACCTGTCAGGGGCAGAAGGAGGGGGGCGTCCTTTGACCTCCTGCTGCCCTTCCCAAGAGGGCCCCCCCTGGCCCCAGGGGAGGGAGGGAGGGCCAAGCCGCCCGCCCGCTCGCTCGCTCACCCCGGATGAAGATCTCCCGGGTGGACTTGGGGTCTTCGTGCTCCAGCTCCACCTGGATGGCGGGTCGGAAGTAGGCGTACTTCCCCTGGATCCGCATCAGGCTGTTCTGCCACTCCTTCTCCACGAGCGGGTCCGGTTCCTCTGGGGAGGGCAGGGGGGGCTGAGCCAAGAAGGGGGACCCTGTCCAGTCCCAGCCAGCTCCCTTCACTCACTCTCTGCCCACTGCAGACACTGGCTCTCTAGGGGAACCCGCCAGGGACCTCCCACTCCGGCTCCTGGCACACGATGCCCCTCGCCAGAGGGCTGCAGAGGCACCAGCTCAGCTCCAGTGACGCCCTGGCAGGGCCCACCTGAGGACCCCTGGCCTCCGGGCACGGCTGGACTCCCCCTCCTGTGCCCCCCTCTGCAGGCAGAGCTGTCGTTATGCAGAAGCCAAGTAGGCTACACCTGAGGACTGCAGGCTACAGGGCCCTCCAATACCAGGAACTACGATCGCCCCTCGCCTTGAGGGGGTGGGGCAATGCTATGGGGCCTCCTAAACTGTCTTTGCCGGTCTGCGGCTTCTGGAGGCTGCCGGATCTTGCCATACAGTTGGAAGCTCCAGCTTCCTCTTTGGACTTTATCTGCCTTGGCTGAAATGCCGGCTGGGAGGGTGGGGGCGGGGGGGCGCAGCAGATGGACGACCAGGTTCCCTGCCCTCGCTCGGCCGTGAAAGCCTGCCGGGGGTCCCTGGGCCCATCCCAGAGTGTCCGGGAAAGCTGCTCTGGGCCCCCACCTGGGAGAAAAGCAGGACTGAAATAAAAATAAGCAAGGAACAAGCGAGTACGGCCAGTCAAGATTTCAGCTCTTCCTGCGTTCTTCTCAAGAGACTGTGGGGTGGGTCAGGAGAAGGGGGCACAGTGGGACCCCCTGGCTGGTTTCCTTGTTGCTTTGGGTGAGCAGGAACTTTCCCACCCTCTGGGCTGGCCGGCCCCTCGGCCTGGAGACTTGGCCCCACTTGAGAAGACCTTCAGTGAGTTCACCCTGCTGGGTTTCTCAAAAACAGGTCTTGCCAGACGGATCTTGTCTCTTGTTTTGATAGAGTGACAAACTGGGTAGATGGAGGGAATGCTGTGGGCATAGTAAGGCCTTCGACAAGGTGCCCCATGACATTCTTGCAGGTAAGCTGGAAAGATGTGGACTAGACAGTGCAACTGTTGGGTGGATTTGCTATAACCTTTGAGAACTCCTGGAGAACAGGAGAAGTCCCAGTGGACTGGAGGGGAGTTAATGTTGTCTTCAAAAAGGGGGAAAAAGAGGACCCAAACGACTGCCTCCCGGTCAGCCTGACATCAATACCAGGAAAGATCCTGGAGCAGATCATTAAGGAGACAGTCTGAAAGCACTTGGAAGGGAATAATGTGATCACTGAAAATCAACATGGGTTCCTCAAAAATAAACTTATCTCTTTTTTTAATAGAGTGACAAACTTGGTAGATGAAGGGAATGCTGTGGGCGCGGCATACCTTGATTTTAGTAAGGCCTTTGACAAGGTGCCCCATGATATTCTTGCAGGTAAGCTGGAAAGATGTGGACTAGACAATGCAACTGTTGGGTGGATTTGGAGTTGGTTGACTGGCCGAACTCAATGGGTGCTCATCAATGGCTCATCTTCATCCTGGAGAGGAGTGACTAGTGGGGTGCCACGGGGTTCTGTCCTGGGCCCAGGGCTATTCAATATTTTTATCAATGACTTGGATGAGAGAGCAGAGAGCACATGAATGAAATTTGCAGATGATACCAAATCAGGAGGGGGACCGAATACCCTGGAGGACAGGGGCAGGATTCGAAATGACCTGGGCAGATTAGAGAGCTGGGCCAAAAATAACCAAATGAATTTCAACAAAATGGAAGATTCCACACTTTGGCAGAAAAAATCAGACGCACAGATATTGGATGGGTGACACCTGGCTTGGGAACAGTACATGTGAAAGGGATCTGGGAGTCTCAGTAGACCACAAAGTGAAAATGAGGCAGCAGTGTGATGTGGCAGCCGAGAAAGCCAATGCGATTCTGGGCTGCATCAATAAGAAGGGAAGTCCTCGTCCCTCTCTCTGTATTCTGCATCGGTCAGACCTCACCCAGAGTGCTGTTCTGCGCACAGCCGTTTAAGGAGGATATTGGCAAGTTGGGAGGGGTGCAGGGGTGGTGGTGGGCGCGGGGGGGGGGATGCCCCAGGGATGGAGGGAGCCGCACCCCCCCCCCCGCTCACCTGCCGCCGCGGAGGCCGAGGGGTGGGGCCTGGGCAGCACCTTGGGGACCTCCTGGAAGCCGGCTCGGGCGCACAGCTCTGCGAAGTCCTGCTCCAGGATGCCGGCGCACTGGTACTCCTCTGCGGAAAGGGAGGGGCGGGGGGCTGAGCCTGGGGTCGGAGTCCCGGCTGCCGAGGCGGCCCACCTGGCAGGGCTGTCGTTGCCGCCCGCCTACCCAGCCACCCACCCACCTTCGCCGTGCTCTCCGGCTTTCCTGGCGGCGTTGCGGGCCTCCTCCTCCAAGGCGGCCGTCTTGTCCTTGGCGACGCGCTCCCCCTTCTTCCCCATGGCGGCGGCGGCGGCGGCGGCGGCGTCGAGGCACACGAGACCCCCCCCCCCGTCCGGCCGGGCTGTCGGGAGCTGCAAGGGCGGGCGGGGCCGGTTGTCCGGGCAACAGGAGACGCCGAGGGCGGGGCTGCTCCTCCGCCGCGCGCCCCCCGCCCGGCCAGAGGAGGAGAGCCTCCGCGCTCGGGGGCAGTCTACCCGGGAGAGAGAGGGGGGGCAGGGAGGAGGGAGGAGGGCCAGCAGGGCCTCCTCCGGGCCGGGAGAGGGAGCGGGAGAGCCGGGCGGGCTCCTTTCCTCCTTCGGCTCCTCCCCGCGCCGGCGGCCAATCCGGGCTGCCCCTGGTCCAGCGGCGCGATGGCGGCGGCGGCGGCGGCGTCGGAGCAGGACCGGGAGCTGGACGAGCTGCTGGAGAGTAAGGCCCGCGGGAGGGACGAGCCCGGTGGCAGCGCCCTACCCTGCCGGGGCGTTGTGCGGGAGGGGGACGCTGCCGGGCCGGCTTCCTCCTCCTCCTCCTCCTCTCCTCCTCTCTCCCCGCAGGCGCCCTCGACGACTTCGAGAAGGCCGCCCCGACGCCCCCGGACGACGCCAGCGGCGGAGAAGGAGGAGGCGCCGCCGCCGGGCAGAGGCCGCCGGGGGAGGTGCGGGGCGGAGGGCTGGGGGTGGGGGGTGGGGTGGAGGCGGGGGGTGCCCGGCGTCCGTGGCCGCTGACCGGCCCCCCGTGTCTCCCCCCCCCCCCGTTGCAGGAGGAGTCCCCCTCCCCGGTGTGGGCGGCGGCGGCGGCGGCGGGGCCGGAGCAGCGCTTCTTCCAGGAGCTGTTCGAGGGCGAGCTGGCCTCGCAGGCCACGGCGGAGTTCGAGCAGGCCATGGCCGACCTGGCTCGCGAGGAGCCCCACCTGGTCCAGCAGTTCCAGAAGCTCTCCGAGGCCGCCGGCAGAGTCGGTCAGCGAGCGCCCCCCCCCTCCGCCTCCCCCGGGAACCCGGCATGAGCGCCGTTCAGGGACTCACGCAGGGGGGCAGGAGGAGTGCGGCCGCTGAACGCCTGCGAGGCTCCCCCTCTCCCGGCACTGGAGTGGGCCCTTCTTCCCTCCCCTGCACCCTGGGAGAAAAAAAAAAAGGGGGGGGGGGCTGCTGGTCTTTGCTGCATGTCCACGGAGTGTCCCCCCCCTAAAGTTGGGGGGGGGGGTTCCTGCTGTCGCTGCTCCTGTCAGGATTAGTTCAGGGAGGGGCCCACAGAGCCTTCATGGTGCCCCCCCCCCCCCCGGCGTGCCACAAGCAGTGGGCACCACAGCAGCAGCAGCAGGAGGGCAAAATCCGGGCTGTGGCTGGACTTTGGAGCCGTTGTGTCTCTGCGTTCCTCAGACCCATGTTGTGCTTCCGGAGGCCCTTCTTGCTGGCAGTGGGCAGGGGGGGCGCTCTCCTGGCAATGGGCACGGGCACCGGGGGGGGGGCTTCAGTGTCTGGGGTGGGGGGACAGCAGCCGCAGCTCCTGCCGCCTCTCTCTTTGCAGGAGGCGACGCCACGTCCCAGCAAGAGTTCACCTCCTGCCTGAAGGAGACGCTCACCGGCTTGGCCAAGAACGCCAACGACTTGCAGGTACGCCGTTCCGAGGAAGCGGCAACGTGGGGGTCCCGTGCCCCCCCCCCCCCGGCCACGTGGAAGGCTCGGGGCGTATTTATTTCTTACTCACACTTTACGGCAGTCTCAGGAACCTCCCTACTCCCGCCAGGCCTCCTGAATGCTGGTGGAAATGAGCCCCAGGGAGTGGGGTGTGTGTGAACGGGGGACGTTGTGAGCTGTGGGGGGGGGCACAGTTGTCTCTTTCTCTGTCCGTTTGGGCCCTCAAAGACAGAACTGGAGGTGGGGTGTGTGTGTGGAGCTTGCTCTGAGAGCCTCTGTGCCCAGCTGCCCCGGGAGTTTGGGCTCAGGGGTGTCACCCCCCCCCCCCCCGGCAGAACTCCACGGTGGCTGAGGAGGAGATGGCCAAGACCCTGGAAGGCCTGTGCCTGGAGGACGGGGACGGCAGCGGCGAAGGCAACCTCCTGCCACTCATGCAGAGCATCATGCAGAACCTCCTCTCGAAAGACGTCCTCTACCCGTCCCTCAAGGAGATCACGGAGAAGGTGGGTGGCCTTCGGGGTGGGCAAGGGCTGGCCTCTTCCCCCGCCCCCCCATGGCTCCACCTGGAGCACCTTCCCTATGAGGAGAGGCTGCAGCGTTTGGGACTCTTTCGTTTGGAGAGGAGGCGGCTGAGGGGGGATATGATTGAAGTCTACAAAATTATGCCTGGGGTAGAAAATGTTGACAGAGAGACATTTTTCTCTCTTTCTCACCATACTAGAAACAGGGGGCAGCCATTGAAAATGCTGGGGGGGAGAATTAGGACCAATAAAAGGAAACACTTCTTCACGCAACGTGTGATTGGTGTTTGGAATATGCTGCCACAGGAGGTGGTGATGGCCACTCACCTGGATAGCTTTAAAAGGGGCTTGGACAGATTTATGGAGGAGAAGTCGATCTCTGGCTACCAGTCTTGATCCTCCTTGATTTGAGACGGCAAATGCCTTAGCAGACCAGGTGCTTGGGAGCAGCAGCAGCAGCCACAGAAGGTCATTGCTTTCACCTCCTGCCTGTGAGCTCCCAAAGGCACCTGGTGGGCCACTGCGAGTAGCAGAGAGCTGGACTAGATGGACTCTGGTCTGATCCAGCAGGCTCGTTCTTATGTTCACCTCCTCCCTGCCCCCCCAGTACCCGGAGTGGCTGCGCATCCACCGCGACACGCTGCCCAGAGAGCAGTACGAGAAGTACCAGGAGCAGCACAGCGTCATGGGCAAGATCTGCGAGCAGTTCGAGGCCGAGCGGCCCTCCGACAGCGACACGGAGCAGAAGGCCCGATTCGAGCTGGTCCTCGACCTGATGCAGCAAGTGAGGCAGCAGCAGGAGGAGGCGGGAGGGAGGGAGGGAGGGAGGGAGGGAGGGGGGATCGGGACCAGGGGCCTCGGGTGGCTAATCCTGCGTCTGCCTTCCAGCTCCAAGACCTGGGCCACCCTCCCAAGGAACTGGCTGGGGAATCGGTGAGTCTGTGTGTGTGTGGTGTGTGTGTGTGTTTGGGGGCTGGTGAGTTTCGTCTGGGCGCCGTGTTCAGGCCAGCAGAGAACGGCCGGGTGTTTTCTGGGTTTCCTAAGCAGCCGGGTCTCCCCCAGACAGCTCACTCTCCAACATTTTGCGTGGAGCACCCGAGAAGGGTCCCTGGGGGTTGTATGCCGCCCCCCTGCACCTAGGAGAGCCCCTGGGGTTTCCCCCAAACCTCTGGTGCCAGCACTGCTTGTGGCAGCCCCCTTTCTCGTGCCCAGTCCAGTCAGAAGGTGGCGCGACACCCCCTATGAGCAGCCTGGCTTTGTGGGGCAGAAGCAGAGGAGGAGAAAGGCCCTTCCGGGCAGTGGGGCCTCTCCGGGGACGGTGGCTGCCGTGGGGCACTGGGGTGGCGTGTGGCCACGTGCTTGTGGCGGTTGTCAGCAGTCGGTGTCCTGGGAGGAGTTGCGGAGGCTGGCCAGGAGGGAAGGCATAGAGCAGAAGCAGGGAACTTCCCGGGAACTGGTGCTCCGTGGTCGGGTGACCGCTGCCGCTGCCCTCCAAGCTGCCACCCAGTTTGTGGGGCTACCCACAGCCTGCCGAGGGGTGGGCACTGCTGGCGCAGCTGCTGCTGTTCGAGTGGCAGAAGTGAGCCCTTCGGGGGTAGGGCGGTCTATCAAATTAATAATAATAATAATAATAATAATAATTATTATTTATTTAATTTGTATACCGCCCGATCCCCGAAGGGCTCCAGGCGGTGAACAACATTCACTACAATAATAATAATAATAATAATAATAATAATAATAATAATAATAAAAATAATAATAATAATAAAGCCGCCCCGCAGCTGTTTTTGGTGGGCGCACGCGTGCCTCAGCCTGGGTGTTGGCACTGAGGTTTCTTCTTTTTTCTCTCTCTCTCCCTCCCTCGCCCAACCTCGGTCCAGCCGCCTGGTCTGAACTTTGACCCCGAAGGGTTGAATCTGCCCGATGCCGCCAGCACCGGAGGAGAGCAGTGCCGGATCATGTGACCGCCCCCCCCCACGCCCCGTGGGACGTCCAGGGATTGTGACCGCGCTTTCTCCATCACCAAGGGTGCCTGAAGCCAGCTGGGCAGCCTCTGTGGATACGGAGATCCCAACCGGATGATCCCAAGACGGAGGCTCCCCTGGAGTTTCAAGGGGGGAGGTGAACGGGGTTGGGGGGAGGCACGTGATGGTGCCCCCCTTCCCCCTCCCCCTGCCCCTGCTGCTGCCTCCTGTGTGGGCCAGAGAGAGGCCCTGGATCTTGGGACATCTGTCAGTCACTCTGGGTGCCTGCTCACTGCCCCACCCTCTGTGCCTCTGGCAAGGCAGGGGGTGCTTAGCCAAGGCCTCCTGTCTGGTTTCCTCTGGCAGGGGGTTGCTCTCCGGGGGATGGGACGGGACAGGGGGGCTTGTGTCGGGGGCACCTCAGCCATTTCTCTCTCAGCTCCTCTGTGCTGCTCCTGGTGTTTGGCTTACCAGATGGGGCCGGGGTGTGTGTGTGTGTGTGTCCTTTGGGTGTTACAGGGGCCAGAGCCGGAGGCAGCCTTGCAAAGGACTCCTGTGGTTCCCGTGGAAGGCTGTGTTGGGGGGCTCAGCTTCCCCTGGCCTTTCCTTGCACCCACTGCTTCTGACCTGCTGGTGGGCAGGAGAGACGTGGTTTTTCTGCCCCGGCGTGAAGTCGGAGGAGGGTCCGTTCGATGGCAGGAGCTCAGCTGGGATGGTTGGGGAGATGGAAAAGGACGGGGGGGATGAATCCCCTTCTCCTGCCCCGGGGTCTGGGTGGAAGAGCTCGATGAACTCTGATCAGTCAATAAAGGTGGAAGTTTATCCTTTGACCATGTTTTCGTTTTCTGTTTTCTTTTTGACTAAACGGCGGCAGGACCGGAGTGTGGTGTTTGGCTGCCGGATATGCCTGCCTGCCAGCCCGTCTGCGGGGTTGGGGGCACATAAAACATATCACTTCCTGCAGTAAACTGAGGAAAGCCCCTCCCTGCGTTTCCTGGCAAACTGTAGCCAAATTAGATTTACAGCAAAGGTGCAACCTGCCGTTCTCCACCGAAGGGACCCCAAGCTTATAGTGGACTATAGAAGGAATAGATCAGAAATTCAGCCCTTGACTATAAATGGAGATCAAGTGGAGCGGGTGGCTAGTTTTAAATTTCTGGGCGTTACGATTAAAGAGGACTTGACCTGGGGCGTACAGACTGCTGCGGTGGTTAAGAAGGCCCAGCAAAGACTGTACTATCTGAGACTTTTAAGGAAGCAACAACTGGATGGAAAACTCCTGGTGTCCTTTTGCCGCTGTGCTATAGAGAGTGTCTTCACCTCCTGCATCTGTGTATGGTTCTCCAGTTGCACAGTGGCAGATAGGAAGGCGCTCCAAAGGGTGATCACTACTGCACAGAGGATTATCGGCTGCCCTCTCCCCTCCTTGGAAGAACTCTACAATTCCCGAAGCCTAAAGAAAGCCCAAAATATTCTGAGAGACCCGTCTCATCCAGCACACTCTCTTTTTGAACTGTGACCATCCGGCAGACGATACAGGTCTATCAAAACTAGGACAAAGAGGCTTAGAGACGGCTTCTACTCTAGAGCTGTGGCGATGCTGAACTTCACGGCTTCGTGTTGATGTGTTTGGGGCTGTGTAGGGATGGGTGGAGGAAGGGGAAAGGGAGGATGGGGGATGAGTCCGAAATGGTGTGCATCGAGGAATGCTGCTGCAAATTTCATTGTGCGTGCACAATGACAATAAAATGCTTATGCAAAGGCTCCCACGACTTAAATCGACTGGCTGTCAGGGGTTTCCCAGGCTGCGTGGCCATGGCTTGGTAGATTTTGCTCCTAACAATCCTCTGAGGATGCCAGCCACAGATGCAGGCGGAACGTCAGGAGAGAATGCTGCTAGAACACGGCCATACAGCCCGGAAACCACACAGCACCCCAGTGATTCCGGCCGTGAAAGCCTTCGACAATACTTTGCTCCTAACATTTTGCCTGTGAGTGTGGGTGAAACGTTAAGAACAAAAACTACGAGACCACGGCCACACAGCCCGGAAAACCCACAACAGCCAGACTCAGTATGGTTTACATGCTTCCTTTCTTCATATTAATCTCACAACAGCTCTGTGAGGTAGGTTGTGCTGATAATATTTGTGCCTGCCTTCAGCATCACCCAGAATCTTCCAGTGGCAACTGAGAGCCAGCGTGGTGTAGTGGTTAAGAGCAGGTGCGTTCTAATCTGGTGAACTGGGTTTTTATTCCTCACTCTGCCCTTTGAGCTGTGGAGGCTTATCTGGTGAACCAGATTAGCTTGGGCACTCCCAACACATGCCAGCTGGGTGACCTTGAGCTCTCTCAGCCCCACCTACCTGACAGGGTGTTTGTTTGGTGGGGGGAGGGAAAGGAGATTGTCAGTCCCTTCGAGTCTCCTTGCAGGAGAGAAAGGCGGGATATAAATCCAAACTCTTCTTCTTCTCTAACTGGAACTTGGATCTCTATAATCCTACCCTTGACTGTGACTGGATGGAGGAGCCGCTGCTTAGCCTGAAGAAGAAGAGGAGTTTGGATTTATATTCCCCCTTTCTCTCCTGCAGGAGACTCAAAGGGGCTTACAATCTCCTTGCCCTTCCCCCCTCACAACAAACACCCTGTGAGGTAGGTGGGGCTGAGAGAGCTCTGAAGAACTATGACTAGCCCAAGGTCACCCAGCTGGCGTGTGTGGGAGTGTACCGGCTAATCTGAATTCCCCAGATAAGCCTCCACAGGCGGCAGAGCTGGGAATCAAACCCGGTTCCTCCAGATTAGATACACGAGCTCTTAACCTCCTACGCCACTGCTGCTCTGGGTTCTGGGTTCAATCTTTGGCATCTCCAGTTATAAGAGTCAGGCCGTGGGTTTCGCGACAGGCCTCTGCCCGAGACCCTGCAGAGTTTCCGCCTGTCTGAATAGTTGGACTGCACTGACCCTATCATGGTCTGATGCAGAGACTGGTGGTGAGTGGCACAAACCCATGGGGATTATACCGCTTTGGCGGTGGAAGGGAATGCCTTAGGAGCCTCCCGTGTCTTTTTTTTTTCGCAGAGGAGACTCCGCCTCCCCTCCCTGTCTGTGCTGCTGACACTTCCTGGCTTCTGCGCTTTTGACAACTGCAAATCCCACCACTGTTTTGAGATGGGTGGCCAATGCCGAGGCTCCCGGATCTATATCCGGATGAGTTAGGCCTGTCTCTGGCAGCAGCCTCTTCCCAGGCAAAGAGGGGTGGGGTCTGGGCTCGGTTTTTCTTCATTAAGGACACTTCCATCATCAGCCTCATCATTCACTTAAGCGACAGCTCAATCCTGAGGCTCCAATATTTCTTTTGGGGAAGGAACGAATGCCTGCTATGGACCGGTGGAGCTAACCTATTTATATCGGTTAGGAGTTCAGCAGTGAAGAGGAATTGCTAAAAAGTTTCTTATGGGAGATAACTTCCCAATCACAGTCCAGGTGGCAAAATACTGTGTGATGTTACTTCAGGCCTGGGGATTTATTGTACCATTGGAGCCGCAGTGGCATAGGAGGTTAAGAGCTTGTGTATCTAATCTGGAGGAACCGGGTTTGATTCCCTGCTCTGCCGCCTGAGCTGTGGAGGCTTCTCTGGGGAACTCAGATTAGCCTGTACACTCCCACACACTCCAGCTGGGTGACCTTGGGCTAGTCACAGCTTCTCCGATCTCTCTCTGCCCCACCTACCTCACAGGGTGCTTGTTGTGAGGGGGGAAGAGCAAGGAGATTGTCAGCCCCTTTGAGTTTCCTACAGGAGAGAAAGGGGGGGGGGATATAAATCCAAACTCTTCTTCTTATTCTTCTTCTACCTTCAACAAATTAACCCTGTAAATTCCTGGCTTTCCTTGTTTTAAATTTATTGTAGCTTTTTTTATTATTATTGAGTTTTATTATGTTTTTTAATTGGCAAAAAGCCATGAATAAATCTTAGGGAATGAAGCAGATGGGAGTAGTTAGAAGTCCTCCCCTTCTCAATTTGTAGTTACAGGGATGATATGAGGCAGGCTGGGAGCCATTCCTGACCCCCAGGAGTTTTCCGGGACAGAAGCAGATTTATTTATCGGCCACCCTTCCCCTTATGCGCTCAGGGTGGCGTCTGCGACCAATATCAGACTCAGTTATTACAATCAGAAGCCTTTATTGACAGACAACGGCATGGCCAAGGAAGCCAGTTCTGAGAACTGTTTTCAAACAGCACCTTCTTATGCCCCCGCCTCCCCCCCCTTCTTTCTCCATCTAATCTGGAGGAACCGGATTTGATTCCCCGCTCTGCCGCCTGAGCTGTGGAGGCTTCTCTGGGGAATTCAGATTAGCCTGTGCACTCCCACACACGCCAGCTGGGTGACCTTGGGCTAGTCACAGCTTCTCGGAGCTCTCTCAGCCCCACCCACCTCACAGGGTGTTTGTTGCGAGGGGGGAAGGGCAAGGAGATTGTAAGCCCCTTTGAGTCTCCTGCAGGAGAGAAAGGGGGATATAAATCCAAACTCTTCTTCTTCATCCCAAGATATCAAAGTGAAGAGGCACAGAACAGGAATGCAAAAGTTGTTACTTCTCAAGGCCATGTGAAGAGATAGCAGGAAGAGACGGCACTCGGGTGCCCCTAAATCACTACGTGTTACAAAGCACAGAGCCTGTGGGAAACAGACAGTTAAGTCAGGTTTATTACCATGACAGAGAACAGGAACCCCTGTGATGCCAGGAGGCCCTCCTGACAGGTGGCTTACAGTTATACAGAATATTAAAATACGACAGTTTAAAACATAGGTGTCAAACTTGCAGCCCTCCAGATGTTATGAAATACAGTTCCCATCATCCATTGATGGGAACTATGATCCATCTGGAGAGGCTTTAAGACTGACCTAAATGTCAGGTGTGATTCCAGGCTGGGTGTGGAAGACCTCCGGTGCTCCAGTGTCCCCTGCCTGCTGCAGAGGACACCTTGGGGCAGCTGGCTCCAGCTGAGGGGGTCTCCGGAAAGGGGCTGAGTATTGTATGGTAATAATTATATTATATAACCTAGAATCCTGTGTCCAGTTCTGGGCACCTGGTTTGGGACTTTTTTATTAGGCTGGAGGTCCAGAGGTGACAAATAGGTAGAAGGGTCTAGGTCCTAGGGCCGGAGGAGACTCAGGAGTCGCTGGGATGTTCAGCATGGAGAAAGGTTAAGGGGACATGATAGCCGTGTTTAGATAATATTTGAAGGGGTGTCGTGTGGGTGAGGAGCAAGCTTGTTTCCCTGCTGCTCCCTCCAGTTGGGACCAGGAGTCATGGAGTTCGAGGTGCAGGGGAAAAGAGATTCCACCCTGAACTATCAGGAAAGAACTTCCCACAATACATCAGCTGTTCGACTGGAATTCACTGCCTCAAGGTGGGTGTGAGTCTCTCTCCCTTCTTGGGAGGCTTTTAAGGAGAGTGCTTCGATTGTGTGTTCCTGCATGGCAGGGGGTTGGACTGGATGGCCTTTTATGGTCTCTTCCAGCTCTATGATTCGATATTAACTACTTTTAATATGCCGCCGCAGATGCCAGGAGGCCCTCTCTGACAGGGTGGCTTAAGAAGTTATACAGAATATAGTACACATCTGACAGTTGAACATGAGGGTGTCAGTCTTGCAGCCCTCCAGATGTTATGAAATACAGTTCCCATCATCCGGCAGGGGATGATGGGAACTGTAGTCCATAACATCTGGAGGGGCGCAAGTTTGACACCTGTGGTTTAAAATGTCAGGTGTGATTCCAGGCTGGGTGTGGAAGACCTCCGGTGCTCCAGTGTCCCCTGCCTGCTGCAGAGGACACCTTGGGGCAGCTGGCTCCAGCTGAGGGGGTCTCCGGAAAGGGGCTGAGTATTGTATGGTAATAATTATATTATATAACCTAGAATCCTGTGTCCAGTTCTGGGCACCGCAGTTTAAAAAGGACTTTTGACAGGCTGGAGGGGTCCAGAGGAGGGTGACCAAAATGGTGAAGGGTCTGGGGTCCCCGCCCTGGGACGGAGGAGAGACTCCGGGAGTCGCTGGGGATGTTCAGCATGGAGAAGAGAAGGTTAAGGGGGGACATGATAGCCGTGTTTAGATATTTGAAGGGGTGTCGTGTGGGTGAGGGAGCAAGCTTGTTTCCTGCTGCTCCCTCCAGAGACCAGGACCAGGAGTCATGGGTTCGAGGTGCAGGAAAAGAGATTCCACCTGAACATCAGGAAGAACTTCCTGACCATCAAAGCTGTTCGACTGGAATTCACTGCCTCGGAGTGGGTGTGGAGTCTCCTTCTTGGGAGGCTTTTAAGGAGAGGAGTGCTTCGATTGTGTGTTCCTGCATGGCAGGGGGTTGGACTGGATGGCCTTTTATGGTCTCTTCCAGCTCTATGATTCTATATTAACTACTTTTAATAGGCCGCCGCTCTCCCGGCCGCCCTTTTTTTCTCCGGGGGGGGGGGGGGTTGGAGGCTCCCTTCTGGCTGAGCCCCCGCCCCGCAGAGCCCAGCGCCGCCGCCGCCTTTAGCAGCCCAGTGGCGGAGAGCCCCGCCGCTCCCCCCGTAGAGCCACTAGAGGGCGCCGGGGAGCCGGGGGCCGCTCTGCGCGGCCTCTCTGTGGCTTGTGCCGGAAGTGGCGCCGCCGGGCCCGAGTGCCGTAAAAGTGCGGCGCTGCCGTCGGGCGCGGCTGTCGTGAAGCGGAGCGGCGGCTGCGGGACGGGGCGGCGGGGGCGAAGATGGCGGCCGGGCGGCCCGCCGCAGGAGAGCTCGGCCCGGCGGCACCGGGGGGCGGCGGCGGCGGCGGCGGAGGCCGGAGAGGAGGAGGAGGAGGAGGCCTGGAGCCCCCCGCAGGTAGCGCCGCCCCCCCGCAGGCCCTCTGCCCCCCCCGGCCGCCCCCTCCTCCTCTTTCGGGGGGGGGCGGGGAAAGGGGCTGCCTCTCCTCCCCGGTCGCTGTGAGAGAGGTGGGGGGGCCCTGACCTCCCCCTCCCCATTTCTTCGACCTCTGCCGCCCCCCCGCCTTCCCTCGTGTTGTGACTCTGGGGGGGAGGGGAGTCCGGCCCCCCCGAGGGAAGGCGGCTGACCCCCCCCCCCCTCGGCCTGTGCTGGGCAGGGGGCTGGCGGTGGGGCTGAGGGGGCGGGGTTGGCCGCAGCAGCCATTCCGGGCCCACCCCCGAAGGGCCGAGCCAGGGGGTTGGGGTGGGAGGCCCGGAGACGCTCCCCTCTACCCACTCTGCTCCGGTGCCAGCCTCCCTGCATTGAGGGGGGCGGGTCAGACTGGATGGCCTCGGGGGCGCCCATCTGCGGTGGTGTCCGGAGCAGAGTTGCCCACCCGTTGAAGCCGTGTGTTTTCCCCTTCTCTCTCAGTTTGACAGCGTTTCCGCACCGTTCGCTCTCCAGACTCTGTTGGTTCTGCTTTGAGGGACAGGTGAGTGCGTCGGGCGTCCCCTGCACCTTCCGTAGGGCTTGGTAAGTTGGTTAGTGTGGGGCTTACCCGAGGGGGAGGACTGGCTGGTTGGTGCTTAGTCTCTGCATCAGGAAGACTTGTCTGAAGGGGGCAAAGCAGCCTCCTACCCCCCAGCAACAGCCAGGCCTCAGGAGGGGGCAGCCTGCATTGGGGCCGCTGGGCAATATTGTGCTCGGCCATGTGGTCAAGCAGCCTGTAGCGACAGAGCTGTGAAGTAGGTTCTCCATGAAAGAATCCATTGCCCTCCACGCCCCGGGTACCTGTGGAAGGACACCAGCATTGCTCTCCTTGCATCAGGATTCAGACAGTTACTTCTTTGGGACATGGCTATTGTGGTTAATAACCACTATCAGATTTACAAATGTCTGATTTCCTTTTAAGAACAGGTGGCTATTTGCTATATTCTTGGTGGTGAATTCCACATGTTAGTTACTTTATGAACTGAAGTACTGCTTTTTTCCTCCCTGAACCTGCTGCCCATCCATTTCTTTGGCATCCAGAGCTGTAGTTGCCTCTTTGTGTTCTTCACCCCGTGCACGCCTTGAGAAACTATTTATCTTCCTCTTTAGTCTTCCTGTTTCTAAACTTAAGAGCATTTCGTCATGGGAGAAGTATACCAAATCCAGGATTACTTTGATTGACATTTTCTGCGCTAGAAAAAGTTTTTTCTAGTGCAGTAATTTCTCTTTTGTGGGAGGGTAGCCAGAATTGTGCACAGTGTTGTAAGTGCAGCACACACTCCCTTCCAAGATCTGAACCAACACATTATAGCTTTAGTGTACCTTATTAGAGAGACTTGGCAATTTTTAGAACTTTGGCTGTGAAAACGCAGATTAGCATCAGAAATCTCCAGGGCTTATCACATTACAGAAACTTTTGTGTCTCTAACTCTTATAATAGAGCATACAGGGAGTGAGTTTTATTTTCTGTACTATTAACCAGCAAACCAGACAGGATACCTGCATAAACTTTTATGTTTAATTGAAAAGATAAAATGATTGATTTATTCAGAGGAAAACAGATCAAAATGAAAAGCACAAAAGAATCAATTTCATCATCACTGTGGAAACGAATGCTGAAATCAGTCTAGCACTCCTTAATCATATTATACCTAGAGATAGTTTTAAAAACAATTCAGGTTTGAGCTTTTGTCCCCCTGCTTTTAGGGATTATCAAAAAGTCCCAGTTATGCAAAATCTCACCCAGAGATCTCACCAATTCTTCTGAGATTTCCAGATGGAGAAATCTGATTTGCTTGTCGCAAGGGTATTTTTAGAAAAATATCAGACTTATCTTTCTCTAAGGCTGACTCGGGTCTTCAAACTATGGCCCTCCAGATGTTCATAGACTACAATTCCCATGAGCCCTACCACTTGGCCATGCTGGCAGGGACTGATGGGAATGGTAGTCCATGAACATCTGGAGGGCCATAGTTTGAAGACCCCTGGCTCTGACTTATTATTATTGTGCGGTTATTTGAAGATGCATGGTTAGTTGTCACTACATAGGAGATAAGCAGTTCAAGTGCAAATAGCCAATCAGCCGATACACATTAGGTATATCTGATACAAGTTAAGAAGGCCGGCCACAACTCTTACAAAACACTTGGTCTAGCCTTTTTCTATAATTGCTCCTAACTGTCCACGATGAAGGTAGATCTAAACAACAAGATTCAATGATAGTTGAACGAGTGTTCATCTCTCAACTTGCAAACAGGAACGCTATCATTGCCACTGACCGCTGCGTAGCTACCAGCCATTTAATTTGCAGTCCCTTTTTGAAATCATCCCTTTCCATGGGATTTGCCTCTCTCACAGTTGTCATACACTACGTTGAGCTTGGCATGTTTGGACTCCATCAGCCAATCAGTGTTGACTTTCTGTGTGTCACTGAACTTGCACAAGAAACCTTTGCGACGTCGTCACTCATTTTTTAAGAGATCCTTTCCCATCTCCCCCCTCTTTATTTTCACCCTCCCGTCGTCTGCAAACTTGGCTGCTCCCCTGCCTGCCCCCAGTTCCCTGTTCTTCATGAGCAAATGGCAGAGCTTCAGTCCTGATTCCCCTCCTCTCTTTCCTTCTTTTTGTACATTTTCTCTTATCCTGTTTTCTTTCATTTAAACAGTTTCTAAATCAGGAATGAAGGCTGAGTCAAATTGAGATGACAAGAAAGACAATGCTAAATATTTTTGCAAGCCCAAGCATATAACACCTTGGCGTGTTGTTGTTGTTGTTATTATTATTATTATTAATTTAACTTAATATACCGCCCCATCCTGAAGGGGCTCTGGGCGGTGTACAACACAGAACATCATACATAAAACATCATAATATATTAGCTAGAGGACCAAATCAAAATTATAATTAATATCTACTCTCCATCACTATAAAATCCCATTTAAAACAGAAGTTATTTCTTAGTACAGGCATCCCACGAAACCCTTACTTAAAATCTAAACCCTCCCAGAGACGAGGGGGAAAGACAGTGGGTCCCGATGATGTTAAGGACCCCTATATCAGAGAGGAATAAAGGGGGGCACACTCAGCGGCTGTGGTTAAGAGCAGTGGACTCTAATCTGGAGAACCAGGTTTGATTCCCCATTCCTCCACATGATGCTCCTCCACGTGACCTGCTGGGTGATCTTTATTTATTTATTTATTTATAATCAATTTTATATACCGCCCCTCCCCCGAAGGGCTCTGGGCGGTGAACAACATAATCATAACAGAAATAACATTAAAATCCCAGTTAAAACAGCGAATTAAATAAAATTACAGCGGCATCCGACAAATTTCATAAAACGTAATACACCCACCCTGGAAGCAGACCCAAAGCTGGGGGGCCTCCACAAAATTAGGGCTGGAAGGAGGGAGGGAGAGGCGCTACTTCCATGGTCGGCCCTCCCAAGCGCCGGTGGAACAATTCGGTCTTACAGGCCCTGCAGGAACTCAAGATCGCAGGACCCGGATGCTAGTGGTAAAGTGTTCCACCAGGCAGGGGAGCCAGGGCTGTAGGCTAGCCGGTAGAAAACCAACATCATCGAGGGGCTAGGGACAACCAGCAAGTTGGCCTCTGCCGAACGCAGAGGCCGCAGAGGGACATATGGGGTAAGACGGTCCCGAAGGTACGAAGGTCCCAGACCGCGTAAGGCCTTAAAGGTGAGTACCCACACCTTATGAATGATCTTGGGCTAATCACAGTTCATTCAGGAGTCGCTCAGCCCCACCTGCCTCCCCAGGTGTCTGTTGTGGCAAGCGGAAATAAAAAGGAGCTTGTAAGCCGCCTTGGGTCTCCCTAGAGGAGAGAAAAGTGGGGTATATTTTATTTTGCTCTTGAACACCGCCGGCTGTTCTAAGCTGCTGTAGTTGGTGGGAAGGATGGCATATAAATATTTTGATATCCGTTTACTCCGAGAAATCCAAGACGCTAATGTAAAATAGCATCCCCGTTGCTTCTTCCTCAGTGAAGCTAATTCCACCAGGTCCTGAACAATTATTTCTTAATTGCAGTTCCACCAGTTTACATAGGAACATAAGAAGAGTGCTTGCTGGTCCTAGTCCAGGGGTAATCTAGTCTAGACCAGAGATCAGTCTAAAACCACCTTGACTGAAGTCTGGTTAAAATGCATTCCTGAGGCTGGGAAAGGCATTGCCAAGTCTACAGAATGCCAGTAAGGTTCACAGTGCAAATCAAGGAAGCGATAAAAAGCAGAGAGATTGTTTTTGGGAAGCAGAAGGACAGGTGCCCTAATGAATTGAACAGAGGAGACCTCAGGCTCTGGCAGAGGAAATGTCAGTCAACAATTAGGTTTGTAAAAAGAGGATTTGAGAAGCAGGCTGCTAGAAGCATCAGGCAAAGCGTGAGCATTTTTAAAAAAATATATATCCAGAGCAGGGAAGCAGCTGGGCCTTTGGATGCCCATGGAATAAAGGGATTGCAAAAAGAAGACAGGAAAATGGCAGAGAAGCTCAGGTAGTTTTTTGCATCAGTGTTCACTGTGGAGAGTGTGAGGTAGGTACCCATGCAATGGCCACTGTGTTCAGGAAGGAGGCTGAGTCACGCTGAGAGGACAAGAGATGAAGTTCTAGACCTGTTGGGGAAATTAAAAACCAGCAAGTCTCCAGGGTCTGATGGCAAACACCTGGAAATTCATAGGGAACTCAGGTGCGTGAGATGGTTGGTCCAGAGCCCTTTGGGGGTGGGCGGTATAGCAAGCCCAATAAATAAGTACATAAATAACCCATATCCATCCATCCTTCCGTCCCTGAGTTCAGCCACTGTACCAGAAGCCTGGAAAGTAGCAAATGTTATAGAGGAGAGGCAGGAAATTACATTCCAGTCAGCCTGAAATCTGTCCCAGGCAATTAATAGAAACTAATTGAAGACAGAATTATTAGGCCCATAAAGAAACAAAGCCTGCGGAGGGAAAATCAGCTTGGCTCTCCAAAGGGGAGTCCTGCCGTTGAGGAAGAGAAGGGTGGGCTGGGTAGTGGCCAAGTTGGCAGGTGACACAGAACAACTGTTCTGGAGGATGAAAACTAAAAACGACTGCGAAGAGTTAATAGTAATGGGGTTAGGAGGCAAAAATGTGGCAGGTGAAGTTCAGTGTAAAGAGATGCACCCGGGAGCAAACCATCCCGTTTCAAGTGTAGGAGAACGGGGTCTGGACTTGTTGAGACCGGCAGGGGGAAGGTTCTTCGGGTCATAATAGATATCTCTGTGGGAATGTCAGCTCAGTCTGCTGCAGCAGTAAAAAGGGCAAACCCCATGATAGGGATTGAAAATAAAACAGCTGTGGCCATAATGATCTTCATGTGAAATACTGTGCATGATTCTGGTGAGCGTATCTCAAAAAGAACATCACAGGCGTCCAGATGATGAGGGGGTTGGAGCACTTTTCCTGAGGAAAGGCAGAAGATTCTGGGACTTTTCAGTTTAGAAAAGGGATGACGAAGGGGGAGGACAGAGTGGGCAGAGAATCTGTTCTCTCTGTGTCCAAGTGCTACAATTTGAGGTTATCCGATGAAGCTGGGAGGGAGTAGATTCAGGGTGGACAAAAGGAAAGACTTTTTAACATAACGGGTGACTAAAATGTGGAATTTGCTGCCAGAGGATGTAGCAACGGCTGCTGGTGCAGACAGCTTTATTTTTTAAATTAATATTGTGTTTTTTATTTTTATTAAGACGTATTAAATGGCATAAAAACTTATATCCTACAGACAAAAACAAAATCACATTTCACAAAAAATAAAAAAATGCACCTATGGGCTGTTGATTTCTTCAGCCCTGAGTATAGACACAATTAAATGTTTACTACTTGCTCCCTACTTACAGTCAAAATAAAAATGGACTCTTTACTGGTACCATTAAAAATCTTCTGGATTGTTGCATGAATTTGTAGCCAAACATTTGAGCTTCCTTATGAGTCCGCCTCAGGTGATAAAATAAGCCTTCATGATGTTCACATTTCCAAAACCAATTCAAGACATTTTAATACATTTTTGCCAATTTCTCTGGCAATAAATTCCATTGATCCATCCTTTATAAAAGTTCTCTTTAAGGGTAGAAATTAAAGTAAATTTGAGACTTTTTAAACCACGTATTCTCCCATCGTTCCATTGTATGTTATATCCAAAATTCTTTCACTCCTTGTGTTTCAAATCTCAATTGAAGTTTATGCATCTTAACTACAACATGGTCATCATTTGTACAAAATCCTGTTCAGATTCTAATAGTTGTGCGTAGAAAGTCAATGAGAATTGTTTCCTTCGGCTATTCACTGTTTCCTTGATTTCAATTTACATTCCCGTTGTGAAAAATCTAAAATTTCACGTTATGGAGAAAGAGCCCCATAGGTATTTTTGACATAGTCTGGGTTTAAGTTTATTCTGTATTCTCAGAATGGGACGCCTAACGTAATGATTATTAAAATCCCTATTTACCTTAACTTTATCATACCATAGATTGGCAGGTCATCAATAGTTTAAAAGGGGATTAATGCTACCACCCACACTAAACTGTACTTCTGTAACCTCTGTACGCATGTACTGAATGTTGTTTAGATTAAATGTTAACTACACTAAAATGTAATTCTTGCTATCTTGTGGGCCAACACTAAATTAAGACCTTTCATTTCATTGCAGTAAGATTTTACCTCCAAATAAAGTTTTGATTGAGGGACTGGAGCACCTTCCTTATGAGGAGAGGCTGCAGCGTTTGGGACTCTTTAGTTTGGAGACGTCTGAGGGGGGATAGGATTGAAGTCTATAAAATTATGCATGGGGTAGAAAATGTTGACAGAGAGAAATGTTTCTCTCTCACAATACTAGAACCAGGGGGCATCCATTGAAAATGCTGGAGGAAAGAATTAGGACTAATAAAAGGAAACACTTCTTCATGCAACGTGTGATTGGTGTTTGGAATATGCTGCCACAGGAGGTGGTGATGGCCACTAACCTGGATAGCTTTAAAAGGGGCTTGGACAGATTTATGGAGAAGTCAATCTCTGGCTCCCAATCTTGATCCTCCTTGATCTGAGATTGCAAATGCCTTAGCAGACCAGGTGATTGGGAGCAACAGCCGCAGAAGGCCATTGCTTTCACCTCCTGCATGTGAGCTCCCAAAGGCACCTGGTGGGCCACTGTGAGTAGCAGAGAGCTGGACTAGATGGACTCTGGTCTGATCCAGCTGGCTTATTCTTATGTTCCTTTTCCGTGCGCCTCAGTAACATTCCCGAGTAATGAATCTGACCAGAAACAGTAAATAATAAAACAAAACTTTATTAAAAGAAATGCAAAAAAGTTCTTTAAAAAACTGAAGGTAGCTATACTGCATACCTACATATACCTAGCAAATCAGACATTCGGCATAGCTCGGTTTAATCGGCATACACAAAGTTCCTTCAGCAGTGAAAAAGAAGAGGGAAGGAAAAAAGTAAAGGAACATGGACTGTTTTATTTTCAGTTTTTCCTAATGGTCCCCTAATGGTCCCCTTTTGTGCTGCTGCGGGAGCCTGGGTTGCCATTGTCGCTGAGCTATCTGCTATTCCCCCAAGGTGTCGTTCTCCCCGTCTCAGCGCACTCAGACCCCACGGCCACACGCTTGAAGCTGGTTTTGTTTTGGTGGTTCCATTGTGCCTTACCCGACACTTTCTGGTAACTGCACTGAACTTTATTTGCCACATTTGTGCCCGCTCTCCCAATTTACGGAGGTCCTCCTGGAGTTCTTCATTGTCATGCTTGGTTTTCACTATCCTGAATAATTTTGAAACTTAGCTTCTGCGCTGCTGACACCCACTTCCAGATCATTAATGAGCATGTGAAACCTAAATAGGAATTCAGACAAATGGCCAAGACATGCAGGGAGAAAGTCAGAAAAGCCAAAGCTCGGACTCGCGAGGGATGCTAAGAACAATAAAAAGGGCTTTTTTGTTAAGTCCGTAGCAAAAGGAAGAAAAGGGATATAATAGGGTCGCTGCGTGGGGAAGATGGTGAACTCCAGCTCTTTATTCTGTGCTGAATTTCCCCTGCTGTATCTTCTGCTCCATTTCTCCCCAGCTGAGCACTGTTTCTCTTTTGGGGAAAGAACCGAGGCAAAGAAGGTGTTGAGCCGTTCTGCCTTTTCTCCGTCCCCTGTTAGAATGGAACCTCTCTGGCAAGCCTCAGCTCGTTGGGAGCGTTAGCTTTTCTGCTTTCTCCCTGCACCTCTTGGTTATTTGTTTGAATTCCTTTTTGGTGATTTCCCCTCCCCCATTTCCAGTGTTTGTACATGTCCCTTTTTAAATCCAAGGAACTAGCGAAGATAGTGGTAGACAAGGAAGAAGTCCTGGCAGCCTTTGATAAACTAAATGCTACCAAATCCCCTGGCCCAGATTGCATTCACCCAAGAGTTCTTAAAGAGCTCAAGCATGAAATTGCTGATCTTCTCACTTTAATATGCAACTTATCCCTGACATCAGCTTCCATCCCTGAAGACTGGAAGATGGCCAATGTCATACCAATCTTTAAGAAAGGATCTAGGGGGGACCCGGGAAATTACAGGCCAGTCAGTTTGACATCTGTTCCTGGTAAATTAGTAGAATCTATCATTACAGATAAAATTATAAAACATGTAGAAAAGCAAGACCTGCTGAGAAAGAGTCAGCATGGCTTTTGTAGAGCAAGTCCTGTCTTAACAAACTTACTAGAGTTCTTTGACTGTGTAAACAGGAATGTGGATAAGGGGGAACCAGTGGACATTGTCTACTTGGATTTCCAAAAGGCTTTTGACAAAGTTCCTCAACAGAGACTATTGAGAAAACTCAGATGTAGGGCGTGGTGTCCCCCAAGGATCCATTTTGGGATCGGTGCTCTTTAACCTATTCATAAATGGCCTGGAAGTAGGGGTGGGTAGCGTGGTGGCCAAGTTTGCAGATGATACCAAATTATGTACGGTGGTGAGAACCACAAAGGATTGCGAAGAGCTCCAAATGCACCTTGATAAATTAGGTGAGTGGGCTAAGAAATGGCAAATTCAGTTCAATGTAGCAAAATGTAAAGTGATGCACATAGGGGCAAAGAATCCAAACTTCACATACACGCTACAGGGGTCAGTGCTATCAGTCACAGACCAGGAAAAGGGATTTGGGTATCTTAGTTGATAGTTCCATTCAAATGCCTTAACAGACCAGGTGATCGGGAGCAACAGCTGCAGAAGGCCATTGCTTTCACATCCTACATGTGAGCTCCCAAAGGCACCTGGTGGGCCACTGCGAGTAGCAGAGAGCTGGACTAGATGGACTTTGGTCTGATCCATCTGGCTTGTTCTTATGTTCTTATGTTCTTATGTAATGTCAACTCAATGCATGGCAGCTGTGAAAAAGGCAAACTCTATGCTGGGGATAATTAGGAAAGGAGTTGATAATAAAACTGCAAGGATTGTCATGCCCTTATATAAAGCCGTGGTGCGACGGCACTTGTAGTCCTGTGTTCAGTTCTGGTCGCCACATCTCAAAAAGGATATCGAAGAGATAGAAAAGTGCAGAGAAGGGCAACGAGGATGATTGAGGGACTGGAGCACCTTCCTTATGAGGAGAGGCTGCAGCGTTTGGGACTCTTTAGTTTGGAGAGGAGGCGTCTGAGGGGGGATATGATTGAAGTCTACAAAATTATGCATGGGGTAGAAAATGTTGGCAGAGAGAAATTTTTCTCTCTTTCTCCCAATCCTAGAACCAGGGGGCATTCATTGAAAATGCTGGAGGAAAGAATTAGGACTAATAAAAGGAAACACTTCTTCACACAACGTGTGATTGGTGTTTGGAAGATGCTGCCACAGGAGGTGGTGATGGCCACTAACCTGGATAGCTTTAAAAAGGGCTTGGACAGATTTATGGAGGAAAAGTCAATCTATGGCTACCAATCTTGATCCTCCTTGATCTGAGGTTGCAAATGCCTTAGCAGACCAGGTGCTCGGGAGCAGCAGCAGCAGAAGGCCCTTGCTTTCACGTCCTGCAGGTGAGCTCCCAAAGGCACCTGGTGGGCCACTGTGAGTAGCAGAGAGCTGGACTAGATGGACTCTGGTCTGATCCAGCAGGCTCGTTCTTATGTTCTTAAATCTTAGCTCAGTTGTAAGTTCTTTCGACAGCCATCCTGGTTTCCTGAGACACCTCCCATTTTTCCTCCTGATTGGAACTGTGAAATTGTGCTCTCAAGTTCTCACTTTTCAGAAACTTCCAGCCATCGTGCACTCCTTTCTCTTTGGGTATTTTTGACCACAGAATCGTACCCCGTAGATTCCTAAGCTTACTGAAATCTGCTTTCTTAAAATCTAGAACGTGTGTATGACTATGCTTAGCATCCCCTTTCCACTGTATAACAAACTCCAGGAGAACGTGGTCACTCCCACCTAATCAGGTCATCATTGTTGGTTGGGAGCAGATCTAAAATAGCCGTTCCCCTCGTTGCTTCTTCCACCTTCCGGGCCATGAAATTGTCTGCAAGGCAAGCGAGAAATCTGATTGTCATGGAAGAGTTTGACTCCCAGCAAATATCTGGATAATTGAAATCTCCCATTACTACTATTTCTCTTCTTTGTGCAAGTTTGGGCATCCGTTCCAAGAATGCCTCATCCATCTCTTCCGACTGGCACGGGGGTCTATAATAGATCCCCACAATTAGATCATTGTTGTTTCTCTCCCCCTTAATTTTTACCCAAATGCTCTCAACCTGGCTTGCAGGATTTCAGTCATGGGCCTGCTCACAGCTGTAATAATCTTTTAACATATAATGCTCCTCCTCCTCCTCTCCTATTTGATCTGTTTCTCTGAAATAGGCTATACCTTTCCATTCTTATGTTCCAATCATGAGACTCATCCCACCAGGTTTTACTGATGCCTATAATATCATATTTGCTGTGTTAAGAGTTGGAGTTCATCCTGTTTATTTCCCATACTCTTTTTGTTTGCTGTATAATCAGCTTACCTTTGCCAGAAACTGTTCTCCAAACTGTGCTCCTTTCTGTTAATCTCTATGAGAGAAACCTGGCACTTTAAAAAATAGTGACTGGCACAGATGCCAGCCACAGATGCAGGCAAAACGTCAGGAGAAAATGCTACTGGAACACAGCCATACAGCCCGGAAACCCCACATCACCCCAGTGATCCTGGCTGTGAAAGTCTTCAACAATATATATGGCTTCCTTGATGAGTTTTGGTGTTGCCTTTCCCAGTCAGAGCTTATGCATTCTGTCTGGGCTTCAATCAGTATAGTTGTATGTTGTAGTGGTTTGTCTCTCTTTGTGCGCCCCCTTCACTGGAGCAGCAGTGGCGTAGGAGGTTAAGAGCTCGTGTATCTAATCTGGAGGAACCGGGTTTGATTCCCAGCTCTGCCACCTGAGCTGTGGAGGCTTATCTAGGGAATTCAGATTAGCCTGTACGCTCCCACACACGCCAGCTGGGTGACCTTGGGCTAGTCACAGCTTCTTGGAGCTCCCTCAGCCCCACCTACCTCACAGGGTGTTTGTTGTGAGGGGGGAAGGCCCTTTGAGTCTCCTGCAGGAGAGGAAGGGGGGATATAAATCCAAACTCTTCTTCTTCTTCTTCATTCTCTTCCTGAGTGGTTCCCTCATTTTTGTAACCAAAAAGCAATTTGAAAACCAGAAGTCTCATTTTGGGACCTGGGGGACAACTTTCCATTGAGAAAAATGCTGAACTGCGTAGCATTGCGGCCACTGCCCAAGGTAGTTGCAACAGCCCTTACATCTTGCGCCCGGTCTCAAGACCCCGTCCACAATTGCTAAGCCCCAAGTGGGTTCTGGGACCAGCTGCTCCGATGTACAGTCACTCCTGACGCCTGGAGGGCTCTTTTTTCAGAGGCATGACTCAAGCGCTTGTGTGCCCAGGCGGTGGGGGTGGGGGTGGTTGAAGTCACCTTGTATTGGAAAACATGTTCTGCGTTAGTCATCTCTCTTGTTTACCTTTCCCTCACGAGATCAGCCGCAGGAGGGCCTAGTTCTCCCTCCCTGTTCAGGAACCCCAGGGTGCCCACCCATAGGCATTCCAGAGGAGAGTATCTTCCCCGATGTTTCCTAGTGTTGACTCGGTGGTGTGTTTCACTTACAGAGCATCATCTCTGCTTGCCACTTATCCCTCCCTGTCCTGCGTGTGGCCGGTATATAAGCAGGCGTAATAACTGCCCCGCTGATTTTCTCCATTTCAGGAGCAGCAGTGGTGTAGTGGTTAAGAGCAGGTGCATTCTGATCTGGAGGAACCGAGTTTGATTCCCCGCTGTGCCGCCTGAGCTGTGGAGGCTTATCTGGGGAATTCAGATTAGCCTGTGCACTCGCACACACGCCAGCTGGGTGACCTTGGGCTAGTCACAGCTTCTCGAAGCTCTCTCAGCCCCACCTACCTCACAGGGTGTTTGTTGTGAGGGGGGAAGGGCAAGGAGATTGTCAGCCCCTTTGAGTCTCCTTCAGGAGAGAAAGGGGAGGGGGATATAAATCCAAACTCCTCCTCCTCCTCCTCCTCTTCTCCTCCTCCTCCTCCTCCTCCACCACCACCACCACCACCACCACCACGCGTCTGAAACGATATCAACATTGCCACTGAGCCCAAAGCACTCCGGCGCCACCATCTTGGCTTGGAGACTTCTAGCCCTGGGTCTCTGCCTCCCTTGGCCCGGAGGTTTCTTCACACGGCCTTCCTTCACTGCCGCCTTCTTTTCCTGCGCTCCAGACCAGGCCTTTCCCACCAGTGTTTGCCCAAGAATCTATCACACCGTCCCTGTGAGGTGGGTGATCCTGAACTCGAGTCTCCCTGGCTCCCGCAAGCTTTCCCCAGCTGCTCTGCTGCAGGTTTGGCACACGGTGCCAGCCTTGGTCCCCACTTGGGTCCAGCGAAGCCGGTCTCTTCCTGGTATGCACAGGGAAGGCTCCGCCTGTTGGCCATTCCCACGGGCCGCTTCTCTTCCTCTCTGCCCTCACTCTGAACACATTTATGTACCCAGTGGTCAAAGAGCATGATGGAGCTCCAGCCCTCCCCCCCTGCCTGCCCCTTGCCCTTGGGCAGGGATTGGCTCGCTTGGCTCTTGCTTTAAGTTGCCCAAGGCTGGCCAGTGGAATGGCTGGTGCTACCAGAGGGAAATTTCTGGAAATCTTGAACCATGGAGAAAAAACTTCTTTTCTGGAGGTTTTTTTTTTTTTGACCGGAGGGGGTGGGGTTTGAAATATAGGCAGTACTTAAGTGTCAAACCTAAAGAAATCTTACTGCTTTAACAATGTAAAAATGTATTGTCAAAGACTTTCACGGCCGGATTCAACTGGTTCTGGAGGGTTTTCCGGACTGTGTGGCTGTGGTCTGGTGGATTTTGTTCCTAATGTTTCGCCTGCATCTGTGGCTGGCATCTTCAGAGTATGAGTAACTTGCTTAGCATAAAAAATTTCAATTTTTGACTTATTTACAAACTTTGACAGTTATAAATGCCTTAGTTCTGTACAAGTAAAATTGCAAATATACCCAATTATTGGAGAGGAAACTATAAGCCGATGTTCCCAATGCTGTCTTAGCACAGGTACCATAATTTCTGTGCGCTGGTTAGAGAGTCGAGTGACACTTCTGGAGTTTTCTTTGGAGACTTTGGTGCAGCTTCTGCCTCACCATCCTCTGTGTTTTCTCCTTCCTGCAAGGTAGGGCGGTGAGCTACTTTTTGCCCAGTCCAACGGGTTGCTGTGTCCCAGTGGCTCGAGGGAGAGAGGCAGAGGTCAGCCACAAGTCATCCAAAGGGTAACAGATGGGTCGCAGCCATTGAGCCCCGCGGTCGGTGTCCACGGCATGAGCTCCTCTTGACTTTAAAAGCATTTCACTCATTCTGAATGCAGAAATATTTCATAGAATTTTTCCAGTATGCCCCCCAAGGCCCCACAGAACTTGCCACGAAACACTTAACCTCACTGTTGTCTACTCAAAGGTTGCATACAGTGCTGTGTCTGAGTCCATAAATAGTTTCAGTTAATCTCCATGTTACTCAGTCCTCCGGAAGCATTTTTTGATGAGCAGGGTTGGCCTTGTTTGGTTCACTCCGAAAGGAGAGAAACGGTGGGTTATAACACTCCTCCAACAGCTTCAAGGTTCCCCTTTTATTAATGCAGCGACCACAGAATACAGACATCTTAAAAGTTATTGTCTTGTGATGGGTATTTCAAGTTTGCCACCGGCAGAGCTGGCAGGAATTAATTCTTGATTTTTAAGGCTGGCTGCAGTTTGTTTATTTTTATTATATCTTGTTAAATTTATATGCTGCCCTTTCCCTGTAAGGATCAGGGCGGGTTACAACATAAAATTTAACAATATTATTTATTTATTTATTTACTTACTCCCTCCCTCCCTCCCTCCCTCTCTCAATCTCTCCCAATCTCTCTCTCTCAATCTCCCAATCTATCCCAATCTATCCCAATCTAATCCAATCTATGGGATTTTTATACCGCTCAACCCTCGGAGGGCTCTGGGCGGTGCACAACACAGATTCTACATACAATATATACAAACAAAAACCCCATTAGATTAAAATTTAAATTTAAGAATTTAAAACACAGCGGCAAACTATATAAAACTATAAATACAGCATTCCTATAAAAACAATTTAAAACAGTTAAAACGATTTAAGAACGATTAAATTCAATGTTAGCACCAATTTACGGTTAAAACTGATGCCACAAAAAAGACCTTCCCACCTTCCTCCCCCTCCCCACGAGGCCGAACGAGATGATCTACAACACAGGTGTCAAACTCGAGACCCTCTAGATATTATGGGCTACAGTTCCCATCATTCCCTGCCAGCATCATGCTGGCAGGGGATGATGGGAGCTGTAGTCCATAACATCTGGAGGGCCACGAGTTTGACACCTGTGGTCTACAAGATTTAATCCGGCTGGCTAGATGGAAAGGCCTGGTGGAACTGGCACAACTTACTCCCAGTTTGTGGAGAGGTCGAGTCTGACTTCCGGCATTTCCCCTGCTCTTGCCCTGGGAACGGCAAGTTGCAGGAAAGGGGAGATCTGGCGCCCTACCCCCACCGTTCTCTATGGCTGAGCCTTCCCTGTCATCTGCATGGCCAAGCTTCCTGGTTGTGTTAAGGGGGCCGCCATAGTCCCAAGGTCCCGTGTTTATGCTGTTAGGGTATTGCCTTTTCTTGGAGGACTGAAATGGGAACGTGGGGGGGGGGGGGCGGCGGAGAAGGGAGGGGTGTGCTCCTTTGGCTTTATCTGAAGAGTCCTAGAGAAGCTGAGGCCAGCCACAAGAGCAGGGCGGTGGTGGTGGGGGGGGGGCAGCTGCAAAACCCCCAGGTTGTGTTACGTGGCAGGAGGCCGTGGCTGCCGTGCACCGTGGGTGTGCCTCTTCCCGCCCTTTGCAAGGGGAGTCTGACTCACCCGATCCGCACAGATGCCCTCTTGGCTGCCTGGGGAGGGGTGGGCGGCTAAACAAGGCAGCTCCCCCCCCCCCCGGAGCTGTTTGCGTGGTTCTGGAAAGCAGCCTTCTGCTACTGCCAGCTGCCTGAGAAGAGACGCATCGTTGAACTGGGGGACGTGGGGGTGGGGTGGGGGAGCTCCTGGCTACTTGGGCCTCCTCAGCAGGGCTGTGAAGTGGCTCTCTTGTGCAGATGGGGTGAGGGGTGGTGGAGAAGAGGAGAGCCCCCGTGGAGGCAGCGAGGAGGAGGACACTGGAGGCCGTTGGGCTGCACAGTCACGTCACGTTGCCTTGAGCAGAAAGGGCAGTCCTTCATCTGTGACCGAAGCAGCGGGTTTGGGGGGAAGGACGCTCAGGATTGGGGGGGGGGGGGTCCTGCCAAGTGGCCAAGGGTCTGGCGTGCAAAGTGGGGGCCTCAGAGTGGCAGCTGGACAGACGCCTCCTCTCTTCCTTGGGTGTGATGAGAGGAAGCCAGAGAGGAGATGGGTCGCCTGTCTGCTGAGCTTGTGGTACACAGGGGCCATGGGGAGAGAAAGGGGCTTTGGTCGGGCCCCTGGTGGCTCTGCCAGTTCTGGGTTGGGACGGCAAGAAGAGAGGTGCCCTCCTGCCCAGCAGTAGTCTCCAATCTGGGCCGCGCAGTTGCGCAGTGGCTAAGAGCAGGTGCCCTCTAATCTGGAGGAACCGGGTTTGATTCCCCACTCTGCCACTTGAGCTGTGGAGGCTTATCTGGGGAATTCAGATTAGCCTGTGCACTCCCACACTTGCCAGTTGGGTGACCTTGGGCTAGTCACAGCTCTAAGGAGCTCTCTCAGCCCTGCCCACCTCACAGGGTGTTTATTGTGCGGGGGGGGGAGGGCAAGGAGATTGTCAGCCCCTTTGAGTCTCCTACAGGAGAGAAAGGGGGTATAAATCCAAACTACTCCTCCTCCTCCTCCTCCTCCTTCTCCTCCTTCGTCTTTGTCTTCTCCTTCTCCTCCTCCTCCTCCTTCTTCTTCTTCTTGCTTGCAGGGCGTCTCCAGGGTAAGGGGTGTTGTGAGTAAGCCAGGGGGGAGCTTTCTGTGGCTGGGAGAAGGGAGCAGCTGCGGCTCAGGACCAGCTGAAAAGTTAGTGGCCTGCAAGAATGTCTGCCAGTCCCCCACCCCTGTGGATCTTGGCAGAGCAGTGAGAGCCCTGCTTGCTCTCCTCCTGCAGACACCCCTCTAGTGCGGGAATATTTCTGCTGGCAGCATCCCCAGCGGGGCTTTAAGACCATTTTTCACTCTTTCTAAAAGGGGGGGGGGGGAGGAATTCTAGCAGAGTTTTTTTTCAGTGCTCCCCCAGGAGGAGGAGAGCCGTGGGGTGAGAGGGCACGGGCTAATCTTTTTCGAGAGGACAGCAACTCCGAAGTGTTCTTGTGTGCCCAAAGAGTACAGGCCTTCCTAGCTGTAGCTGTCCTTGCTGCGCTTGTGGGAGCTGCTTCTCGGAACAATGGTCTGGAGCCGGCCCGAGCGGCACAGCTTGTTCCCGCCGGGGGAAGGGGGGGGCTTTCAGAGGGGGAAGAAACATATGCGCGAGCGGTACGGTACATTTCTCTTCTGAAAGAGCCAAGGACGGCCAGAGCGCTGCGTGGCCGCAGAAGCATTGTCTCGGTTGGCGCCACTCTCAGTGACTGACTCTTCTCTCTCTCTCCCCCTTGTTTTTGTCTTGAATTCTCAGGGCGAATTCTCACGAAGCAATATGTCAGAGGCAGGGAGTAGCACAGATGGGAAAACAGAGATACCCAACGGTAAGGGGAGTGCAGGGGCTGCGCTCTTCCTCCAAGGACGCCCGCGGCTGCGGTCAGGAGAGGCCGGCCTGGAGCGCTCTCCCCGCCAGGTGGCTTTGGCTATGCGTCTGCCGGGCTGCGGCGGCCGTTCCGCACAAGGCAGGGGTTGCGAAGGACCTCCCGTGCAGGTCTGGGTGGCGCTCCCTCCTGTCGCTCGTGGGGGAGCTTCTTGGCCTCGTCACAGGGGCCAATAGTTCCTGCTCCCCTTCCCTTTTGCCTAGAAACCACGCTGTGCCCCCCACTGGCTTCTGTAGGGCATTTATTATTATTTAAAACGTTTTTAAGCTGCCTTTCCATCCAGTCAGGGTCCTCAAGGTGCCAAACATTTCTATGCCGGCTTCCTTGAGCCGCTGGCCAGAGCCCGCTTGGGGCCCTGCGATGTCAGATAACGATTGCCGGCCCTGCCGCTCTCCTCAGAGCCCCCTGTTTCCTCCTCCCCCTTTTGGCAGGGGGGGTGTTTGTGCCGGGGAGCCTGGCACCATGGGCAGGGAGCGCAGGGGGTCCTTGTCGGAGCTCTGTCTGAAGAACGGCACCGTTGAGGGCCTCTTTGGACCGCTTGTGCATGGACGTTTTGTTCAGGGGCTACAGTGGAATTGTGAGCGGCAGCGGGTTCGAGTCTTCCCCTTATCAGTCTTTGGCCCCGGGGAGAGATCCGTGGGAACCGCTGCAGCAGCATCCGGCGAAACCACTTGAGGCAGGGGCCAACTCCTGGTCTCCAGCGTGGTGTAGAAGAAAAAGAAGAAGAGTTTGGATTTATATCCCCCCTTTCTCTCCTGCAGGAGACTCAAAGGGGCTGACAATCTCCTTGCCCCTCCCCCCTCACAACAAACACCCTGTGAGGTGGGTGGGGCTGAGAGAGCTCCAAAGAACAGTGACTAGCCCAAGGTCGCCCAGCTGGCGTGTGTGGGAGTGCACAGGCTAATCTGAATTCCCCAGATAAGCCTCCACAGCTCAGGCGGCAGAGCTGGGAATCAAACCCGGTTCCTCCAGATTAGATACCGCAGCTCTTAACCTCCTACGCCACTGCTGTAGTGATTAAGAGCAGGTGCACTCTAATCTGGAGGAATTGGGTTTGATTCCCCGCTCTGCCACTTGAGCTGTGGAGACTTATCTGGTGAACCAGATGTGTTTCCGCACTCCAACACACGCCAGCTGGGCGACCTTGGGCTAGTCACAGTTCTTCGGAGCTCTCAGCCCCACCCACCTCACAGGGTGTTTGTTGTGGGCGGCGGAAGGGAAAGGGGTTTGTAAGCCCCTTTGAGTCTCCTTACAGGAGAGAAAAGGGGGGGGGGTGTAAATCGAAACTCTTCTTCTTTTTCTTCCTGTGGTGTGGATTCCCTTCGTCCCCAGAGCGAACTGGCAAAACGGTGCTGGCAGCACAGCCTCGCCGGGCCACTGATCCTCTGCTGCATGGCCTCTTTTCTCAAATCCTTTGGGGTGCCAAGATTCCCTGCGTGTGCCTGGGCTCCCAGTCCAGTTCTGTGCATGTTGGCAAACGTGAGGCCCCCGTGCCCCCCCCCAAATGGACGGAAGAGCCTGATTCTCTTGCCCTTCTGGACACCGATGCAAACGGAGATCTTTCTGTCTTGTCGGCTTCATCGGCGGGACTGGAAGAAGTGGGCTTTCGGGAGCCGGTGGTCTGGTAGATCTTGTTCCTAACGTTTTGTGTAACAGACTTCCTTCTGTGATACACCTCTGAAGATGCCAGCCACAGATGCAGGCGAAACGTTAGGAACAAGATCCACCAGACCACGGCCACGCAGCCCGGAAAACCCACAACAACCAGAGATTTTTCTGTCCTCAACTTTGGGGAAGAAAAAATTGCCAGACTGAGCTTTGGGTGGCAAAATGTGGCTTGGAGACAGATCTCTGGGAGGGGAGGAGCTACAGTTTTGGAGGGGGTCTCTGCCCCATGGGGTGGGTCAGATGCTGAAGCCGCCCCGGGGGAAGCTGAGCCAGGTGGGCCCGAGTGGGGCTCCAGGGGCCGTGGGGATGAGTAATGGCCAAGCTCTTGCAGTCCCTGATGGTGGCTGCACGAGCGCTGGAGGCAAAGGGCGCTGCCTGGGCACGCCGGGCCCAGTGGGAATCTGCCCAGGGCCCTGAAGGGCCAGTCAGGCCCCCTCTTGTGTGCCAGCTGGGGCTGGAGCCTCAAACCTCCCCCCCCCCATGGCCAAAGCAGTGGCTCCCCCCACGTACCCAGAAAGCAGGCCTGGAGCCATTGGCCGGGAGGAAGGAAGGGGTCCTGCCGCCGGCGGCTGAGAGCCCTGTGAGAACGGGGCGGGTCGTCACTGGCTGCCTTGTGGTTTTGTGCTGCCCAGGAAGCTTGTCCAGTAGCCCAGAGGAAATGTCTGGTGCCACCGAGGGGCAGGAGTCTTCCTCCGGCGTGGAAGTGGGGGCTTCCGACCTCAGCCTGAGCCTCACCGGGGACGAGGGGGCCCCCAACCGCGCCTACCCGGAGAGCTCCGCGGAGGAGAAGGACTCCGACAGCATGGACGATACCGGCCACTACTCCATCACGGAGGAGAGCCGGACCTACGATCGCTCTCACTCGGACGAGGAGGAGGAAGAGGAGGAGGAGGAGGAGGAAGAGGAGGACCTCGAAGTAGAGGTGCAGCATTCCCACCGGCGAGTGCAGCGCAGCGCCTCGACCGACCGACCTCGACGCGACGCAGCGGCCCTGGAGGGACTGGATGGCCTCGGAGGCGACGGCTCCTGGCGCTGCCGCACTGGCGAGCCGGGCGGGCCCTGCGGGAGAGGGAGCTGGGCTGCAGCTCCCGCTTCCTGCACGAGGCCTGCGGGGCCCGGGTCTTCGTGCAGCGTCCGCCTGCAGTACGGCCTGGAGTGCCACAGCGGCTGCGTGAACACCTTGCACTTTAACCAGCGCGGATCGTGGCTGGCGAGCGGCAGCGACGACCGGAAGGTGGTGGTTTGGGACTGGGTCCGCAGGAAGCCGGTGCTGGAATTTGAGAGCGGCCATAAGAGCAACGTGTTCCAGGTGAGTGGAGAGAGATGGCAGCCCTCCCTGTCATTCCTTCAGGTCTGTGCAACCATCTGGAGGAGGGGGGGCCTGATGGGTCACAGTGGGAGCTTCTGTTGCAGGGGTCTGCAACCCACGGCTCTCCAGATGTCGATGGACTACAAATCCCATCAGCCCCTGCCATGCCAATTGGCCATGCTAATAATCAAGGCAGGTGTACAACAGGTACTGTCACAAATATTACACCCATACGTACTCCAACTCACTAGGTGAATATCATTTCAACATTATCGTCTAGATAGGCTTTTAGACAGTGCTGGGGTGGAGTCAGCAGTTGTGGTCCATATTGGCACCAACGACATTGGGAAATGTAGCCGGGAGGTTCTGGAAGCTAAACTTAGGCTGCTAGGAAACAGGTTGAAGTCCAGGACCTCCAAGGTGGCATTCTCAGAAATGCTACCCGCCCCATCGCCAAGGGGAGGCGAAAGCAGCTTAAAGACCATGGGAGATACAGTGGGTCTCCCAAATGGCGCGGATGAGAAGGTGGTGTATGGAGGCAGAGGGTTTCAGGATTTGTCAGGAACCTTTGGGGAACCTTTTGGGACAAGGCGGAGGCCTGTACAAGCGGTACGGGCTTCATCTTAAATCCAAAGAGGAACTCAGGCATTGCTGGCAGCCAACATTAAAAAAAGGTGGCAGGAACCAGCTTTTAAACTGATCACTGGGGAAAGCTCTACAGGAGCTTCGAGGTGACTTCGGTTCGAATACAGTATCTATGGGGATGCAGACAGAGAGGGGGAGGTTTTTTCTAAATCCAACCACATACAAGCTTATGGAACATAGCAATGTGCCAAATGTGACAAAAGGAGATGAGTGTCTACAAAAGACTTGGAGGGTAAAGGCCATTACAAATCCCAGGTTAAGGACAGAGATAGGAGTATACAGGTGTTCCCCATGCTGGCAATAAAATAGAAGCTATCTCGACCTAAAATGGGGAGCTAGGAGTACCATGAGTTTTAGAAGGAGGGACTTTAATATAAAGTGGGCATTACAGAGATATGGTGGAACGAGGGAGAACCAGTGGGATGCTGTTATACCAGGCTAAGCAGGCTCTATAGGAAGAGGATAGGACAGGGAAGAGCAAAGTGTGGAGCTGGGTGCCCCTTTACATCATCAAAGAGAGCATAGTATCACATAAAAATATGACAATGCAGTAGAGCTTGGTTCCCCTACAGAAATTCACTGTGGGATATCAATACCAGGTGTGAAGGACATTAATATTAGGAATATATTTAATCGTCCCTCCAGACCAGAAAAGATGCACTGCAGAAGGATTCGGAGATGGAAAAAAAGCAAATTAGAAGAGGGGCCAACAAAAACAAAATGTATAGTGAAGTAATGGGTGAAGGTTTTAACTATCCCCATATAAACCGGAGAAAAATGCGGTTCAGGTCATAGTGGGCGATGAGAGAGCATTCCTGGATATGCTAAATGACTGTGGCTTAGAGCAGATGGTTGTGGAAAACCAACCAGGGAGGACCGATCTAACGGCAATCTAGACCTGGTGGTGGAAGTCAGTGTTGTTGAGTCGATAGGGAACAGCGACCACAATGTTGTCAGATTCAGCATCTCAGCATACCGCGGCAACTACTAATGTAGTTACATGGACGCTCTTCAGAAAGGGTTTCAAAGATGCGAGGGATATGCGGCGGGAAGCTGAAAGGGAAAATCAAGAGAGTCAAAACTGTCCAGGATGCTTGGAGGTTATTTAAAAACACAGTAATAAAAGCTCAGCTGGAATGTGTTCCACAGGTTAGAAAAGGCAGCACCCAGTCCAAAAGAAAGCCACCATGGTTAGCTAACAAGAGAGGTTGAGGAAATTATCAGAAAAGAAAATGTCTTTTGAAAATGGAAGTCCAGCTTCTGGCTGGATGAAGAATAAGAGGGAACACAAATGGTGGCAAAGAGAAGCAAGTTAGGCTTTCGTAAGGGAGGCAAAAAAAGGATTATGAGGAACGATGGCTTAACATCAAGACCAGCAACAATCGTCGTTCTTCAAGTACATCAAAAGCAGGTGAAGCCAGCAAGGGAAGCTTTATATTCGCGATGACAAAGGAACAAAGGTGTGCTAAAGATGGCAGGAGATTGCAGGAGAAGCTGAATGAATTCTTTGCATCTGTCTTCACCCAAGAGGAGGTGAGGAACATTCCTGCACCTGAACCAAGTTTACAGGAGGCTTAACGAGGAACTAGCGAAGATAGTGGTAGACAAGGAAGAAGTTCTGGCAGCCATTGATAAACTAAATGTTACCAAATCCCCTGGCCCAGATTGGCATTCACACCCAAGAGTTCTTAAAGAGCTCAAGCATGAAATTGCTGATCTTCTCACTTTAATATGCAACTTATCCCTGAAATCAGGCTCCATCCCTGAAGACTGGAAGATGGCTAATGACACACCACTCTTTAAGAAAGGTTCTAGGGGACCCGAAATTACAGGCCAGTCAGTTTGACATCTGTTCCTGGTAAATTAGTAGAATCTATCATTAAAGATAAAAATTATAAAACATAGAAAGCAAGACTCGCTGAGAAAGAGTCAGCATGGCTTTGCAGAGGCAAATCCTGTCTTACAAACTTACTAGAGTTCTTTGAGGGTGTAAACAGGCATGTGGACAGGGGTGAACCGGGTGGACATTGTCTACTGATTTCCAAAAGGCTTTTGACAAAGTTCCTCACCAGAGACTGCTGAGAAAACTCGTTAATGAAGGAATAAGGGAAGTCCTATGGATTAAAAAACTGGTTGAGAAACAGAAAACAAAGAGTAAGTGTAAATGGGAAGTTCTCACAATGGAGAGATGTCGGAGTGGTGTCCCCAAGGATCCGCTTTGGGACCAGTGCTCTTTAACCTATTCATAAAATGACCTGGAAGTAGGTGGGTAGCGTGCAGGCTAAGTTTGCAGATGATACCAAATTATGTAGGGTGGTGAGAACCAATAAAGCGATTGCGGTTGAGCTCCAAGCGAATCTGATAAATTAGGTGAGTGGGCTCAGAAATGGCAATGCAGTTCAATGTAGCAAAATGTAAAGTGATGCACACAGGGCAAAAAAATCCAAACTTCACATACGACGCCACAGGGTCAGTGCTATCAGTCACATGACCAGGAAAGGGATTTGTAGGCGTCTTAGTTGATAGTTCCATGGGAATGTCAACTCAATGCATGGCAGCTGTGAAAAGGCAAACTCTATGCTGGGGATCATTAGGAAAGGAATTGATAATAAAACTGCAAAGATTGTCATGCCCTTTATAAAGCAGTGGTGCGACCGCACTTGAGCACTGGGTCCAGTTCTGGTCACCGATCTCAAAAAAGGATATTGAAGAGATAGAAAAGTGCAGAGAAGGGCAACAAGGATGATTGAGGACTGGATAATCTTCCCTATGAGGAGAGGCTGCAGCGTTTGGGACTCTTTAGTTTGGAGAGGAGGCTATTGAGGGGGATATGATTGAAGTCTACAAAATTATGCATGGGCAGAAAATGCTGACGAGAGAAATTTCCTTTCACAATACCAGAACCAGGGCAATCCATTGAAAATGCTGGGGAAGAATTAGGACTAATAAAGGAAACACTTCTTCACTCAACGCAGATTGGTGTTTGGAATAATGCTGCCACAGGAGGTGGTGATGGCCACTAACCTGGATAGCTTTAAAAGGGCTTGGACAGATTTTGTGGAGGAGAAGTCAATTTATGGCTACCAATCTTGATCCTCTGAGATTGCAAATGCCTTAACAGACCAGGTGATCGGGAGCAACAGCCGCAGAAGGCCATTGCGTTCACATCCTACATGTGAGCTCCCAAAGGCACCTGGTGGGCCACTGCATGGTGCAGTAAGGAGAGCTGGACTAGATGGACTTTGGTCTGATCCAGCTGGCTTGTTCTTATGTTCTTATTATGTTCTTATCTTTCTATCACAAACATACAAACACATTTTGGGTAAGTACACAGTCAGGTATGGCTATAAAACCTCTAGATTAGGTTTTTATTTCGGCAGTCCTTTGTCAAGCCAATCTGAAATGTACAAATACAAGTGTTAATATATAAAAGTCTATCTAATCCTTTCATTTTCATATACTAACAAAACCCAAAGAACCCTCCCATATGCACTTACAATTGTTGTACAAAGTATTCTTTTTCCTTGCTCCTCTAGGAGCACAACTGTTTTTTCTTACGCTATATTCACCCCTAGAGTGAAACAGAATTCACAGAGGATTCATATGTCATTTGAATATACTGAGCTGAGTGGAAAGATAAAATCTATTGTAGCCAAATATTGGAGTACGCATGGGTGTAATATTTGTGACAGTACCAATTGGCCATGCTGGCAGGGGCTGATGGGAATTGTAGTCCATCAACATCTGGAGAGCCGCAGGTTGCAGACCCCTGCAATAGGGAGAAAATGCTGTTGGATCACGGCCATACAACCTGGAAACCCCACAACACCCCAGTGATTCTGGCCGTGAAAGCCTTTGACAATACATAAATGTCTCCGTTTCCTATAAGAAAAATTGCAAGTAAATGTGAGGGGGAGTTGCGTTCTGCAGCCCCTGAGGCTCTCGTTGCCCACGCGTGGTTAATTTTTGCAATCTGAGAGGGAGGAAAAATTAAAGATGGAAAACAAATAGATTAGTTAACAAAAGAAAATATTTGGACAGAAGCTCTAGGAGAGAGTCACACTAGACTAGACAGACTACCTGCCTAATTGCTTATTAAATTAAAAAAATGCTTAAATTGTTCTTCAAAACACACACACTATATATAAATAGCACTCCCTAAATTTTAAATTGCATTTAATTGTTTTTCTACTGTACATTTGGAAGCTTTTCTCCTTCAACAAGAGAAAAAGTTGCATATCTTTGTTCGCATTGCACCCTTTTTGCGCGGAAGCGTTTGAAGGTGCTGGCCAGTATTGGCTACAGGTGTCCCGGCTGGCGAGCCAGGAATGGTGTTTTTTGTTCGAATATTTCACTATCCTCTTTGTCCGACATCTATGGTATTAGCTGCCAGCCGAGATGCAGGTGAAACGCCAGAGAAAAATGCTATCGGAACACGCCGCTGCTGAGCCCTCGAAAACCCCACAAAATACTCCAGTTTTTTTTTTATGCTTCTCTAAATTTTCCCATTTTTTCAACTGAAAAAAAATTTAAGTGCTCAGGGAAAACCTCTTTCCACCTTTTTCTCTCTGTGTGTGTTTCTAAAACTCCATGCATTGAGAGCAAGCAAAACTTTGCTTTACTCCAAAAAAGAATGTTTCGTGAGAGTGCCCCCCCCCCCATTTCCATTTTCTCTATTGGAAAGATCAAAAGCAAGGACAGAGGGGGCATTTTGTTCTTGGCCTCCCCATCTCTTCTTTGGTCGCCCCTTAGAAGTCCCTGAGCAGAAGCCACAAAGGGGCGTCTGTCCTCACGGTTGTGTCGTGGTCCTTCCTCGGGAGCCAAAATGGCAACACGTTGCCCCCCTCCCTTGGAACAGGAAGCTAGCGTGGAGGGGGCGCTCGCCAACCGGCTGCTTCCGAGGCTGACGTTTGTTCCTCTTCTCCCAGGCGAAATTCCTCCCCAACAGCGGAGACTCGACCATCGCCATGTGCGCCTCAATGCCAGGTGGGTGGTTGAGCTGCCACCCAGTGCTGCAAGCAGCTCACAAGCGGGTGGCCTAGGGCATTGGCCAAGACACAAAGTGAGTCCTCGGCAGCCAGCGGGGAGAGGGTCCATGGGGGGGAGGGGGCTTCTAGCGGCTGTACTTCCACACTGCCTGCCTGCCTGCCTGCCTATCGAGCTGCTCTGCCACTGTGTGGCGCCGGAATGAGCCGACACTCACACAAAATGCTTCGGCACTGAACCGTACCAACTCACAGTTTCCTTCTCTGTGTAAAGTGATAGGTACAAAAGCCAAAACGTTTGTGGACGGGTGTGGGTGGGTGGGGGAGGTTTCCACCTGGTGTCATCCAGAAAACAGGATTAGTTCTGGGGTGAGGGGGGAGCCAGAGTGAGAGCAGCCTTCCTGGAGCCTTCCTCCCAAATAAACAGGAACCCTTTAGGGGCACACAAACCAGATGGGAGTTGGAAGGGTGTGAATCTGCGGGCCCTTCGCAACAGCCTTGCATTTCCTGCATCCAGCAGGGCCGGAGCTGGAAGAGTGGCCCTAAGACAGCCTGCCACAGAGGAGTTTTCACTGCCCCCTCCCCCACAGGGTGTGTCCCTTCAGCAAGCCCGGGGCACTCTGTGGCTTCCCTTGGGGTCCCTTTTGCTCGCCCCCACCCCAGAGGGAGTTTTGGCCAGAGGGGTTCTTTGGAGCCCCTGCGCTCACCCTCTTGCCTGCCCGCCTGTCTTCCAGCTGGCCCTTGAGCCGGATTCTCCGTGCACTTTCCTGTCTGCTGGCGAAGATGCCGTCGTCTTCACCATTGACCTGAGACAAGACCGGCCTGCTTCGTAAGTGATGGTTGGGGCTGTTTGTGGGCCAGGGGGTCCCCTGCGCCCCCCCCCCCCGCCTGTGGATGATTGCACCGCTGCAGTGGGTGGGGGGCTAGGAGCAGTAGCAGCACCCTGGCCCCCAGTTTCCACTCTGGGCTCGTGGTGGCCCCAACTGCCTTCCTGGGGGGGGGGGGAGGTCAAGAGAGTCTTTGTGCCTTGGTGACTAGAGCGGCCTCCCTGAAGCAGTGCATCTCAGAATTCACGTCTTCCCCAGTATCCAGAGTCTCCAAGTGTTGGGTGGGCTGTGTGTTTTTCTGTGGGGGTGCTGGGGGGCTTTGCCCCCGAGTTCTCTGGGCGGCTCCTGGCTGCCTCTCCTTCTGGCCGGGCCGTGTGCTGAGGTTTCCTTCTCCCCAGTGTGGGTGGGAGTGTCAGAGGCGGCCTGCGAGGGGTCTGGGGGGCCCGTGGAGCTGCCGAGCACCAGCTCCTGCCTTCCTTTGTGCTTCCTTGTAGGAAACTGGTGGTGACGAAAGAGAAGGAGAAGAAGGTGGGCCTCTACACCATCTACGTGAACCCCTCCAACACGCACCAGTTTGCTGTGGGGGGCAGAGATGAATACGTCCGGTGAGCTGGGGCCTTTGGCGGGGGGGGGGGGGCAGAAACAGTCCCAGATGGTTCCCTCTGTTGTTTGGTGATGAGCCTGGGAAACCTGCAAGCAGAACGGGCCACGCTGGGGGAAGAGGAGGATCCAAAGGGATTTTTTGGAGCCAATTCTAGTTGCCTGGCATGGGCGGCAGGGGGCGGGGGGAGAACAGGGGCTGTGCTGGGGAGCTTTGCACTCGCTACGAATGGGAGGCACAAACCAGGTCCTCTGGCAGGACAGCTCTCACAGGGATCTGGTTTTGCCTCCTTTGCGGGATTGTGTGGTGGTTCCCTGCAGTACCCAAGTCCAGAGGGCCCTTCCCATCCTTGGGGAACTTATTTCGGGGGGCAGCTGCACCGAGAGCTCCCTGTGTGTGTTCCTGCAGTGTACTGTGCCTTGAGTGGCCCTGGAAAACCTCCCTACTTCCTCCTGCTAAGGGGAGCATATACAGATCTTCCCAGATCATCTTCTCTCTCTCCCCCCCCGAGCCCTGGAGGAGGAGCCCCCAAACCTCCTGTCTCTCTTTCTCTGTCCAAGCATCAGTTGCTGAATGCAATTCAGACTCTCATTTCTGCACTTTTATGGTGCGGTGCCGTCCCGCCTCTTCTGTGCCCCTGAGGGGGGGACCTTCTCCTGGACCAGGGCAGACGGCTCGGCTCCCCCTGGCTCTTCTGTGCTCACCGCTCTGCTTGGCTGGGGGTGTGCGCTCGTGTCTCCGTCAGGGGAGGAAGGTATCCTGGAGTGGGCCGGGCCCTCCTTCCCTCCCTCCCTCCTTGAGGCTGAGCGAACATAATGGAGATGCCCCAGGCCGTGTCCTCCCTTGTTCTGCATCGGGCACACTTCCACAGCTTTCTGCGAACAACAGCTGGAAGAGTGAGGAGAAGAAGAACGGGCAGCGCAAGAGGCCAGGCCAAAAGAAGCCCCCACCGGGGCTCAGCTGAGCTATCAAGACGTCTGCTTCCTGAGTGTGCGCCCAGGTCAAGGGGATGGACAGGAGCCCTCCAGGATCCCCACGTGGACCTCGGCTGAGACATGACCGTCCCAAGAGGCCGTTACTGCCCTGCAGCAGTAGCTGCTTTGGAGGAAGAGTTGCTGGAGCCGCTCTGTGTCCCGCTGGGTTCAGGCCTCTACAGGTGGCCAGAGAGACCCCCAGACCTCCTCCCTCCCTTGGAACATAAGAACATAAGAACAAGCCAGCTGGATCAGACCAAAGTCCATCTAGTCCAGTTCTCTGCTACTCGCAGTGGCCCACCAGGTGCCTTTGGGAGCTCACATGTAGGATGTGAAAGCAATGGCCTTCTGCGGCTGTTGCTCCCGATCACCTGTTCTGTTAAGGCATTTGCAATCTCAGATCAAAGAGGATCAAGATTGGTAGCCATAAATTGACTTCTCCTCCACAAATCTGTCCAAGCCCCTTTTAAAGCTATCCAGGTTAGTGGCCATCACCACCTCCTGTGGCAGCATATTCCAAACACCAATCACACGTTGCGTGAAGAAGTGTTTCCTTTTATTAGTCCTAATTCTTCCCCAGCATTTCTTCAACGGATGTCCCCTGTTCTAGTATTGTGAGAAAGAGAGAAAAATTTCTCTGTCAACATTCTACCCCATGCATAATTTTGTAGACTTCAATCATATCCCTCAGCCTCCTTCTCCAAACTAAAGAGTCCCAAACGCTGCAGCCTCTCCTCATAGGGAAGGTGCTCCAGTCCCTCAATCATCCTTGTTGCCCTTCTCTGCACTTTTTCTATCTCCTCAATATCCTTTTTTTGAGATGCGGCGACCAGAACTGGACACAGTACTCCTGCGCGGCCGCGACCAATGCTTTATATAAGGGCATGACAATCTTTGCAGTTTTTATTATCAATTCCTTTCCTAATGATCCCCAGCATAGAGTTTGCCTTTTTTACAGCTGCCATGCATTGAGTTGACATTCCCATGGAACTATCAACTAAGACGCCTAAATCCCTTTCCTGGTCTGTGACTGATAGCACTGACCCCAGTAGCGTGTATGTGAAGTTTGGATTTTTTGCCCCTATGTGCATCACTTTACATTTTGGGGCATTGAACTGGATTTGCCATTTCTGAGCCAACTCACCTAATTTATCAAGGTCTGCTTGGAGCTCTTCGCAATCCTTTGTGGTTCTCACCACCCTACATAATTTGGTATCATCTGCAAACTTGGCCACCACGCTACCCACCTCTACTTCCAGGTCATTTATGAATAGGTTAAAGAGCACTGGTCCCAAAACGGATCCTTGGGGGACACCACTCCCGACATCTCTCCATTGTGAGAACTTCCCATTTACACCCACTCTTTGTTTCCTGTTTCTCAACCAGTTTTTAATCCATAGGAGGACTTCCCCTCTTATTCCTTCATTGCTGAGTTTTCTCAACAGTCTCTGGTGAGAAACTTTGTCAAAAGCCTTTTGGAAATCCAAGTAGACAATGTCCACGGGTTCACCCCTGTCCACATGCCTGTTTACACCCTCAAAGAACTCTAGTAAGTTTGTAAGACAGGATTTGCCTCTGCAAAAGCCATGCTGACTCTTTCTCAGCAGGTCTTGCTTTTCTACATGTTTTATAATTGTATCTTTAATGATAGATTCTACTAATTTACCAGGAACAGATGTCAAAACTGACTGGCCTGTAATTTCGGGTCCCCTAGATCCTTTCTTAAAGATTGGTGTGACATTGGCCATCTTCCAGTCTTCAGGGATGGAGCCTGATTTCAGGGATAAGTTGCATATTAAAGTGAGAAGATCAGCAATTTCATGCTTGAGCTCTTTAAGAACTCTTGGGTGAATGCAATCTGGGCCAGGGGATTTGGTAACATTCAGTTTATCAATGGCTGCCAGAACTTCTTCCTTGTCTACCACTATCTTCGCTAGTTCCCTCGGATTAAGCCTCCAAGAAGCTTGGTTCAGGTGCAGGAATGTTCCTCACCTCCTCTTAGGTGAAGACAGATGCAAAGAATTCATTCAGCTTCTCTGCAATCTCCCTGCCATCTTAGCACACCCTTTGTTCCTTTGTCATCTAACGTGGGCCTACCGCTTCCTTTGCTGGCTTCCTGCTTTTGATGTACTTGAAGAACTGTTTGTTGCTGGTCTTGATGTTCGCGCAGCCATGCTCTCATAATCTTTTGCCTCCTTACAGCTAACTTGCTTCTCTTTTGCCACCATTTGTGTTCCCTCTCATATTCTTCATCAGCCAAACTGGACTTCCATTTTCGAAAAGACATTTTCTTTTTTCTGATAATTTCCTCAACCTCTCTTGTTAACCATGGTGGCTTTTGGACTGGGTGCTGCCTTTTCTAACCTGTGGAGACACATTCCAGCTGAGCTTTTATTACTGTGTTTTAAATAACCTCAAGCATCCTGGACAGTTTTGACTCTCTTGATTTTCCCTTTCAGCTTCCCAAGACTATCCCCTCATCTTTGAGAGAAATTTCCCTTTCTGAAGCGGTAATGTAACTACATTAGTAGTTGCCACTTGTTCGCATGCTGAGATACTGAATCTGACAGCATTGTGGTCGCTTTTCCCTATCGGCTCAACAACACTGACTTCCTGCACCAGGTCCTGGGTCCCACATAGAATTAGATCTAGGATCACCTCTCCCCTGGTTGGTTCCACAACCATCTGCTCTAAGCCACAGTCATTTAGCATATCCAGGAATGCTCTCTCCTTACTATGACCTGAACATGCATTTTTTCCAGTTTATATGGGGATAGTTAAAATCACCCATTACCACTACATTTTGTTTTGTTGGCCTCTCTAATTTCTTTTTTTCCATCTCAGAATCCTCTTGTGCACTTTTGGTCTGGGGGGCGATAATATATTCTAATATTAAACTGTCCTTCAGACCTGGTATTGATATCCATTAGGTGATTCTGTAGGGGAACCAGCTCCCTTTGCATTGTCTATTTTATGTGATACTATGCCCTTTGATGTAAAGGGCAACTCCACCCCCAATGCGCCCTGTGCTATCCTTCCTATAGAGCCTGTTGCCTGGTATAACAGCATCCCACTGGTTCTCCTCATTCCACCATGTCTCTGTAATGCCCACTATATCAAAGTCCTCCTTCAAAACTCTGTACTCTAGCTCCCCCATTTTAGGTCGAATGCTTCTACTTGGAGTTCTCCAAGATGGTGGCAACGAGACTTCTTACGCGGGGGGCAGCCCAGGCCGGCGGAGGAAGGCCTGCCCCTCCCAGGGCTCCCTCTGACCCTCCCCTCCCTCCAGGAATTTTTGGTTGCACATCCCTGCCCCTCTTACGTCTGCTGCTGGATTGCTGGCAAGGTCGCTAAGGATGTTGGTCGCTGGAGGGGAAAAAACCAGAATTACGGACTGGGTGTGTGTGTGTGTGTCCTGATCATGTCTGCCTTGCTCCTCCGCCTCCTCTGAGAGATTTAAAAGGAGCTCAGAGACCCACCGCAGGCTTCCTCTGACAAGGCTGACTCCTCTGCTCCAGATGTGGGGAGAAGTCAGCAGTGGGGACTCCCGGGGTCAGTCCTGGGGCCGGTGGACGGGGTCTGGAGGAGGTGAGCTCAGGAGTGACCCAAGTTTGCAGAGCACTCAAAATTATCTGTGGTGGTGAAAGCACCGGCTGCTGCCTGTGGAGAACGCCGATGGGGTTGAGGGGGCAACAGCATGATGGCACATGGGAGTTTTTATGTGTGTTTTAAAAAAATTATTTAATAACATGTGACGCCCTTCTTTCTGTTACAAAACCCATGTCCAAACAAGTAGAAAAACATCTTCGTAATATTGTCCAATTGTAATATTGTCCAAATATTGACTGCCTTAAAGCGGAGGTCTCCGCATGACAGTTCCCAAAGGCCGCACGGGCTCCTCTGGTTTGAGACGGTCCCAGTATTGTACAAATAGGAGCCATCTTTGTATGAATAATTTCTGTGCGCGTCAGACCCGTGCTGACAAGCGTCAGGTGAGCGCGTTGCCCCAAATACTCCCACGCTCAACACACGCAGGCTAATGGGGTCTGCGCGGGATGTGATCAAGTGGGGAGCCGGCCTTGGGCTTCTGAAGGTGGTGTGTTCTATGAAAGTGCCAACCCGGGGTGGGGGAGGCCGCCCCTGGGCTGGGGATTATGAGGAGAGGGGTTGAAAATAAGGCAGCCGATGCTGTAATCCCCCTGTATAGATAGATCTGTGGTGTGGCCTCATTTGGAAAATTCCGCACAGTTGGAGTCACTGTCTCTTAAACAGGGCACTGCAGAGCTGGAGAGAGGGAGCAGCCGAGGGGATTTGGGGAGGGGCTGGAGGTTGAATCATCTCCCCCCCAGGAGAGGAGGCTGAAGAATCTGGGGCTCCCCAGTTTTAAGGGGGTGGGGGGAGGACGTGAGAGCTGGGTGCGAAATTATGCACAGGGTGGACCGAGAGGGCTTTCCCCCTCTCTCCCCAAATTCTGGACCACGGGAGCCCCCCATTAAGGTGATAGACGGGAGCATCAGGACAGACGAAAGGGAAGACATTTTTTTCCACGCAGCAAGTGGTTAGAATTTGCTGCCACGGGACCTAGTGATGGCCTCTCGCATGCACAGCTTTAAAAGGGTATTAGATTGATGGAGGGTGGCCAGCCTATGGTGCTCCAGATGTTCGTGGACTACAATTCCCATCAGCCCCTGCCAGCATGGCCAACCCTGGATCATACGGTGACTCAAGAGAACCTCCTCGTTCAGAGGCAGCCTGAGTCCCAGTACTGGGAGGCAACCTCAGGAGAAGGCCTCGGCCTCTCTGGCCTATCTCTGGCCCTCTAGGGTAGCTGGCTGGCTACTGTGAGACGGGAAGCTGGACCAGTTGGACGGCTGGCTGCACCTCAGAGACTCTAGCAGTTCCTCCAGAGCCACAAACGCATGGGCTGCGCTTGCTCCACGGCGCCCCCTGTGGCCATAGGATGTCTCCTCACTCTGCCTGATGCTCCCCTTCAGTCTGAAGACAAGGACTCCGGAATGGTGGGAGAAGAAGGAGTCTTTTCATGCAACACCAGCCTCCACTGGGCTCTTCCAGCCACAGGACGTCTCTGGCCTCCTAACATCAGCTTCTGCTGGCTCCCAATTTCCCCCTGAGACGCTGCTCCAACCCCGGGGCCACCTCAAGTGAGGCTGGTTCTGGGGGCTTCTCGGGCCGGCATCTGTCGTTCCATCTCCTGATTCCTTTGAGGAAGGCCTGAAGAGTGAGTCAGGAGGAGTCAGGAGGCCTTCACCCTCTCCCTTCTGCTGTGAAGACTCAGCACTCCCCTCGACAGGCGCCCCTGAAACGACAGCCCTTCTCTTGGGCACGGTGCTTTCCAGGGCCGACGGCCAGGCGCTTGGGGGCCCTGCAGATGGACAGGGCGAGTTCTCTTCCGGCAAGGCTATTTCTGAAGCCTCTGCGGCGCCCGCCGGGGCCAGCTCACCTGCATCGACCTTCTCTAGAGCTCTGGTCCTTTGAGCTCCTGCAGAGCCCTGGGACAAGCCCTGCGAGATACAAGACTAGAGCCAGGGGGCATCCACTGAAAATGCTGGGGGGAAGAATTAGGACTAATAAAAGGAAACGCTTCTTCACACAACGTGTGATTGGTGTTTGGAACATGCTGCCACAGGAGGTGGTGATGGCCACTCACCTGGATAGCTTTAAAAGGGGCTTGGACAGATTGATGGAGGAGAAGTCGATCTATGGCGACCAATCTTGATCCTCCTTGATCTGAGGTTGCAAATGCCTTAACAGACCAGGTGCTCGGGAGCAGCAGCAGCAGCAGGCCGTTGCGTTCACCTCCTGCATGGGAGCCCCCAAAGGCACCTGGTGGGCCACTGCGAGGAGCAGAGAGCTGGACTAGATGGACTCTGGTCTGATCCAGCAGGCTCGTTCTTGTGTTCTTATGAGAAATCACATCCCAGAATAGTAGGGAGTATGCTTTTACTGGAAGCTTGGCTGGGAGTGGAAGCCCTGCAAAGACCGTCTGCATGGCCTTCAGGGGGGCCACAACCCATCCTGGGGTGCTTTCCATTTCAGTGACGAGAAGAGATTCTTGGGGCAAACCCAGTGTCCCATTCTGGCCCCCAGAGCCCCCCGTTCTGTGGACCTTGTGCTGGAGCGTCTGCCTGTGCCTGGCGCTGAAGAATGTGTTTGTGTGTGGGGGGGTACCATTAGGGGAAGGGCCCCTTCTTGGCAGGCCTGTCGTCGGGGGGGGGGGGGTTGCGTGCCTTCGGCTTGGCTGCGTGGGGCTCTCTCTGGGCTGTTTCCCGGCTGCAGCCCTTGCTGCCCTCCTGATGTTCCTGAGCTGGGGAACCAAACCCACGGCTCCCTCATGGAGTCAGCCCGGTGTAGCGGTTAAGAAGAAGAAGAAGAAGAGTTGGATTTATATCTCCCCTTTCTCTCCTGCAGGAGACTCAAAGGGGCTGACAATCTCCTTGCCCTTCCCCCCTCACAACAAACACCCTGTGAGGTGGGTGGGGCTGAGAGAGCTCTGAGAAGCTGTGACTAGCCCAAGGTCACCCAGCTGGCATGTGTGGGAGTGTACAGGCTAACCTGAATTCCCCAGATAAGCCTCCGCAGCTCAGGCGGCAGAGCGGGGAATCAAACCCGGTTCCTCCAGATCAGAGTGCACCTGCTCTTAGCCACTGCTCTTAGCCACTACGCCACTGCTGCTCCCACTCCTCCACCTGAGCAGGTGGACTCTGATCTGGAGAACTGGGTTTGACTCCCCACTCCTCCACCTGAGTGGCCGAGGCTTATCTGGTGAGCTGGATTCACTCCCCACTCCTCCCCATGAAGCCTGCTTGGCCGGTCCCAGTTCTCTCCGGACTCTCTCAGTCTCTCCTGTCCTCACGAGGTGTCTGTTGTGGGGAGAGGGAAGGAAGGAGTTTGTGAGCCGCTTTGAGGCTTCTTGCAGGACAGAGGGGGGGGGGGGTATAAATCCAGACTCTTCTTGGCTCTGGACCCCTGGCCCAACACCGCTGCCGCCTCCCCCTCGGAGGGCCCCCTGGCGCTGGGTCGTGCTGTCAGAAGCGTTTGATGCAGAGGTGGGATCCAGCCGGTTCTCACAGGTTCCCGAGAGTAGGTTACTAATTATTTGTGTGTGCCGAGAGGGGGTGACTAATGGGTGATTTTGCCACGTGATTTTTGCCTTAGTTCCGCCCCTCCTCTCAGCAGTAGCGCGCAGGACTTGAAGCAGTCTAGCAGGAGGTGCACCGGCGTGCGTGGCAGCCTGCGCCTGCGTGCATTCGTTTCCTGCCCAAGGACCGGCGCAGCGGCTGCGTTCTTGCCACAGCCCCGCCCAGGAATGCTCCGCCCCGGGATGTCCAGCCACGCCCCGTCATGCCCCGCCCAGCCCCATTGGCGCTACGCCACAGTTTGAATCCCACCACCATGGGAACCTGTTACTAAAATGTTTGGATCCCACCACTGGTTTGATGTGTGGTTTGTTGCCCTCTGCGGAGTGGGGGTCGGGTGTGGGCCTTCAGACCTGACTCGCCTGTTTGTCTCGATGCAGGATTTACGACCAGCGGAAGATCAGTGAGAACGAGAGCCAGGGGGTGCTGAAGAAGTTCTGCCCTCCCCACTTGGTAAGGAGCCCTCCTTCCTTCCTTCCTTCCTCCCTCCCTCCCTGGGGCCCTCCCCCCCTCTCCTCCCGCTTGGCCTTGAGGAGGGAGACAGGTGACGAGGGAGGGGAGTGTGGGAGGCAGGATCCAGTCCAGCCATGGCCCTGGCCCAGGCTACCTTGCAGGGTCGTCAGGAGGGCAGGGAGGGAAGCCCATAGCAGAGGCCGAGGTTCGCCTTCCTCCCTTGGCGGAGGGAGCTTCCTGTGGCTCAGCTGGTTCCGGCTTGGGTGAAGATCCACACTACCACTTCTCCTTGGGGAGGCAACAACACCCCCGCCCAGCCAGACTGCAAAGCCCTCGCTGCTGAGCGGCAGGCGCTCGTCTGAGGCGTTCTGTGTGCTTCTTTGCCCAGGTGAGCAGCGAGTCCAAAGCCAACATCACCTGCCTGGTGTACAGCTACGATGGGTCGGGTAGGTGCATGGGCTGGGGCTGGCGGGGTGGGGGGTTTCTGCGGAGGCCACTTGGGGCTTGCCTGCTCTTGGAGTGAGAGGGGTGTGCGTGCGTGCGTGCGTGCGTGCCTTCATATTCTGCCCCCCTCCCCTCTGGCCAAAAATCAGTTGTTGGCGTAAGTCGCAAGGCTGGCGGAGCTTTCCCAGCAGGGCTGGCTTCTGCCGCCGCGGGTGAGCCAGCCAGCCTTCCTAGAAGAGCCCCCCTGCCGAGAGAGCTGTGGGCCGCCCCTGCTGGGGACGCTGTTCTCTGCCCTCTTGCAAGGGAAGGATGTCTGTGCGCGGCCGGGGTGGGGGTGGGGGTGGGGGTGGGGTGCTTGAAGGTTCCTGCATGTTGTTGCAGAACTCCTGGCCAGCTACAACGATGAAGACATCTATCTCTTCAACACCTCCCACAGCGATGGCGCAGAATACATCAAGAGATACAAGGGGCATCGGAATAGCGCCACAGGTACAGAGGAAGCATGCCCGTTCTCACACACACACACACACACACCCCGGAAGCTGGTGCTTTGCCTTTCTACCTGGACAGGTGAAGGCCAGCGGTTGGCTTCAGGCAGGCTGGGTGCAGGTGGCAGGAGGGTCGGTCGGCCTGGCTGAAACCAGGCACCTGGAACGGTGGAAGCTCCTACTCCCACCTGGCCAGAGGGGGCAGCAGCAGCCGGCACTCGGGGGCTCTTCCAGGGTGGTCTGGTTCCCTTTCTGCCCCCTGATGATAGCCCCCCCCCCCCCCGTAATGGCTCCCAGAGGACCTTGACCACACTGAATGGGCATGAATCTGAAACAAAACATTTTTGTCCCGCTGCTGTCTCCTAGTGAGGGCTCACAAGGGCAGCCACCAGTTGGAATGGCCAAGTAGAAGCAACAGTCTCAAATGCCAGCCAGCAGACCCCTTCCTGAGTCTTTGGGGGCTCACCTGATGCCTTGGTTTTCACTGGAGCACAGCTTCCCCTGTTCTGGGGAGTGAATGCCAGAGTCCGGGAGGGGGGGTGCCCTGAGGGAAAGGTTCTTGCCTCCCCCCCATGCCCAGCCTCCAGGTCTCCCGTGCCTCTGCCGGTGGCCTCTCCCGGCTGTCTCACAAGAGCCATATCGCTTTGCTCTGTTTCCCTCCTGATTCCGTGTGGAAGGGCCCTCCCTGGAAACATCCTGGGGGGCGGCTGAAATGTGGGGAGGGGGCTTTAGCCGGAGGAGCGTCCTCTGCCATGCCCTGCGAATGTGCCTGAAAGCCCCCTCTGGCTTGGTGGGGGGTGGGTGGGCTGCTGTGCCCGGGTGCTCTGAGCTGCTCTTCCCCCCTCCAGTGAAAGGCGTCAACTTCTACGGCCCCAAGAGCGAGTTCGTGGTGAGCGGCAGCGACTGCGGCCACATCTTCCTGTGGGAGAAGGAGTCCTGCCAGATCGTGCAGTTCATGGATGGCGACAAGGGGGGCGTGGTGAGTGGGGCGCCCCCAGGGGAGGGGGCAGGCCTTGTGCTGGGTGGTCCTTGCTTCAGCCCTGCTCCCCCCCACCCCTGGTGGCCATCAAGCAAAGCTGCTTCAAGACTCCCCCCCCCCCCGCCCCCGGGTTCACTGGAGCCAAAATCCCTGGGCTCTGGAGGCAGCGGAAGGGCAGGCAGCCGTCCCTGGCCTTGGGGGCCTCCGCTTCTTGTTTTGTGAGAGCGCGGAAGGTGCCCCCTCCGCGGGAGAGTGGGCCAGGGGCATCACCCCCCCTTACTTCTGTTGTGCGGCAGGTCAACTGCCTGGAGCCCCACCCTCACCTGCCTGTGCTGGCCACCAGCGGCTTGGATCACGACGTGAAGATTTGGGCCCCCACCGCAGAGGTCCCCACGCAGCTGACCGGCCTGAAGGAGGTGAGGAGGGCGGGGTGGCGCTTTGCTCTTTGGGCTGGCCGGTCTGCCTGCCCCCGCAGCAGCGTGACCGTTCTGCTTCGCCTCCCCTGCCCCCGCCCCAGGTGATCAAGAAGAACAAGCGTGAGCGGGATGAGGACAGCCTGCACCACACCGACATGTACGAGAACCACCTTCTCTGGTTCCTGATGCACCACTTCCGGCAGCGGCGGCACCACAGGGTAGGCGTGCGGAGGAGCTGGGCCTCCCCCCGGTGCCCCTGCAGGAGCTCCGGGAGGGGGGTGCGGTTTCGGCTGCCTTCTGCCCGCCAGCTTTCCAGCCCACAGGAAGGTCGGGGGCGGCCCATGGGGAGAACGCCTTCCGCTGGCCCTTTCCCAAGTGGTCTCAGCGAAGAGGTCCATGGCAACAACCCCCCCTGAGCTGTGCTTCCTGGGGCGGGTGGGCTCTCTCCCCGCCCGCCCACCCACCCACCCAAACAGAAGGACGGACCGGCTGAGCTCCCCTCCTGACAACTGGCTGGGCTGATTGTTTTTTGTCCTCGGCAGCGCCGAAGAGATCCCGGCGTGGGGGCGACGGACAGCGACTCGGACGAATCCCTCAGCTCCTCCGACACGTCGGACGACGACGAGGAGGGCCCGGATCGTGTGCAGTGTATGCCTTCTTGAGGCCTCTGTGGACAGGGTGGGGCGAATGAAAGGGCAGAATCTTGAAACGAAGCCCCCCCCCTTTTAAGTCACCACTTTTTTTGCTTTGTATTGACCCCCCCCGGACTTCTGCCCCTCGTGAGCCCCCGCTTTCCCCAGGGAGGGGGGGCAGTTTGGTCAACGGGCATTTGGACTGCTGCTTGAGCCTCCAGGGGAGGGGACCGCAGCCCCCTGCTCTGCCCCCACCTCGACTTCCGCCCTGTTCAGTTCTCCCCACCAAAGTGCAGCAGGAGGGGCTGCCTCCTCTTCCCTTGGCGCTGCGTGGAGTGGGTCGTGAGTTCCTTTGTCCTTCCCTAGAGCTGTTGGTGGGAGCGCCACAGGACATGGCGCGGGCCGTGTTTTTCCTCTTTTTCTAATGAACGCCACCGCATGCCTCCTCCTCCTCCCCGTCCCCCCGATTTTGCCGCTTCACGGGTGGGCACGCTTGGACCCTGGGCCCCGTTACCTGTTGGGGCGCTCGCTCGGCCCTCCTTGTTTTCCGTTGTGTTTTTTTCTCTCTCCTTCAGCAGCCGCGACTGTCGGGCCCGGAAGGGTGCCCGCCCCTGCTGCCTAGAACGCCTTGCGCTGAGCTTGCGGGGTGTTCCTGAGGAGCAGCCGGGCTCCGAGCAGAGTTTGCTTGCCTCTAGTTTGTACATATTGGTGGTGATTTGCACTTGATCCGTCTCCTGCTCCTCCTTTCCCAAAAAGTCCAAGTTCCATGCGGAGACAGGAGCTGACGGGCCCCTTCCCCCTGGCGGGTGGGGTGGGGGCGGGGGCGGCGTGAGCTCCCATCCTTTCACAGAACGTTATTTTTTCTCTTCCTCTTCAGACTTATCCATTTGTTTTTTTTTGGGGTGGGGGGGACAGAACTTTCCCTTCTTGCTGTTTAGAGGCCTAATTTTATATGTATTAAGATGAGAACCAAATTAAACTTGGATGTTATCAAGTTAAAATTATTGTAAAAGTTTAAATATATAAATATATATATTATATAAATGCAATAAATGAATTGAGAGAGAGAGAGACCTGGAAGTATGTGAAAAAGCCTGCAGGGCCTTGGCGTGGTGTCCCCCCTGCCCCCGCCGCCTCTTGCCTCTTTTGGGTGGCCTCGTGGCTGCAAGAGTTGAGCGTTGGCCTTGGGCCCAGGAGGCCCCCATTCCCTCCTGCCTTGAGTCGGGCGTCGCTCCCTTGCCCCAGTGAGGTGTTGCTGGCCGCACAGGCCTGGCTTGATTTAGCACAGGAACCTGCAACCTGTGGCTCTCCAGATGTTCAAGGACTACAATTCCCATCAGCCAATTGGCCATGCTGGCAGGGGCTGATGGGAATTGTAGTCCAGGAACATCTGGAGAGTCACAGGTTGCAGACCCCTGATTTAGCAGCTGTCACTGATGGACACCTGTTCTGGTGTCCATCAGTTGTTTGGGGGAAGTGGGCGGGGCCAGTTAGTGTTTTTGCCCAGCATGCTTCTGATTGGCTGAACAGATCCCCCCCCCCCCCATGTTGCTTTTGTGGCCGCTGCAACCAGAAGGCCGGGATCCGCCGGGTGTCCCTGAAGTTCAGCTGCGGCCACTCATTTGTGGCAGCCATTTTGCCCGGACGGCCACCCTGCTGCATCAGAGTTCCAGGTGGGCCCGCAGCCTCAAGGTGGTGGGGGGTCTCTGGCCAGTCTGACTCGTCCAAATGGCCTCCACTCTGCAGATCCCCCCCGCCCCCCGGCAGCTGTGGTCCTGGAACTAGGCAGGGTCAGACCCCCTTTCCTCTAGCAGGGCAAGCACCTGGGTAGCTGGACTGGGGGGGGAGAGGGGTGTGGTCTGAGAAGTAGAGTGCCCGGGGGGGAATCTGAGCTGGCACATTCGTTGAGAGCAGGCCCCAGATGCCCAGACCTCGGCAACGTGAGTCAGATCAGGTGAGTAGCCACTGGATCCATTTCAAGAGGGCAGCAATGAGAGCCCACAGCTGCGTGTGGTGCCAGTTGGCTCTTATGCCCGCCAGCTCTCAGGAGTCACCCTGACCTCAAGGTGGGCGGAGCCTGGCCAAGATGTAGCAGTGGGCCAAGTGTGACGATGGCTTTTGCACGGGTGGCCCTTGGAAGCACCCAACTGGAAGCGCCCCTGGCCGCCTCCGGGCGGGAAGGTCAGCAGAACTTATGCAAGCTCTTGTGGGGGCCTCTTCCGCCCCCCCCCCCCGGCATTCAGCCTCTCAGTCTTGGTTTCCAGCCCCCCCCCCCCACATCTTGCCTAGATGCAGACGTGTGCCCTCCCCCATGGCACCTGGGACAGTGGCTGCATATCGATGACCCCCTCCCCTGCCCCACCAGCAGACAGTGTTGCTTGTAGGTCTAAAGGGAAGAGCTGTCTCTGCTTACGGTGCCCTTGGAACAGGGTCCCCGCCTGGAATAGCAGCAAAGTGTGGGGAAGGCCAAAGGCTGCTGGGGGGGGGGGGGGTGCCCAGGGGTAGCTTTGGCGTTGCCACACAGAGGACTGGGCAATGGGGCTTGAGGTGGGGCAGCAGGCCCAATTCTACCTTCTGCCAGCTCTCTGGGCAGTGACTGCCCCTGCCAAATTGGGTGGGTTGCAGGACTTGCAGCAGGAGGAGGAGGAGGAAGGGGGGGGGAACCAGCCCCCTTTCCAGCAACAGTGCTCTTCAAGGCCCACGCACAACCAACCCTGGCGGGCTCCTCCGGTGCCGTGGCTGGCTGGGCATCGGGTCAAGAGAAGCCCACGGCCCGGAGGGGCTCCCCCCGGCAAAGACGGAGCGAAAGAAAAGTCCCACTCGTGGCATGTAGAGACAATAATTTCGATTTTTATTTCCATTATTAGCACAACAACTTTCTTTACACGTCAAAGAGAAACCGGGGGGACAAAGAATAAGCAAAGCACGAGTCAGTCGGAACTTTTCCCACAACTTAAAAAATCCCTCAAGCTACAACCAGTTTTTATTAAAGAAATATTTTCAAAATCTAGTACGAAATTAGCTATTGAAAATGGTGTGTGTGTGGGGGGGCTCCACCGGGGCCCCTCGTTTTGCAGGGGGTGGGAGGGGGTCACGGTGGCTAAGGCAGCTGCCGTCTCGTGGCTTCTGCGGAGCGTGGCCTGAGGGAAGGCCTCCCCTGTCCTGTGGCTGGGTGTTTCTCTAGAGCAGGGGTCTGCAACCTGCGGCTCTCCAGATGATCATGGTAACTATTCCCATCAGCCCCTGCCAGCATGGCCAATTGGGGTGGCAGGGGCTGATGGGAATTGTAGTCCATGAACATCTGGAGAGCCGCAGGTTGCAGACCCCTGCTCTAGAGGCAAGGGCTGGCGCTGAGAAGCAGCTGTGACATCACTTCCTGTTTCTGGCTGCTGCATTTGGTAGCACCAACCCTGTTGACGGGCGCAGGCCAAGCCCTGACGCTGCCTTTCCAGACCGGTGCCACGCAGCTCCTGTCTCCCTCACCCCAGCCCTGCGAGGGAGACCCCTTGCCATTTCTCCGGGGCCGGTGGGCGACCAGACCTCACCCCCAGGTGGCCGCTGAAGCCAACGGCTTTCTTTCGAAATATTTCTTTAAGCAAGACTGTGCTGTATTGGAAAAAACACCACCCCACCCCACCCCCTCTGTTTTTATTTTGGTCCACTTGACAAAAAAAAAAGAATAAGTTAACACTAAATCAACAGTAAGGAAAACGCTCAATATTATATTTAATATACATATATTTTAAAATATATATATGTACACACAGTTAGCACGGTCTGAGCATCAGGGGACTGGGGGGCGCGGGGGGGGGGTCTCGAGAACTGGCAGAAGCAGCTGGCCCACCGGAGAGGGTTCCTGGGCCCTGACGTCAACGGGGCCCCCAAGTCCTCTTGTGGGGGAGGGACCTTGTCTAGGGAGGGGGGCGATGAAGGCAGCCCAGGCTTGGAATGGGTCCAGGGTGAGCCCCTGGCTCTTACAGGCTGCCCCCCGCCCCCAGGGGAGAGGTGTGTGTGTGTGTCCGAAGACGGTGGGGCTCAACCGAGGCCAAGGGTCATGCCAAGCGGGGCGGAGGGGGCGTTCCATGGGGTGTGCAAGGGGGGGCTGCTGGCAACCCTGGGGCCAAATGCTCCTCCTGCTTGCGGGCAGAGGTTGGTCTGGCAGGGAGAGGGTGCCCCCGTGGCACGCAGCACTTCCGTGTGCCTCCACGCCAGGCGCCACTGGGCCCTTCCTCCAAAACGAAGCTGATCCTCGGAGCTGGCTTGTGCCTCCAGCTCCGGGGGTTGCCAAGGGGCCAGGGATCTCTGCTTCCAGAAGAGAGAGGTGGGTGCGCAGGGCAGGTTGGCTCGAGGGGGGAAGGGGGGCTGTGCTGCTGGAGGGGAGGGGCAAAGGCAGAGATTTTGCCAGCTTGGCGTCGGGAGTCCAAACCCCAGACTGTCTGCACGTGGTCGGAAGGCCACGGGTGTGGGGGGGAGTGTTGATGGAGGAGTGCAATAGAGGGGCTCTTTAGCCCCAGGGCCAGGAGAGGGCTCGGGGGGGGGGGGGGCCTTGTGCTCCTGGCCCCGCCACTTCTGCCAGCTCTCCAGACCTCTGAACAGTCGTGGCCTGCCAGCAGCCCTGCAGCACGGCCCATTGGTCCCATGGGGGGGGGGCAGGAGGCAGAGGACACCCCCACCCCCTGTTGGTCCTTCCAGCCCAGTGGAATAAATGCAGGGTCAAGACGGGGGGGTGGGGGTGGGGGCTTTGCACGCTGAAGGGGTTCTGTGCTGGCCCAGCCCTTGCTGGGCAAAACCAGACACACAAAACCGGTTGAAGGGGGGCGGGGGCAGGGGGCGGGCGTCCTGGCTCACAAACCGTAATGTGCAGTGAATTAAATACAAGTCGACACACGCAGAGTAGGGTCTTTGCAGCCCCCTCGGTAGGGCAGTGTGGCCCAGTGGGCAGAGGCTGGCGCAGAAGGCTTCCTTGAGAGGCGAACCGTCGCCCCCCCATCACCTTTTAGTGCATACAAAAGGGGAGGGGCACCAAGGAAGGAGCAGCGTGGGGGGGAGCGACACTTGGGGGTGCAGGGGGCAGCCTCCCCCGCTCAGCCCCACAGATCCCCAGGGTGACCAGCCTTCAGCGCCTCCAAGGGGGGTGAAGAACGCCTCCCCCTTTCAAGCCGTCGGCTGCGGGGGGCGGGGTGGGGCGAGGAGGCACCAGCGGAGCAGTTGAAGGAGCAGCGGCAGCGGAGCGCAACCGACACCAAGGAAAGGCACCGGGGTGATGGGGTGTGTGTGTGTGTGTGTATGGATCATGCCCCCCCACCTGAAGCCCACTGGCAGGAGGGGGGGAGGAAAGGAGGAGAGCCCCAAACCAGACATTCCGCTTGTCCGTCACATGTACTTACCTGCCCTATCTCACCCCCCCAGACCCCTCACCTCCCCACTGCTGCAATAAGTCCCCCCCCCTTTGATCAAGAATCAAATCCTTGGCCAAATGACCCCTCTGTGCTTGCCCCCCCCTGTTCTGGCCCTCAGTGCCGCTGGTTCGGCTGGATTCACAGGAGGGCCAGAGCGGCTGGCAGCCGGCATCTCCAGGACACATGAAGGGCTGCCCACACCTTGCCGGCCACTTCAGCACCTACAGCAGGAGGGAGACCCCGAAAGACCCCCCTCCCCAGCCCTCTGTCCCCAAAGCAGCCACACTGAAACACTCCTGGCCCCGACCACGACACTCCTGCCCAGCTGGCAGCAAGACCACCTGCCCCACAGCGTGGCTACACGGGACCTCCCAGCCCAGGCCCCTGGGGGAGCTGCATCCTCCTGCAACCTGGCCAGGGGGGCGCCAGGGGAGGGATTCCTGTGCTGGCCCTCAGACGCGCCCTCCCTGCAAAGTGGTCCCTGGCCCCTCCCAGCTCTGCGCTCAGCTCCACCTAAGCACCTTCTCCCGTCCCTCCAACTTGCGCCCCACGGATGCTGGATTTGGGGGTCAACTCCTTCGGGGGGGGGGGCAAGGGGCAGGGAGCAGCAGAGCAGCCAGGACAAGATCAGCCCTTGTCAGGCCAAAGCCCTTCTGCGCCCCCCCAGCAGGTGCACTGAATTCTCAGTACCAGGGAGGGGGTAGGAAACCAGGGGGAGGGGGGCTTGCGGGGGGAGGGTCCAGTTTGCTAGTGGCCAAGGCTCCCACCCCACCCCACCCCACCCCCACCCGTGGGCCAGCACAGACAATGGGAAGGAACGCATCCATCGGAGGAGAAGAGGCACAGCAGGTTGAATGCGAGGGGGGGGGGGCGCAGAGGCTGGACCCCTCCCCGGAGAGTTGCGCTCTTCTCCTTCTCCTCCCCCCTTAAGCTTTTTTGGGTGGGGGGGCCAATTTGATGATCTCTTCTTCGGAGGGCTGCCGGATGATGTCTGTGGAGAAAAAGGAAGGGGGGGAAGGGGGGGGAACGGGGGGGGGGGGGGGGGGGGTTGTGCTTTTGGGAGCCCCCACCCACACTGGCCCCCCTTTAGAGAGTTGCTGGCGTGGGGCACCCAGTGCTGTAGGGCCCCTTTGGGCCACTGGCCTGCCAGGACTCCAAAATGGTGCGGGGTGAGTTGCCCTCCACCACCACCCCGGCCCTTTGTTTAGCAGACACGGGGAGGGCATCAGCCACAGGAGCCTGCCAGCCAGGGCAGTTGGGGGGGGGGGGCGAAGGTGGGGGGGGGCCCTGACCTTTGTACTTCTTGGCGCTGGGGATGCGGGTCAGCTTGGAAGTCCACCTCGGCCCTCCCTCGGGAGGAGATCTTCAGGACCTGCGTCGGCACCACCATGGTGAGCAGGTCCGCCAAGGGAGATCTCGGAAGATGTGCTCAATGTAGGAGAGGTTGTCTGCGGGGAGACGGGAAGTGCCGGGTTTTGCGGGGCCCTTGGGCAGAAAGCGCTCAGACCCCCTCCCCGGCCCACCTTTCGGCCCCCCACCCCGTCCATGAACATCTGGAGAGCCACAGGTTGCAGACCCCTAGATGGCGGGAGGCCCCGGAGGGCTCACTCAGCAGCTCAGAGTTTTCTGCAAAACAGCCAAGCCTTGAATTTTGGGTTCGTAGGTTTTTAAAAAGCAAATTTCTGCTTGCTGTTGCAAAAAGGAGCGCAAACTGTGTGGCTATCCTCTGTCTCAGAAAAAGGTGTTAGTAAGGTCGGTTGAGGTGCAGCGGCTGAGCAAACCGTACGCTTCCGCATGGGATGCAGTCCCCCGCAAACGAGAATTCTCAGCCATTCTTACATGCTGCCTTTGCCAAAACCCGTTTTGTGCACTAATTGAACAGGCTATCTTGATACAAAGCATTTACAGTTCATTGAACGACTACCATCAAACTTTCCCAAGGATGGGGGAGAAGCACTAGGACCCGGGCAGAGCACTCGACAACAAAGAAGGTCCGCTTGTTGAGTTTTGTGGTGGATAAATATACAGTCTACTAACACCTTTTTGTGAGATAGAGTGCAGAGGTGTGCGGGTAAATCCTGGCAGCGATTGTGCACAAAAGGAGCATTCAAATGCGAGCTGAATATTTAAGAACATAAGAGCTAGCCTGCTGGATCAGACCAGAGTCCATCTAGTCCAGCTCTCTGCTACTTGCAGTGGCCCACCAGGTGCCTTTGGGAGCTCACCTGCAGGATGTGAAAGCAATGGCCTTCTGCTGCTGCTGCTGCCGAGCACCTGGACTGTTAAGGCATTTGCAATCTGAGATCAAGGAGGATCAAGATTGGTAGCCAGAGAACGACTTCTCCTCCATAAATCTGTCCAAGCCCCTTTTAAAGCTATCCAGGTTAGTGGCCATCACCACCTCCTGCGGCAGCATATTCCAAACACCAATCACACGTTGCGTGAAGAAGTGTTTCCTTTGATTAGTCCTAATTTTTCCCCAGCATTTTCAATGGATGCCCCCTGGTTCTAGGATTGGGCGAAAGAGAGAAAAATGTCTCTCTGTCCACATTTTCTACCCCCTGCATAATTTTATAGACTTCAATCATATCCCCCCTCAGACGTCTCCTCTCCAAACGAAAAAGTCCCAAACGCTGCAGCCTCTCCTCATAGGGAAGGTGCTCCAGTCCCTCAATCATCCTCGTTGCCCTTCTCTGCACTTTTTCTATCTCCTCAATATCCTTTTTGAGATGTGGCTAATTGGTGAACTGACACAGGGACTCCAAGTGCGGTTGCACCACTGCTTTATACAAGGGCATGACAATCCTTGCAGTTTTATTATCAACTCCTTTCCTAATGATCCCCAGCATAGAGTTTGCCTTTTTCACAGCTGCCAGGCATTGAGTTGACATTCCCATGGAACTATCCACTGAGACGCCCAAATCCAAATCTGCTGCGGTCGCCTTCTCCCGAGTCAGAACCCTGGCCTCTCGGGGTCAGACATAGTCCCCCCCCACAACACCCCCTCCCCAACTGGCACCAGCTGGCTCTCTGGAGGACGAGGAGGCCTTCCACATACTTCCCTGCCCGATCCTGTAACTTCAGGGGCTGCAACTGAGCCTGGACACATTTTGCATGCCAAACAAATGTTCTGCACCGGGGGGGGGGGGGGCTGCAAAATGAGAAACAAACCCATGCCCAGATGGTGGTGGGGCGGCCAAGAACAGATGGATTCTCCCCACCCAGGGTGTTTCCAGGATAACCCACTACCAGTGTTTTGGGCAGTGTTCTGGGCAGCGTAAGCCCACATTCCTGCCTGCCCCACTGCACGCTCTTGGCCTGGAGCCCTTCCCAAATACCCAGCTGTAAAATGGGGTTTTCTGTGGGGCAGGGTCTGAGCAGCTGGGCCAAGAGCAACCTGGGAGCGGAGATTGTGTTTCAGGGGCTTGCCACTGTTAGTCCGCAGTAGTAGAAACAGATTCGAATCCAGCGGCACCAGGGAATCTGACTAGGTTTTCTAGGTGTGAGCTTTTGAGAGCCGAGGGTGGGGAAGGGCCTCTGCTTCCTGGTGCCAGCATCTCCCTCCTGCGGCTGCGTGTGTGGGGTGGGTGTGTGTGTGTGTGTGTGCGTGCGTGCGTGCTGCCTGCATCCCTCAAGGTGTGCCTGACAACTGTGAACATCTCTGGAGGCATGTGACGCTCTGCGTGGGTGAGTCTGTTCACGCTCGCAGTGCGTGGGCGGCAAAGCCTGAGCAGGGGGAAGGGGGAGCAGATGCTGGCTCAGCCCCCAGGAAGAGGTCTCTGCCTGCAGCAGGTTGTTCGGGCCCCAGGAAACCACTCTCTCTGCCCATCCGTCCAAACGACACCACTCGGCTCCATGGGGGGGGGGTGGGGGGAGCATAGCCAGATGTTGCAGGAGGAAGCCCAGAGGAAAGGGGCGGCGGTGGGGAGGGGGGCAGATCCCTGCTTGGACCTCAGATGACCTCACAGGATCGCTGTCAGAATAAAAATGGGAAAAGCCACGTAGACCACCCTCAGTGCCCCCCCTCGGCAAGAAACAGTGGGATGAAAATGCAAGAATCGCTCCCTCCCCTCCTCGTGGCTCTGAAGACGGGCAAAGGGGGCAGCTCAGACGTGGACTAGATGAGAGAGTCTGTCCCAGAGTTTACCCCACACGGACTCATCTGCCTATCTGTCCCCTGGGGTGTTCAGGGCAGCGTGCAATCATGGGGTGGGGGGTGGGAGGAAGGGAAGCCCCTCCCTCTCTCTCAAGAGCTGTCCCTCCTCTGAATAAATGGTGCAAATGTATGCAAAGAACCCTGATTTGCCTCACTTATGCAGGAAGCGGAGTTTGTCTTTCATTCGGTGCCGGAGCTGCCTTTATTTCCAAGGCTCCTCCGCAGCCCCTTCTGCCCCCACAAGAACCAGGACCGCCGTGGGCCCAGAACCGCTGGGGCTCCTCCGCAGCCCCTCGCCCGCAGCTCTCACAGGAGCAGAAGTGGCGCAGGAGGTTAAGAGCTCGTGTATCTAATCTGGAGGAACCGGGTTTGATTCCCCGCCTGTCAGCCTGAGCTGTGGGAGGCTTATCTGGGGATTCAGATTAGCCTGCAGCCCTAACAGCCAGCTGGGGTGACCTTGGGCTGGGTCACAGCCGGAGCTCTCTCAGCCCCACCCCACCACAGGGTGTTTGTTGTGAGAGGGGGAAGGGCAAGGAGATTGTCAGCCCCTTTGAGTCTCCTGCAGGAGAGAAAGGGGGGATAGAAATCCAAACTACTACTACTCCTCCTCTGCCCAGGTTGGAGTGGGCACGCCACCAGCGGGTCTCCCTGGGGGGCCTGTGTCTGCTCCCTGCAGAGGGGAAAGCAGAGGCCGCCCTTTGGCTTGGCCTCCACGGGCACTTGGGGTGGGGGCAAGGCTGGGCCCGGGCAGCCCACCCCCTCCCTCCCCGCTCACCTCTGTCCAGCTTCTTGTGCTTCTCAAGGAAGCCGAGCCAGTCCTTGCTGGTGGCGATCTCCTCGTGCTTCTCGCTGGGGATGTCCTCCTTGCAGGCCGACTTCAGCTGGTCCAGGTCTTCCAGCGTGATGTTCTCCGCCAGCTCCTCCAGCAAGCTGCTGTACTCGGCCATCACTAGGCGAAGGGGAGAGCGGGTCAGACCCTCCGCCCGGCCCACATCTGCCTTCCCCCCCACCCCCCCACCCCAAGAGCCGCGCCTGCAGTCCTGGCAAACTCCTGACATGCTTCAAGCCCTGAGTCTCCAACTTCTCCTGTGGGGGTGGGCAGGGGGCTGCTTGCTTGGAGGGCTCCCAGCTCCTCCCCCCCCCACAGCCCCACCCTTGGGCCTTGGCATTGGGGACGCTGAATACAGCCTGTCCCTTTGCCCCATCTCACGGGCATTCATTTGGCCCCTGGCGCTGACTCGAGATTCTCAAATGTCAAGGGGCACACTCGGGGCCTAGAAACCAAAGAAGGCATCAAGCTGCGGCCAGACTGAAAACATGGGATGGGGTGGGGGGTGGGGGTGGGGGTGGGGGTCTCTCTGTTTCTGGGGGAGAGACAAAGAGGCTCCCCACCACATTCTGCTCCGCACTCACCAGGAAGGCGCTGCTTGTGTGAGCAGACGCACGCTGGCAACTCAGCACGTGACCCCTTCCAGGGAGGGGGAGGCAGATTTGTTTTCTAAAAGCCCACCCGGCAAGAGCCAACTTGCCCTCGCCTGCACCCCCCCCCCACTTCTGTGGCTGGCCCCCTTTGCCCCCCTCCCATCCAGTGATTAATTCAACAGCTGCATCTCTGGACGCCGCTTGCCAGATTAAGGCCACCGAGGGGGGGGGGGCGCTGGAGGCATCTTTGCTCCCTGCTGAGTTGCCCAGCGCCCTGGGAGTTTCCCCCCTCCTGCCTTCAAGGGGGTCTCGCTGCCCCAGGAGAGAGCCGGCTCCGGCATTCCTTAATGCTCCCTCTCCAAACCAGGCATCAGCACAGCCTCACAGTCACACAGAGCAAAGTCACACACACCACCAAGAAAATCACACTCGACACCACCCACAACACTGGCTCATCACACCCTTCAAGACAACCCCACACAGTTCCACTTTGTCACAAGCCACCCCGCGGCCTTTGCAGACAGACCGGGAATAGGGCTCCCCACCTGGTTTGGGGAACCAGTTCGATCCAGGCAGGGGGTGTCGTGGGCTGGTCAGAGGCGGCCACTTGCCTCCTGTCGAGAAAGCGTGGCTGCCACCGTAGCCACGACAGGGTTCCCACGAGGTACGCTGCCTGGCCCCAGTTGTTTTTAATTCTTAGCAGTTGGACATAACACCACAATAATGCGTCTGATGGGTTTTCTGGATGTGCACTGTTAAAAGCATGTCCGTACTCTCTCCCGTGGACTCTCTGTGGCAGAGACACGCCCTTTCCCTTTATCTCTCTGCAATTTATTTTAATGAAAACAGAGGAATCAGAGAACATGATATAAAAATGCTCAATTGACCAATTAAAAACAAACCCCAAAAAGCCTCCTGGGGTCGTGGGGGGGGGGGGGAGGAGAGAAAATGGCTGCCACAGGGACAGGGTCACAGAAGGAGGTGCACGAGTGTGAATGCATTATGGGGCGACAGGAAAGCAGAAAAAACCCTGCTCCCCAAATGCAATGAACCCGGGGAAGATGACCCAGGTGGAAATTGTTGGTAGGAAGAAGAAGAGGAGTTTGGATTTATATCCCCCCTTTCTCTCCTGCAGGAGACTCAAAGGGGCTTACAGTCTCCTTGCCCTTCCCCCCTCACAACAAACACCCCGTGAGGTGGGTGGGGCTGAGAGAGCTCCGAGAAGCTGTGACTAGCCCAAGGTCACCCAGCTGGCGTGTGTGGGAGTGCACAGGCTAATCTGAATTCCCCAGATAAGCCCCCACAGCTCAGGCGGCAGAGCTGGGAATCAAACCCGGTTCCTCCAGATTAGATACACGAGCTCTTGACCTCCTATGCCACTCCTACGCCACAGCAAGTAGGGAGTGGAGGCCAAAGCCAAGGGGGGGGGGCTGCCACTTGGGGGCCCTTCCACGTCCAGTCTGGCTCCAGCCTCCCTTCCCCCCAAGACATCAGCCTGCCAGCCTCCCGGAAAGAGAGACCTGCCCCTTTTGCTTGCTTCTTGCTCGTCTCTTTTACTTGTTTCGCAAATGTCACATCCGGGGTCTCCAACCGGCCGGCCAGCCGGCCGGCCGGAACAAACAATCCCTCAGATTTACTACCGATTTCCAGACTACGGAGGTCAGTTCCCCTGGAGGAGACGGCTGCTGCAGAGGGTGGATTCTGTGGCCTCACACACACCCCTTAATTCCCCCCCGCTCTACCCCCAAACCTCCACAAAGATTCCCAACCCACAACTGACACCCCTACCCCTGCTCTTATCTTTTCAAAGCTCCTCATGTAACTAGCCAGTGTTGACTCTCAAAAGCTGAAGGTAGGGGTGGCCGACCGACGGTGCTCCAGATGTTCATGGACCTCAATTCCCAATTGGTCGTGCTGGCAGGGGCTGATGGGAATCGTAGTCCATGAACATCTGAATCAGCATAGGTTGGCCACCCCAGCTTAAGGCCAACCATTTGAGCTCCGGCTTCTCAAAGACCCCAGCAATGCAGGGCAGGGACTCTTCCTGGGGGGTACCCAGAGCAAAGGAAGCCCCCTCCCCCGCTGATCACCAGCCCCTCTGTAGGGTCAGACAGTGGCCTACCTAGTCCAGCATTCTGGCTCACATAGTAGCCAACCAGTCCTCTGTACGGGCTCAGATGCCGAGGCCTTCCCCTGCTGTCGCCTCCCGACACTGGGACTCAGAGCTTGACGGCCTCCGAAGATGGAGGTGCCCTTTAGTCGCCCCTAATAGACCTCGCCTCCCTGAATCCATCTAAAGCAGTGATGGCGAACCTTTTCGAGACCGAAGGCCCAAACTGCAACCCAAAACCCACTTATTTATCGCAAAGTGCCAACACGGCCATTTAACCTGAATCCTGAGGTTTTCGTTTAGAAGGTGTGCGTTACTCGGGAGTAAGTTTGGTGGTAGTCGGTGGCTTTGCTTTGAACTCTTCCAACGGGTGAATCACGACCCTAGGAGGGTTTACTCAGAAGCAAGCCCCATTGCCAGCAACCGAGCTTACTCCCAGGTAAAGGATTGCGCTTTAGTTCTTTGCATGAAAATCAGTGGGGTTTAACAGCGCTGAACAGGGTTACCTACACTGCTTCACCAAAACTAGGTCTTAGGTTTAGTGCTAACAATCGAGCCCAGGCCAGCCTAGATGTGTGTTGGGGGGGACTCTGCGCGTGCCCACAGAGAGGGCTCTGAGTGCCACCTCTGGCACCCGGGCCATAGGTTCGCCACCACTGATCTAAAGCCATTTGCCCCTGTAGTCAACACTCTGTCTAACAGCCGTGAATCCCCCATTCTAATTTACTGTGGAGAAAGAAAGGACTTCTTTGTGTCTGTCCTGCACTGGATGCCCATCAATATCACCGAGTGTGTTGTCGAAGGCTTTCACGGCCAGAATCACTGGAGTGCTGTGTGGTTTCTGGGCTGTATGGCCGTGTTCTCTCTGTCAGGAGAAAATGCTGCTAAAACAAGGACATACAGCCCGGAAACAACACAGCACTCCAATATCACTGAGTACCTTTCAGTTCTAGCATGACGGGGAAGAGAGAAAAGTTCTCCGTAGGGTGTTGTGTGTTTCCCAGGTTGTGTGGCCGTGTTCCAGTAGCATTTTCTCCGAACGTTTCGCCCGCATCTGTGGCTGGCATCTTCAGAGGAAATGCCAGCCACAGAAGATTCTGGCTGTGAAAGCCTTTGACAATACAAAGTTCTCTGCCTCCTTGGCTATTCCTGGGCATGGAGACGGGCCCCAAAGGAGCGCTGGGACTCGTCTCCTGGAGGCAAACGGTTGGCCTACAAAAATGCGTCCTCTGTGCCCTTCTGGCGCTGAACGACTGATAGGACGATGCTATCACGAGAGGCAAATGCCCACCGCCTGTCAGCCTGTGGACTCTGCAGCCTCTTGGACAGATGGCACGGGCATAGCTGGAAACCTTCTCTAGGCGCTTATCTGTCGACTTGCCAGAATGCTCGCCATAGGGTTTTTCTCAAGGCCCCTTCCGCACACGCAAAATAATGCGTTTTCAAACCACTTTCACAACTGTTTGCAAGTGGATTTTGCCATTCCGCACAGCTTCAAAGAGCACTGAGAGCAGTTTGAAAGTGCATTATTCTGCATGTGCGGAATGAGCCTCACTTCTTATCTGGCTGGAGGTTACGATGGTGGACAAAATATCCTAAAAGCCCCTGGCTGAGAGCAAGCAATGCGCGGCCGGACCAGGACGACCCTCCGCGCAAACTGCAGGGCGACCTCGACCCCAGAGCCGGGAACAGAATCTGTGCACACATTCACTCATAGGAGGAAACTTCATCAGTTTGAGGGGGGGGGGTTGCTGTGCATCCAAAATTCTGCTCCCGGAGGGGGGGGGGAATGGGGACGTTGCATGCATCCCCCTTCCAAGCACCGGGCTCAGCTGCCCTCTTAGCTCCTTTGCACCCCCCCCCCCCACAGAGATTCCCCCCCCCCATGCCTGTTCCTCGCTCTGCATTCTTCTCAAGTATTATTTCCTCCATTCCCGCCCTCAAGAAAAGAACCGTCTTCTTCACGGTTGCCTAGGAAACAGCTATCATCCACCATGATGGCCATGGCCGTTTCTATGGCAACTGCCATATCCCCCCCTCTCTCCACACACACACACACACACACACATGCACACGCACAGAGCAGCCTGTGTGAATTCTGTGTAAAGGAGGCCAGGCAGGTCTGGCAAGAGGAGAATGTGCGGGGGGGGGGGTGGGGGGCTGAGGCACCCATTTTGTGTGTGTGTGTGTGTGTGTGTGTGTTGCCAGAAAGGCTGAATGTTGTGTTGTGTCTCAAGGCAGGCGGACCCTGAGTGGTTAATGCTGGACCGACGGAGGCATCAGTGGGGAAAGGTCTGGTCCTTTTGGGTCCCCCCCCCCCAATCTTTCCTCCAGGGCCACCGGGCTGCAGGGGGGGGGGGGAGAAAGGGTCATCTTTGTCATGTTCAACTGAAAAGAACAACAAAAGAGCACAACAATGAACCCTTCCCCGCCCCCCCCCTCTTGCTCTTGCTCTGCTCCAACAGTGGCCACAAACACCACAGAAACTGGCACCTCATTTCCCCTCCGCCAGCAACAGACTTGCAAAAGGGCGACCCTACCCCAAACACTCCCACCCCCCAGTTTTGTCTTCCTGGCACTGATGTGGGCAGAGTCTGAGGCTTGGGGTCAGCGTGGGAGGGGTCTCGCAGGTCCTGGCCTGGCCGGCACTGGTGCTAAATGCTGCCCCCCCCCCCCACACACACAGCCGGGGTTCCGCAAGTGGTGTTGCCGCCCCCTTTCCACACTTCCCAGACATCCTTGATGCCCTCCAGAGAGGCTCTTTACTCAAAGCCCACCTGGCTGGAATTCTTCCCCTCTGTGCCCCCCACATATTTTGGAGCCTCTTGGGGGCAGAGACCTGGATTCACTCCACTTCCAGGCACAGGCAGAGTGCCACAAAAAGATTCCAAGACCCAAAAAGCTGACCACGAGCCACAGAGGTGCTCCCAACCGCCTTGGTCTGGCCGTGCCACTTGAACGAGGGCGCTTCGAGGAGCAGAACGGCCAACTGACGGCATAAACTCCTCCGGCCCGTCCAGCACCAGGAGGGGCAGTGGTCAGCGTGCAAAGCAGAGAAGGAAGCTGTGACCCGCTCGGGCCCCCGGATACAGCACGGGCATCCGGGGGGGGGGGGGTGGAGCTACCTGGACCGGCCCTGGGCCTCTGGCCAGAAGCTACCCTGCCCCCCCACCCCCCACCCCATCCTGTTTTGGTCTCTCCACGGCTTCCCCAGGAAGAGGAAGCAGCCCTCCCCAGATGGCCGGCCTTCCTGAGACAGTGACTCACGGGGGCTCTGGCCAGTTCCCACACTTCCCACTCGGGGCCCCCCCTCCTCCCTGGGAGTCGCTGAGCTCTTTCTTTGCTGAGGCACTCAGGATTCTGGAGGGCCCCCCCCCCCGCGAGCAGCCAGGGCTGCCTGTTAACACCCCCCTTTCATTCACTGCCTCCATGGAACAGGCATTCTTTTCCTGGGGGGGGTGACAGGGGGGGAACTGCCCTCCTTTCACTTGGTGATCGCGTCTCCCTTGTGCCCACCCTGGTGCTTGGCACCCCTTCAAAACGAACAAAGCAGCTCCAACTTTGGGCCTTTTGCCCGTTTCCCAGGCCTGTGGGGCGGGGTGGGGAGGGGGACGAACAAGAAGAAGCAGGGAGGCGGCTGGGGGGCAATGAAGTGGTGGAACCAGGAAAGGGCCACGGGGGGCTGCACTTGAACGGCAGACCCCACGGGCAAGATTCTGCCCACCCAGGGGGCGACTGTTTGCAGGCAGCCCAAGCTGGAAGTGGGGCAGGGCCTCCCCCTTCTTATTTCGCCCCCTACCAGAGGCGGGGGGTGGACAGACTGTTCCAGTCTCATGTGGTCTGATCCGTGACTGTGGGGGGGGGGGTCTGAACTGGGGGGAGGTCCCCAATTGGATGGTGCCAAATGCCAGCTGATAGTAGTCAGCCCAAAGCCGGCAATCCTCATCCGGTCCCCTCAGCCTGATTCAGAGGAAAGGAGGGTTATCTGGGAGATCCGAAATGCTCGGGGCGTCGATTTGCAGTGGCTGCGTCTGCCCAAACCCTTGTGAAATGGAGCCTCCTTTTTATCCAGGTGCAGCCTTTCCCCGCCCCTCTGCAACATCCCCGGGCCCTGCTCTGGCCACCTCTCGTCTTGACCATCACCACACCTCTTTTGCCTGGCCAGCCAGCCCTCTGCGGCCACAGCCAGCCCCTTCCCTCCTTGCCCCTCCCGAAAGACAGTGTTTGCACGGACAGCCCCTTGAGCATCCTGCGGTGTGGACGAGGAGGGGCTGGGGGAATCTCTGAGAACCTTTCCCCTCCCCCCAGTCTAGGTTCCCCCCACTGGTCTGCCCCCTCCTCCCAGCTGTGAAATGCTGCTTACCCTGTTTCCCCGAATATAAGACATCCCCTGAGAATAAGACGTAGTAGAGGTTTTGCTGAAGTGCTAAATATAAGGCATCCCCCGAAAGTAAGACGTAGCAAAGTTTTTGTTTGGAAGCACGCCCGACGAACAGAACACAGCAAAATAAGACATCCCCTGAAAATAAGACATCTTTGGGAGCAAACATTAATATAAGACACTGTCTTATTTTCGGGGAAACACGGTAGCAGTTCAACCCCCAGGCCCCTCCCGACCCCAACACCTGCAGAAAGTATCGCCCCTCTGGTTGGGCCTTCCTCCACATGTGCTTCGGGTCAGGATGGGATGGCAGAGCCCGGGACTCGGTTGGTGAGCACTTATCTGGGGCCCAGGGCTAATTTTATCAGGCCCCCTGACGTAGAACGTGCCATGGACTGATAGCATCAGGAGGGAGGAGAAGAAGAGGAGGAGTCTGGATTTATAAGCCCACCTTTCTCAAGCTCCTTTCCCTTCCTCTCCCCACAACAGACACCTGGTGAGGCAGGTGGGGCTGAGAGAGTTCTGGGAGAACTGCGACTAGCCCAAAGACTAGGCCAGCAGGAGTGCGGAAACACACCTGGTTCACCAGATAAGCCTCCGCCGCTCAGGTGGGGGAGTGGGGAATCAAACCCGGCTCTCCAGATTAGAATCCACCTGCTCTTAACCACGACACGCACGCTGGCTCTCAGCAGTGCAGAGGGCGTTGGCACAGGAGACAGAGGAGAAGCCCCAGGTAATTCTGCTTTCCGGTCTGTCCACTTTCCGCTCCATCCGGAGAGAGTGTGGGCGGTGGGGGGCGGGGGGGGGCAGCTCTCCTCCCCTCTGCCGCAACCTTGGCCGGCGCAATGCCAGGTCAGTGAAAAATAAGATGGCAGAAATCCATCCCGGCTTTTTCAGAATCCAGGCAGATCTGGCTGGCTGGGCTGAAACCCGGCCGGACGAATCTTCTGATGTTACGCATCTCAGTTAGCTCCTGTCAGCTGGAGGCAGATGGGGTCTTCCTGAAACCCCGAAAGAAACCCCCTGCAGCCAGCCTCTTCCCATACACTTCTATTATTATTAGGGTGCCCTGCTCTACCCTCCCGCCCTGCTGTATAAGGTCCCTAATACCATCGGGACCCAATATTCTCTTTGGAGGGTTGCATATGGGTTTCGTGGGGTACTGTTTTAGAATGCAAACTTTTAAACTTTTATATGTTTTTATATATAATAGTATATTGTTCACCGCCCTGAGCCCTTCGGGGATAGGGTGGTATATAAAATCAAATAATAAATAAATTAATAATAATAATAATAATAATAATAATAATAATAATAATAATAATAATAATAATAATAATAATTAATTAATTAATTAATTAATTAATTAATTAATTAATTAAATTTAGTATACAGCCCTATCATAAGAACATAAGAACATAAGAACAAGCCAGCTGGATCAGACCAAAGTCCATCTAGTCCAGCTCTCTGCTACTCGCATTGGCCCACCAGGTGCCTTTGGGAGCTCACATGCAGGAGGTGAACGCAACGGCCTTCTGCGGCTGCTGCTGCTCCCGAGCACCTGGTCTGCTAAGGCATTTGCAACCTCAGATCAAGGAGGATCAAGATTGGTAGCCATAAATCGACTTCTCCTCCATCAATCTGTCCAAGCCCCTTTGAAAGCTATCCAGGTAAGTGGCCATCACCACCTCCTGTGGCAGCATATTCCAAACACCAATCACACGTTGCGTGAAGAAGTGTTTCCTTTTATTAGTCCTAATTCTTCCCCAAAGCATTTTCAATGAATGCCCCCTGGTTCTAGTATTGTGAGAAAGAGAGAAAAATTTCTCTCTGTCAACATTTTCTACCCCATGCATAATTTTGTAGACTTCAATCATATCCCCCCTCAGCCGCCTCCTCTCCAAACTAAAGAGTCCCAAACGCTGCAGCCTCTCCTCATAGGGAAGGTGCTCCAGTCCCTCAAGCATCCTTGTTGCCCTTCTCTGCACTTTTTCTATCTCCTCAATATCCTTTTTGAGATGCGGCGACCAGAACTGGACACAGGACTATCCCCGAAGGGCTCAGGGCGGTGTACAGATAAAGCATCAGCTAAAAACATACATATAATTAAAACAACAGTAGTATCTTAAAACATCGCCCGCGCCCTTACGAAACCCTCCTAATGCGAAATAATGGGTCCTGATGATGTTAGGGCCCATGGGGGTAAAGAGAGAAGAGGCCACACAAGTAGAGGCCACGCTGGGCTGGATGACTCCTGGGGTAGACTCCGTGGATGGGACAGAACTCCAGCATAGAGAGCCAGCGTGGCGTAGTGGTTAAGAGCAGGTGCGCTCTAATCTGGAGAACTGTGCAAGGTACAAGGGCCATTCCCCTCAGAGCTTTCTGGGACAAGGGAGGAGGCCAGCCTCCCGGGGCAAAGGGGTTCAGCTGCCCCAGGGCCGTTCCCACTCGGCTGCCAGGGCGCTCCGGGGTCCAGAACGCCCTTGCTTTCACATCCTGCAGGTGAGCTCCCAAAGGCACCTGGTGAGCCGCTGCGAGTGGCAGAGAGCTGGACTAGATGGACTCTGGTCTGATCCAGCTGGCTTGTTCTTATGTTCTTAATGTGATCCACGGGACAGATCCTGGCACCTGTTGATGAGTCCCCTTTTCAGCTTGTTTGATGGCCTGGAGTTTGTTTGTTTGTTTTATTTCTTGGATTTCTATACTGCCCCATCCCCAAAGAGTTGATTTTGGTCCTTTCCCACCAGATCAATACAGCCAATATTTGTCCACGATACTGAATCATCTCTTTGGGATCTGAGCAGTGAAAAGGCCTCCACTGGTGCTTCGGATCTTACTGATGTCATGCAAAGGTGATCAGTTAGCCAGCGTCCACGGCAGCAAAAAATGCAAAATCGACCTTGGCGTGTAGGAACCGATCCCATTAGCAAAGTGGTGTCCAGTTCTGAGGCCTTTTATGGGCAGATCCTTTGAGGTGGGTGCAGAGGAGAGCGAGGAGGATGATTTAGGGTTTTCAGGCTGTGGAAACTGGGAACGTTTGGCCTGGAGAAGAGGAGGTTGAGGGGGAAACGTGGTTGCTCTTTTAGAGCATCTGAACGGCTGCCGTTGAGAGGAAGGCAAAAGGGCACTTTCAGCTGGGAGTGGAAGACGGGAGATGCAGGATAATGGCTGTCAATTATGGGTGGGGAGATGCTGGCAGGATATTAGGAAAAACCTTTTAACGATAAGGGCAGCTCTAAGGTGGAATGAGTTGCCTGGGAGTGTGGCACATCCCCCCTCCTTGGAGAAGTTTCAGCAGAGGTTGGACCGTGATTGGCCAGGGATGCTTGGGGCCATCCTGTGTGGCATGGGGGGTGGGGGGTGGGGGATGGACAGCGTGGTCTTTGGCCCCTTCCAGTTTTTCCATTCTAGGATTCAAGGACTACAGTAATGAATAAATCAGTGGCTGACTCAATGCCTTCTCTTGGCTGTTCCAAGCCGTGGTTCTCCGCCCACAACTTCAAAACCACCCCAATAGAAAAACGATGTGGTCAGCTCTCGCCTGGTCTCCGATCCCATTTCCTGGGCAGAAGGGCTGGGAGAGGAGGCCCTTTTGCAGTCTGGTTTCAGGCCAGCAGACAGGACGGAGACCGCGCCGGGGGCCGGCTGCCACCTGCAGGCTCCGATACGGGGGACGGGGCCACCTGGCTGAGTCATCTGGAGGCAGGCGTGGGTATCAGGGCTGTACTTCGGACTGGTTTGACTCAAAGGGTCACTGTTGGGGGTTTACTGTCAGCAGTGCAGGGTCCTCCTGGGGGGTCCCACAGCTCTCTGCCTTGCCCCCCCCCCAGTGCTATTTAATCACTAGAAGAAGCCCTTAAAGCAAATAATTCATCATTTGGGAACTGGGCATAGTTGTCGGTATGCTGTCAGCCCCCAGCTCTCTCTCGCTCTGTCCACATTTCCTGGTGATGCAGTGGATGTCTTAGAAGAATACAGAATCATAGAGCAGGAGGGGGCCATAAAGGCCATCCAGTCCAACCCCCTGCTCAGTGCAGGATCAGCCTACAACAGTGACGGTGAACCTTTTCGAGACCGAGGGCCCAAATTGCAACCCAAAATCCACTTATTTATCGCAAAGTGCCAACATGGCAATTTAACCTGAATACTGAGGTTTTAGTTTAGAAAAACCGGTTGGCTCCAAGGCGTTTGTTACTCAGGCATAAGCTTGGTGGTAGTCGGTGGCTTTGCTTTGAAGCAACTGTGCAACTCTTCCAATGGGTGAATCACGACCCTAGGAGGGTTTACTCAGAAGCAAGCTACATTGCCAGCAACTGAGCTTACTCCCAGGTAAAGGATCGCGCTTTAGTTCTTTGCATGAAAATCAGTGGGGTTTAACAGTGCTTAACAGGGTTACCTATACGGCTTCCCCAAAACTAGGTCTTAGGTTTAATGCTAATAATCGAGCCCAGCGGCCCAGGCCAGCCTAGATGTGTGTGTGTGTGGGGGGGGGCAATTCCACCCCACACACACGATGAACTCTGTGCGTGCCCACAGAGAGGGCTCTGAGTGCCACCTCTGGCACCCATGCCATAGGTTCGCCATCACTGTCTTAGAAGCACACAGAATCATAGAGCGGGAAGGGGCCATGGAGGCCATCCAGTCCAACCCCCTGCTCAGGGCAGGATCAGCCTACAACATCCCAACGAGTCTGGAGCCACTGCTTGGCGGCAACAAGCAAACGACTGAGCGAAGCAACTGAACGTCAACTCAGAAATATGGGGTGGGGAGGAGAGAGAGAGGGAGGAGGGGGGGAGACGCTGGCTGGGAAGGCTGAGACAATGACGGATCCTACCCTTGCATGTTCAGTGGAGTTCAGCTGACTTTCACTGGCTCAGTCAAGAGCGTAGAAGTTACACTGGATCCAGCACTTCTGCTGGAGATGCAGCTGCAAAAACACTTTCTTGCAGTTCTGTTTAGCCCAGAGGATTGCGTCCTTCACAGCTAATCTGCCCCACCCCCGCCACTCTATGCCTGGAACCACGGAGACTAGACCACTGCATTGCCCTCTGCATAGTTCTCTCCTCACAGACCACTTGGAGACTCCGGCCAATGCAGGCTGCCACAGCTGGGTTCACAACTGGTGGTTGCGGGCTTTCCGGGCTGCGTGGCCGTGGTCTGGTACATCTTGTTCCTAACGTTTCGCCTGCATCTGTGGCTGGCATCTTCAGAGGTGTATCACACAGGGAAGTGTGTTACGTACCGTGTCCAGGGTGTAACAGACTTCCCTCTGTGATACACCTCTGAAGATGCTGGCCACAGATCTGGTGAGACGTTAGGAACAAGATCCACTAGACCTCGGCCACACAGCCCGGAAAACCCACCACAACCAGTTGAATCCGGCCGTGAAAGCCTTCGACAATACACTGGAGTTTCACAAGTCAGTTGTGCATTGCGTGAAGACCAGGGGAGCCCTGCTTGGGGGTTGGGTCTGCTCCTGTCCCAGAGAAGAAGAAGAAGAGGAGGAGGAGGAGGAGGAGGAGGAGTTTGGATTTATATCCCCCCTTTCTCTCCTGCAGGAGACTCAAAGGGGCTGACAATCTCCTTGCCCTTCCCCCCTCACAACAAACACCCTGTGAGGTGGGTGGGGCTGAGAGAGCTCCGGGAAGCTGTGACTTGCCCAAGGTCACCCAGCTGGCGTGTGTGGGAGTGTACAGGCTAATCTGAATTCCCCAGAGAAGCCTCCACCGCTCAGGCGGCAGAGCTGGGAATCAAACCCGGTTCCTCCAGATTAGATACACGAGCTCTTAACCTCCTACGCCACTGCTGCTGCTACGCCACAGAGGAGGGCAGGGCAGGTTCCTGAAGGCTGCCTGGAGAGACATTTGTCCTTCCCTCGGGAACGGCTGGAGTGGGGTCATCCGGAAGGAATCTGACCTCCCATTCGTCTTTAAACTTAGCCTACTCCTCCACCTGCAGAGGAGGAGGCTGGTCTCTGGAAGGGCGAGGGGCTTCTCCCGGTGGCCTCTGGGCTCCAGAATCCCCTCGCCACCTTCTTGCTGGGTGCCCGCGCTCTCCTGCTTACTCCAGAGCAACTCTGTAATCCTTCACAGGCAGCGCTGAGGGCCAGATCCTCCGCAAGGCTTCCCAAGCGGCCCCAACACTTTGGCTGCAAGGGCCACCCTGCTGTTCCTTCTGACGGCCTTCCTGGTTGAGAGAGGCCGCCACTTGGTAGCTTCTGGCCGGCATCCACATGCCCAGGGGGTGCTGGGGCTGTTCCTATCCAGCCAACGCCGTCTGTGGGGCTGCACCTAGCTCACAAAACCCTTTAAAAAACCAGTTTCCTTTTGTATTCCACTTGGACTGATGAGGTGTGTCAAAAATCCTGGAAAGAAACGATGTCTGCAAATGCAGCAAAAACGCACCCAGCTGATCTTTTGCTTTCCTTTTTCACCTGCCTGGATTCGGAGGTTTCCATCAATGACACCTGGGCAGAAATCGAGAGCTGCATTGCCACAGGGCGGCTCGACGCGGCCGGAAACGTGCCACAGCCTGGCGAGCACATGTTTGCCTGTGTGCCTCATGGACTCGGCTATCACGTGTGCAGAACATGTGTTCTCACACTTCCAACCTCCTTTCATGCATCCGGCTGACAGACGAACCCCCCCGAGCCAACATCTTCCACAGGTGCTTTGGATTCCGGTGCTCACAGCGTCCGGCTGCTGCCTCCTCTCCGGCAAGGCGTGCGCCGCTTCCCAAAGCCTCACACCTCTCGGGGCCGGGCACATCTGGAGCGCCCCCAAATGAACCTCAGAAGAGGCACAGAAACTGTGGGGCAATGCTGACAGTCCACCTGGGATGGCCCTGCAGCCAGGACAAACACAGGCCTCTCGTCTTGGCAGCTGATCACAGGAAAGGGGGAAGCAGCGGGGAGAGGCTGGGACCCACACCCAGGTGGACAGGAGCTCCAGGAATCCATGTGCACCAGCCACCGCATCCAGGCAGTTGCACTGCTCAACCTGCATGTTGCCATGACCCAGGGATGGCGAACCTATGGCACGGGTGCCTCAGAGCCCTCTCTGTGGGCACGAGCAAACAGAGTTGCCCTCCCCTCTCCCACACACATCTAGGCTGGCCTGGGCCACTGGGCTCGATTATTAGCATTAAACCTAAACCTAGTTTTGGGGAAGCAGTGTAGGTAACCCTGTTAAGCGCTGTTAAACCCCACTGATTTTCATGCAAAGAACTAAAGTGTGATCCTTTACCTGGGAGTAAGCTCGGTTGCTGGCAGTGGAGCTTGCTTCTGAGTAAACTTTCCTATGGTCGTGATTCACCCGTTCAAAGAGTTGCACGGTTGCTTCAAAGCAAAGCCACCGACTACCACCAAGCTTACTCCCGAGTAACGCACGCCTCGGAGCCAACCGTTTTTTCTAGACGAAAACCTCAGTATTCAGGTTAAATGGCCATGTTGGCACTTTGCGATAAATAAGCGGGTTTTGGGTTGCAATTTGGGCCCTCGGTCTCGAAAAGGTTCGCCATCTCTGCCATAATCAGTCCCTACTGAAATGATAACACCGCTGTTTGTTACCACTTTTGCATTAAAGGGTACTGGACAAAGGGCTATGAGGATAGCACATGCCAGATCAGCTCCAGGGCAAGGATGCGGGTAACACCCTAGATCAGGGGTGGCCAACCTATGGCACCCCAGATGTTCATGGACTACATGGCCAATTGGCCATGCTGGCGGGGCTGATGGGAATTGTAGTCCATGAACATCTGGTTGGCCACGCCTGCCCTAGATGAGGAATTCCCAGCCTTTTGAGCCCGTAAACACACCTGGCCTTCGGAGGGAGGGTAGGAGGAGCAATTGCAAAATGGCAGGAGCAGGAGGTGTAACCAACCATAAAATACTGGGGTGCTGTGTGGTTTCCGGGCTGTATGGCCGTGTTCTAGCAGCATTCTCTCCTGACGTTTCGCCTGCATCTGTGGCTGGCATCTTCAGAGGATCCTCTGAAGATGCCAGCCACAGATCCTCTGAAGATGCCAGCCACAGATGCAGGCGAAACGTCAGGAGAGAATGCTGCTAGAACACGGCCATACAGCCCGGAAACCACACAGCACCCCAGTGATTCCGGCCGTGAAAGCCTTCGACAATACATTGAACCATAAAATAACTGCCACAAGAGCGACTCACAAAATGGCCAGGCTAAGTCACGCATGACTCCAAGAGCAACCCCTCCGCAATTCAGGCAGAAGCTGTGCTTAACAAGATGCCTCCTTAAATAAACATAGTGTTAAAAAAAATTGCATTACCGCCCGTCGCACTATGTTGTGGTGGAAGCTGCCACTGAAACAATTTTTATTGCAAAAGATCTGGACAGTTCATCAGAATTCCTACTGGCCAAAAGCCCCGATCCCCGAAACGGTTACCCAGCTGCTTCTACCACTAATCAATAACAAGGCTCAAACTTTGTTACAACACAAGAAACTATTACAAAGCAGACTGCAGAGCAGCCTGGCGGGGGGGGGGGGGGTTGGCAGATCTCCCCCCAAAGTGTGAACTGCAAGACCAGGACAGAGGCTGTGGGCAGACGTCCCCCCAAGTGCCGTGAAGAGAAACACACCTCACCTGTCCCCCACCTCTGGAGACGCCAGCCACTGATTAGCGGGAACGTTAGGAGCAAAAACTACCCGACCACGGCCACAAAGCCTGGAAGTCCCATAACATACACACACAACAAGTGTTTGTCAGTGTCTGGCCCACCATGCACCCTGATGGCTTGGGGGGAAACAAACTCTCATTGACCAAGTGCCGGCGTTCAGATGCCACAACAAACTGCAGCAGAAGTCCAATTAATCCCTGTGCTTTGGGGCAGGAGGGGGAGGGGGGCGCAGACACATTGAGGGCGTGCCTGGTGCCTCTCCCCACCTGAAGACTGAGAGATAGTTCCCCCGCCCCCCGCTCCTCCGGATCATTGAACTGAGAGATTCTGAGGCCAAAAAACATTTCTGGAAAAGATGCTAAATCAGACAAGCCTTGGCAACTGGACCAAAAAATATTTCTACAGCTGCACATTCTTTAGTATATAAGAACATAAGAACTAGCCTGCTGGATCGGACCAGAATCCATCTAGTCCACCATTCTGCCACTTGCAGTGGCCCACCAGGTACCTTTGGGAATCCAGAATGCAAAATATAAACTATTTCTTCAACTAATAGTACATGAAGCTTAATTATTGTAGGAAAAGATTCTTGGATTAGACCAGTGATGGCGAACCTGTGGCACGGGTGTCAGAGGTGGCACTCGGAGCCCTCTCTGTGGGCACGAACACACAGAGTTTGTCATGTGGGGGGTGGAAAATCACCCCCCCACACACACACACATCTGGGCTGGCCTGGGTCACTGAGCATGATGTGCGCGCATCGTGGTGAGCAGGGAGGTCTCGGCTGGTGGGCCTGGTGCCTGTGCTCCGGGTGGCTGCGGCCCGAGGGAAGGGGGCGAAGAGGAGGCAGAGATGCTAGAGAGGCACAGAGCGGTGCACGCAGGACCCACTGGAGGCTACAGCAGGCTGGCCCCTGCTCGAGGAGGAAGAGGGAGCCAGCAGTTTTTTTCTAAACTAAAACCTCAGCATTCAGGTTAAATGGCCGGGTTGGCACTTTGCCATAAATAAGTGGGGTTTGGGTTGCAATTTGGGCATTCGGTCTCGAAAAGGTTCACCGCCACTGGATTAGACGTACTCCCTGATAATTCTGATCAAATGTTGGGACAAATCCCTGCATCTTTTTTGATGGATCGGCTATAATTACTGCATTAATAATGACGACTCCAACGTTGTTAAATGCGGCTCAAGGGATTCTTTTTAATTAAGAGAAAGGTTTTACTCGGGTAGGATTTTTTGGTTTATTTATTAAATTGCATCGGTTGCAGTCCGCCTTCCTCACAGGGACTCAAGCTACATTATGCCCAGTGAGTGTGCTGTGTACAATCCACAAAATGGGACATTCAACGAATGAATGAAGCTTTACGACCGGAGAAGTCTGGAGCCAACCAGACAGAATTGAGGCGCAGCGCAGCAGCAGAAGCCTGAACACAACACATTATGTAACGAGATCCTACTTACAGTAAGCTCTACATGGCAGCTACAGATCACGGTACCGACTCGTCCACCCAGGCTCATCAACCCTTCTGTGCAGCGCAGCCCGACTGCCCCAGACCTACCACATCCGGGCGATAAATGCTTGATGTCGGTTGCAACATTTTGACAGCCATTGAGGCCACAAGGAGAGGGGACTCGGCGAGAATTCAGGAGTGCCAGCCCTTGGCAGGATCCGTTCAGGAGGGAATCTACCAGATCGGAGAAAGGAGGGCAGAATAATCTTGCCTGGGGGCAAGAGGGTCTGCCCCTCCTCCATCGGCTGGGATTTAATCTGGGCTTTCTGCAGTCCTCAGACTGAGATTCAGCTCAGCAAGCAGCTCCCCCCTCGCAGCCCCCCCCCCAAAACTGGCTCTTCAGGGCTTCTTCTGCCCAGTGGTCAGTAGGACACAGTTTCCTGCTTTAAACTGCTCCTTCCATTCCTGATTTCCTGAGATCAGGAAATCACACCCCAGAAAGAGCAGGCCCCCAACCTGGAGGTGGTACTACACCCAGGCCCAGAGGCGGAGCTGCAAGGGGAATGGGGGTGCGTGTTGCACCGGGCGCGCGCCTGCAGGTCAGGGGTTTTAAATATTTTAGTGTTTTTTCAGTTTTTGGCCTGCAGGGGACACAGTTTTTAGGCTAGCAACACCAACATTTCAGGGATTTTTCGGGAGACCCTTCTGATGATACCACCCAAGTTAGGTGAGGTTTGGTTCAGGGGGTCCAAATTTGTGGACTTCCAAAGGGGGTGTCCCCGTCCCCCATTGTTTCCAATGGGAGCTAGTAGGAGATGGGGGCTACACCTTTGAGGGTCCATAACTTTGGACCCCCTGAACCAAACTTCACCAAACCTGGTAGGTATTATCAGGAGAGTCTCTTACTGATACCACCCAGGTTTTGTGAAGTTTGGTCCAGGGGGTCCAAAGCTATGGTCTCCCAAAGGGGGTGCCCCCATTCCCCATTGTTTCCAAAGGGAGGTAATAGGAAATGGGGCTACACCTTTGAGGGTCCACAACTTTGGACCCCCTGAACCAAACTTCACCAAACCTGGCAGGTATCATCAGGAGAGTCTCTTACTGATACCACCCAGGTTTTGTGAAGTTTGGTCCAGGGGGTCCAAAGCTATTGGTTCCCAAAGGGGGTGCCCCCATCCCCCATTGTTTCCAATGGGAGGTAAGAGGAAATGGGGCTACACCTTTGAGGGTCCATAACTTTGGACCCCCTGAACCAAACTTCACCAAACCTGGGTGGTATCATCAGGAGAGTTCTCCTAAAGCTACCCTGAAATTTTGGTGCTGCTAGACTAAAGGCTGTGCCCCATGCAGGCCGAAAACGGAAAAATTACTAAAAAATACGAAAACCACAAATGAACATTGGGGGGGGGGGGGCGGTTTGCGCAAAACTCAGATTTTGCACCTGGCTCCATTTTCCCTAGCCACGCCCTCCTGTTGGAAAAAAACGGAGGTGGTGGTGAATGTGGTGCCCTCCACCAGCTCCGGAGGATGACCCTGCTGCAGCCTTCCTGAATAAAACACATCTGGCCACCATGTATATACTCTAGTGACACCTGGATTAGACTATTATGACGTGTTCTCCGTAGGACGCGCCCTTGAAAACAGTTCAGAAACTACGGCTGATACAGAATGCTGCAGAGAGAAGGCCACCAGGAGGAGTGGGTCGCGAGGACCAGATATCCCTCCAGACTGGCTCTATCGGCACTGGCGTCCAGGCCAAAGCCCAGATGCTGACCTTGACCTTGAAAGCCCCGGGCAGCCTGGAAAGAGCTGACCATAAAGAAGAGAAGAAGAAGAAGAGTTTGGATTCATATCCCCCCTTTCTCTCCTGCAGGAGACTCAAAGGGGCTGACAATCTCCTTGCCCTTCCCCCCTCACAACAAACACCCTGTGAGGTAGGTGGGGCTGAGAGAGCTCTGAGAAGCTGTGACTAGCCCAAGGTCACCCAGCTGGCGTGTGAGGGAGTGTACAGGCTAATCTGAATTCCCCAGATCAGCCTCCACAGCTCAGGCGGCAGAGCTGGGAATCAAACCCGGTTCCTCCAGATTAGACACACAAGCTCTTAACCTCCTACGCCACTGCTGCTCCTGCATGGGAATCAAACCCGGTTCCTCCCAGGAGAACCCCCACAGCTGCCCCCGTCACCCCTTCTTTGGGTCCCTTTGCTGCCTAGGTCTAGATGGTTTTCTTGTTCATGGGTGGGATTCTCCCCCTGAGGAGATTCACCTGCCCCCCCTATGAAACAGGCCCAGACTTTTCCATTTTTCCAGCACAACCTTACAGACACACCTTCATGTTGGCTTCCAATTGTGCAGTTTTATGAAGAAGAGGAGTTTGGATTTATACCCCGCCTTCCTCTCCTGTAAGGAGACTCACGGCGGCCGACAAACTCCTTTCTCTTCCTCTCCTTACAAGACGCTTTGTGGGGTAGGTGGGGCTGAGAGAGTTCTGAGAGGACTGTGGCTAGCCCAAGGTCACCCAGCAGACTTCACGCACAGAAGTGGGGAATCAAACCCGGTTCTCTAGGTTAGAGTCCGCAACTCTTAACCACTACATCACACTGGCTCTCAGGTAGATGAGGCTGAGGGAGTTTGGAGAGAACTTGGACTGGCCCAAGGTCCGCCGGCAGGCTTCATGTGTAGGAGCAGGGAAATAAATTATTATTATTATTATTATTATTATTATTATTATTATTATTATTATTATTATTATTATTATTATTATTATTATTATTATTATTATTATTGAAGTATTATTATTATTATTATTATTATTATTATTATTATTATTATAATAAAACAGTTATACACAGCAAACAAGATCAATATGCTGGATTTTGTATTACATCACACGTCGGACACTTCCCAAGCATCTAGGACTGTGTGGTGTATCGACGAATAATGCGTGCAGAGCCGCAGTAGGGTGGCTTTTGCAGCTGACATATGGTGATTTTGTCAGCTGCCGATTGTTTTAAAGTGCCGCTTCAAGATCTTTTAGGCACTGCACCCAGTGTGCCCGTTTATCACCACTGGGACCACCTGTACTGGTTTGTGCCAGAACCTTTGTAGTTCAATCCTTAAATCCTCGTATCGTGTAAGTTTTTCCCAGTTGCTTCTCATTAATTCTAAGCTGTCACCAGGAGATTCGCAACATCGCACTATCCGGGTGACTTTCTTTTTTTCCACAATCGTGAGGTCAGGAGTATTGTGTTCCAAAACTTTGTCAGTCTGAATTCGGAAGTCCCAGAGTAGTTTTACGTGTTCATTTTCAGTGACCTTTTCAGGTTTGTGATTCCACCAGTTCTTTGTCACAGGCAGATGGTAGTTGTGGCACAAGTTCCAGTGAATCATCTGAGCAATGGTATTATGCCTCTGCTTGTAGTCCGTCTGCGTGATTATTATTATTATTATTATTATTATTATTATTATTATTATTATTATTATTATTATTATTATTATTATTATTATTCGATTTGATAAACCGCCCTGCCCCCGAAGGGCTCAGGGCAGTGTACAACAGCAAATAACAAGACAATAAAACAAATCGAATAGCCCCAATTAAAACAATACAAAACCTTAAAACTATTAAAACTATAGCAGCAGTAACCTACAAAAAATGAATAATAATAAAAGGCGTCTGGTACACCAGATAAATCTAATACACCAGATAAGAGTTTGCAACCTGTGTGGAGCAGTGGGGGAATCAAACCCAGTTCTCCACCTTAGAGTCCACCCTCTCTTAACCACTGCACCACAGGGCTTTATAAAACCATAGAGTTGGAAGCGACCACCAGGGCCATTTGGTCCTTCTGTTTGCTGCTGCAAGGGTGACAAAGTAGCCTACAAATGTTATAAATCAACAAACTTCAAGCCCTCGCTTCCCAGGGGATGGCTGGAGGTCACCTGAGTCAGCCCCCACCTTGGTGAACCCAAGCACGTCTGTTCCTGGTAGCTTCCCTTCCCCTGGGAGTCCTGCCACAAAAGAAGCGAGAAGCAACTGCTACCCCTGATGCCTCCTGGCACTGCCACCCAAGTGAAGTCACCTCTTTCTCTCATCTCCTTCAAACGGCACCTGGGAACCTGCCTGCCCCCCCAGCACCACTTTGCCCAGCCCTATGGAATCACAGAATAGAATCATAAAGAATTGGAGGAGACCCCAAGGGGCCATCCAGCCCAACCCCCTGCCATGCAGAAATACACGATCAAAGCCTTCCTGACATATGTTCATCCAGCCTCTGTTTACAAAGAAGGAGACTCCACCACTCTCCAAGGCCGTGAATTCCACTGTCCAACAGCCCTGACAGTCAGGAAGTTCTTCCTCATGTTTAGGTGGAATCTCTTTTCCTGCACCTTGAACCCATTACTCCGTGTTCTAGTCTCTGAGGCAGCAGAAAACAAGCTTGCTCCCTCTTCGACATGGCATCCCTTCAAATATTTAAACATAGTTATCCTGTCCCCCCTTAACCTTCGCTTCTCCAGACTGAACATCCCCAGCTCCCAAAGTCTCTCCTCGTAGGGCATGGACTCCAGACCTTTGACCATTTTGGTCGCCCTCCTCTGGACACTTTCCAGCTTGTCCGTATCCCTCTTGAATTGTGGTGCCCAGAACTGTACGCAATATTCCAGGTGAGGTCTGACCAATGCAGAACAGAGGGGTACAATCAAAGAATAAGAATAAGAATAAGAATAAGAATAAGAGGAGGAGGAGGAGGAGGAGGAGGAGGAGGAGTTTGGATTTATATCCCCCCTTTCTCTCCTGCAGGAGACTCAAAGGGGCTGACAATCTCCTTGCCCTTCCCCTCTGTGAGGTAGGTGGGGCTGAGAGAGCTCCGAGAAGCTGTGATTAGCCGAAGGTCACTCAGCTGGCGTGTGTGGGAGTGCACAGGCTAATCTGAATTCCCCAGAGAAGCCTCCACAGCTCAGGCGGCAGAGCGGGGAATCAAAGCCGACCCACGTCTGACAGGAATAAGCACAGTGCTTGTTCCCTTCTCACCCTTCCCTCCTTCACCCGCATTTCTTGGCCTCCATTTTGTATCCCCCCTCCCCCGCCAGAGGGCAGGGGTCTCTGGACAGCATGGGGCATGCTGAGGGTGCCACGGAAACAGGTAACACGACCTCTGGAGCCTGGGTGTTCTGGCCCCCTCTGTCACCGTCCAAGGCTGTGAATGGAGACATCCCTCCTCCCCAGGGGAGGTCCATAAAGAATTACTCAGGAAGGACCACACACACACACCACACACACGCAGGCGAAGCGTCAGCCATGAAAGCCTTTGACAATACAGCAGAACGGTCTACTCCAGAGGTGCCCAACTCTGGCGCTTCAGATGTTCACGGACTACAATTCCCATCAGCAAATTGGCCACGGTGGGAATTGTAGTCCATGAACATCTGAAGCGCCAGAGTTGGACACCTCTGGTCCACTCAGACTGGCAGCCGGCCTCCTGGGGCGTCTTTCTCAGCATCTGCTCCTTGGTCCTCTTCACGGGAGATGCTGCCGGGGATTGAACATGGGGACTTCTGGACGTCAGGGAGAGGCCCCAGCGCTGAGCCCCGGCCCCTCCCCAGAGGCAGAAGTGCCTTCGGAATCACCAGCCGGGGGCCTCGGTATTCCCCGAAGGGCCCCCTGCTCTTGGAAGGCCAGCTCCACAGCACAACGCTGTCCACGGCTTACATCCCTCCGGCTCTCTTGGCCCGCTGCTCCTCGGGCCAAAGCCCATGTGTGTGTGTGTGTAAATGGGCACCGAAGGCCAATGAAAGAGCAAGAGCTGAACAGCAGCCAACCAATAATCAAGCACGGGATTATTTTCATGCAGCGAGGTTGTAAAGAGCCCATTTAACTCTGGCATTTGCTCGTGGGTCTGCGGAATTCCCCCTCCCACTGCTAGGCGAATACGAGTGGACATAACAATGCCTAGTGGGCAGAGGGACTGAGAAGAGAACCCAGCAGGGGGTGGGCGAGCAGCCAGCTAAAGAGGGCAGCAGGGTTAGAGACCCCTCCCTCCTCTCGGGGCACCTCTTGTCTGTCCTTAGACCGAGACTCTCCGCCTTCTCTCCCTGGCTAGCAAGGGAGCTGCCGGCTGCCCCGCCACTCCCCTTTCCCACCTGAAATGTAGTTCCCGAATAAACATTTAGCTTTACCTTTAATCAGTGAGTCTGCCATTTCAGAGAAGGCCATTGCCCACCTTGAACCCTTGCAGAGTAAGGGGGGCAGCGGGGGGGGGGGCAGATGAGGGAGCCTGAAGGGCCAGAGACTCTCTCCCCACCCCCACCCCCCACCCCATCTTGTCTTGCAAAGTCCAACAGGAAACAAGAGAAGTCATGCAGCGAAACCACAGATCCATCCCTGCCCCCCAGGAAAGCCAGTTAAGAGCACAAGGACTCTGGTCTGGAGAAAGGGGTTTGATTCCTCACTCCTCCACATTTTGAGCGGCAGACTCGAAGAAGAAGAAGAAGAAGAAGAAGAAGGAGGAGGAGGAGGAGGAGGAGGAGGAGGAGGAGGAGGAGGAGTTTGGATTTATACCCCCCTTTCTCTCCTGTAAGGAGACTCAAGGCGGCTTACAAACTCCTTTCCCTTCCTCTCCCCACAACTGGCACCTTGTGAGGTAGGTGGGAGCTGAGAGAGTTCTGAGAGAACCGTGACTGGCCCAAGGTCACCCAGCAGGAATGTAGGAGTGCGGAAACACATCTGGATCACCAGATAAGACTTGGCCATTCACGAGGAGTGGAGAATCAAAGCCAGTGCACTGGGTCTGGTGAACTGGAAAGCCTCATCTGGTGAACTGGGTTTGTTCCCCTGCTCCTCTGCATGACGCCTGCTGGGTGACTTTGGTCTTGTCACAGTTCTCTCCGAGCTCTCTCAAGCCCACCCACCTGGCAAGGTTTGTGTTGTGGGGAGAGCCTGTAAGCCGCTTTGAATCTCCTTACAGAAGAGAAAGGCGGGATGTACATCCAAACTCCTCTCCTTCTCCTCTCGTCTCTCTCTCTCAGCGAGTGGCCTCCTGCAGCGCAACTTGCTCCGTAAGGAAGCCCCACCTTGAGCCACAGGCCGGGCATCAGCTGTCTATGGGGCCAGGAGGCGTCCAGGGGTGACGAAGGGGCCGCTACAGGAGCACTCAGGTGGCCCCAACACAAGCCCCCGCCCTCCCGATCCTCAGCAAGGCCACGGGATGCCCACGATGAAGTTCCGGGCGCTCCCCCACCCCAGCCATGCGCCACGGCTCTCGCATTTTTAGTGCGCAAAACGCTGCAGTCCCTTCTCGGCGCAACACTCGAGTAAGACGAGGCGGCTTTGGGCAGCCGACAGGACGACGGAAAGCAATGGACCCTGTGACCCTGCCCCTGAGTGACAGGCTGGAGAAGCAAACCCCTTCGCTCATTCCCAGGGACGGGGTCTGTGGGTCACCTGCAAGCCACGGAAAGGCTCGGCGGCGTGGCAGCACAGACCAATAAAGGAAAGAGCCTCCATTCACGGCTCACATGCAAATCAGCCATCAATATGCAGGAGGGGGCCCATTCATGAAAAGGAGCAGTTTTGCAGGCACAGCAGCTGGGGGGGGGGCGCACGCAGGGGGGGGGGATTGTAATGAGAGCATTTATTTCTCCTCCTGTCCTGCCAAGAATATTTTCTCACAGACTGAGAAAAAAGAAAGTGTGTACGGGGTGTGTGTGTGTGTGTGTGTTTTATTGCTGGGGGATATCATCTGTTGTTGAAAATGCCGGCGTCCGGTGTTAAACTGTTGCAACGGAAGCAGGAGATCAGAAGAAGAAGAACAGTGTGGATACAGACCCTGCTTTTCGCACCCTTAAGGAGCCTCAAGCCCCCTTCCCTTCCTCTCCCCACAACAGACACCCTGTGAGGCTGGGAGAGTTCCTAGAGAACCGTGACGGGCCCCAGGTGACCCGGCAGGCTCCCTTCCACTAAGAGTCAAACCCGGTTCTCCAGATCAGAGTCCTCGGCTCTTAACCACTACCCCACCCTGCCTCTCACAGTCCATGCCGTGAGTGCGAGGTCGTCTTGGGTGGGGGGGAGGGGAGGAGCCCTGATGGGCCTGGGGCTCCCAGCGCTGAAGCCTTAGGCCCCCCCCCACAGAAACAGGGAGGGGCTGGCTGCGCATAGAAGCAGGACAGCACAGAATGCCGGACGCTGGGGCTGCACTTCCGGAACGGCCGGATCCCAGAAACATCTGGCTGTCCTGGACTGGGAACAGGACCTGGGACGGCCGTTCCTCTCCCCCCACCCTCCACACCACCGCTGGTTCCCAGCAAGCCCAGCCTGCGGGTGCTGCAGCCCAGAACACCCAGCTGGAAGCAGCACCCAGACCACTGCTCTTAACCACGACAGCACGCTGGCTCTCGACCACGCCTGAGTCCGGCCTCTGCCGGGGGAGAGCCTGAGTTCTCCCCAGAGGGGGCTGCAGGGCCCCCAGGTGCAGGAGAAGGGCCAAGACGCCCCGGGAAGGCAAAAGGGAGGGCGCAGGAGGCTGAGAGCGGACCGAGCGGGCGGTGGCGTGCCTGCGCACGTGAGGGAGGCAGGCAGGGATTTGGCAAATGCAAGAGCAGCTAACAGAGGATGAGAGGATCAGCCAGCGAAGGATGCAGCTGGCACACGGATACTGCTGGGGGGGGGGCGGGCAGGGGGAGGGCTCAGCTCCAGAGAGAGGCCAGCGCCCAGAATCAGAGGGTGGCAAAGCCCAGCCGGCCAGCTCCCTCCTGCTCGCCCAGACGCCCCTCGGACTGTCGACCCCCCGGCTGGTCACTCCAGAGGGCAGTTTGGCCGCTCAGCTCGGCCACGGGGAGCAGAAGGCGAAGGCGGGGGCCAGGTCAGCTGTGGGGGTGGAGGAGGAGGAGGAGGAGGAGGAGGAGGGGATGCTGCTGCTGCCTGAGCGTGCCCAAGGAGGAGGAGGAGGTGCCATGGCAACAGCCAAACAGGACTGGGCTTGGAGCCGCACTGATCTCCCCCAACTCAAAACACATCGCCTCCTCCCCTTGAACTTCACTGGTGGGGGGCGCATTCCAGTCAACACTTCGCTCAGCAGTCCCAGCCCACTTCATGGGGGGGAGGGTGGCTCTCCATCTGGCCTGCCGCTCTGCCCCCCCTGCCCAGCACCCACCCAGCACCAGAGCCCCCCCATCTGGCAACGCAGGAAGCCCAGCCTCCAGCCCACACTGGAGTCCGATGCGCTCTAACCTGCGAGTCGGCTGCACGGATATGCCAGGGACGGTGCCCCAAGGCTCCCACATCCTCAGCTGCCTGCCTGCCTGCCCTACAGCCAGCCCCTGCCCCAGTCCCTGGAGCCACGTTCAACACCCCCCCCCAGGGCAATGCATGCTGTCTGCATCATCACCCCTGGGGGTCCTCAGTGCCCATCAGCAGGCCTTGGTTGGGGGGCTGTGGTCAGAGGCCACTTAGCAGCCACGGCTGGGTTGGGAAGAGTGGGGAAGGAGGCTGCCTCCAAGGGCCGCCCCAGAGACAACTCCACAGTCGGGCTGGAGAGGATTCCCCAAAGGAAGGGGGCCCAAAGTCAAGGGAGAACTCCGCACGCCTCCACCAAAGGGTCCCTCAAACACTTAAAGCACCTCTGACACGGGAGGGGGGGGGAACAGACAGAGAGAGGAAATCCCCAAACCACAGACTGCTCTCTGGACAGCCAAGGCTGGAGCTACACTGTTTTTTGAAGGGGGTCAACAGTATTATTATTATTATTATTATTATTATTATTATTATTATTATTATTATTATTATTATTATTATGTGTGTATGTATTATTCATTGAAATTCCTAGTATACTGCCCTAATTCAGATTTTAAGTATACAATGCACCACTTCATCCCCAGAAGGAGGGGCCTCAGAAACAGCCCCGCGAACATTATATATCGCTATTTCTTTTATAGATGGCTATATATAATCCCCAACTCTTTTGAATGACGAGTACACTTTTGTATTATTTTCTCTAGCTACAATGCTTGAATACTCCCTCGACCTATGTACTGTCAAAGGTTTTCACGGCCGGAATCACTGAGGGTGTTGTGGGTTTTCCGGGTTGTATAGCCGGGTTCCAGCAGCATTCTCTCCTGACGTTTCGCCTGCATCTGTGGCTGGCGTCTTCCTCGGAAGATGCCAGCCACAGATGCAGGCGAAATGTTGGGAGAAAGTGTTACTAGAACATAGCCATACAACCCGGAAAACCCACCACACACTAGTCCCTCAACCCTTCTGCACACATAACAACCCAACCCAAAGAGCACGTTTTTCAGTCTAGCCTTTGCCCTGCTATTGTTGAAAACAGAAGCACACGTTGTTTTGACAAAAAAACACCAAACACTCTGACCGACATAGGACGGCTCGAGAGCAGCCTTATCTGGAAATGGTGCTGCTGGAAGCTGAGGGGCATCGAAGCAGCTGGTCTTGAGTCCCTGGGAAGACAAGAGGGCCAGGAAAGGTCGGAGGCGGCAGGGAAAGAGGGGGGCCACGCAGCCGATGATGAGCGGGCCCTTCAAAGGAAGCCACGGCTGCCCTCCGTGGCCAAGATCTCAGCAAGGCTGTCCACAAGCAAGGCCGCTTTGGAGACCGCTGATTCATCAATAATAAGGCAGAGGCAACTTGATGGCGGTGGTATTAGCGAGGCCAAGGAGGGTCCCCCGGGGGTCCCTCGTAGCCCCCTCTCCCCTTCACTGGCCTCACCAAGGGCTGCCAACCTTATCTGAGGCCTGGGTCTCCTCCTGCAGCCCCCCAACCTCCTGGCAGCCGCCTAACAGGTGGAGCGGGGCACGCAGGGCAGAACAAGCAGAGCCATCTCTTCCCAGCTCCGACCACCACTGCCTCTCTGCCCACTGCCAGGGGCACCTGCCCCCCCCCTTTGCCCCACAGTGCGGGCCATGTGGACGGCATCTGAAGCGTGGCTGACCACCCAAAGTGGATCTGGAGGCCACTAACGTGGAAGCTGGCCTCCCAGGAGCCTGGCGCCGGCCCACCCGCCTCCCTCTCAGCCGGAGTGCTGCGACCCCTTGCCCCTACCATGATGAGCAGCAGCTTCAGCCGACCTCTGACCCCCCAGAGCCCCCTCCAGGGTTTCCCAATCCTTGACTCTGCCTCTGCCAGAAAGTGGGGGAGGGAGAAGGGCCCTCACTCGTGGCGGCTGCAGGACAGCTCTTCGTCCAAGGTTCAAGCTGGACAGGATTAAGCAAGAATCCTCCACACACACACACATCTGAGAGCAGCAGCAGCCGCTGAAGCTGAGCACGCCTCGCCTGGCCCCACTGGAAGGCAGGCAGGGAGGGAGCGGTCAGCAATAAACCCGCGCAGCTCTTGCCTGGGCAGAGGAGGGGCCTGAACTGGCTCAGGGGAAATGGCTCCCAGCAGGGCAGCCGACAGCGCTGAGCACACCTCCTCTGCTTCACCTGCCCGGCTCGAAAGGGCCCCGACCTCCACCTGCCCCCTTCTATGGATCTGGCAACGCAGAAGGCTCTTGGTCAAAGCTGGCCACAATGGGGGGGGCCCTGGCTGACCCCCCCTTCCAATGAGCCCCTCCCTGCAGGTGCTGCCCGACTACCTGCCAGGAATCTCTCCACTCCAGGTCTCTCACCCAACTCCATGTCACTGATTCAGGCTCCGTGGCCGGTTTTACCAGCTCCCAGCCCTTCCGTCGCCGTAAAAAAAACCGTCCCTTGGCCACCAGGATTTCTCTGCGGACGGGTTTTTAAATTTTTTAAACTAGTGAATTAGTATCATTATATTTTTTTTCCCCAAAAAAAGAAAAGAGGCGAATTTCTAGCTTCTTTTGCTCTGGAGATACGAGGGGCACGACACACACATCTTCACGCAAAATGACAGACCTCTACGAATACCTGGAAGCCAGCTGCCCAGAAAATGACACAGAGACAGCTACCACGTAATTATTATGACTCTCTAAATCGATACCCCGCAAATCTTGTAGGTTTCTCGGGGCTCCTGGACTCAGGTCAGGTGGTTAGAACAAGGAGATAAATGGTTGCTTTTTTTTTTTTTAGAAACAGGCCCTTCCTGGCAGCGGGGTGGGGTGGGGGGTGGGGGGAGGAAATGACTGCTGCCAGGTCAGGGGAAAGGGCCCAGGGGCAGGTAGGACCCGTCCGGGCTCCGCTGTGATCTTTCCCAAAACCTCACAGCCAAGTAGGCTTAGGACAGGTTGGAAGCAAAACCAGGGGAAACAGAGAAGAGGTACACAGAAGTGCCAGGACACTGTGGGGAAGAAGAGGACAATTCCCCTTCCCCAGGGCATCAAACCTGGGCCCCAAACTTCCCCGTCCTCCATCAGCCCCCCCATAGATGCCCCCTTTCCCTCCTCTGAGGGGCTCTGTCGGCTTCACAGGCTGGGAAGTGGGGCAGCCCCCACCCCTTCAAACCCTCCCCCAGATGTTAACACCGGAACTGGGACTCCCTGCCCTCCGTGGCCGCCTGCCCGCCAGCCTCGTCCGGCCTTTGTCTCTCCCTCTCCTTGCAGGTGTCAGGTGGGATGGCTGCAAGGTCTGTGGGGGGGGGGGGAATCAGCAGAACGCTCCCCCCCCAGCCACACACACATCCCGTGCATGCAAGCAAAATGAAGGCTACGGCGCTGAAGCCAGGGGGGGACGGGACGGAGGTCCAAGGCCTCCCCACCTGAGGCTGGTCCAGAGGCCGGGCTCCCTTGACCCTTGTCCTGGGGGGATCGTACTGGCATGATGCCAAAACAGCCCCTCTGTTTTCCAAAGCCCTGTTCACAGGCTGTTTACACACACAGACCCAGCTGCAAGCCCCCCCCCCCCCCCCCCCCCCGGCTTTCCCTCTGGGCCCTGGCTCTCCACCACTTGCAGGTCTGAATTCCCTCATCAGCGTCCCTGTCCTGTCTGGACTCACATTTGGCTGCTTAAGTCAACCTTGCAAGGTAGGCCACATTAAGAGCTGCCCCTCCAAGCCTGCCCCCCCCCCCGAGCATGCTCTCTGGCTTCCTCACATGCAGGCCCCCAGTTCTCCCAGCCCGGCCCCTCATGCGTGCTCCCCCCACCCCCAGCCACCAGCAGAAGGGACCGAGGGGGCCACACTGCAAAGACCTCTCTGCAGGCTGACAGGGGCCTAGGAGCAGCCGCCATCCTCCTCCCCCCGCCAGCACAGACCTTTAAGGCGGGGCTAGGACACTGGGGGGGCATAAGGGCCCCCGGCCCCCGCTCAGGGCTCTCCCATCCCCATCCAGCCTCTTCCTTGGCTTTCACAAGCTTCATTTGGGCAGAGCTCAAGGGAGACAAATTACCACCATCATGGGGGCAGGCAGTGGCCCCCTCCATACAGCTGGAAACGAATCCCAGGGGCCCCTCCCCACTTGAGGCCTGCGCCCTCGTGCCCAGCCCCTCTGCCGGCATTTCTGTGACGCAGGCCGTGGCTTCTCCCCCCTCCCCCCCTGAACAGCAAGACCAAAGGAGCAGCCACAAGAGGCTCAAGCAACCCTTCCACGGGGACCGACGTAGCGCCTGCTAGGTGGGCACAGGGAGCCCAGCGGTTTTCCTGGAGGGCCACCAGCTAGGCCACGGCAGGTGGAGTGGCCCCTGGGGCAAGCAACTCCATTGCTCCTGGGCCAGTAGCTTCTTGACAGGAGCCAAAGCGGGGGGGGGGGGCAGCCTGAGCCAGCCCCTCCCTTCAGGAAGAAGAAAAAAGGTTTGGATTTATACCCCCCTCTTTCCTGTAAGGAGACTCAAAGGGGCTGACAATTTCCTTCCCCCGCCCCATCCTGTGAGTTGGGTGGGGCTGAGAGAGCTCCGAAGAACTGTGACTAGCCCAAGATCACCCAGCTGGCGTGCGTGGGAGTGCACAAGCTAAATTAGTTCACCAGATCAACCTCCACAGCTCAAGTGGCAGAGCGGGGAATCAAACCCGCTTCTCCCAATTAGAGTGGGCCTGCTCTTAACCACTACTCCACTGCTGCCCAAAAGGGGACACTGAGTCTGCCAAGGCCTGGAGAAGGGAAAAGACACACACACACACAGACACAGACAGGCCTTCACTGGGCCTCGGGAGCGGCACCAGCCCTTTGGCCCCACGCAGGACACAAAATGCTGCTTTCCATGTTACAGCCTCCAGTTCCGATCTGAAGCACATCAAAGCTGGGGAAATCCACCCCGAATCCCACCGAGCCAGCACGGTTCTCGTGCGCTGAGCCCTTGGGGGCCAGGCTGGACGTTCCGCTGCCCTCCCAGGGCCCCTGGCCTGCCCCCTCCGTCCCCAGAGGATCCGGTCCCACAGGCCCAGAAGACAGCCCAGAAGCCACGCTTGCGCGGGGAGCCACGGCTCCTGCCTTTCCGGGCTGGCCAGGTGCCGAGCGGCACACCAGCTCCCCACGCCTGCGGAGATGGAGCCCTTCCCCAAAGAAAGGGAGGCTCTCTGCCGTCTGTCCGTCCGGCACGCCTCTCACAGCCACACGTGGGGGACGGGGTCAGTCGAGCAGCCCTCTGTCACCACGCTATGGGCCGGCCAGCTCCTCTCTCCCCAGGCAGCCCCCTTTCCCCAGCCCATGCCCCCCCCCCCACAAGCACTGGGCTCAGCAGCTTCCATGTCTGTCCTCTTCTACCCCCCCTCCCCCGGAAATGGAATGGAATGTCCGGCTGGCTGCTGGGGGGGGGACGGGACGGGACACAACACAAAGGCCAGGCGGGCCAGAGATACCACTGGCAGTGGTCAGACAATGGGGGCTTTTGTGTCGGTCGCCCAGCGCCCAAACCTCGAGACAATGGCCAGCGACCGCTCCGGCTGACATCCAGAGACAGATGCGGCCCAGAAAGCAAAGTGAAAGGCCCAGCTGTTTCGCTGGGGGGGGGAGGAGGGGGGAGGAAAGAATGCAGGCTGCCGGAGGGAGGGGGAGGAGGGGGGGGAGCTCTGCCAGAGAGCTGGATCAGCAGCCCAAGGATGAATCAGGGTTCCTGGACGCTGCAGGAATGTTTTGCAAGTGAATGGCTGGGCTGTCTCTCTCTCTGTGTGTGTGTGTGGTGGGGAGAAACCCCCCTCCCTAAAGCTAGTCCCTGCCAGCAGGAGGCCTCGAATGGACCGAAATCTGCTGGGGAGGGGCTGGCTGACCCACCACAAGCCGGGCGGCCGGGGGAGGGGCGGGGGGGGCGCACAAACAGGAACTGTGACGGGAGCGCCCAGGGCAGAGCGCGGCGGCTTGTGGCAGCAGGTTCTGGGAGGTTCTTCAACGCCTGTCTTTGCATTTCTGGCCTCGAAAGGTTTCCACGGCAACCACGGGCCCGAGCGCCGTTCATCTCCTCTTTGTTATCTCGGCTGGACCAAGTGGGCTCCCTGAAACCCCCCCCTCCGGCAGGCAGAACAGCCCCCTCCTCTCTGCCCCTGGGCGGGCCAGGTCCGGGATACCTTCAGGGCCTGCTGCAGCAGAGAGACAGGGACAGATCTACTCTTGAGGGAGGCCTCGTCCAGCCCCACGTCTCCCAGGGTGCCTCCAGAGTGTTGGAGCCCTGGGGGGAGAGAACTTGGCCCCCACACCCCAAAGAGTGGCATGCCTGCTGGATGCCCTCCCACAGCCCCTCGGTACCCACTCACAGTGGAGAGAGAGCGGCACCCCTCGTGGGAACGATGCAGCCACCCGGACAGGGGTGGCCAGGGCAAGGGGGCAGCCCCCCCCCCAGGAAGCACCACAGAACAAGGAGGCCTGCTGCCAGGCTGCCTTCCACATCTGGTGCAGCATTTAGTGGGACGCGGCCCGAGGACGGGACTTTCCGTGGAGCTTTTGTGACTAAGAGTGCAGAGAGAGGAAGCAGCTGTGGCTGGAAGGGGCAGTGGGGAAGGGGGGGCTGGTTCTGTGAGCAAGTGACGCTGCTCGGAGGGGCCCAATCCAGGACAGAGGGCACGCATGAGGGGGCCCCAGATGGGTCCCTTTGCCCCACAGCACACTTCTGTTCCAACTCTTCCTCTGTGATCTGTGCACTGACCCCTGCCCCACCCGGCCACCACCACGGCTATCCCGAGTGGGGCCCTGTCTGCCCGTTCTTAGCCCACCAGAGCCATTCACGGCAGAGATGGACATCTCCCTGGGACGACAAGACCCCAGCAAGGGAAAACCTGTCCAGAGAGCAGGGCGGAGGGCAGAAGGATACACACACACACACACACACACCGGCCCCACACACTCCAGCTGCCTCTGCAGACAGGAAGCCCAGAGGGAGAAGCGCGGCTGGAAACTCTAGCTGCAAAGCAAAACTCTTCAAAGGAGGACAGGCCAGGGTCTTTTGGGGCATCCCCCAGCTAAGAGGCAGGCAGACCTGGGGGGTGGGGGTGGGGTGGGTTAATGCACAGGGGTCCACGGAGTGGGGAGAAGCAACGTTCAGCTAACACATCATTGGCTGCATTTCATCAGTGATCCTCAGCCCAAGTGGAAGGTCTCAGATATCCAGGCATCCCACAAGCACATGTGGGGGGGGGAGGGGGGCACCAGGAGCAGCAGGAGGGGCAGGGCAGGACCCCCCAAGGTCCGGCTCACTCTCCAGCCAGCTTTGGCTGGTCCTAAAGGAAAGGAGTGGCCACTCCCGGAGGTTTCTGTCCACCCAGCTGTGAGCAGTGGCTTCGGTGCCCCCCCCCCAACCCCAGGAGCGCTGGCGGAGCTCTGGCCAGGGGTTGTCATGTGGCTCTCAGCAGGAAGTCCAGGCTGGGGGAGCCCCGCCGCCAGGCCCAGCTGGGCAGGTAGGGGAGGGGGGAGCACGCAGCATCGCCCGCACCTCTGCTCGCTGACAGAACACGGGCCTACTCCGCAGGTTTGGCGGTCCAGGATATTCTAAAGATGGGGACCTTGTGCATGAAGCGCTGTGGACGCACCATGAGAACGCCGCACGTGCCCCCTCGCCCCCCCCCCCCGCCCAACATCAGGCAGAAACCAGCCTCGTGCTCCACAGGGAAAGGGCTGCGGGTTGTGATAGCCCAGACGACCACCAAGGTGGACTGTGCTGTCCTCTGGAGGATCTGGGATCCCAATGTGCAGGTCGCGTGGGAATCGATCCTCTAAAGGATCGCCGCCCCCCCCCCCTCCGCCGCCTGGGACGCGCAGGAATGCGAGGCCAGCGCGTGATAAGTCTCCGCCTGGACGGCTGCGAAAGTCCCGGGCGCCGGAGGAAGGGGGCCAGCCCCGACGGCCAGGAGAGGCCCGCGGGCACGCCCTGCCAGGAGCCACCGGGGCCGCGCCGCCTGAGCTTCCCTGGGCAGGGGCAGTGCGCCCGGCCGGGGAGGAGCGCGTGGGGCGCCCGAGGCGAAGCAGGGCCGGGCGGCGGGGAAGCTGAGGCGTCGCCCGGGAGGCGCCGTCGAGGGCTCGCCCGTCGGGGGGCTCCATCGCCCGCTGCGCCGGAGCTGGAGCCAGGGCGGCGGGGGCGCTCGGGAGAAGGCTGCCCCGGCGAGAGGCGAGCAAGAGCCGGGGGCGCCCGAGAGCATGTGCAGAGCGCCCGCAGCCGGCAGGCGCGGCGGGACTAGACGGGCGGTGGCCCCGGAGCCGCACGCAGACGCGCACTCACTTACCGGCGGGCGGGCGGGCGGGCGGCAGGAGGACCAGGCGAGGCTGGGCGGGGAGCGCGGCGGCCGCCTCGGCCAGCAGCAGCAGCAGCAGGAGGAGGAGGAGGAGGAGGAGGAGGAGGCTGGGCGGGCGGGCGGGTGGCGGCCAGGCAGGGCTCTCCGTCGGCCCGGCCCGGCCCACCCTGGGCGGCCGCCTCCTCCTCCTCCTCGTCCTCCGCCTCCGCGGCGAGTGATGTCAGCAGGGGCGGCGGCGGCGGCGAGGCGAGGCTCCCGCCTTCCCTCCTCCTCCTCCTCCTTCCGGGCCGGGCCGGGCCGGCGACTGGGGCGGCCGCTGGAGTGGCGGGGCGTGCTGGCTGGCACGTGACGCGCGGAGGCCCCGAGGGCGCCGGGGATGGAGCGCTGCAGCCCCCGCCTCTCCGGCACGCCCGGTCCCGCACCCTCCCTGTCTGGCGCTGGCGTGCCAAGGTGGACTGCCTCTGCACAGGCAGGCTCGACGCCCTCTCCCCAGCAGACATCCAGGAATGCCGGGCGCTCCTGGGGCGCTTCCCGACGGCAGCTTCTGTCAGAGCCACGCCCGGCCTGTGGCCAGCGCAAAAGCCCAGGATTGGGCCCCAAAGTCATGCCAGCGCGCTGTTCTCTCCCCTCCCCCCTGCCCATCAAGCCCCCCCACTTCACCCCAGTGCCAGGCAGGGTGACCCCTGCTGTTTTTCTTTGCCCTCCGTTCGAGGGGGGGGGGGTCCTTGGGGCCTGGCACAGTTGGCTCTTTTACCCATCCGCTAATAAACCTGCCCGTTTCCTGTGGTCATCTTTGGAGAACTTCTTTGGGTGCCGTCACCAGCTCCTGAGATCGGGCGTGGGAACTCCCAACAGGGCCTCCTTGGTGCTGGCACCAAAGCTTTGGAACTCCCCCTAACCCCCCCCCCCCCCCGGAGGTTCATAGAACCATAGAGTGGGAAGGCACACATAAAGGCCATCTGGTCCAGCCCTCTGCTCAATGCAGGATGATGCTCCAGGCTGATCCTGCATTGAACAGGGGGCTTGACCAGATGCCCTCTATGAGTCTCTTCCATCCCCTTTGCTCCTGGAAGGCTGCCAGAGATGAGGAACTGCCAGAGATGAGGGACGCAGGTTCAAAAGGAGTAGGCCAGGCAGCTGATTCCCTTGCTGCTGCACAACTCTGATGGCAGTTTCATCCCTAATATCCAATCCGAACTTTCCTGTCTGTCATTTATACCCATTATTGCAAGTCCCTAAACTCTGCTGCCAACAGAAATAAAGAGATGGAAGGGACCTCCGAGATCATCCACTCCAGCCCTCGGCACAATGTAGGGAAAACACAACGATCACACACACCCACACACACCCCCAATGACCCCTGCTCTGTGCCCAAAGGAGGGCGAAAAGCCTCCAGGATCCCTGGGCCAATCCGGCCTGAAGGAAAATTAGCGACAGGCGTCCCACGGGCGTGTAAGGAAGCCCCCCCCCCAACCCCAGAGCCCAGTGCTGACTCCTCCCTTCCTGCCTTGGCTCTCATGATCTGCCCAAGGGCACCAAATCAGGTGCCCCCCCCAGCCTCTGCTTCAAAACCTCCAAAGACGGAGAGCCCCCCACCTCCCCAGGAAGCCCCTTCCTCTGAGGAACGGGCTCGGACTGTGAGGAAAGTTCTTCCTAGAAACCCCTTTGATGTAGTGGCCACCTGTTGGTTCCGGCCAGACCTCCTGGGGCCACAGACAAGACCTCCCTCTGGCTCTCCTGTCGCCTCCTGTGGCCACCTTCCTTCCGTGGGCGAAGACTTCCTCGTTTTTCGTGCCCCATTTCCTGCCCAGAGCTTTATTTGTGGTTTGTGTGTTCTTTGGGTGTTTGTCATTGTTTTAATGTTGTTTGTGTGTTGGATTTGAGGGAAGCTTTTTTGGAAAGGCGTTCTCGTGATGCGAGTCTCTCGCCTGTGGCCAGCCTTGGTGGTCCTGGCCCGAGCAGAAGGGTGTGTGTGTGGGGGGGGAGTTGTCTCCCCGTTTCTCCTGCTGGCTGGCAGGGCCCAGGGGCGGAGGAGGAAGAGGCCGGGAGGGTCCCCGGGCAGCCCTTCGCAGGGGGAGCCACTCGAGTCTCTCTGCTGACCGGGGCCAAAACCAGCCTTGGCAGGAAGGACAGTCGGCTGCTGTTTCTCTCTTTCGCTTTTAGCCGGGCACAAAGATGGGAAGCCGTGTGAGAAGTCCCTTTCGGTCTCTGGCCAGTGGCCGGGTGGGCATGGGGCTGCCTCTGACCACCGGGGGGGGGGGGCTTCTTAGGGGTGCTGCTTGCAGGCCCGTTCAGAAAGGTCGGTGTTCAGGTGTCCCCCTCTCCCTGGGGGGGGGGGCTGCTGTGAGAGGGACGCAGGTTCAAAAGGGAAGTGCCCCCCCACTCCCTCTGCCTGTTCCTGGCCCTCTGCCAGACTCTAATCTCTGCGCCTGCCTGACATCAGCTCAACGTTTGGGGAGAAGTTTGGGGAGCAGGAGCTGGTTGATCGTCCAGCTGGCCCGATGGGAGACCCCCCCCCCCCCAGGAAGCCGAGGCGAGCCACGGCCAACCACCTCTGGCCATCTCTTGCCCTGGAAACCGTGTGTGTGTGTGTGTGTGTGTCTCCATGAATCAGCCGTGAGGGGATGGGAACCCACCTGACTCGGGGCTTTGGCTGAAGGCGCCTGGGAGGGGGGGGGCAGACCCACTCAACGGCTCCTGCCCCTGGGTGCCACCTGGCCTGCCCCCTCCACCTCCCTGGGGCCTGGGGGCCAGGTGCCCACTGCTGAGGCTTCTTGCTGGCACCTTTGGCACTCTGGCCCAGCGCCCTCCCTGCAGGACTGACTCCTCCTCCTCTCCTACAGGTGTGAGTGAGCAGAGTTGGGGTGGGGCTTACCTGCTGCCCGCAGAACCGGCTCTCAGCCTCCAGCCTCCGGGCTCCCCGATCTGGCCCTACCGGGAATGTGGCAGGAAATCCGTTTTTGTCTGCGCGGAGCCTGCGAAAGAATGAAAGGAGGAACTTGTGGAGTGGGAGCAAACTCTGGTTCTCGCCACACACGCCACACACACACACATGCACACGCACTCACACACACAAACACAGTCACACACACCCCTCCCCGTGTGGCTGCAGATGAGATCAGTGCTTATTTTGGAAAAAGAGAAGGAGGGACGGGGGCGGGGGTGGGGGCTGAGTTTACTCAGCGCCTTCTGCTTCTCCCTCCTCCAGCTGCAGGTGAGAGACCTGGGGGGGGGGGGCGGGTAGGAGTAGAGCTAAACTCGAACCCGCACAAGAAGTCAGCGAGGGACTGTGGAGCGGCACAGAGTTCGGGTTCAGCCCTGGTTGTGCTAAAAAGTAGCTCTCTCTCTGTGTGTGTGTGTGTGTGTGTGTGTGTGTGATTCTCTGAAGAGCAGGCACAAGACTCTGCAACACTCTTGGGCCACCTGTTCTCCTGCTGGCCCCTGGAGATGTTGGCATCCTGCCTTCCTCTGTGGTGGCTGTTTTGTGCGGCGCTTCCCCTTGGGAAGAGGAACCTGTTCTCTAGGCCACAGACCTCTGCCTTGCTTGCAGAGTAGGCCGGGGAAGGGGGGGGCAGGACGCAGGTTACTTCCCTGCCTCAAAAGCAATGGGGGGGGGCCCTGATCCGTGGCTTTTACACACCGGGAAGGGGCTGTGCAAAGACTCCGTTTCCAAGGAGCCCTTTCCCTCATTGCCTCTTCTGTTTCTGCACATAATGCTAAATTGTTTCTAAAAAAACTAGAATGAGAAGCAAAGATGGGAATAAATTCCATTTGGAGAAGAAGAGGGGAGTTGGTTTTCATGCCCGGCTTTTCTCTAACTTGGGAAGTCTCAGAGCGGCCGTTCTTTGAAAGTGGCTGAGCTTTCAAGAGAAGGCAACGGCTGGCGTTTCTTCTGGGCGTCCACAAGGGTTGGGGGTTTGTGTTTTCCAAACGACAGTCCCTCTATCTAGCATGCGATGCGGGAAGCTGCTTTCAAAACAGGACTCTGCTGTTTTACTCCCCCAAATAGTCAAAAGCTGACGGGGCCTTTTGGGTCGCGGCCTCAGGATCCAACTAGACATGCTCAGAATTTTGTGCTCCACCCAGTGGTGGGATCCAAAAATTTTAGTAACAGGTTCCCATGGGGGTGGGATTCAAACTGTGGCGTAGCGCCAATGGGGCTGGGCGGGGCACGACGGGGGCGTGGCCGGGCATTCCTGGGCGGGGCTGTGGCAAGGACGCAGCCGCTGGGCCGGTCCTTGGGCGGGGAACGAATGCACGCAGGCGCAGGCTGCCACACACGCCGGTGCACCTCCTGCTGGACTGCTTCAAGTTCTGCGCGCCACTGCTGAGAGGAGGGGCGTCATTAAGGCAAAAATCAGGTGGCAAAATCACCCATTAGTCACCCCCTCTCGGCACACACAAATAATGAGTAACCTCCTCTCGGGAACCTGTGAGAACCTGCTGGATCCCACCTCTAGTTTGGACCCAAGCAGTGATGGCACAGAAAACCCAAGATGTGTACCTTGCTTGTGAGAACCTGCTGGATCCCACCTCTGGTTCCACCCCCCCTCCCCCCACCCCGGCAATGTTTACAAACGTAACCTCTGGCTACATGGGGGCCCAGTTTGATTTGAGACCCTGACACACACACACCCCCCGCAGCCCAGCCCCAGTTCTGGTCACAGCAAGGCTGAGGATGTGATTTTATGAACTCTGCTGCCAGCCTCCATCCCGGCCCAAGAGGCCCTTCTGCCTCCGCCCCCTGCGCCCAGGCTCCTGCTGCCCCTCCTCCCTCGCTGCCCCATAGCCAAGCGCCAGGGGCAAGGACACACACAGAGTGGGGGACGGGCCAGGGAAGGGGGAGACCCACTCCACCAACCAGCCTCCCTGGCTGAGAGCCGCACACTAGCTGGAAAAGAGCCACATGTGGCTCTTGAGCTGCCGCTGGGCCACCCCCTGCTGTGCCCCCGATCCTTCTGGTGGCTCTCTTCTGCCCCTGCGCGAGTACTGTGCTCTCATAGGTCTCCAGGCCCCTCGCCGTCTTCGTTGCCCTCTTCTGGACATGTTCCAGCTTGCCAACATCCTTCTTAAGCCAGCGTGGTGTAGTGGTTAAGAGCAGGTACACTCTAATTTGGAGAACCGGGTTTGATTCCCCGCTCTGCCGCTTGAGCTGTGGAGGCTTATCTGGGGAATTCAGATTAGCCTGTGCACTCCCACACACGCCAGCTGGGCTAGTCACAGTTCTTCAGAGCTCTCTCAGCCGCACCCACCTCACAGGGTGTTTGTTGGGGGGGCGGGAAGGGAAAGGAGATTGTCAGCCTCTTTGAGTCTCCTTACAGGTGAGAAGGGGGGGGGTATCCATCCAACTCCTCTTCCTCTTAAACTGCCGTGCCCAAAACTGAACCTGCCACTCCCAGTGAGCTCCAACCAGAGGAGAGTAAAGCAATTCCATCACTTTGGACGACAGACTTCTCTTCAAACAGCACCAAATCGCACTTGCCTTTTTAGGTATCACGTTGCGCTGGTGACTCATGTTCAGAGGATGTTCTGCTAAGACCCCGAGATCCTTTTCACACGTACTTCTGCCAAGACAAATCTCCCCCAGCCTATAATTAGGCGTTTGATTTTTCCGACCAAAATGCAGAACTTCACCTTCGTCTTGGCTGGAATTCATTGCTTTAGTTGCCGTCCGTTTTCCCAGCCCGTCGAGAGCAACCTGTGTCCACGTTCGGTCTCCTACTCTATTTGCCCCCCCCCCCCCGCATTTAGTATCATCTAGATTTGCCGTCCCCCTCTCTGGGAGGGTTTTATTGATAGTTTTAATGCTGGACGCCAAGTGGTTTATGTGGAGCGCTGTAATTTTATGCTTTAATGATGTTATTTATATTTATATTAATTATTTGCTGTTATTACAGTTTATGTAATATTATTTTGTTGTTCACCGCCCAGAGCCCTCAGGGGATGGGGCGGTATATAAATATGATAATAAATAAATAAATAATCTCCAGATTTAACAAGAGTCCCCTCTATTTTTCACCCAAAGACGTCGCACAACGCCATGGCCCCGGACAGATGTCTGAAGGACTCCGCTTGTCACAACCAGCGTGGCGTCGTTGTTAAGTGCAGGTGGATTATAATCTGGAGGACCAAGTTCGATTCCCCACTCCTCCACCTGAGCGGCAGAGGCTTATCTGGTGAACCAGATGTGTCTCCGCGCTCCTCCATTCCTGCTGGGAGACCTTGGGCCAGTCACAGTTCTCTCAGAACTCTCTCAGCTCCACCTGCTTCACAAGTTGTGCGTTGTAGGGAGAGGAAGGGAAAGGAGGTTGTCAGCCCCTTTGAGTCTCCTTACAGGAGGAAAAGGGGAGGGGGTGTAAATCCAAACTTCTCTTCCTCCTCCTCTCCAAGAAGAAGAGACTGATCCATCGCTGCTCAGGGAGCCAGCTGGCTTCAATTCCTTGCCTGTTCAGGAGGCATCGCCTCCCCAGGGAGAGCTGGCCGGGGGGGGGGGGGGTGTCACCGGGGAAGGCGCTGCCCACCTGTGGTTGTTCCTCGGGATCCGAGGGACGTTCTGGGGCAGGACTGGGGTGGAGGACCTCTGCCGCACCTGCCTCCCTCCCTCCCCAGGCGCTACTTTGAGACACTTCTTCTGGGGCCTCCAGTGATCTCAGCTGATGGGCCTGAATCTGTTGGCCTTGCCTGGCGGGGGACTGATCAAGAAGCAGCGATGCAGAGCTCTGCCGGGGCCTCCCGCCTGCTTTCTGTGGCCCCCCCGGAAGCTGCTTGGTGGGGGCACCTGGCTTTGGGGCTCCTCGGGTCCCCCTGTGATGGGCCATGCGCTGCCCCATTGGCGCACGGGAGGGGAAGAACGGCCTCGGTTCTGCTGTGGTGTATCAGCTGGGGGGCAGCACGAGCCGAAGGGTTTTTTTCCTGCTGAAAGGCCCTTGCTTTCTTGCCACGAGGAGTCAGCGTGACCCCCACTCAAGCAACACAAGAGCAGCCCAAAACCTGTGGGACTCCCTATACGGGTGGGGGGGGGGGGGTTGGGCATTGGAAGTGAAGACCTTTTGGGTTGCTGGGTGACCCAACTGGGTCAGCGCTACGGCCCACTGGGCCCAACACCTTTTGCTTCATTCATCTCAGCCAGACTTTCCGTGGGCGCCAACCTGCTGCCCCCTCCCATATCTTCTCTGTTGCCCCCCCCCCGGTCCCCTTGTGGAGTGGTCTACCTGAGGAAGCCCTTCAGGAAATGACTCAACGAATCAAGAAGGCTTTGTATTGTCGAAGACTTTCACGGCCGGAATCACTGGGGTGCTGTGGGGTTTCCGGGCTGTCTGGCCGTGTTCTAGCAGCATTCTCTCCTGACGTTTCGCCTGCATCTTTGGCTGGCATCTTCAGAGGATCCTCTGGAGATTATGATCCTCTGAAGATGCCAGCCACAGATGCAGGTGAAACGTCAGGAGAGAATGCTGCTAGAACACGGCCAGACAGCCCGGAAACCACACAGCACCCAAGAAGGCTTTTTCTGCACAGGTAACAGGGTTGGACTCTGCAAAATGAGGAACGAGGCTGCTCCGATAAATAATTATAAATGACTCTGGTCTACACCAGGGGTGACCAACGCTGACCCTCCAGATGTCCATGGACTACAATTCCCATCAGCCCCTGGTCTACACCATGGCATAAATAGGATCCCATGTCATGATTTTTGCACCACTGAATGTGTCTTGTTAAGATTTATTAGGGTGTTGTGGGTTTTCCGGGTTGTATGGTTGTGTTCCAGTAGTATTTTCTCCTGACATTTCACCTGCATCTGTCGCACCAGACAGTACTGGAACACGGCCATACAACCCAGGAAACCCCAAACGCCTTAGTGATTCCGGCCGTGAAAGTCTTCGACAATACATTCGGATTGATTGTTAGGATTTCAGAAGTGCCTGCTTCGTTCAGTCAAGCGAGAGTTACCTGCTGAAGCCACCTGCCGACCATCACAAGAACTTCTGGAAAGTTCTCCCTCCTTTCTTCTTCCATCAAAAGAGGAGAGGGAGACATGCAGGCACAGATAAGACCGCACGGGTACCTGGACTGAGCACATGCAGAGATTTGCCGTTTGCTGTTTCTATGTTTGGTGTAACTTCATTAGTTACCTAGTAAAGCTCTACAAAACTGCTCACTCACATCTCTGCCCTAGGATTTGCCCTGCAGAACAACCCTCATTGCAGTACAACACAACTTATGCTGCGCTTGATGTCTGCCTTTCATGATATCTGGCAGGTTAAGAGCTCGTGTATCTAATCTGGAAGAACCGGGTTTGATTCCCCGCTCTGCCACCTGAGCTGTGGAGGCTTATCTGGGGCATTCAGATTAGCCTGAGCACTCCCACACACGCCAGCTGGGTGACCTTGGGCTAGTCACAGCTTCTCAGAGCTCTCTCAGCCCCACCCACCTCACAGGGTGTTTGTTGTGAGCGGGGAAGGGCAAGGAGATTGTCAGCCCCTTTGAGTCTCCTGCAGGAGAGAAAGGGGGATATAAATCCAAACTCCTCCTCCTCCTCCTCCTCCTCCTCCTCCTCCTCTTCTTCTTCTTCTTCTTCTTCTTCTTCTTCTTCTTCTCTTTTCTTCTTCTTCTTCTTCTTCTTCTTCTTCTTCTTCTTCTTCTTCTTCTTCTTCTTCTTCTTCTTCTTCTTCTTCTTCTTCTTCTTCTTCTTCTTCTTCTTCTTCTTCTTCTTCTTCTTCTTCCACAAGTCTGCAAACTCACCCTTCTGCACTGCTGACTGGATGTTACTGTGTTCAGTTCTGGTCGCCACATCTCAAAAAGGATATTGAGGAGATAGAAAAAGTGCAGAGAAGGGCAACGAGGATGATTGAGGGACTGGAGCACCTTCCCTATGAGGAGGAGAGGCTTGCAGCCGCTTTGGGACTCTTTAGTTTGGAGAGGAGGCGGACTGAGGGGATATGGCGGAGTTGAAGTCTATAAAAATTATGCCTGGGGTAGAAAATGTTGACAGAGAAATTTTTTCTCTCCTTCCTCCACAATACTAGAACCAGGGGGCATTCATTGAAAATGCTGGGGGGAAGAATTAGGACTTTCAATTAAAAAGGAAACACTTCTTCACGCAACGTGCGTGATTGGTGTTTGGAATATGCTGCCACAGGAGGTGGTGATGGCCACAAACCTGGATAGCTTTAAAAAGGGCTTGGACAGATTTATGGAGGAGAAGTCGATTTATGGCTTCCAATCTTGATCCTCCTTGATCTGAGATTGCAAATGCCTTAGCAGACCAGGTGCTCGGGAGCAGCAGCAGCAGCCACAGAAGGCCATTGCTTTCACCTCCTGCCTGTGAGCTCCCAAAGGCACCTGGTGGGCCACTGCGAGTAGCAGAGAGCTGGACTAGATGGACTCTGGTCTGATCCAGCAGGCTTGTTCTTATGTTCTTATGATGTCCCAAGACCCCCGCCCTGTGAGCTGAGGGGGACCACAAGAGACGAGAACCAGTGAACGGGCAGCGGCTCACCTCGGCTCGGCCTGGTCCATCCAGCGCCCTCTGCTGCTGGGTGCCAAAGAGCTTTTCACAAGACCTGCTATCGATCCCCTGGGAAGGCTTCTTTTAATGCCCCACTCCCAGGGGCGTACCTGCCAGAGGGACATGTGGGGGTTATATGTCCCCGGGTGCCACTCATTCAATCATGTGGGAGGGGGCGCAAAATCACGCCCCCCCACGTGATCAAGCCATGGCCAAGGGCCGGGAACCTGCACATGTCCCTCTGGTAGGTACGGACACGGCAAGCCCCTCGAACGAGGCAGGTGGAGCCTCCGATAGAGGTGGGGGAGGGGGGCTTCTGGGAGGCCGTAAATGGGGCCAGGAGGGGGGAGGGGGCGTGTGGGGTGGACGCAAAAACAAGGACTTGCCCCTGGTGCCAGCTTATGCAGATACGTCTCTGCCCACTCCAATAAAATCTTCCTCTGGCCGTGGGTTCACGGGGGGGGGGGGGGGCTTTGCCCTGTGCGTTGTCCATTTCTTTGGGTGACCCCAGGGCCCCTCCATCAGCTCCTTGTGAGAAAGGGGGGAGAGCTGAGTGAAGAGGGGTTGCTGCTGAGGCCCCCCCCCCGCCCCCCACCTCAGCCACAGAACCAGACCACCTCCCAGCCGCCAACCCTGAGCAAGGGAAGGGGGCCCCTCAGAATCCTCCATGGAGAGACAGTCGCGGGGTTTGCTTCCCCGGCAGACCCTGGCCGTGCGCCTCCCCTCCGCGGGTGGCCGTGAAGCCGGAGCCTGGGAGCCCCCGCCGAGCCCTTTGCAGCGAGGGGGAGGCGGTTGCTCAAAGTGCCGTGAGGGGGGGGGGGGCGGAACAGGAGCTTAGAGTGGAGCCTGAAAAGGAGGCTTTCTTCTGCCCATCCATTATTCATCCGGACTCATCAAGGGAAGCGCCGGAGTGCTGAGGCCGGCCTGGCTGACAGGGGGGAGGTTTGGCTGGTGCAGAATCCGGAGGCCCCCCCACCCCCCCAGCCAGCCTCTGAGGCCATCAGGGATTCGGTCCGTGTCACGGGGAGGGCTCAGCTCCTCAGCACCCTCACAGGGCCTGGATCCCACGGGCCACGGACCCTATGGAACGGGACACGGACGCTTCCTGCAGGGCCAGAGTTTCGATGCCGCCCAAGTTCTCCTCCAGGTGCTGGGTTGCGTGTGGCGCTCACAGACAGCTGCGGAGGGTCTGGCGGTGAGGGCTATGGCTCCCCCCCCCCCGAACAAAGCAGCCCTGCAGCACCCGTGGTGTGGCACCCTCCTCGGTCTTGAGCACTGCCCCCCTCATGGGTGCCCCTGTTGGAGGGAGGGCCTCCAGTCTCACCCCATTGAAGAGGCCGGCTGGCAATGCCTTCCCTTGGCCGCAGGCCTCGTGTGTGGGGGGTGGATAGTAACATGCTTGGGAGCTGTGGGGGCGCTTCAGCCACACCCGCTTGCTCACAGCATGTGCATTCGCAGCCCACCTCCCCTGCCTGGCACACTTGTGCCCTCTTCCCAGCCGACTGGAGCTGGTGGTTTCTATGGCAGAGTTTGCTGTATCCACGTTGGCGACTCAGAGCTCAAAGGACGGGGAGGGGGACTTGGGAGGAGTCCAGTTCCCTCCAGCCCAAAAGTATCCCTGTCATGCCCCCACAAAGGCTTTTGTTATTTCCCCATTAAGCTTCGGTTCCCCCACAGTTAGCATGGGTTTAGTTCATTGTTAAGTCTTCTAAGGGAGGGCACTTTAGTTAGCCCCTGTCCCTTTAAGACACTCCCCAATAGGCAGTTTCCTTCCAGCAATCCCCTGTTTTAGTTCTAGCCAGTCAGTCAGAGTGAGGTGCCAAGGGTAGCTGGAGACCGGAATATTCGTGACGCCCATATTATTATATGGCGGTCCACAGAGCACAAGTTAAGTTTAACAGCAGTTAGAACTAGACAAAGACTGAAAGAACTGAAAGCCATACTGTGAGCCGCCTCGAGCCCTTCGGGGATGAGGCGGCCTATAAGTTCAATCAATCAATCAATCAATCAATCAATCAATCAATCAATCAATCAATCAATCAATCAATCAATCAATCAATCAATCAAGGAAGCAAGACACAGTGGACTTTCTTGAAAGCAGCCAAGAGAAGACACAGTCTACAGCTTCCAACCTGCTCAAGACAAGCAAGTACTCTGACGTAGACAGACCCAAGGGAGGAGTCAGGGTCTTGATTCTCTCCAGTAATAAACCCATTGTAAGGACTGTTGAACCTGGTTTGTGTCTCCCCCCACTCTGTCCTAGCCAAGTACAGGGCACCAAAAATAGATTCACTTGGGGGGGCAGAACAATCCCCCCCCAGCCTCTCTTCGGCCACCAGGCGGCCAGAACCACCAGGGCACCCGCTGGCTCAGGGGACATCTGTGATGGAAACAGAAGAGGCCCTTCTGCATGAATGCGCCCGTCCCTTTCTCCCTGCCCGGCTGACTGGAGCTGGCACGGAAGGCTCCTGAAACCCACTTAGCTGCCTTCCCCCGAGCTGCTTGGGCTGAGCCGGCCCTTGAGATTGGTCTCGGGGTCTGTGCGAGGCCTTCAACTACAACCTATGGTGCTCCAGATCCAATTGGCCATGCTGGCAGGGGCTGACGGGAATTGTAGTCCATGGACATCTGGAGCACCATAGGGTGGTCACCCCTAGACTACACCTACTGCCCGATCTGGAGATGCGGTCACACATGGCACCTGCCGCGTGCCTGGCAGAAGTTCCGCCACTGAGCCACGGAGGAGGGAGAGGGAAAAAGCAAGATGCTGCCTCCGCTTTGGTGGAGATGACTTTTTTAATCACCGCGGTTGATCTGTACAAAGTTGTTTGAAAATATACAAATTGTACATTGTCCGCCCACCAGGTGCCGCGCCCTTTCCCCCGTCTCTCGTCAGAAATGGGATGGAACGGGAAGGTCTTTACCCCCAACGCCCGACTCTGGGCCTCGTGCGTCTCCCTGGGACAGGTTGTTGCCCAACCGGGCCAGGGAGCGGACGTTGAGTTGGAGTGACAGGTTCAGCGGGGGGGGGGCAGGAGGGGGCAGGGGGGGCTGCCAGCAGGAACCGGAAGGGTGTGCAGGTTGGGGGTGAAGGTGGAAGGGGGCAAAGGGAATGTTGAGACCCCTTGAGGGCCCCTTTGCAGGTCCTACACCTAAAACGAAGTCCAGAGGGAGCCTCCCAGCCTGCTTCCCCTGCCGTCGGGGTACCAACAGCTGGACCTCACATCTGCCTAGTGGGCGCTGCTGCCCTCTAGAGATGCAAAGCAGCATAGCACATCTAGGATGGTGTGGGAAGCCGCCTCCCTCGCACAGGCTGCCAGTCAAAGGGCTGCGTTGGGAGGCACCTGTGCTGTTTGTGGGGAGATGGCTCCTCTGGCTGCGTGGGCCCAAAACTCCTCCACGCACCCGGCTTCCGCTGGGCTGGTTGGCTGAAACGTGGGGCGGGGCAAAGAGATTCCCGTGGCCAGGGGGGGACGTGCCAGCCGTGGGCTTCTGTCTTGGAAGGTGGTTCTGCGTTGCGTCTACGGTCCAAGGTGTGTCTTCTTAGGGCAGGAGCCCAACGGCGTCTGGCGAGGGAAGGGAGTGCGGCGTGGTAGAGGGGGGCGTGGTATTGCATGGGGAGCTCGGGGCTCTCGGTCTGTGCTGAGAGAAAGCGTAGAAGGGTGCCCAGAGGCGGGGAGGGGGGGCAGGACAGGTGGGGACCTTTGGCTTAAAGAAGGTCAATATAAAAATATGTGGCTGTGGTGTGGGCCCAGCACCCTGCTGTGGTGGCCACCTGTGTGACCCCTGGGGGGAAAGTGTGACACAGGCGGGGCCCAAGGCAGGGCCTGCCCGGGGGCCAGCAGCTGCCAGCGGCGGCTTCTAGTCATCGTCGTCATCGTCGTCGTCGTCGTCATCGTCATCATCGTCGTCATCGTCGTCATCCTCTGTGTTGATGTCTCCGTCCAGCACGTCCTCGATCCAGTCCTCCAGCTCATCAGCTGACGGAAGGTCCTCCTCGTCGTCCATCTCCAGCCAGACGCTATCAGCCTGCAGGGAGGACACCCAGTCAAGGGAGGGGTGGAGGCGGTGGTGGTGGGTTAGGGTTAGGTACTGGTTAGGGTTAGGGTTAGGCATTGGCCCCACGGTATCCCTCCACCACACCTGAAGCTGCCTTGTGGAACAGCAGTGGCGTAGGAGGTTAAGAGCTCGTGTATCTAATCTGGAGGAACCGGGTTCGATTCCCAGCTCTGCCGCCTGAGCTGTGGAGGCTTATCTGGGGAATTCAGATTAGCCTGTGCACTCCCACACACGCCAGCTGGGTGACCTTGGGCTAGTCACAGCTTCTCGGAGATCTCTCAGCCCCTCTCACCTCACAGGGTGTTTGTTGTGAGGGGGGAAGGGCAAGGAGATTGTAAGCCCCTTTGAGTCTCCTGCAGGAGAGAAAGGGGGGATATAAATCCAAACTCTTATTATTATTATTCTTGTGATGAATGAGCCCCCTTGTGGTCCGTAGTGTCTGCCCAGACCCACAAAGGTGTTTCCTGCCACCTGTCCCTTTTACTGCAGATGCTGCCGGCGGTTGGACCCGTTCAAACATTTGACGCTGCTTTACACTGAATCAGGCCCCGGGAACATCCAGGGCCGCTTTTTCACAGCCAAATGGTGCTGTTGTTCGCATGGGGAACGTCCCAGCCAGGGCAACCTGGGATTCTTCACAGTCCTCGAGGCAGAACTGGGTCTGCCCCTGAGTTGCACAGCCATTTCCCCTTTTCCCCACGGCTTTCAAAACCCACCACATTGGAGGTCTTTTTAAAAATGTGCCTCTGTATGCTTCTGCTGCTGTGAAAACCCCACGGCAGCAGAACCGGGGCATTTCTTCCGCCTCGCTGCTCTGGCTCCGCCCCACCAACCAACAGGGGCACCCTGCCTTTCTGACTGAACTCGTGTGTGGGAGAGGATCTGTGCCCTGCCGTTCGCACTGCCCACCCATCCCGCTTTTCTGTCTAGGATCCACGGTTTGTGTTTTCCCCCCCACTGCAATGAAAGCCACGTCTCTTATCAACAGGGCAGAAGTTTTGAGTCATTTCAAACTAAAGTAGTGAAAGTGAGTGGGGGAATGGGGGTAGAATCAGCTAATCAGAACGTGGGAAACAGTGGGGCTGTGGTGGGACAGCTGGATTGGAGCCTTAGAGACCCACAAGAGCTTCGGAGAGGCCAGGCTCCCTTGGGCAGGCGCAGTGGGCGCAGAGGCCGTGGGGTGGTTCTTGCCACAAGTGGGTATGGAGTTCTTGAAGAACAAAAGTGGGCCAGGTTGAGCCCATTTGTCTGAACAGAAGCCAAACTGGGACTGAAAAATGGGGGGGGGGGTGTTGGAGGAGTCCCAGCATGTGAGAAAGGCGGGCCAGCGTAGTGTAGTGGTTAAGAGTAGGTGGGTTCTAATCTGGAGAACCGGGTTTGATTCCCCTCTCCTCAACCTGAGTGGCAGAGGCTTATCTGGTGAACCAGATGTGTTTTCTCACTCCTACACCTTGGGCTAGTCAAAGTTCTCTCACAACTCTCTCAGCCCCACCTGCCTCATAAGGTGTCTGTTGTGGGGAGAGGAAGGGAAAGGAGCTTGTCGGCCACCTTGAGTCTCCTTGCAGGAGAGGAAAGGGGGGGGGGGTATACATCCAAACTACTCTTCTTCTTTTTCAATGAGGGAATAAGGAGTCAGGACTCAGCGGAGGGTTTCTCTCTCTCCTCTGCTGCCACCCAAAGTCTGGAGGCTGCCCGGCTGGTCTGGGACTCCCCAGCACAAGCAGCACCCTGTCGCGGAGGACCGGGAGGTAAGGAAGGGCGCCCGTCACGCATTCCCCTCTCAAGAGTCCTTGTGGGGCTTTACAGGATAATCCGGAAGAATTTTCGCAGCGAGGCTCCAGTTCGGGGGCTCCGGTGAGCTCTGGGCACTTACGTCGGTCACGTTGACAACTCCAATCTGAGGCTGGTTCAGGTCAATGTCGAAAGTCTTCTCCCAGTACGGGATCAGCTGTCGAGGGCAGGGGGAGGAAGGGTGGAAGATTGATGTCTTGTGCACACAAACAGAGGTCCTAGCCCTTTGGGACGAAACCCACCCCCACCCCCGGGCTCTATAAATAGTCTCCACCAAACCCCACCTTCTCCTTCCATGGGAAAACTGTGCAACGTGATTTTCTTCCACATAAGGGCAGCAACACCTCCCCCCCGCCAGCACCGAGATGGCCCAGAAGGATCTGTGTCCTCTGCCCCCATTACTGAGTCTAGCCCTATCAATCCCTAACAGTGGTGGTGAACCTACGGCACTCCAGATGTTGATGGACTACAATTCCCACCAGCCCTCCAGATGGCACAATTCCCATATGGCACTCCAGATGTTGATGGACTACAATTCCCACCAGCCCTCCAGATGGCACAATTCCCATATGGCACTCCAGATGTTGATGGACTACAATTCCCACCAGCCCTCCAGATGGCACAATTCCCATATGGCACTCCAGGTGTTGATGGACTACAATTCCCAATTGGCCATGCTGGCAGGGGCTGTCAAAATTGTGAATCCATCTTCTAAAATTTCCCACTGGCCCTAGGATATTCTGGAGCTTGACAGGGGACCTTGGACAGCTTTGGGGGCTGCTCTGGGTGGAAAGGTGGTTTGGTGGGCAAGGTGGCAGGGAGAGGGTCTCAGACAGAGGGCCACTGCTTCCCTGACTTCAAAACCCCCACTGCTGGTTCTCACCAGTGGGAAGTCCTCGGGGTCAATCCAGATGATGCTGAGGTCTGGGTTGTCTGTGTTGTCCTGGGCCACATCTTTCAGAATCTCCAGGAATTCATAACCATCTGTGGTTGGAGAGAGAGCAGAGGCACGTGTGGGTGGGGGAGGCCGAGCAGCTGGGGCCAGGGGTGGGGTGGGGTGTCCCTCAAGGTGGCCTTCTGGCACAGTTCCCCCCACGGGGCCCTGCTGCTCAGCCCCACCGGTCTCCTGTCAAGCTGAAGCGACTCAAAGGCCATCTCATAAGAACACAAGAACATAAGAACTAGCCTGCTGGATCAGACCAGAGTCCATCTAGTCCAGCACTCTGCTACTCGCAGTGGCCCACCAGGTGCCTTTGGACGCTCACCTGCAGGAGGTGAAAAGCAATGGCTCCCTCGGCTGCTGCTGCTCCTGAGCACCTGGTCTGCTAAGGCATTGCAATCTGGAGATCAAGGAGGATCAAGATTGGTAGCCATAGATTGACTTCTCCTCCATAAATCTGTCCAAGCCCCTTTTAAAGCTATCCAGGTGAGTGGCCATCACCACCTCCTGTGGCAGCATATTCCAAACACCAATCACACGTTGCGTGAAGAAGTGTTTCCTTTTATTAGTCCTAATTCTTCCCCCCAGCATTTTCAATGAATGCCCCTGGTTCTAGTATTGTGAGGAAAGAGAAAAATGTCTCTCATGTCAACATTTTCCCCCCCATGCATAATTTTATAGACTTCAATCATATCCCCCCTCCAAGCGTCTCCTCAAACTAAAGAGTCCCAAACGCTGCAGCCTCTCCTCATAGGAAGGTGCTCAGTCCCTCAATCATCCTCGTTGCCTTCTCTGCTCTTTTCTATCTCTTCGATATCCTTTTTGAGATGTGGCGACCAGAACTGGACACAGTATCACAAGAGTCTTGGGGCGCTCCAGTGTGGGAGACGACGTCCGGCGGAGCTACGTGTGCTTTTTCTGAGTGTGTTTCTGGGGTAATGTTGTGTTCATCTGTGTCGTTGTGCACTGTTTCAAAGTCAGCTCCAGTGGGAAAGCATGAGAAGAAGCAGCGCTCGGGGGAAGATAGCCAATTTTGTGCCACGCCCTCAACCGGCCAGGTGCCCCCGAAGCCCCCAGGCCACGTGGCCACTCACCAGGGTCGTCTTCCTCTGCAAAGGCCACGATGTGGATGCCGTCCATGTCGTCCTCCTGAAGGGGAAAGTCAAGGGAGGGGGCATGAGCGGCCTCAGTCCCGCTGGGCAGGGGGGAGGAGCTTCTTTTGCATGCTTGCAGCTGTCAGAGTCGCCGATGGGGCTCATGCAGGGGAAACACCCCCCCCCCCCAAGATTCCACTTCCTACATCAACATGCAGTTTGGGCCACGGGCAGGAAGTTGTCCAAGCCCCTCCTCACATTTCTCCATCCTTCAGGCTACCTCCATCATCTGTGGGGGAGACCCCCCAGGAGAGACAGCCCAGGGGCCACCCTCTCAAAGAGAAACCCCGGTGAGAAGTATTTGCACTTTTCGAGGCTGGCGTGGTTCTGCCAAGAGCACCTGGGAGACCCGTAAGATTTGTGGGGGAGAAACTTTTGAGAGTCAAAACTCCCCCCAGCAGGGATCTGACCCGTGGTGGGATTCAGCTGGTTCATATGGTTCAGTAGAACCGGTACCTAATTCAGTAGAACTGGTACCTAATGCAGTAGAACCGGTACCTAATTCAGTAGAACTGGTACCTAATGCAGTAGAACCAGTACCTAATTCAGTAGAACCGGTACCTAATTCAGTAGAACTGGTACCTAATTTTTTGTTGAGTTCAGTGAACCAGTTGTTAAAAGTGCCTTTCAGAGCCACGGAGCAGCCGTGGTCCTTTCTCGCCGGGCTGCTTCGAGGTCCTAAAAACCCCACCGTTCCCTCTACCAGAGGAAGGGGAGTGAGGGGGCTTTCAGAGCCCCGTTGCCCCCCTCCACCCCCACAAGAAGTTCCTCCACAGCAGGTAAGTGGGTGGTGAGGGGGTGCCACAGGGGGAGCGCAGGGGTGGGGCACAGTGGGGGCGGTGGGCAAACTGGTTGTCCAATTATTAGCATCCCACCACTGGATCTGACCAAGGGAGCTTTGAGACTCTCAAATACTCATACTCCGAACCTCCTGCCGGTCGCTAAGGTGCTCTTAGACACGAGTCCACCTGACTATTGATAAGTTATTAAGCTGCCCAAGGCAAGGTGTCCGTTTACACCCATACACCTTTGTGCCCCAAGCATTGTGGTGCATTATTTATGGTCAGGCCCCCTGTGAGAAACGGGGTGGTGTGGGGGGTGGGGTGGCCCACAGACTCCGAAATGCCCGGCTCAAATTCCTCCTTCACCGAGACAAAGGGCTCCCCGCCACCTTCCCCCGGTATGTCTGCCGGCCACACGGCAAATGTGGTACATGATCCCAGGAGGCCCCCCCTCTTTGCCCCCAGACATACCCAGGTTTCGTACATGCTGTCTGGCTGGAGTTTCCTCAGAGTTGGCCTGCAAGAAACGGACACACAGAACTCCATGTCAAAAAAAGAAAAGGGGAGAAGGAGCGGTCGGGGTGTGTGTGTCGGGGGCTTCAGCTTCAGGAAAGCAGCCAGAACATCTGGAAGAGCACGGAAATCCCGTCCTCGCAGAATCCTGTCGTTTTGGGGACTGGTGGATCTTTGCCTCGGAAAGCCAGCATTGGACAGCTTCCAGAGCAGGAGAGTGAGGGGGCAGAAGCGGAGACCATCATCTGGTGTGCTGGATTTCTTTCCCTGTTCTTACACATGAAGCCTGCTCTCTCAGGCTTCTCTCTCAGGCTTTCCCTGTTCTTACACATGAAGCCTGCCCTCTCAGGCTTCTCTCTCAGGCTTTCCCTGTTCTTACACATGAAGCCTGCTCTCTCAGGCTTCTCTCTCAGGCTTTCCCTGTTCTTACACATGAAGCCTGCTCTCTCAGGCTTCTCTCTCAGGCTTTCCCTGTTCTTACACATGAAGCCTGCTCTCTCAGGCTTCTCTCTCAGGCTTTCCCTGTTCTTACACATGAAGCCTGCCCTCTCAGGCTTCTCTCTCAGGCTTTCCCTGTTCTTACACATGAAGCCTGCTCTCTCAGGCTTCTCTCTCAGGCTTTCCCTGTTCTTACACATGAAGCCTGCTCCCTCAGCGCCACAAGGTGTCTGTTGTGGGGAGAGGAAGGGAAAGGAGTTTGTGAGCCGCTTTGAGACTCTTTAAGGTTGAGGAAAGCGGCGTATACATCCAAACTCTTCTTCAAACTGTTCAGTCACACACACACACACACACACACACACATCGCCCTTGCTGCCTCGCACACAGCAAAAGTCTCAAAGGTCTTTTGGGCTCTTGCCATCCCAAGTTGCAACTAAGAGGGGCCTGATCTCTGGAGAGCGGGGAAGGGTGGAATTAGAAACGAGGGTAAAGGGAACCTGCGGCTCTCAGTCATTCAGGAACCACAATTCCCATCAGCCCTGGCACCAGCCAGTGGCCATGCTGGTAAGATGAGTATCTGAGAGCTTGCAGTTCCACCAGTCTGGAAGTCAGAGGTGTAGGGGGGAAATGGCGCCTGGGCAAAACCGGCTCTGGGTCCGCCCCGCCCCCCCCTCTGCACCCCACTTATGCTGCCAGGTGCCCCTTTACCCTGCCAGGCTGCTCCTCTGGTGGCTGAAGAGGCAGCCTGGTGGGGCAGGGCTGATGGGAGGGGTGTGGGGTGACCCCACACGTCCCCGGGAGCAGTCCATCTCTGTCTGGAGTGCAGCACTACTAGGGCCTTGTGAAGAGTAGGGAATCAGCCCCCCCCCCCCACACACACAGATCCTTCCCCAGGACTGTCTCTTGCAATTCTCTGGTCCTGCAGAGCCCACAAGACCCGCAACCCGGCCCTCAGCTGGAAAAGGAGCCAAACGCTCGGGCGGGGGGTGGGGGGTCTCTAGTGGGAGGCTCTGCTCTGCCCCCCTTTAATAGTGCAGATATCCAAAGAGTCTTTGAGCGCTCAGGTCCGAGGGGCCTTGGGCTGCCCAGAGAAGGCCAGTGGGGGTGGGGGCGTGTGTGTGTGTGGGGGGTGTTCCGGCATGCTGGCCTGTCACGTCCAAATCAAGCCAACGTCCGGGGGCACCCGAAAGACGAACAGCCGTCCTTTCAGCCTCTCTGCGCTCGGATGAGTCATTCGGCCCGCTGCTTCTTCGAGAGAGACGTGAAGGGGACGCTGTACTGGGAGATCTTGGCGCAACGGCCCTTTTGGGGGCAGCAGGCGGGTGGCGGCAGGAGGGGAGGGGGGGAGGGGGGAGGGGACCCCGCATCACGCCTGCTGTAGAGGATGAAGCCCAGCCCTCGTCCACAGGATGGCATTGAGAGCAGCTGCCATGGCAACCCAGCCCAACGTGCCAGGCGGGCAGGCAGGCAGGCAGGCAGGCAGGCAGGAGGGGAGAGCTGGAGGCAGGTGGAGGGGAAGGAATGGGGGGGCTGGGGGGGGGGTCTTGTGCCAAAAAATGGTGAGAAAACACACACACACAAACACACGTTAAGAACATAAGAACATGAGAACATAAGAATCAGCCAGCTGGATCAGACCAAAGTCCATCTAGTCCAGCTCTCTGCTACTCGCAGTGGCCCACCAGGTGCCTTTGGGAGCTCACATGTAGGATGTGAGCATGTGGCCTTCTGCGGCTGTTGCTCCCGATCACCTGGTCTGTTAAAGGAGCATTGCAATCTCAGATCAAAGAGGATCCAAGATTGGTAGCCATAAATCGACTTCTCCTCCATAAATCTGTCCAAGCCTTTTAAAGCTATCCAGGTTAGTGGCCATCACCACCTCCTGTGGCAGCATATTCCAAACACCAATCACACGTTCGTGAAGAAGTGTTTCCTTTTATTAGTCCTAATTCTTCCCCCCAGCATTTTCAATGAATGTCCCCTGGTTCTAGTATTGTGAGAAAGAGAGAAAAATGTCTCTCTGTCAACATTTTCTACCCCATGCATAATTTTATAGACTTCAATCATATCCCCCCTCAGACTCCTCCTCTCCAAACTAAAGAGTCCCAAACGCTGCAGCCTCTCCTCATAGGGAAGGTGCTCCAGTCCCTCAATCATCCTTGTTGCCCTTCTCTGCACTTTTTCTATCTCCTCAATATCCTTTTGAATCGCGTGACAGAACTGGACACAGTACTCCAAAGTGCTTGGTTACGCTGCCACTGCTTTATATAAGGGCATGACAACCTTTGCAGTTTTATTATCAATTCCTTTTCTAATGATCCCCAGCATAGAGTTTGCCTTTTTCACAGCTGCCATGCATTGAGTTGACACGTTCTTTGCAAATGGATCCTGTCCCCATTCCATGCCATGTTCAGCGGGGCTGGGGCTGGGATTGGGTTGGGAAGCCTTCTGCTGAATTCTGGGAGACTCAGGAGGAGGCACCAAATGGCCCCGATCCCTTCAATGCCTGCATGACAGCAGAGTGGGGAGGGGGATGCAACCCCCCATCAGTTGGCTGGAGAAGGGGGCAGATTCCACGTCGTTACGCCCCCCTGAGATCCCTTCCCAGATGTCCCCTTTTATCACGGACACCTGAGACAGGGGCTTTTCAGGGGCTGCCCCACAATTCGGGAATAACTTTCTCACGCTGGCGTCAAGACGGATGCAGACTTCTCTGTTCCATACAGAACTGCAGTGTGGCTGACCAGGGTGGACTTAGTTTGCTTTGGAGATCACGGGGACTCGGAGAGCCCTCTGCACATGCCCAAAGAGCACAGCCTGGTCTCAGACAGAAGGAGTGCCGCAGGAGCAGCTTCCTGGTGAGGAGTGGGCTTGCAGAGCAGGCTGCCAGGCTGGGGTCTCTCTTGCCAAGAGAAGAAGAAGAGTTTGGATTTATATCCCCCTTTCTCTCCTGTAAAGAGACTCAAAGGGGCTTACAATCTCCTTCCCCCCTCAACAAATACCCTGTGAGGTGGGTGGGGCCGAGAGAGCTCCGAAGAATGGTGACTAGCCCAAGGTCACCCAGCTGGCGCATGTTGGGGTGCACAAGCTAATCTGGTTCACCAGATAAGCCTCCGCAGCTCAAGTGGCAGAGCGGGGGAATCAAACCCTGTTCTCCAGATTAGAGTGCACCCGCTCTTAACCACTAGGCCACGCCCATCTCCACAAGGCAGTTCTTGGCCTCCCCCACCCATGAGGACATCAGAAGGGCCCTGCTGGATCTGACCAGTGAGGGGCCACCCAGTCCGGCCTCTTGTCTCATGCAGTGGCCACCAATTCCTCCAGTGGTCCAACAACCGGGCACAGAGGCCGAAGCCTTCCCTGAATGTTGCCTGCTGGCACTGGTGTTCAAAGGTTGACTGCCTCTGGTCATGCAGGTTCTGCTAAGTCCCCGTGTCCTTCCTGAGGCCGCTTGACCCCCGCCGCCTGTGGCTGCAGCTGCCTCCTCTGGCCGCAGCTCCCCCGTCTTCCACTGCCACGGCCACGCTGCCCACCTCTTGTGCACCTCCAGGAAGTGCATGATTTCCTCTTCGCTGTTGGGCTTGTCAGGGATGGTGATCGGCTCCTCCATGAAGGGCTCGTAGTAATCGATCTCGTTCAGCTTGAGAGATAATTTCTTGGCCACCTGGAGGGGGGAAAGGGAGGGGCGGAGGGGGCATCAGCCTCTGCAGAGGGGGGGCAAGACCCCCCCGCTTGCTTCCATGCCATCACAATGTGTGTGTGTGTGCGTGGGGGGTTGAGTGTCGAGCTAGGAGCTGGACGGCCCCACTGGGGGAGTCTTGGGCTATTCACAGGCTCCCAGCCCAACCTGCCTCGCAGGGTTGTTGTGGCAATAAAACGGGGAGGGGGAAATCATGTGCGCTGCCCTGGACTCCTTGGAGGAAGGGCAGGATAAAAAAAAATCAACAGGTAGAGAGTTCAAGGCTGCTTTGCCTGGGGGGGCCTTGTACCCCCCTCCCCCGTGCCCCTCCCCCCCAAGCTCTGGCTTTCCTCGAGCCTTGAGGCTCAGCAATACAAGCAGAGGGTCAACGAAGCAAATAAATATCTATGTCATCCAGGCCCCTCCCTGGGCTCCCCCCTCCCCAGTGAAGCTAAGCAGGGCCGGACCTGGTCATGGGGGGGGGGGACCACGGAGGAACTCCAGGGTCACTATACAGAGGCAGATAAAGGGGCAAACCACCCCCTAGCCTTGCCTGAGAAGCCCCTCGAGGGTTCACTGGAAGGCAGCTGTGACTTAATCACACTCTATACCAGTAGTGGCGAACCTATGGCACGGGTGCCAGAGGTGGCACTCAGAGCCCTCTCTGTGGGCACGCAGAAACAGAGTCGCCTCCCCCCATCTAAGCTGGCCTGGGCCGCTGGGCTCAATTAGCATTAAACCTAAGACCTAGTTTTGGGGAAGCAGTGTAGGTAACCCTGTCAAGCGCTGTTAAACCCCACTGATTTTCATGCGAAGAACTAAAGCGTGATCCTTTACCTGGCAGTAAGCTCGGTTGCTGGCAATGGGAATTGCTTCTGAGTAAACCCTCCTAGGGTCGTGATTCACCCGTTGGAAGAGTTGCACGGTTGCTTCAAAGCAAAGCTACCGACTACCACCAAGCTTACTCCCGAGCAACGCACACCTTCTAAACTAAAACCTCAGTATTCAGGTTAAATTGCTGTGTTGACACTTTGCGATAAATAAGTGGGTTTGGGGTTGCAATTTGGGCACTCGGTCTCGAAAAGGTTCGCCATCACTGCTCTATACGCATGAACACACACACACACACACACGCACACACACACTCTCTCTCTCTCTCTCTCTCTCACACACACACACACACACACTCCCCCCAGCCTGGCCACTCACCTTGCTGTCAAAGGTAACAAAGAAAGGGATGTAAGGGTGGTACTCCTCTGCAGCGTCCAAGTAGGCCTTGTAATCTGGAGGGGAAGGAAGAGGGTCAGGAATGAACCACGGCCCACTGAAGCCCTGCCACATCCCAGCCAGCCACTGAAGCCACACTGGGGTGCAGGACGGAGAGGCCACAGAACTGCCACGCAGGCCGCTGGGCCAAGATGAGTGGGGGGCCATCTAGATCAGTGGTGGCGAACCTTTGGCACTCCAGATGTTATGGACTACAATTCCCATCAGCCCCTGCCAGCATGGCCAATTGGCCATGCTGGCAGGGGCTGATGGGAATTGTAGTCCATAACATCTGGAGTGCCAAAGGTTCGCCACCACTGATCTAGAGCCACCTTCTGACTGGGCTGCGCTTGCCCGCTGAAGGTGTTGCCGAGGCCCTCCTGCACCTTGCAGGCCAAACGGAAGCAAGGTGTTGACGGCGGAGCTGGACCTGGGCCGTTTCCCCAGCCCCCCCAAGCTCCCCCCAAACACGTCACAATTCTGTGTCCAGAACAGCCGTGGCCAAGACAGGTGGGGGCTGCCAGTCCCTCCCCCCGGTTGGCTCTCAGGCCTGGCACACGATGCTGGTTTTGTGCCAGCCTGGAGCAGCCCAAATGGGAGCAAGTGGCTGCAGGTGTGTGGCCTCTCTGGTGGCCCAGGTGGCTACCTGGAACCCTAAATGCCCACGGGGTTCACTTGCTTTCGGTAGAGTCTCCCCTGCCTGCCCGCTCCCCATGCCAGACACACGTACGTTCTGAGTCCTCGTTCTTGAAGAAGCCAATGAGTTTGGGTTCGTCTTCGATGTTCTCAAAGGCCTCCAGTTCATTCTCCCCCTCGATGAACTCCACCGGGTCCTCCAGCACCTGCCGGGGAAGAAAGGGGGGCAGAGGACTGAGCTTTCGGCACCTGAAGAAACGTGGCTCGTCACCTGCCCCTGAGGCCAGCCACTCAGGCTGGACTGCGGACTTTCCCAGGAAAGATCTGGTGAGGAGACCAAGGACCAACCAAGGTAGGATCGGGGGGAGGACCAGACCTGTGCAGGAACGAGCTTGTCCTGGGGGGAGGGGGGGTCATTTGAGAATCCGGACCTGAGCTCAAGTTGGCTACGACTGACCACCAGGAGAAACCTCTACCCACCTTCATGGGCGAGGAAGGCAAGGAAGGTTTCCTCCGGCCAGCGGCCACCAGCCCTGCATTCCCAGGTAGCCACAAAACCCTAACCCCTCAGGGCAGCTGGTCAGTATAAGTCTCAGGCCAGTGGTGGGATCCAAATTTGTCAGTAACAGGTTTCCGTGGTGGTGGGATTCAAACTGTGGTGTAGCGCCAATGGGGCTGGGCGGGGCACGATGGGGGCGTGGCCGGGCATTCCGGGGGCGGGGCTGTGGCAAGGATGCGGGAAACGAATGCACGCAGGCGCAGGCTGACATGCACGCCGGTGCACCTCCTGCTAGACTGCTTCCAGTTCTGCGCGCTACTGCTGAGAGGAGGGGCGTAACTAAGGCAAAAATCACGGGGCAAAATCACCAATGAGTAACCCCCTCTCGGCACACACAAATAACGAGTAACCTCCTCTCGGGAACCTGTGAGAACCTGCTGGATCCCACCTCTGTCTCAGGCTGTTCCACTTAGTGGATTTGGGGGGCGGGGGGTGGAGCAGGGGGGGGGCAAACAGGGACAAAGAAAAGGCAGACGGGATACAAGACGCTGTTGGGCCCTTACGTCCAAGAGGAACTCCACAAGGGTGTCGGCTGAAAACTCCCCGTCGTACTCGATGATTTCGTCCTCCTTGAAGACGTACACGCTGTCTTCCTCTCCCAGCCCTGTGCAAGAGAAGGAGACCACAGCCCCTGCTGAATTTCTGTCTGCAAAGCCCGGAAAGCCCCCCCCAGAGCTTTTGCTGAGCCCCCCCCCCCCCGCCAAATGAGCTCCGTCCTGCAAGCAAATTTAGGTTCCCAGATCCCTTGGGCAGACTGCCCCCACCCACCCATCCACCCATGGCGTTTTCTGCTGATAGGCCTTGGTGCTGGCCCTTTTTGGCAAGGATGATGCACCCCTCCCAGCAACGCCTGCCCCCCCCCCCCCGTCCCATGCAAGGAGGCGCCTGCTCTGCAGGGTACCTAGTTTTTTGGCAACGGCGGAGTCCTTCTCTGCGTCCACGAGGCCAAAGCCCACCCCTTTATCTTCCAGGACTTGGGCTGCTAACTAGGAAGAAGAGGCAAGACGGAGGCAAGAGAGAGAGGGAGGGGAGGAGAGAGGGCATGCAAACGTTTCAGAGGGCTTCGTTGCTGCGGACAGCGGGCAGCAGAGCAGCACTCAAAAGCCCCGGTTAGCCGGTTGCAGCAGGACTAGCCAGCAGGGGGGGGTTGCCAACTTCCCCGTTGCCCTTTGCGCTTGTGCCTTTTGCAGCAGCTCCATCTGCAGACCAGAGCAAATGTCTTTGTCTGCCGGTTCTGGCAGATTGCCCCAAAAGGCCAGGTGGCTTCTTTTCCTGGTCAGTTGGCAACCGAAGTCCCAGGTGAAGCCTGACCAGCCTGGTGCCCTGTTCTCCTCGTTCCCGGCCGCCTGCAGAAGGGGGAGGCCCAGGCACGAGGTGGGGGGCTGGGGGGCTGGGAAGGGCCGTGGGGCTTCCTCATCTGGGCACCTGTTTGCCATGTTCATTCCCTCCCTCCTGGGCCTGAAAGAGGCTGCAGAGTATGATTTGCACCAGGGAGAAAGGCAACATGTCCATTTGGGCCATCTGGAAGAGAAGACCTCGCAGGCCTCACACAGGTGTCAAAGGTCCTGGGGGGGGGGGGGCGTTGATATTCCCTGAAAACAAAAGGGTTCTGTTCTGTGAAATGCCTCCAAGTCTGTATCCCCCCGTGCCCCTGACCCAGGCCACTCTCCCCCCCTTACCAGATGTGCACTCATACAGAAAGGTTTCTGAGCATTGGGAAGGTGAGCTGACCCCCCCCCCCTTCTGTGCTTTGTGAGGCAGGGGCAGAGGTGGGATTCAAATAATATAACAACCGGTTCCAGTGGTGGGATTCAAATCATGTAACAACTGTTTGTTCACAAGCACCATTTTAACAACCGGTTCTGCGGAAGTGGTGCAAACCGGCTGAATCCCACCACTGGGCAGGGGGTACAAATCACTTTCAGAGGGTGGTTGGTGTCTGTCTAGGGCAGGGGTCTGCAATCTGTGGATCTCCAGATGTTGATGGACTACAATTCCCATCAGCCCCTGCCAGCATGGCCGGTGGCTCTCCAGGTGTTGATGGACTACAATTCCCATCAGCCCCTGCCAGCATGGCCGGTGGCTCTCCAGGTGTTGATGGACTACAATTCCCATCAGCCCCTGCCAGCATGGCCGGTGGCTCTCCAGGTGTTGATGGACTACAATTCCCATCAGCCCCTGCCAGCATGGCCCGTGGCTCTCCAGATGTTGATGGACTACAATTCCCATCAGCCCCTGCCAGCATGGTCTGTGGCTCTCCAGATGTTGATGGACTACAATTCTCATCAGCCCCTGCCAGCATGGCCTGTGGCTCTCCAGATGTTGATGGACTACAATTCCCATCAACCCCTGCCAATTGGCCATGCTGGCAGGGGCTGATGGGAATTGTAGTCCATCAACATCTGGAGAGCCACAGGTTGCAGCCCCCTGGTCTAGAGAGCTACCAGGGGTCTAGAGATTCTGCAAATTCCTTCTGTCACTCAAGGCTGGCAGCTGATCATCAGGGGTGCAAGAAATGCAATCTGCATATGGGCAGAGGAATCTGAGCAGGGGCTTTTGCACCCAAACCCCCTTGTGCCCATTTAAAAGAGGAAGAGAGAGAAAAAGAACAACTTTGGTGTTCAGTTTGGTCTCAGTTCAGGACTTGAACTGCTGACTGGGCGTCATCAAGTGGCATCAGTAGGCCCCTCTCCCACACTGCCTGTGTCCGAGCCACGGTGCCAACCGCCATGACGTGCCAGCAATCAAGCACAGTTGCCTATTGGCAGGATTGCACGATGCTGTCCATTGCCCTAAGGTTTTGCAAGCATGAGACCCTTACTCTGTGGAGGCAGGCTGGGGGAGGGGGGGAAGCTGGCATCAGCGCAAGACCAAACCAGCTGTGCCTGTCGCCGCCAGGATGGACGAGGCAAATGCCCGGCTGTCCAGCCGTTCTCAGCCCACCCCCAGCCACACGCAGCCCCCCACGGCCCGGACATGGGGAGGCGGTCCAGCATTAACAGCCCCCGGCTGTGTCACCCTTCTTGCCCCGGAGAGCGGGATGCCGGCCCCTGGCCGTGCTCTCAGCCAGCCCCCCGACTTCTTCTTGAGCCTGCAAAGAACAGGTTGTGCCCGTTTCCAGGCAAGGCATCCAGGGCTAGCTGAGTGGGGGGATCGAATATCAGGGCAACTCGGTCCCAGGTAGGCAGGAAAGCTGCAAAGGGCGTCCCGCGTGGGGACAAACGAGGCCAGAGCCAGAAGTGAAAGGATCTTCTCCCTGTTGCTGCAGCAGCTCCCCCAGCGGTTCGGTCACTAGGCTGAGATGGAGCTCCTCCTGCTCCAGGAGAGATTCCTGCCACCCCGGTTGGGAGCAGCAGAGACTTCCGAGGAGGATATTTTAGAAGAGGAGGTGACTTCACTCCTGAGCGCTCTGGGAATCCTGCCCCGAGGAGTCGGCGGGCTCCGGAGGCATCTCAGCCACGCAGAAGGACTGAATCTCCTCCAGGCACCAAAGGACCCCCAGTGAGGCCGGGGCACTCTTGGCTATCAGCGGAAGGCAACAGAGTCCCCTTCCCTGCCCAGGGAACCAATCAATGCAGGAGGAGGAGGAGGAGGAGGAGGAGGAGGAGGAGGAGGAGGAGGATGCTTCAGGGGCAGTCAGCTCTGGAGAGCCAGGGCAAGGGCCCCAAGAGGAGGGCAGGGCCACAGGGGCAGGCCTCTCTCTAGCATTCAGTGGAGGGCGATTTGCACTTCCAAGCACTTGGTTGTCACCCCCAGGTCTACAAACTCCCAGCGCCTCCCCCGTCCCCTGAGAGCTGGAACTGCCCTTTGGCTCCTGCTCAGCTCCTGCCTCCTGTAGGCCATGCGGAGAGTCGGCCAGGCTCGGGTTTGGCCACGCGTCCCAATTCTGCATGGCCCATTTGGGCCAACGTGATCGTAAGACCAGAGGCTGGCCGGCCGGAGCTCAGAACAGATGGCCCAGGAGGTGTTTTGGAGCAGAATGTCCCTAACGACACCCCCCACCCCCACCTCAGCCCCTGTGCCCAGGTCAGAATGTCCTGGGGGGAGGGAAGAAAGTGGATCACCCCCCCCCCCCATCCCTGGGATCCCTCCATGTTCTGTAGCAGAACTCTGAGATCCTGTGCCAGTTCCACCCTTGACCCCTTTTAATAACCCCTCCCCCCATGTCTCCAACTCCTTAATGTCCTTCTTGGCTGGGGGGGGGGGAAGTCTGAGGAATGCCCAAGCAACCCTCCCCCAAAGGGATAACTGCACACCCTTGGAGAATGTTCATTCCATCCCTCTGGCTGGCACGCTGCCCTCCTTCCCCCCCCCAGCACAGCCTTGCGGGTGCCCCCTGCCCGCCCCCCCCCCCCCGGTGCCAGATCTGCAAGGAAGCTATTCCAGGCCTTTGAGGACAGACAGAGCCAGGGTGAGAGAGAGAGACTCATTCCTCTCCCACCGAGATTCCAATTACGGAGGTGGAGGATTTCTTCGTCCAGTTGCTCCGGGCAAGGAGGCGGGGGAGCAGGCCCCCTCCCCACCCGGCAGCCTTTCCCGATTGGACCCCCCCCCCAGGCCTACTGAGGCCCGTCTTGTCTTCTGGGTCTCCTGGCAAGGGCTCTTTTCTGCCGTCTCCTCCCTGGCCCTCCTTTAGCTGGAGGTGCCCGGCTTTGAACCGGGGCCTGGTGCAGGCAGAGCCGTGGAGCACCAACGAAGGGGGCCCTGCTTTGCTGTAGACTCTGCTGGGGGGCATTTCAGCATTCAGATGGGGCCAGCGACCGGATATCCCCTCCCTGCTGCCCAGACACCTCCTGACAGGCCAGGGGCGTAATGCTCATTGGGCAAATTGGGCAGCTGCCCAGGGCACCACCTTGTGGGGGACATCAAAATGCAGGGTTCGTTTTTGGGTATTTTTAGTGGTTTTCCATTTTTTGCCTGCAAGGGGCACAGTTTTTAGGCTAGTGGCACCAAAAGTTCAGCATATCATCAGGAGACTGTCCTTATGCTACCCCCCCAAGTTTGGTGAAGTTTGGTTCAGGGAGTCCAAAGTTATGGACTCCCAAAAGGGGTGACCCCATCCCCCATTGTTTCCAATGGGAGCTATTAGGAGATGGGGGCTACAGTTTTGAGGGTCCATAACTTTGGCCCCCCTGAACCAAACTGCACCAAACCTGGGGGGCATCATTAGGGAAGTCTCCTGCTGAGACCCTGAAAGTTTTGAGACTGTGCCTTCAGAAATGTGCCCCCCCCGCCTGCAACCCCCATTGACAGCAATACAGAAAACTCAATGCAGAACAAAGATTCTTGGGCAAATTTCTGGGATGTTCCTGCAGGGGGTGCATTTTTGGACGTATCAGCACCAAAATTTCAGGGTATCATCAGGAGACTGTCCTGATGGAACCCCCCAAGTTTGGTGCAGTTTGGTTCAGAGGGTCCAAAGTTATTGGACCCTCAAAAGGGTAGCCTCCATCTCCAAGCGCCACTCAGAAGCAGCCGTGTCGCGCCAGCAGCCAGGTTCGCCGCCAAGGGTTGGCCCCACGTGGCGGCTGCTGGCCGAGCCCCTGGCAGACCCCGCTGAGCTTTACCTCCAGGATGAGCTCCTCCATCTCGAACTGCCGCTGCGAGGCCTTGTCGTCGCCCACGGGGTCGTGGTACAGCAGGGCCAGCACCTCGTACTTCTTCAGGACGGCCTTGTAGTTCTTGGCGTTGATGTCCACCACGCGGTCGATGCCGTCGTACTCCGGGAAATCCAGCCCGTCCTCGCCTTGTGCCACGGGGCCGAGGGTAGCCAGCAGCAGGGCTGCTAGTGCCAGCCCGAGCCACTTCATCCCGATCCGGTGGGGCGGCTGTGCAGGGGAGACGGTGCCCGACCCGAGGAGGGCAGGGAGAGTGAGAAGAGAGAGAGGGCGAGAAATGCAGCTGTGCTCCTGGGTCCTTCCCCCTCCCCTGTGGATGAAGTGTCCAAAAGATGCCCCAAAGGAAGGAAAGAGGGGGCCCTCTTGGTGCTCGCTTTCTTCTTTCTTCCTTTCTTTGGTTCCTTCCTTCCTTCTTTCTTTCTTCCCCTCCCTCTCTCCTGCCTCGCCTGCTGCCTTCCTCTCTTTAAGGTGGCTGGCGGGGCAGGGAAGCAGAGCGGAGCCTCTTGGCTCTTTGCTGACACAGGAGGAGGCCAGGCGGGCTCGGGGAGGGGGCCCTGCTGCTCCTGGGTGGTGACAACCACTCCGAGGGGTGCAAAGCTCCGCGGGCAAAGGAGAAAAGTGACAGGCTGGCCATAAATGCAGCCCGAGGGGGAGGGCCCTGGGGCCGGGGGGCCGTCGCAGCCCCAGGCATTTGGCAGGGCCCGGCCCCCCACCCCCTTCGCTCCCTGCCTATATATGTATATGGGCAATCGAGAGCCTCCTAAGCCGCAGGGCTCCCTAACCTGGGAGGCCACCATCCCTAAACCGTGGGGACCCACTTAAAACGCTAGCCTGCCCGTGTGTGTTGCGGGAGAGGCACGTGTACAGGCGCATGTGTGTTCATGCGTGTTTGTGTGGGGGGAGGGGGGAGTAGTGGGCTGCTCTTTTGGAGACCCCCTAAATTGCCCGTGGGGGCTGTCACCCCAGCCCTCTCCCTCCCCTCCCCCTCCCCTCCTTGCCTTCTCATGGCCTAAATCTGACGGCATTTTCTTATCGCCTTATTAAGAAAGGGGGACAGGCGAAGAGATGCGTCAGGCCGGTGGAAAAGACGGGAGGGGGCAGCAGGAGCAGGAGGGCAGGCTAAAAATAAGAGGAGATGAGTCTGAGGTAAATCAAGAGGGACTTTTGCGGAGGGAAGGGTAATTAGAGAGCCGGCCGGCCGGGCGGGCAGATACTGTACGGCCCTGGCCCCGTCGGTGGATTCTTCAGGGCTCTTGAGTTACACAAGGGGGGTTAAGTAAGAATGGGTGTGTTCATGTGTGTGTGTGTTGGGGGGGGGGGTCAGTCCCAGATCATTGTCTCCTGTCCTGCTCAGCATGACCCCCACTGGGCTTTCTACGGCCAGCTCACGTCATCGTGACTCCACCTGCAGCCACTGCCGGGCTCCCAACAAGGTGTGAAGAGATCTGGCTGCTCGAAGGGTCTCGCTTGTGTCACCAGAAGGAAAGGTGGGACAGGAGGGTTTTATAGGGCAGGTGGCACCTCCCAAGCACGGGGCTCCGGGGGATGCTAAAAAGGACACAGCCAAGCCTCTGCCGTTGAGCCCTGCTGGGTCAGACCTGTCCAGCGAGAGCCAGCGTGGCGTGGTGGTTAAGAGCAGGTGGATTCTAATCTGGAGAACCGGGTTTGATTCCCCACTGCTCCACCTGAGCGGCAGAGGCTTATCTGGTGCACCAGATGTGTTTCTACACTCCTACATGCCTGCTAGGTGACCTTGGACTAGAAGAAGAGTTTGGATTGATATCCCCCCTTTCTCTCCTGCAGGAGACTCAAAGGGGCTGACAATCTCCTTGCCCTTCCCCCCTCACAACAAACACCCTGTGAGGTGGGTGGGGCTGAGAGAGCTCCGAGAAGCTGTGACTAGCCCAAGGTCACCCAGCTGGCGTGTGTGGGAGTGCACAGGCTAATCTGAATTCCCCAGATAAGCCTCCACAGCTCAAGCGGCAGAGCTGGGAATCAAACCCGGTTCCTCCAGATTAGATACACGAGCTCTTAACCTCCTACGCCACTGCTACGCCACTAGTCACAGTTCTCTCAGGACTCTCTCGACCCCACCTGCCTCACAAGGTGTCTGTTGTGGGGAGCGGAAGGGAAAGCAGCTTGTCAGCCCCCTTGAGTCTCCTTACAGGAGAGGAAGGTGGGGTACGAATCTGAACTGTTCTTCTTCTTCAGTCCAGTGTCCGGTCGCACACAGTGGCCAACCAGTTCTTCTGGAGCAGGGCACAGAGGCCGAGGCCTTCCCTGAATACCATCTTCTGGCACTGGCAATCAGAGGTTGACTGCCTCTGGATGAGGAGGCTCCCTTTAGTCACCATGGCTAGTAGCCACTGTCAGGCCTCTGTTCCAGGAATCTTTTGCAGCCGCCACCGCCTGTGGCCGTCCCTGCATCCTGTGGCAGCAAATTCCACATTTTGATCACTTGCTGGGAAAGAAGCTTTTGGTTGCCAGCCACGGATGCAGGCGAAACATCAGGAGAGGATGCTGCTAGAACACGGCCAGACAGCCCGGAAACCCCACAGAGGCCCCAGCTTTTGGTTTGCCTGCCACCTTCACTGGAGGCCCCCGAATTCTGGTTCTTTGGGGGATGTTGTGGGGTTTCCGGGCTGTGTAGCCGAGTTCCAGTAGCACTTTCTCCTGACGTTTCCCCGGCATCTTCAGAGGATCCAGCCACAGCTGCAGGTGAAGCGTCAGGAGAAAATGCTACTTGAACTCGGCCACACAGCCCGGAAAACCCACAACACTCCTGCGATTCCAGCTGTGAAAGCCTTTGACAAGACATTTTGGGGGATGGTGTAGGAGGTTAGGAGCAGGTGCATTCTAATCTGGAGGAACCGGGTTTGATTCCCAGCTCTGCCGCCTGAGCTGTGGAGGCTTCTCTGGGGCATTCAGATTAGCCTGGGCACTCCCACACACGCCAGCTGGGTTTATCTTGGGCTAGTCACAGCTTCCCGGAGCTCTCTCAGCCCCACCCACCTCACAGGGTGTTTGTTGTGAGGGGGGAAGGGCAAGGAGATTGTCAGCCCCTTTGAGTCTCCTGCAGGAGAGAAAGGGGGGATAGAAATCCAAACCTCCTCCTCCTCCTCCTCCTCCTCCTCCTCCTCCCTCCTCCTCTTCTTCTTCTTCTTTCTTCTTCTTCTTCTTCCTTCTTCTTCTTTCTTCTTCTTTCTTCTTCTTCTTTCTTCTTCTTTCTTCTTCTTCTTCTTCTTTCTTCTTCTTCTTCTTCCTTCTTCTTCTTTCTTCTTCTTTCTTCTTCTTCTTTCTTCTTCTTTCTTCTTCTTCTTCTTCTTCTTCTTCTTCTTCTTCCTCCTTGTCCACACCACCCCCTGTCTCTTTCTAAAAGGCTTATTATGCATGGAGTGCTTCCTTGGAGGCGATCCGCTGCGCATTGCTCTGTTTACAGGCGAGGAAGCGCCCCATTGCCTGCTGCATGGCTTGCCTGCTCCCACCCCTGGGCCATTCCCAGTTGGTTGCAAGATCGATCACTTTAAAATAAAAAAACAACCTTAAACTTTTTATATCTACATTCTTCCTACTGCTATTGCGATGGCTCATTATTATTAATTGGTGGGAGGGGCGTTGGAAAAGGTGACTGTTCATCCCCCAGAAATGCCTGTGAGGAGTTGGGAGCGGAGGAAGACCAGAAGAAACGGAAACCCCAAAGCCAGGGGAAACATCGGGGCTTGCCCGCTCTCAGGAACTGCAGGGTGTCTGAGATCTGCGGTGCTGTAAATGCGAGAGGAGCGTCTGCAATCAAAACTCTGCCTCAAAGGAGACGTCCCCTCACTGTGGGGGAGAGCAGCACCCGCGCATAATCGGCCAAAGTGAAAAGCGCCAGGCTGTTCCGCCTTTCTGCATAGGGCGGGGTCAGTGGTGGGATCCAAAAATTTTAGGAACAGGTTCCCCTGGTGGTGGGATTCAAACTGTGGCGTAGCACCAATGGGGCTGCGCGGGGCCCAATGGGGCGTGGCCGGGCATTCCGGGGGCGGGGCATTCCTGGGCGGGGCTGTGGCAAGGATGCAGCCGCTGCGCCGGTCCTTGGGCGGGAAACGAATGCACGCAGGCGCCGGCTGCCACGCACGCCGGCACACCACCTGCTAGACTGCTCCAAGTTCTGCGCACTACTGCTGAGAGGAGGGGCGTCACTAAGGCAAAAATCACGTGGCTAAAACCACCAATGAGTAACCCCCTCTCGGCACACACAAATAACTAGTAACCTACTCTCAGGAACCTGTGAGAACCTGCTGGATCCCACCTCTGGGCAGGGTGTGTGTGTATGTCTCCAACCCCCTTTAATTGTCCTCTTCTGGACTTTCTCCATCTCTGCAGTGTCCTGTTTAAGACACAGTGACTAGAACAGCGCACAGTATTACTAAATGGAGCGGCATCATCGGTCTATACAGGGGTGTTACCACGCCGGCAGTTTTATTTTCAGTCCCTTCCCTAGTAATCCCCAGGAATAGATTTTGCCGTTTTCACTCCCGTGGCCCACTGGGCCGACCTGTCCACCGAGCCATCTGCTACAGCCTCTCCCACTATGACCCCATCAGCAGACACTTATGACAGTGGGGATTTTTTGCCCACCTGCCACATTTTTGCCCCCTCACCCAATTTGTGGAGGTCTTCGCAGCCTGCCTTGATTTTTCACTCCCTGAAATATTTTTGTGTCATCTGCAAATCTGGCTGGGACAGATTTGGCCGAAGTGTCCATCTATTCTGCTCTCTGCTTCCTCTCAGTGAACCAGTTTTTCATTCTTGTTCTCTTATCTCCTGACTGCTAAGTTTGCTCTGGAGTTTTGATCGAGAGCTTTTTGGAAGCCCAAGTATGTGACGAATCCCCTGCCTCGGACGTCTCCTTCTTTGGAGGCTTTTAAAGAGAGGCTGGGCGGCCATCTGTCGGGAGGGCTTTGATTGTGTGTTCCTGCATGGCAGGGGGTTGGACTGGATGGCCCTTGGGGTCTCTTCCAACTCTCGGACTCTGCCTGGTCACCATGATCCATATTCTAGTCATTCTAGTTACTATAGTGCTAATTTTATCGCTGCTTTTAAAGGTTTTAGTTGTTTTATTTTATATGTGATTATTTGTTGTACACCGCCCAGAGCCCTTTGGGGATGGAGCGGTATAGAAGTCCAAAGAATGAATGAATGAATAAATAAATAAATAAATAAATAAAATATCTGTTCAGATTTTTCCTCAGCAGGCTTGGTTCCTCAGTGTGCCTCTATATATCCATTTTTAAACAGCTTCTCCTAATAAACCTAATCCACCCTCCCTCCCTCCCTGGGAACCCTTTTAGAACGTCAGAATAACTTTTGCTGATTGCCAGTCTTTTAGTACGGTGGTTACTTTTAGTAATAAGTTACCAGGTTGACAAAAAAATTCCTGGAAATTTGTGTGTGTGTGTGTGTGTGTGTGTGTGTGGAGGGAAAGGAGCTCAGCAGAGGTGTAACACCGTACAATCCATCTCACAAAGCTCCATTTTCTCCAGTAGTCTGGAGATCCATTCTCTAAAACTGCACCGAGATCAGCAATTTCACATGTGATTCCTTTGAGATCCTTTGGGCGTTTGCCATCTGAACATGCAGACTTAGCTTTCAGTAGTCCGTAAACTTCCTCTCAGTTTGAGTCAGTTCCTCAGACACTGTTCCTATATACAGTGACTTGGACCTGGGTGTCTGCCCCACATTTTCCACAGTGAACACAATGCCAAGAAATTATTGATCTTTTCTGCCATCCCCCTGTCTTCCTGCAGCAAACCTTCCGTTCTTTTCTCAGCCAAACGGCCTCTCTGGTAGGGATGGAGGCCTGCAGGTAGTTCCTGGGCATCCATTATAACTCATCTCCAGACTGCAAAGATCAGATACCCTGGAGACAAAAGGCTGCTTTGGAGAATGGACTCGATGGCACTTCAAGAAGGATATTGACAAGCTGGAATGGGTCCAAAGGAAAGCGGCTAAAAGGTCAAAGGTCTGGATTCCATGCGGCTTAGGGAGCTGGGGATGTTTAGTCTGGAGAAGAGAAGGTTAAAGGGTGACATGATAGCCATGTTTAAATATTTGAAGGGATGTCATGTCGAAGAGGGAGCAAGCTTGTTTTCTGCGGCTCCAGAGACTTGGACCAGGAGTCATGGGTTCAAGGTGCAGGAAAAGAGATTCCACCTAAACGTTAAGAAGAACCATCTGGCAGGGGGAGTCTGGGGGGGGAGGTGGGCACCCTAGACCTTGTCCATGTCCATGGTGACATGGGCGGGGTTGAGGCCAGGGGGGGGTGGAGTCTGGGGCACCAGAGGGCGGAGCTGGGGTGGTGGGGGGCAGAGCCTGGGGGGCATCCTGGAGACAATTTGTCTCCAGGCGCCAGTTACCCCTGGTACATCTCTGGGGCCAACTGTCAGGAGTTCTTTGATTGCGATTGTGGCAGGGGTGGGACTTGATGGCCTTTGGGGATCTCTTCCAGCTCTCTATGATTCTACGATATTGAGATCCCCGCGCCTCCCCAGGATACATCCCCAAATCTCTAGGGGGTTTCTCCGCCTGGATCTGGCAGCCCTACGGCCCCTGCCGCCAGCCCCCAGCCCTGTTAATGGCCAGAGGGGACCTGGTGGCCCTCTTCCTGTTCGCCTTGTTGCCCTTCAGATTCTCTTTTCTCTGGCCTAACTGTCACTTTTATGAGCCGCTGTGATGTAGCAGTTCAGAGGGCCAGCCTTGGATCTGGGGCACCTGGGTTCATTTCCCCATCCAGGCCATGGAAGCTCGTAGGTCAGTGGTGGCGAACCTATGGCACTCCAGATGTTCATGAACTACAATTCCTATCAGCCCCTGCCAGCATGGCCAATTGGCAGGGGCTGATGGGAATTGTAGTCCATGGACATCTAGAGTGCCATAGGTTCGCCACCACGGTCGTAGGTCATCTTGGGTCAGTGACACACCTTCAACCAAGCCTACCTCTCAGGGTTGTCCTGATGTCAGAATGGAGGAGCAGGGTACAGGAGAACCTGTGTTGGGTCCTCAGTGGGGGGAAAGACAGGGTGTAAATAAAGAGGGATTCCATTAAACAGACTATTCAACAGGAACGTGGTTTTTCACACACGCTATATGAACTCCCAGCACTGTGTGATGTAGGAACTTCTCAGAATCATAGAATCATAGGGGCTTTCCGCACAGCAGAGGCGACCTAGGGTTGACTCGTGTCTGCGGAAATCATTACCTGAGCTCGACTCTTCTGTTATTCCGCACAGCAGCCGGGTCGTCTCTCCGAACCTGAGTTCAGAGGACGGGGTTACCTCTTCGCGTCTTTCGCTCCTCATTCCTGATTGGCTGCCGTTCTACGGCGGGAAACATGTGTGTGTGTCCCTTATTTCATTTTGCCATGTAGGAGCTAAGTTGTGACAACATCACAAAGCGCCGATTTCCCGCCTGTCACAAACTGGCGGAAATCTGCATTTCCGCAAGTCTTCTCTGTCGGAGCAGAACGAGCTGAGCTGAGCCGTTGCTTCGTGAACGAGAAGGGGTTTTTTGAAGGTGCGCTTTTCGCCGCCACGAGTCTCCCGTTCTGCGCATGGCCAAAATAGTGCACTGTGATTGGCTGGCCGGGAGAGTTGAGGCGAGGGAGATTCCGCACTGTGCCGGCTTCGGCTTGAGTGCAACCCGGGTTCGGCAAAAAGTCGTACCTCCCAGTCAAGCTCGAAAATTTGACGGTGGGGGGGGGGAGCAGAGACAGACAAGAGCCGAACTCTACGGCTGTGCGGAGTACCCAAGTCGAACCTATGTCAAACTAAGGTCGAATCCTACAGTGCGGATGGCCTCATAGTGTTGGAGGAGACTCCCAGGGCATTCCAGTCCAACCCCCTGCCATACAGGAACACACAATCAAAGCACTCCTGACAGATGGCCATCCAGCCTCTCTTTAAAATACTCCAAAGAAAGAGACTCCACCACACTCCAAGGTAGTGCATTCCAATGCTGAACAGCCCTTACTGTTAGGAAGTTCTTCCTGATGTTTAGGTGGAATCTCTTTTCCTTTACCTTGAACCCATGACTCCTGGTCCTAGTCTCTGGAGCAGCAGAAAACAAGCTTGCTCCCTCACCAACATGACATCCCTTCAAATATCTAAACATGGCTATCATGTCACCTCTTAGCCTTCTCTTCACCAAACTAAACATTCAGCCAGTATACCTTTTCCGCATATGCATTTAGTAAAGGACTTAGAACTTCAGAAAAAAACGGAGACCCATGTATGCTCATTTATTTTTAAATAGCTGAAGCATACGCCAGTGTGATTTATTGATCTATAACATTTGGACTGCGTCCACAGAGGTATAATGTCCAGATCATACGAAGTGATGGTATCACTTTACTTTGCTCTGGTTAGGCTTTCCTCTTACTTAGGCCCTTTCCGCACCGCAAACGGGTTGCAGTCATGATAAAGGATCCCGTTTCCCTGTTTTCCCGTTCACGTGCGTTCCGTGCAGACAGCGAGTGGAGGCCACGGAAACAATCCAGGTTGCTTTTGTGCCTTTGCATGGAGGCACTTCTGTTTTTTATTTATCTGCCACACGTGCGTAGCTATGCAGGCGTGCAGAAATGACCAGTGGTGGGATCCAAAAATTTTAGTAACAGGTTCCCATGGTGGTGGGATTCCAACAGTGGCGTAGCACCAATGGGGCTGGGCGGGGCATTCCGGGGGCGGGGCATTAATAATTTCTCTGTTACTGTAAAAAACTCTTACTGTAAAAAAAAGTTCCTAATTTCCAGCTGGTATCAATCTTTCTGTCCATAATTTAAACTCTCTATAGCAAGTCCTATCGTCTGCTGCCAACAGAAACAACGACTTCTCCTCTAATTGTCTGCCTGTCAAATACTTAATACTTTCAAATACTTCATTTTGTTTCTAGAAATCAAAAGAAGGAGACTTTCCTCAAACAAGGAACTTTACCATATTTCTGAAACATGTTTTTAAAACAGCCCCACAGGGAGAGTTATCCCGTTTTCTACCTTCGCTAACCAGCCACGTAGGAAACAACAGGACTTGATGATTTTTGGACCTAATGGAATTTCTAACGGAAAAGCAGACCCAATTAGTAACCCCCTCTCGGCACACACAGATAATTAGTAACCCACTCTCGGGAACTGGTGAGAACCAGCTGGATCCCACCTCTGGAAATGACCCTCCCCCGTCATACCAATGCCCCATGGTATGATTGACTGCACCTGTGCAGTTACGCAGATGCAAGAAGCAATTTTTAAAAAGCCCAGGAAAAGGGTCCTCCCTGCAATGGCCAGCAATGGGGGGCGGCTTCTCCCTGTGGAGGATGGGGTGGAAGGGAGGGAAATAATGTACCTCCTGCCCGGCCGTTCACACAAGAGCAGCTCCAACCCGGGATTTTTCAAAAGGATCGCTTGTTTAGTGATTTTAAAAAACCCACGTTGGGGAAAATAAAACAGGGCAGACTCATTTTGGGGGCGGGGCAAAACTGGGGGCAAAACTGTTTCCGGTGCCCCGTGCCCGGCCAGAACAGAATGGGAGAGTCACAAGCAAGGCTTAACAGTTCAAACGAATGGTTTAATATTTAGAAGAATGGAGACCCCGACTCCTCCCAGGGTCTGCTTAAAATAAAGTCCTTGCTTGACTGGACAGTAGAAGCTGTAGACTTTCGTTCTTTCTTTGCTTCCAAGGAAAGTCCGCTTCTTTAAGTTTTTTTAGTCTTTATCTGGCTACTAGTCTCTCTAAACCTCAACTTTGTGCTCTCTGTACACCTTTGACTTGGCCAAATACTGCTGTCTCCTGACTCCTTGGGCACCTGCACTGAACTGAGCTAAACAGGGGCATTGCTGGGAGGTAACAGAAAGACTGTCTCTTGGGAAACTTCTTAAAAGGACAGGGGCTAACTAAAATTCCCTCCCTTTGGAGACTATACAGAGGACTAAACCCATGCTATCTATGGGAAACTTATACTTAACAATGAAAATAATAAAGGGGGCATGACATGTATGAAGCCTCCCCTCCCCCCAAAATGGGTTATATAAGAACATAAGAACAAGCCAGCTGGATCAGACCGGAGTCCATCTAGTCCAGCTCTCTGCTACTCGCAGTGGCCCACCAGGTGCCTTTGGGAGCTCCCGTGCAGGATGTGAACGCAATGGCCTTCTGCGGCTGTTGCTCCCGATCACCTGGTCTGTTAAGGCATTTGCAATCTCAGATCAAAGAGGATCAAGATTGGTAGCCATAAATAATCAAGAGGATCAAGATTGGTAGCCATATATAGCATCCTACATTCCTGTTTCTTGGGCGGTGCAGAATGGGCCCTAGAATATTTTGTTCAGTTTTGGACACCACAATTTAAGAAGGATGTAGACAAGTTGGAAGGACAGCAGAGATGATCAGACCGGGTTGTTTGAGGGAAAATTGAAGGAGTTGCTGTCACCAGGCAGACCCATGGCGGGCAGGTGGGTGGGTGGGTGGGGAGTCTGTTTTTAAGAGCAGCAGTATCTCTACCTGGGGATGGGTTCCAAGATGGATGCCGTCCTCTGCATTGGCTCAGTGTCACCCATAAGGACAGAAAGCGAGTCTTCGGCCAACATTAAGTTGCAAAACAGCTGGCCTCACCTTTTCCTAGCATGGTTCGGAAGAGACAATAATGCCTCTGTAACCCCCATGCTCAGAATGGGTTGACCCGGAAAGGGGTGGAGACTCAAAGCTGCAGACCTCATGTAGTTTGGAGGAGACGAGGCTACCAGACTCGGACCTTGGTTTGCATAAGCCCTGAACACCTTGTTAAGGTAACTGAAATGTTGTTGGGAACTACTGGGAAGGGAGTTGTTTATTTTGCTATGTTGCAAATGTTGGAGTTTATTGTTTCAGGGTTTCTTTTTGTGGTTGTAATGGGTGAGAGTTCTCCTGGAAACCTTCATCATGTCGAATCCTGTTCATCGAGCCCATGGAGTCTTCAGGAGCCAACCCACTTGCAAAGAAGAATTGGACTTGGCAGATTCAGTAGACTGTAAATATAAGGACTTGAAAATGCAACCTGAACAGGACCTTGAAGTGTGATGTTAAATGTTGATGTTAAAAGTGTTATTTGTTAAGGAAGTAAACCATTTTGCTTTAAATTTAGTTCTTTGCAACTCCTTCCAAGTTCTGCCCCACAGAACCCACAGATAGAGGTTACACCTCCACCCTGGGAAGCCAGCTCCCAACTCCGGCCACGGCTCCCCTGCCTCCGTGAAACAAAAGGGATGCTAGGAGGACGGCATCAGCGCTTCCGGCCAGTCCTTGTGCAACAAACGGATCCCATCTTCCAGCTTCCTGACTAACCTCTTGCGAAGCCCCCCCCCCCTCATTTGCATCAGCAAGTGTTACTGAATCAATTCCACCCCAGAATCTAATCTTCTCTGGAGTTCCCCGTGCTTAGGGCAGTCACCCTGAGTGCCCACTCAGTCCCTGCCATCAAAGGCAAGAGCCCAGCTCTTGTCCTCCTCCAATAATAAAAGTCAGGTCAGTGAGCAGAGCCTGAGGACCAGTTTCTCCCTATGAATTAGCCACCCAGCCTCCAGTCAGTGCCCAAACTGTGTCTATGGTGCTGAGCAATGTCTGCTTCCAGTGGTCAAGATCAGGTGCACTCTAATCTGGAGAATCAGGTTGGATTCCCTCCTCTGCCACTTGAGCTGTGGAGGCTTATCTGGTGAACTAGATTAGCCTGGGCACTCCAACACATGACCTTGGGCTAGTCACCATTCTCTCAGAACTCTCTCAGCCCCACCTGCCTCACAAGGTGTCTGTTGTGGGGAGAGGAAGGGAAAGGAGCTGGGAAGAAGAAGAAGAAGAAGAAGAAGAAGAAGAAGAAGAAGAAGAAGAAGAAGAAGAAGAAGAAGAAGAAGAAGAAGAAGAAGAGTTTTGGATTTCTATCCCACCTTTCTCTCTTGCAGGAGACTCAAAGGGGCTGACAATCTCCTTGCCCTTCCCCCCTCACAACAAACACCCTGTGAGGTAGGTGGGGCTGAGAGAGCTCCGAGAAGCTGTGACTAGCCCAAGGTCACCCAGCTGGCGTGTGTGGGAGTGCACGGGCTTATCTGAATTCCCCAGATCAGCCTCCACAGCTCTGGCGGCAGAGCTGGGAATCAAACCCAGTTCCTCCAGATTAGACACACAAGCTCTTAACCTCCTACGCCACTGCTGCTCTTTGAGTCTACTTACAGGAGAGGAAGGTGGGGTATAAATCCAAACTCCTTCTCCTCCTTGTTTGGAGGCTTTTAAGCAGAGGCTTGATGGCCATTTGACAGCAATGCCCCAACCCCGCCCTCTTCAGGCTCCGCCTCCAGCCCCACACCCCAAATCTCCAGATATTTCCCAATCTGGAGCTGGCAACCTTGAGCATTTGTCACGGGGGGGGGGGGGGTAGTTGTGAATGTCCTGCGCTGTGCAGCAGTTAGACTAGAAGACTTGTAGGTCCCTTCCAGCTTTGCGTTTCTATTCCTATCACTGCTAGATTAATTTCAGATAAAGTTGTTAATGAACTCATCGAGCGATGGCTGGCCGGAGAAAGGCCCCGGGCCTGGAACCTCAGTTAATGCACAGATCCTTCCGCACATGTGCCCATTAGCCCACCTGTCTGCCTGTCCATCTGTGGCATGCAAAGCTCTGCAGGAAATGAGGGTGGGAGTATTTACACTGGCTTCAACGTGATCCTGGGAGTTGCAGCGGAAATGAATCAGGACTTCTTGGCCCAGTTTATAGCTGCAATCCCCCCCCCCTCTGCCCCGCCGGGTCCCTTTGCTCTTTGCCATGGAGGTGAAGGTCCTCTGTGGAAGGTGGAATTGGGATGATCGTGGGACTTGTCCAGTGGTGGGATCCAAAAATTTTAATAACAGGTTCCGATGGTGGTGGGATTCAAACAGTGGCGCCGCCGCATACACGCCCCTCCAGTCCCTGTTGGGCAGGGAGGTTGCTTTAGTAGCCCCTTCTCGGCATGCAGAAAAAATTAGTAGCCACTTCTAGAGAAGTGGTGAGAACTGGTTGGATCCCACCTCTGGACGTGTCACACCAGAAATGAATCACGGACTCGGAAGAGACCACAAGGGCCATCGAGTCCACCCTGGCACCGACTAGCCGCAGAAGAGCTCTTTCCTATTTGCAAGTGTAACCCCCATGCTCAGAATGGGTTGACCCAGAAAGGGGTGGAGACTCAAAGCAGCAGAAGGCTGCAGAGCTCATGTGGTTTGGAGGAGACGAGGCTACCAGACTCAGACCTTGGTTTGTATAAGCCCTTAACACCTTATTAAGGTAACTACAATGTTGTTGGGAAGGTAGTTGTTTATTTTTGCTATGTTGTAAATGTTGGAGTTTATTGTTTCAGGGTTTCTTTTTGTGGTTGTGATGGGTGAGAGTTCTCCTGGAAACCTTCATCATGTTGAATCCTGTTCACCAAGCCCTTGGAGTCTTCAGGAGCCAACCCACTTGCAAAGAAGAATTGGACTTGGCAGCATCAGTAGAATGTAATTATAAGGACTTGGAAATGCAGCCTGAACAGGACCCTGAAGTGTGATGTTAAATGTTGATGTTTGATGTTGTATGTTAAGAAAGTAAACCATTTTGTTTTTAAAATTTGTTGTTGCAAACTCATTCCAGGTTCTGCCCCACAGAACCCACAGATAGAGGTTACACAAGCATAGCAAAGGGCGAGCTGCAGCAGCCAGGGGCGTGCAGGCCGAGCGAGGCGAGGGGTGTCCCCTGCATGACAGACCAATGGTGGGCGGGCGTTCACAGCTCCCTGACCTATCCGAGCTCCTGTGGTGTTGTGGTTAGGCGAGCAACCATGGTTTAATCTCATCTCGGCAGCAGACGCTTTGGGCCAACCTTGGTCGCTTTCCCACTGAAAATCAGATGTCGATTAATCCAAGTTTCGACATAAACTACTTTTAATCGCTACTTTTAATCGCGGTTTCATTGTCCTCACTGCGCCATGTTCAGTCGAAAACATCTGGGCTTGTCTCGGATTCCAGAAATGCGACAATCCCCACCGCCGCGTGATCGGCTTGCCAGGACTGTCCCGATTGGCTGTTGTGCCGTGTTGGGGCGGGAACGTCTCTTCACGTCATCAAGTCAGCCCGTGAAGACGCGAGACCGTGAGCAAGGCACCTCCCCTGTGTTTAAATGTTGTCATGTTAAATGAAACGGAACCATGACGAAATGAAAACACAGAAATAACTGCGCACGCATTGCGCATGGGCCGCCACGCTCTGATTGGCTGGCGGCATTTGCGTCACTGTGAATGGCGGGAAATTGAACTGAATCAAGCCCTCGAATCTCCCCACTGATGCAGATTGGTAGCGTGTTTTGCCAAAAAGTTGCACAAGCAACCAGGTACTGGGGAAACGCGGGATAAGGGGGAGGAGGAGCGACAGAGCTGGGATTGATCTGTGTACTGTGGTTCAGCGGTGGGGAGATCGAGAGGAAACGGGTATTTCGTGTGACTATCCCAGGAGTCATCACCAGTGGGGAAATCACCCTAGAGCAGTGGTGGTGAACCTTTGGCACTCCAGATGTTGTGGACTACAATTCCCATCAGCCCCCGGGCCTTTGGAGGGACCAGCTGCTGAAGGTGCCCCCCTTTAGCTCTTAATATCTAAGCCTTTTCTATCTAATGGGACTCGGCGTTCTCTCCCTCCTGGGGAGGATTTAAAATTAGGGTTTGCTGGATGCCTCTTGTTATTTTTACTGCTGTTTTTTAAAGGTTTTAATTATATTTATACTTGTATCGAGATTTTATGTTGTGCACCACCTAGAGCCCCTCGGGGATGGGGCGGTATAAAAGTTTAAATAAACAAATAAATAAATAAATAGCCAATTGGCCATGCTGGTAGGGGCTGATGGGAATTGTGCCAAAGGTTCGCCACCACTGCCCTAGAGGCATGGGGGGGAATGGTGCTTGGGGCAACACCGGCTCCAGGCACCCCCCACCTCTGAACCCCCCCACCCCCTGCCCTTCCTGTGCCCCACTTATCTTAGCCAGTGGGAGCCTGCGGCAGGCTGCCCCTTGGCCCCGTCGGCTGAACGAGCAGCGGGGCAGAGACAAGGGGACAAGTGTGGGGGTGATTCTCCGCCCCCACATGACCAGCTGGTGTGCACTTGGGAACATGTGACCCCCAAATGTCCCCGTGAGCACTCCACTTCTGGGCCAACCACATGATCACAGTTTAACCTCCCTCATCAGGAGAACAACACGAGCCATGTTGGTTTCCTCTTGAGGCAAAAGGCAGTGTTTCCAGGCATAATGTTTGGATCGGGAGCGGATTTTCACCTGTTGGAGAGCTAAAACCTGCTGGCAAACTGGTTTAAATGTAATCACAGCTAGTTTTGGATCAAACGTTTCTCTGTCACTGAAACTTGGAAGTCTGCGATGGGAAACTGCGAAACTTGGAAGTCTGTGGTGCAAAAGTGGTGCTGTTCTCTGAAGCAGGGGGTCTTGTTTTTGTGGCAGCGGAATGTCTAAATATGTGCTTGTGTAAGTATTCTTTTCTGAAATGACATTTAAACCAAAAAAGATTCCCAGGGCATCTGCTGCCATTGTCAGCTGCATGTAGGCAGAGTAATGTATAACAGTTGATGGCAATCAAAATTGGGCAACAGTTTGCACGCACGCACGCACGCACGCACGCACACACAGGATAATGGATTTTGTAGGAGGCAGAACCAGTGGTGGGATCCAAAAATTTTAGTAACAGGTTCCCATGGTGGTGGGATTCAAACTGTGGCGTAAGAACATCAGAACATAAGAACAAGCCAGCTGGATCAGACCAGAGTCCATCTAGTCCAGCTCTCTGCTACTCGCAGTGGCCCACCAGGTGCCTTTGGGAGCTCACCTGCAGGAGGTGAAAGCAATGGCCTTCTGCGGCTGCTGCTGCTCCCGAGCTCCTGGTCTGCTAAGGCATTTGCAATCTCAGATCAAAGAGGATCAAGATTGGTAGCCATAGATCGACTTCTCCTCCATAAATCTGTCCAAGCCCCTTTTAAAGCTATCCAGGTGAGTGGCCATCACCACCTCCTGTGGCAGCATATTCCAAACACCGATCACACGTTGCGTGAAGAAGTGTTTCCTTTTGTTAGTCCTAATTCTTCCCCCCAGCATTTTCAATGGATGCCCCCTGGTTCTAGCGCCAATGGCGTAGCGCCAATGTGGCAGCATATTCCAAACACCAATCACACGTTGCGTGAAGAAGTGTTTCCTTTTGTTAGTCCTAATTCTTCCCCCCAGCATTTTCAATGGATGCCCCCTGGTTCTAGCGCCAATGGCGTAGCGCCAATGTGGCAGCATATTCCAAACACCAATCACACGTTGCGTGAAGAAGTGTTTCCTTTTGTTAGTCCTAATTCTTCCCCCCAGCATTTTCAATGAATGCCCCCTGGTTCTAGCGCCTAATGGCGTAGCGCCAATGGGGATGGGCAGGGAACGACGGGGGCGTGGCCGGGCAATCTGGGGGCGGGGCATTCCTGGGCGGGGCCGTGGCAAGGACGCAGCCGCTGCGCCGGTCCTTGGGTGGGAAACAAATGCACGCAGGCGCAGGCTGCCACGCACGCCGGTGCCCCTCCTGCTAGACTGCTTCAAGTTCTGCGCACTACTGCTGAGAGGAGGGGCGTTACTAAGGCAGAAATCATGTGGCAAAATCACCCATCAGTAACCCCCTCTCGGCACACACAAATAATTAGTAGCCTACTCTCGGGAACCTGTGAGAACCCGCTGGATCCCACCTCTGCTTACAATCTCCTTTTCCTCCCCCCTCCCACAACAAACGCCCTGTGAGGTGGGTGGGCTGAGAGAGCTCCGAGAAGCTGTGACTAGCCCAAGGTCACCCAGCTGGCATGTGTGGGAGTCCACAAGCTAATCTAGTTCCCCAGAGAAGCCTCCACAGCTCAAGTGGCAGAGCAGGGAATCAAACCCGGTTCTCTAGATTAGAGTGCACCTGCTCTTAACCACTACGTCACTGCTGCTCCTAAACCAGAGGAGGGGAGGGGAGGACCCCCTGCAGGGCATAATGTGACCCAGTCTAACCTCTTGGAGACTCATCATGGAGGCCAAATGCCCATGTTGGGCGCAGCAGGCCCTGGTTCATTCCCCAGCGACATCTCCAGGGACCTCAGGTAGAGGATGCTGGGAATACAGACAACAGAGAGGCCAGCTTCCCTGGATAAAGTGGCCGAATTCCCACTGAAAATTTAATCCAGATACAACCAAGTTTCAAAAGAATCGGCACCTTTTCATCCAGGTTCCAACATCCTCACTGCAGCATGTTTGTAGTGAAGACGTCTAGGCCTGTCCTTTGGGGGGTTGCCTGCTGTCAGGGGTGCAATTGTTAAGCTAACAGCACCGAAATTTCAGAGCAATTTCAGAGACCCTTGTGACAATACCACCCAGATTTGGTGAAGTTTGGTTCATGGGGGCCAAAGTGATGGACCCTCAAATGTGTAGCCCCCATCTCCTATTAGCTCCCATTGGAGTGTTTTTTTCAAAAAGGTGCATATACAAGCAGGTCCAGGAAAATCCCATGATTGGGGAGGGGAGGGGGGAGCGCCAGAAATGGAACTGATCTGTGTTCCGCAGTTCGGCTGTGAGGAGATCTCGAGGAAACCTGGATATTTCGGGTGACTATCCCAGGATTAATCGCCAGTGGGAAATCGCCCAATATGACATCATCCCCCATTGGGGCCCCACTTCCTGAAACCCCCCTCCTCAGGCTCCACCCCCCAAACCTCCAGGTATTTCTCAGCACAGAGCTGGTGACCCACTATTAGGCCCACAGCAGAAGTTGCTGCCGCCGCTGACCCTTCCCTCCAAGGTGGCTTTTCTGCGCCAAACGGCTGAGTTGCACATGGAGTTTGGGACCTGGGTGTGCCCAGTTGAACGCTCAGTTCAGTCTAGCCGAGTCCAGCATTCCACTTTGTTCCTCTCCCCAAAACTTCCTGTGGAGTTTGGGGTGAGGCACAGTTCAACAGTGGCTGCTGCTGGGAGGCTGCGGGGTGCAGGCTGGCACCCCCTCAAGGGGGTGGTGCTCCGGGCATGTGCCCTGCCTTGCTCCTCCACAGATAGTCCATGGTCATGACGTCACTTTGGGTTGGCACACTGTCAGCCTAACCTGCCACACGGAATTGTTGTGAGGATCAAATGAAGGAGAGGAGAATAACTGAAGCTGCTGTGGGCCCCACCAGAGAGCCCAGCAGAAGGCAGATCGGCCGTAGAGTTCCTCCAAGGTCAGGAGGAAGGTAGGAGAAATACGACCGTTTCATCTGGTATCTATTAACATCTTGGCAGCCGCATTCCGAACTAGCTAAAGTTTCCACATAGTTTCCAAAGACAGCCCCATGGATGGTGCGTTGTGGTAGTCCAGCCTGCATGCAACCAAGGCACGCAACCTTGCATGCAACCTTGACCAGAGAATGCTGCAGCTGATGAGCCAACCTCGGTTGGAAGAATGTGCTCCTGGCCACCGGCTTCCCTTGGTTACCAGCTGACCAGTGAAGTGTCCAGCAGCACAGCCGCACTGCAAGCTCGCTTCGTTGGGTGGGGGTGTGTGTGTGTGCAACCCCATTTAGCACAGGCCGAACTCCCTTTTTCTGGATCCACTTTACCACCAACCCACGGCCCCTTCATTCTGTTTGACTGAAGTACAGCTTCGTAACATCCACCCCTTCCCAGCCTCTGAAGGCAGCGCAACTAGCCCCCCCCCCCCCCCACAATTGCCGGTCAACCTCCCCCCAGTAACTAAACTCAGGATTGTTAAAATCAGTTTATTGAATCAGAGTAAACAAACAGGTCGCATTTATGAAGGAATTTTTTAAAACAACAGAATACAGGAAATAAAAAACCTGGCACAACAGAAAATGCAACATGTATTTGACTTAGAAACATAGAATCCAGTCCAATGCAATGCAGGAACACACCATCAAAGCACTCCTGACAGACAGATGGCCATCCAGCCTCTCTTTAAAAACCTCCAAAGAAGGAGACTCCACCACACTCCGGGGTAGTGCATTTCACTGTCGAACAGCCCTGACAGTCAGGAGGTTTCTCCTGATGTTTAGGTGGAATCTCTTTTAAGAACATAAGAAGAACATAAGAACAAGCCAGCTGGATCAGACCAAAGTCCATCTAGTCCAGCTCTCTGCTACTCGCAGTGGCCCACCAGGTGCCTTTGGGAGCTCACATGTAGGATGTGAACGCAATGGCCTTCTGTGGCTGTTGCTCCTGATCACCTGGTCTGCTAAGGCATTTGCAATTTGAGATCAAGGAGGATCAAGATTGGTAACCATAAATCGACTTCTCCTCCGTCAATCTGTCCAAGCCCCTTTTAAAGCTATCCAGGTGAGTGGCCATCACCACCTCCTGTGGCAGCATATTCCAAACACCAATCACATGTTGCGTGAAGAAGTGTTTCCTTTTATTAGTCCTAATTCTTCCCCCCAGCATTTTCAATGAATGCCTGCACCTTGAACCCATGACTCCTGGTCCTAGTCTCTGGAGAAAACAAGCTTGCTCCCTCCTCGACATGACATCCCTTCAAATATCTGAACATGGCTATCATGTCACCTCTTAACCTTCGCGTCTCCAGACTAAACATCCCCAGCTCCCTACGTCTCTCCTTGTAGTAGGGCGTGGATTCCAGACTTTTTACCATTTTGGTTGCCCGTTCCAGCTTGTCAATATCCTTGAATTGCGGTTCAAATATGCTGCGTTAGGTCTCGAACCTTGAATCAATAAACAAACTCAGTATTGCTGATCGGCAGCGTTTACTGGAAAGCAACGGAGCACCCAGCTTGTTAAAGACCTTTGCGATCCCCTTTATTCAGAAACAATCCCCCATCCCGTTTCCCCCAAGAATGCGAGAAAGGGTTACTTGGGAGCCGTGGCACCCCAAGCTCAGCAACAGATAGAGATCAAGCCTCCTGGCCTCCTGCCCTCACAGGACAATGTAAACCTCCCGTCTCCCTTGGGAGCAGAAGTGTCAGGGGTAAGCCTAGATATCTATGTAGCGTGTGAAGCCATAAAGAAAAGATCAAGGAGAGAATGTCCCATTACAGCAGTGGTAACATAAACAAGGCTGGTTACACATCTCTTGTAGTGATTACATTGACGTAGGAATGCATCTCAATTAACTAGATACAGTCACCAGCAATATGTTTTGTAACGACCTCATTGAGCTAGGAATGCGTCTCAGGTTCATTCAGGTCATTAACTGTGTTTTTTTCTCTCTCTGTTCTAGAGTGGTGTGATTTTCTAGACAAGTTCTTGTCAAAATCTGGGAGACGGTTCAGGATCCTGGGAAACGTTCACTCCCTGCTTATCACCAGGCTCTGCTTTACAAAGATTTTCTTCCCTAATCTGAATTCCTTTGCTCTGTCAGATGATATTTATTCCAACTTGTCTATTCTGGACTTATGACTGGCAAGAAAACGATTCTGTGGTTTATCTACCAAAAGACCGGTAAAAACCTTCTTCCTGGTTTGACCGGCTCAGAAGGCTCCCTTCGCAAACAGCAAGGACTTAGCTGCTTGGGATGCGTCTAACAGCTTCACTTGATCCCCAACTTGAGTATCAGATTTTCCCCCCCTTAAGTATTTAAACGCAGTTCCTGCCTTCATAACCTCCTGAATGAGGTCACACCAGAGCTCCTTTCGTTGTCTCAGATAAGGCTGTTCTTACATAAAGAAGCCACAAACACAAGGTTTGAATGTGTCCCAGATTAAAATATAATCTACACTTGTATCTGACAGTTCGCTTGTAACTGATATGGGGAATTTGTCTCTCAAAAGCTCCTACCCCAAATATTTTATTTATTTATTTATTGTTACTCTTGGATTTTTACCCTGCCCATTCCCCAACGGGCTCGGGGCGTCAACAAAACCAATAAAAAAAAATTAGTTAAAATCACAATAAATAGATTTAAACAATATAAACAGTCAACAGTACTTACTAAACAACCCAACTCTCCAGATGGAGACTTATCCTTTGCGCCCCATGTAACACCCCCTCCAGAGGTGGGGTCCAGCAGGTTCTCACAGGTTCCCAAGTGTAGGTGACTAATTATTTGTGTGTGCCAAGAGGGGGTGACTAATTGGTGATTTTGCCACGTGGTTTTTGCCTTAGTTGTGCCCCTCCTCTCAGCAGTAGCACGCAGAACTTGAAGCAGTCTAGCAGGAGGTGCACCGGGTTGCGTGGCAGCCTGCGCCTGTGTGCATTCGTTTCCTGCCCAAGGACTGGCGCAGCGGCTGCGTCCTTGCCACAGCCCCACCCCCGGAATGCCCAGCCATGCCCCCGTCGTGCCCCTCTCAGTCCCATTGGCGCTACGCCACAATTTGAATCCCACCACCATGGGAACCTGTAACTAAAATGTTTGAATCCCTCCACTGACCCCCTCCCCTGGAAGGCCAAAGAGAATGTTATAGCTGTTCACCCAGCTGGCCATTCGGGAAAGCCTGCTGGAACAGCTCCGTCTCATAGGCCCTGCGGAAACTGTTCAAGTCCCACATGGCCCTGATCTCAATTGGGAGCCTGTTCCACCAGGTAGGGGCCAGGATCAAAAAGGCCCTGGCCCTTGTCCAGGCCAGCCGGATCGTTTTTGGGCCAGGGATTTCCAAAAGGTTCTCCTCTGATGAACGGAGGGACCTACTTGGGCAGTATTGGGAGAGGCGGTCCCTCAGGTATGAGGATCCAAGACCGTTCATTGACTTGAAGGTTGAAACCAGTACCTTGAAGATAACCCAATATTCGATAGGCAGCCTGTACAGATGGAACCGGACAGGTGTGACACCTGTCCCTACTCGAGGCTCCCGCCAGGAGCCTCACATCTGCAAGCTAAATAAGCTTCAGTTTCTGGATTAGGTCCAAGGGCAGGCCGGCGTGTTGAGTGGAGATCAGACCCACATTTCTAACCCATTTAATCATTACAGATTTAACCATCGCATCTTCTGTGTCCCATTTCAGTAACGTCTTATGCATTTTAGTTATCAGGTTGTCATCATTTATACATAAGTTACCTTCAAAGTCTGTCATTTGTGTGTTGAAATCAGCATCCTTATACTCCGTTTTAAATGTTTCTAATAGTTGATCATAATGAAACCGGATTTTAACTATATCATTTAAGCCATTCATAGGTTTAAATTCACATTTATCATCTTGGAAATTCAGCAACTCTCTATATGTAGGCAAAGGTGGGATCCAGCAGGTTCTCACCCGTTCCCGCCGAGAGTGGGCTACTAATTATTTTGTGTGTGCCGAGAGGGGGTTACTAATTGGGTCTGCTTTTCCGTTAGAAATTCCATTAGGTCCCAAAATCATAAAGTCCAGTTGTTTCCTATGTGGCTGGTTAGCGAAGGTAGAAAACGGGATAATTCTCCCTGTCGGGCTGTTTTAAAAACATGTTTTAGAAATATGGTAAAGTTCCTTGTTTAAGGAAAGTATCCCTCTTTTGATTTCTAGAAACAAAATGAAGTATTTGAAAGTATTAAGTATTTGACAGGCAGTCAATTAGAGGAGAAGTCGTTGTTTCTGTCGGCAGCAGACGATAGGACTTGCTATAACGAGTTTAAATTATGGACAGAAAGATACCAGCTGGAAATTAGGAACTTTTTTTTACAGTAAGAGTTTTTTACAGTAACAGAGAAATTATTAATGCCCCGCCCCCAGAATGCCCGGCCACACCCCCATCGTGCCCCGCCCCGCCCCATTGGCGTTACGCCACTGTTTGAATCCCACCACCATGGGAACCTGTTACTAAAATTTTTGGATCCCACCACTGTATGCAGGCCATTTTTTCTTGACTATTCACTTCTTTTCTAGCAGAAGCTTCAACTGGAGACAACCAAAGAGGACCTCCACTTGTAATCAATCTTTTATATTTCAACCATATCCATAAAAGCTCCTTCTGACATAATGACTGGAAAAAAATCTTTGTGCATCTTTCCCAAATAACCATCCAGATCTTCTGTCAACTCCCTTCAAATCTAAAAGCCTACTATTCTTCAACAGCGCCCATTCCCTTATCTGTACTAAAGAGGCAACTTAAAAATACAGTTTTAAATTTGGGAACATGAGGCATCCCCCCCCCCTTTCCTTTGCACGTTGGACATTTTAAATTTTAATTCTTGGTTTCTTACCTTGTCAAATAAATTTACTTGTGTCTTTTTGCCATTGCTTGAAACATGATGCTGAGTTGATTATTGGCATGCCTTGGAACAAAAATGACATTCTTGAACTTGGCAATTACGCGGGCCTTCCCTTGCGATTGATCCGGAAGTTGAAGCTGGTCCAGAATGCAGCGGCACGGCTACTGACAGGTGGTGATTACTCAGACCATATCACCCCTGTGCTACGCCGTCTGCACTGGCTCCCAGTGGAGTTCCGGATCGTCTTCAAGGTGCTGGTAATAACCTTTAAGGCCTTACGCGGCATGGGGCCCTCATATCTACGGGACCGCATCACCCCTTATGTCCCACATAGGCCACTGCGCTCGGCAGTGGCAGAATTGCTGGTGACCCCTAGCCCCGCGACGATGCGGCTGGCCTCGACCCGGGCCAGGGCCTTTACGGCTCTGGCCCCAGCCTGGTGGAATACCTTACCCCCATCAGTCCGGGCCCTGCGGGATCTTGGTGAGTTCCGCAGGGCCTGTAAGACAGAATTATTCCACCAGGCCTTTGGAGAGGCTGGCCGCTGTTCTACTGCCCCCCACTGAAACTCTGCCGAATTTCCATCTTTGTCATCTCGGTTGGGCCTGCTGTGACTCCATCTGGGCCCCCCTGTTCCCTCCACTTCTTCTTTCCTCTTTTCCCTTGTTTTTAGCCTTAGGAACGGGCGCCTGTTTGAACTGTTTTATACGGGTTGAATGGCTTGGATTGTTTTAATTATATGTAATTGCTGCCGGAGTTTTAATGTTTACGTTATGTTGTTGAGTTGCTGTTAATAACAGCCATGTTGTTGAGCCGCCTCGAGCCCTTCGGGGAAGAGGCGGCCTATAAATCTAAAATATAAATAAATAAAATAAATAAATAAATATATTCATTTTTTTCCACGGATATTCTTCTCAGAAAGGACACGTTCATTCTATTCCGTCTCACTTCATTCCACACTTTAATATAATTATTTTGATATAGCAGACAGTTCTCCAAACCCTTTTACTTTGGTTTCCACATGTTAATTGGATCTTCCAAAAGAATCACCACGTCATCAGCAAATGCCATCAGTTTATATGACTGTTCACCTGTTGTCAATCTTTTTATCTGACCTTCACTCCTTATATTTCCGTTAAGTATCTCTAAACTCAAGATAAAAAGCAACAGTGAGAGAAGGCATCTGTCTCCAGTTCCCTTTTGTATCTCACACACTTTTCAAACATTTCACCATTTACAATTATTTTGGCATATTGTTTAGTATAAATTGCCTCTCTGCCTGTCAAAAAGTTATTTTCAAAACCCATTTTTCCCAGTGTTCTCAACATAAATGGCCAAACGTTGTCAAGTGCCTTCCCAGCATCCAAAAAAATCGGGGCTAATTGCTTGTCACTGTTCCTCATGGTACTCCGACAAATTCAAGATTCTTCTGACATTATCTCTCAGTTGCCTTTTTGGCAAAAATCCACTCTGTGATCTTCACGTATAAGAGTTCTTAGAACAGCCTTTAACCCTCTCACCGGAATCACTGCAAACAACTTGTAATTCACGAACGAGTGAGATTGTTCTGTAGTCCTTAACTTCTGACAGGTCTTGTCCTTCTTTTGGGATCAGAGTAATATTCACCTCTCTCCACAAGTCTCACAATTTCCCTCTTTGTAATATCCTATTCATAATTATTAGGAGTGGTTCCATCAATAGGTCTGCAGCCACTTTATCATATGGCGCTATCGCACGGTAGCCGCCACCTCACTCGGAACCAGCTCCTGCCGCCTCGTCCATCCGGTCGCCACTCTCACCTCCTTCGAACCTGCCTTCCCCGATTCGGTGTATGAGTGATTTATAACCGCTAACCCCGTAATGTCCATGCCGGCCCGGAGGCGCCTTATGCAGGACTTCAAAAGACTACAGGAGGATCCTCCGGCTGGAGTAAGCGGAGCCCCGTCCGAGAAGAACATTATGGTTTGGAACGCGGTCATCTTTGGGCCTGAGGGAACCCCTTTTGAAGATGGAACTTTCAAGCTTACAATAGAATTTACAGAAGAATATCCAAACAAGCCACCTACTGTTAGATTTGTGTCTAAAATGTTTCATGCAAATGTCTATGCAGATGGTAGTATATGTCTGGATATTCTTCAGAATCGTTGGAGTCCTACTTATGATGTATCGTCCATCTTAACATCCATACAGTCTTTACTGGATGAGCCTAATCCAAACAGTCCAGCAAACAGCCAGGCAGCACAGCTATACCAAGAGAATAAGCGGGAATATGAAAAATGGGTTTCTGCAATAGTAGAACAGAGTTGGCGTGATTGTTGACCCTGGATGATGATTTATCGTATGGCGCGATATTGTCTGGTAATCCATCCGATCCAGGAGCTTTATTCAACTTCACTTGGTTTATAGCTTCTACTAATTCCGTTGTTGAAATTGGACTATTCATTATATCTTTTGTTAATTTAAGTATTCGTCAACGTTGTCCTCCCACAATCTTCTGTTTCCAAACAATTTCGAATAATACTTTAAAAATGCACTCGTAACATGTTTTCTCATCTGACACCATATTACCTTTACATTGTACTTTAGTAATAAACCTAGTACTTTCTTTTGCCTTTCTTAATTTTGCTGCTAACATATTTCCTGGTTTGTTTGCCCATTCAAAAGTCTTTTGTTTTGCAAAATTCAAATTGGATCCCATTTCGTTTACTAGCCACATTGATATTTGTTGTTGTAAAATCTTAATACGGAGCACAATTTCTTTCTTATTTGGACATTTCTTTCTTCACTAACAAGTCTTTGTACAGTTCTGGGCACCACAGTTCAAGAAGGATATTGACAACCGGTCCAGAGGAGGGCAACCAAAATGGTGAAAGGTCTGGAATCCATGCCCTACAAAGAGAGACTTAGGGAGCTGGGGCAGCGGTGGGATTCAGCCGGTTCGCACCACTTCGGCAGAACCGGTTGTTAAAATGGTGCTTGTAAACGAACCGGTGGTTAAATTATTTGAATCCCACCGCTGGCGGGGGGTGTTTTGTCTGGTGAAGAGATGACATGATAGCCATGTTTAGATATTTGAAGGGGTGTCATGTTGGTGAGGGAGCAAACTTGTTTTCTGTTGCTCCAGAGACTGGGACCAGGAGTCATGGGTTCAAGGGGAAGGAAAAGAGATTCCACCTAAACATCAGGAAGAACTTCCCGACAGTCAGGGCTGTTCGACAGTGGAATGCACGACCTTGGAGGGCGGTGGAGTCTCCTTCTTTGGAGGTTTTTGAACAGAGTATTTCCCCACATGCTTCATTGAAAAACAGTTTATGTAAAAACAGTTATACACTATTGTACAGGTGATACTGTAGACCAAATTAACTGGCATTTCCAAGACAAATGACTGCTAAAATTGCAACTAGTGAACTGTTATGTTATATCTTTGGAGGTTTTTGCACAGAGGCTGGATGACCATCTGTCAGGAGTGCTTTGACTGTGTGTTCCTGCACTGCAGGGGGTTGGCCTTGATGGACCTTTCTGGTCTCTTCCAACTCTATGATTCTATGATCTTTGTGAAATGCACAACAAACTGGTGGATCCCACTGTCACAGGATGTGCTGATGGCAATGCTTTAAAGGCAGAGGTGGGATCCAGCAGATTCTCACAGGTTCCCGAGGGTAGGTTACTAATTATTTGTGTGTGCCGAGAGGGGGTTACTAATGGGTGATTTTGCCATGTGATTTTTGCCTTAGTGACGCCCCTCCTCTCAGCAGTAGCGCGCAGAACTTGAAGTAGTCTAGCAGGAGGTGCACCGGCGTGCGTGGCAGCCTGCGCCTGCGTGCATTCGTTTCCCGCCCAAGGACCGGCGCAGCCACAGCCCCGCCCAGGAATGCCCCGCCCCTGGAATGCCCGGCCACACCCCCATTGTGCCCCACTCAGCCCCATTGGTGCTACGCCACAGTTTGAATCCCACCACCATGGGAACCTGTTACTAAAATTTTTGGATCCCACCACTAGTTAAAGGGAATCTAAAAAGGGATGGACAGCTGACTTTGTGGAGGGTGGGCTATGGTGGCTATTAGTCAGAGCGGATAAGTTTGTGAGTGGTCCTTAGCCACCGTAGCAAAACGGAAACTTCCCGCATTCCGAAGCAAGCACGAGGCACGGGGGCTTCCTCCCAGGAGAATCATCTGCCCAGCCACTGGGGGAAGCCGCAGGTGGGCCTGTTTGGGTCTGGCTGACCCGCTGGGGCTCCTCTGACCCCCTTGCCCAGCAAAGCAGGGGTTGAGCTGGGAATGGGAGGGCTTGGCTTGTGCCTTTCTTTCCGGCTGCCCCAAACATATAACCAGGAGGCCAAAGACTCCTTGCCTTCCCCCCTTGCCCCTGCCCCTGCCCACTGGTGCCCTCACCAAAGGCCCAGAGCCCACCCCCCCCAACCTGCAGGGCAGGCCTTCTTCCCACCTCTCCTCGCCGTCAACCCCCAAGAGTATTAGGGCAGGTTTCAAATGACCTGGAGCCTCCTCGGCATCCTTATTTTTAACTGCAGGTGGATACATAAGCCCCCTGATTGGAGTGAAACCCGAGCGACTCGCTGTCCATCCGGCGGCTTCAGCTCCCCCTCCCTCCCTCTCTATTTTGGGTTTTCCCGAGTCAGCACCTCACAGACTCCCAACTCCCCCCACCCCACCCCCGCTTCCCGCAGATAGCACATTTTGTACCCAAAGCCTTTCGGGAGGAGCTGCGGGCGTGGAATGGGTGGGCGGATCCCTTCCTCTACGGGCTCCCCACCGAGGGGAAAGGAGGCCGGAGGCCCCAGAAAGCAGCGGAGAAGGGGACCCCAGAGCCCCACACCCAAATCCCACATAGCATCATAGAGTCAGAAGAGACCCCAAAGGTCATCAAGTCCAACCCCCTGCAATGCAGGAAGACACCATCAAAGCGCTCCTGACAGATGGCCATCCAGCCTCTCTTTGAAAACCTCCAAAGGAGGAGACTCCACCACCCTCCAAGGTAGTGCGTTCCACTTCAAACAGCCCTGACAGTCAGCAAGTTCTTCCTGATATTTCGGTGGAATCTTTTCCTTCACCTTGAACCCATGACTCCTGGTCTTAGTCTCTGGAGCAGCAGAAAACAGGCTATCATGTAACCTTTTCACCTTCTCTTCACCAAACTCAACATCCTTAGCTCCCTAAGTCTCTCCTCGTAGGGCGTGGACTCCAGACCTTTGACCATTTTGGTTGCCCTCCTCTGGACCCGTTCCAGCTGGTCAATGTCCTTCTAGAGTTGTGGTGCCCAGGACTGAACACAATATTCCCTCGATCTAGACACTGTACCCCTATTGATACAGCCCACAATCACATTGGCTTTCTTGGCTGCCTCCTCACAGTGCTGCCTCAACTTGTGAAGGTCAGCTTGTGAAGATGAAAAAATTCTCATCTGCAAAATGATGAGAAAAGGACACTTTTGATTCCTTTGGTAAATTTTTTTTTTGGGGGGGGAGCGAATAAGGGCTCACAAGTTCCCCTACTCCAGTGATTCTCAACCTTCCTAATGCCGTGACCCTTTAATGCAGTTCCTCATGTTGTGGTGACCCCCCAACCCTAACATTTATCCATTTTACAGATGGAGAACACTGATGCAGGGAGTCTTAGGCAACCCCTGTGAAAGGGTCATCCGACCCCCAAAGGGGTCCCGGCCCCCAGGTTGAGAACCACTGCCCTACTCCAAATGAGAAGAGAATCCCAGAAGCATCATCCTCACTCTCGTCTCAGAGTATCACAGCCCTGCCATAGAGTGTTCAAACCTAGATGGCATCCTAGAGGTCATCTAGTCCACTCCCTGGACACTGCAGGAATGCACAACCACAGCATCCTGGAGAGACGGCCATCCAGCTTCTGCTTCATGGCCAGCAGTGGAGGAGACGCCATCACCTCCTGAGGCAGCCTTTCCCACCATTAATGACCCCTGAGCCTTACGAGGCTTCTCCGTGTATTCTCTCTGCAGTCCTTGTTCCGTCCCATTTGCACCCATTTTTGATGAGTTCTGCCCCCTGGAGTAAGAGAGAGCCCACACGACAAGATTCCATGATTCTAAGATTTCTTCCCTTGACAGGCCTCTGAAGAGGCCAGCCATAGATGTGGGTGAAATGTCAGAAGCAAAAGCGACCAGCCTGACAGAGGATGGGAAGGAGGAGGAGGACCGGTAAACGGAAGCTCCAGCTGGGCCAGACAGAGGTGCTGCTGGTGGATGGAGAAGCTGCTCCAGCTGTGCAGATTCAACCTGTCTCGGAGGGGGTTGTACTCCCCCCTCAGGGAACACGTTCATGCATTGGGGGTGCTGCTGGATCCTGGAGGTGCAGGGCTGCCCTGTGGTGTGTAGGACCTATTATTATTCTTGTAGATTTCACAGCTGCCAGATCTTTAGCTGGTGTTGGCCTTCATTACAATTCGAGCCTCACCCAGAGGCCTAGGAAGTTGTAATGTTTCGGTGTAGTATTCGTGCGGATCCCAGCAGGGCTGCCTTCTGAAGTTGACAGATGTTGATTTTGTCAATTTGAAAATGTTTCAAGTGCTGCCCTAGTGTTTTTGGGATGGCGCCCAGCATGCCGATTACCACTGGGAGGACCTCAGCTGGTTTGTGCCATAGACGCTGAAGCTTGATTTTCAAATTGCGGTATCTAGTGACCTTCTCGTGTTCTTTTTCAATGACCCTGCTGTCACCGGGGACTGCTATGGCGATGATGATGATGATGATGATGATGATGATGATGATGATGATGATGATGATTTTGTAGATTTCACAGCTGCCAGATCTTTAGCTGGTTGTTGGCCTTCATTACAATTCGAGCCTCACCCAGAAGGCTAGGAAGTTGTAATGTATCGATGTAGTATTCGTGCGGATTCCAGAAGGGCTGCCTTCTGAATTTGACAGATGATGATGATGATGATGATGATGATGATGATGATCATCATCATCATCATCATCATCATCAATCAATCAATCAATCAATCAATCAATCAATCAATCAATCAATCAATCAATCAATCAATCAATCAATCAATCAATCAATCAATCAATCAATCAATTTTGTACACTGCCCTCCCCTGATGGCTCTACTCATATGAGTGGAGAACAATTTAAAACATCCAAAATTTACAGTGCAAACTTACGGCTCTATTGGTATTAAAACACAACGTTCTAAATTACAGTTCCTTGCGTCCAGTCACTAAACCCTCCCACCAGAGAGAGGGATGGTGGTTCCCTCAGATGTTATGGGGACCACCAGAAAGGGGACTACCGAAGGACAGCACATCAGCGGCTGGTCTCTCCAAAGGCCCGGTGGAACAACCCGGTCTTACAGGCCCTGCGGAACTCACCAAGGTCCCGCAGAGCCTGGACAGCTGGAGGAAGAGAGTTCCACCAGGCCGGGGCCAGAACTGTAAAGGCTCTGGCCCGAGTGGAGGCCAGCCGTAACATTGAGGGGCCACGGACCACCAGTAAATTGGCCTCCTGTAAGGTTGTGGTTTGATTTTTGTTTTCTGTCTCTGCCAGCCTGGCCTTGGTAACATTCTGTGAACTGGGCTGCGTGCCCGGGATGGCTGCATTCGTTAACCTTGTTGTCTGCGCTTATCATATATGTTTGAAGCTTGCCTTTCTCTATCGTGGGAACCTGTACTGGGAGCTGTGGGCGGGAATAGAATCGTCCGTATAAGCGACGAACGGAGGGGGGAGGTCAGAATCTGCATTCCGTGTGTAGTATATCATGAAGCTTAAGAAATAAAGAACTCTGTAAAAGTTACTTGATTTCTGGTCCTTCGAGGTTCCTTACACCTCCGCTGAGTGCAGAGACAGAACTGGGACATGTGGGGTGGACTTTTGTCAGTTTCAGGGGGCTCATCGGGGATGAAAAGGCACAGTTGTGTGATGCAGAGACTGGACCTCAGCAGTACTGAAAGAGATGCCCGTTTGCTCCTGCTTCTTACCTTCAAGGCCCTGAACAGCTCCGGCCAGGTGGGTTATAAATAAAGGAAATGGGTAACTAAATATCTGAAGGACCATCCATACTATCCAGCTGAAATCTGCCTCTCAAGTTCTGCTATCTGTGTCCCCAGCTTCAGAGTGGCAGCCAGGGACAGGGCATTTTGTATGGTGCCCCCCCAATCTGTGGAACACCCTCACCTGATACCCCCTTCCTGAAGGAGCAGCCTGGCTGGGAGCCTGGTGTGGCGCCCCCCCATGTCATCTAATGGGTGGCGCCCGGGGTCGATTTACCCCCCATGTCCCTCTGGCAGATACGCCACTGTCCTTTTCATTCCGGCTTTTTATGAGAGGTTTTTAGTTTACCACCTTTTAAAAGGCCTGTTTATGTTTTCGGGTTTTTATTTATTTGACGTAGATCCCACCTTTCTCCCCACCCCCGGGGTGGGAGGGGACCCAAAGTAGTGTACATTGTTCTCCTATCCTCTGTTTTATCCTCACAACAATCCTTTGACATAAGTTAGGGGCGGAGAGTGTGCGACTTCTGGCCCACAATCACTGAATGAGCTTCCAGGGTAAGTGTCGGGATTTGCAACCGGGTCTCCCAGACACGAATCCAGCCCTCCGCTGCTCTGCCACACGGGCTGTTCATGGTTTGTTCTTGTATTGCAGTGATGGCGAACCTATGACACAGGTGCCAGAGGTGGCACTCAGAGCCCTCTCTGTGGGCACGCACAAACAGGCTGGCCTGGGCCACTGGGCTCGATTCTTAGCATTGAACCTAAGACCTAGTTTTGGGGAAGCAGTGTAGGTAACCCTGTTAAGTGCTGTTAAACCCCACTGATTTTCATGCAAAGAACTAAAGTGCGATCCTTTACCCGGGAGTGAGCTTGGTTGCTGGCAATGGGGCTTGCTTCTGAGTAAACCCTCCTAGGGTCGTGATTCACCCGTTCGAAGAGTTGCATGGTTGCTTCAAAGCAAAGCCAATGACTAATGGGTGGCGCCAAGGAAGAAGTTCTGGCAGCCATTGATAAACTAAATGTTACCAAATCCCCTGGCCCAGATTGCATTCACCCAAGAGTTCTTAAAGAGCTCAAGCATGAAATTGCTGATCTTCTCACTTTAATATGCATCTTATCCCTGAAATCAGGCTCCATCCCTGAAGACTGGAAGATGGCCAATGTCACACCAATCTTTAAGAAAGGATCTAGGGGGGACCCGGGAAATTACAGGCCAGTCAGTTTGACATCTGTTCCTGGTAAATTAGTAGAATCTATCATTAAAGAGATAAAATTATTAAACATGTAGAAAAGCAAGACCTGCTGAGAAAAGAGTCAAGCATGGCTTTTGCAGAGGCACAAATCCTGTCTTACAAACTTACTAGAGTTCTTTGAGGGTGTAAACAGGCATGTGGACAGGGGTGAACCGGTGGACATTGTCTACTTGGATTTCCAAAAGGGCTTTTGTGAAGTTCTTCACCAGAGACTGTTGAGAAAACTCAGCAATGAAGGAATAAGAGGGGAAGTCCTCCTATGGATTAAAAACTGGTTGAGAAACAGGAAACAAAAGAGTGGAGTGTAAATGGGAAGTTCTCTGTGGAGAGAGATGTAGGGGTAGTGGTGTCCCCCAAGGATCCGTTTTGGGACCAGTTAACTCTTTAACCCTATTCATAAATGACCTGGAAGTAGGGGTGGGTAGCGTGGTGGCCAAGGATTTGCAGATGATACCAAATTATGTAGAGGTGGTGAGAACCACAAAGGATTAGGAAGAGCTCCCAAAAGCGGACCTTGATTGATAATTAGGTGAGTGGGCTCAGAAATGGCAAATGCAGTTCAATGCTTAGCAGGAAATGTAAAGTGATGCACACAGGGGCAAAAAATCCAAACTTCACACTACACGCTACAGGGGGTCCAGTGCTATCAGTCACAGACCAGGAGAAAGGGATTTGAAGTGATCTTAGTTGATAGTTCCATGGGAATGTCCAACTCAATGCATGGCAGCTGTGAAAAAAAAAGGCAAACTCTATGCTGGGGATCATTAGAAAAGAGGAATTGATAATAAAACTGCAAAGATTGTCATGCCCTTATATAAAGCAGTGAGATGCGACCGCGCTTGGAGTACTAATGATGTCCAGTTCTGAGTCGCTTAGCATCTCCAAAAAAGGATATTGAGGAGACAGAAAAAAAGAAGTGCAGAGAGAGGGCAACAAGGATGATTGAGGGACTGGAGCACCTTCCTATGAGGAGAGGGCTGCAGCGTTTGGGACTCTTTCGTTTGGAGAGTGACTGAGGGGGGATATGATTGAAGTCTACAAAATTATGCATGGAGTAGAAAATGTTGACAGAGAGAAATTTTTCTCTCTTTTCTCACAATCACTAGAACCAGGGGCATCCATTGAAAATGCTGGGGAAAAAATTAGGACTAATAAAAGGAAACACTTCTTCACTTAGCGTGTGATTGGTGTTTGGAATATGCTGCCACAGGAGGTGGTGATGGCCACTCACCTGGATAGCTTTAAAAGGGGCTTGGACAGATTTATGGAGGAGAAGTCGATTTATGGCTACCAATCTTGATCCTCTTGGATCTGAGATTGCAAATGCCTTAGCAGACCAGGTGCTCAGGAGCAGCAGCCGCAGAAGGCCATTGCGTTCACATCCTACATGTGAGCTCCCAAAAGGCACCTGGTGGGCCACTGCGAGTAGCAGAGAGCTGGACTAGATGGACTCTGGTCTGATCCAGCTGGCTTGTTCTTATGTTCTTATGTTCTTATGACTACCACCAAGCTTACTCCCGAGTAACGCATGCCTCGGAGCCAACCATTTTTTCTAAACTAAAACCTCAGTATTCAGGTTAAATGGCCGTGTTGGCACTTTGCGATAAATAAGTGGGTTTTGGGTTGCAATTTGGGCCCTTGGTCCCGAAAAGGTTCGCCATCACTGTTGCATTGTATACTGAGCCGTCTCAAGCAGAACTCTGAAGGGGCAGCAGAGAGGGGCTCCTAAACGAGTGAGGAAATTAATAGTTTTCCAGACGTGGAGAGAATGCCGGTGGTGGAGCTTCCATGACCAGGCACCAGGACGCTGAAAGGCTGACCAGGGCTGGCAGCCGTGGGGCACAGAGGCAGGAGTAGTCCTCGTCCAAGGAGGGGTAAGGCTGGCAGGGGGCTCCCAGTGCTCCCATCCATCAAAGTCTTAAAGGCACTGGGACCCACATATCCACGGGACCTCCTCTTCTGTTATGTCCCTCAAGGCTGTTTTGCTCAGCAAGTGAAAATCTGCCGGTGTCCTTGGCCTGAGGGGGGGTCTGCATTGCCTCAACCAGGGCTAGGGGTTTTCCAGTTCTGGCCCCTGCCTGGTGGAACACCCTGTGGGATTCAATGCAATTCTGTGGGATTCAACGCAGTTCTGCAGGGCCTGTAAGGCCCCTTCTGCACACGCAAAATAATGCGTTTTCAAACCACTTTCACAACTGTTTGCAAGTGGATTTTGCTATTCCGCACAGCTTTAAAGAGCACTGAAAGCAGTTTGAAAGTGCATTGTTCTGCATGTGCGGAAGGAGCCTAAAAGACGGAGCTGTTTCCCCAGGTGTACAATTGAGGCAGCTGCAGTAATACATCCGTGACCCCCTCCCTCCCCCTCCCCTTTTCTTTCCCTTCCTTCTCCTCCTGTCTTTCCCTTTTTCTTCTCTCTCTGGTTTATCTTAAAACAAACCCCTTTCCCCCTGAGGCCTTCCCTTACTTGCTGACCCTCTTTTGGGAGTCGCCTAAATTGGACAAGTTAGAGGCAGTGGGCACGTTATGATAGCTTTAAGTCACAGTTGTCAAACTTGCGGCCCTCCAGATGTTATGGACTACAGTTCCCATCATCCCCTGCCAGTATCATGCTGGCAGGGGATGATGGGAACTGTAGCCCATAACATCTGGAGGGCCGTGAGTTTGGCACCTGTGCTTTAAGTGATTACTTGTAGATTTAGACAGACTTTTAAGAAAAGGCGTTTTAAAGTATTTCTTGTAATGTGTTTTGTTTTAACCAAGGTTGTTTTGACTTGAGGTTATAACCTAGAATCATAGAGTTGGAAGAGACCCCCAAGGGCCATCCAGTCCAACCCCCTGCCATGCAGGAACACACAGCGAAAGCACTCCTGACAGATGGCCATTCAGCCCCTCTTAAAAAACTTCCAAAGGAGACTCCACCACCTTCTGAGTCAGTGAGTTCCACTGTCAAAAGCCCTGACTGTCAGGAAGGTTTTCCTGTTGCTTAGGTGGAATCTCTTCTCCTTCAACTTGAACCCATGACTCCTGGTCCCAGTCTCTGGAGCAGCAGAAAACAAGCTTGCTCCATCTTCAACATGACATCCCTTCAAATATCTAAACATGACAATCATGTCACCTCTTAACCTTCCCTTCACCAAACTAAACATCCCCACCTCCCTAAGTTTCTCCTTGTAGGGCATGGATTCCAGACCTTTGACCCTTTTTGGCTGCCCTCCCCTGAGAGGGTAAATCACCCTGAGCCTTTGAGGGAAGGATGGTGCAGAAATCTAATATAATCTAATCAATAAATCAATCAACATCAATTAACCAATCCTTGAGGTGTGTGCGCTTGCCAGCTCTCCCAAAACGACATGGCTGCCACTTGGGACAAAACGTTTGACCGTCTTGGGGATCGCTGGCACATTGTCTTGACTCGATCCCGTAGCTCCCGCTAGCCCCATCTGCCTCCCAACTCCCCCCCCCCCCCACTTCATGCTGAGCCTTGTCCCCTCTTGCAGGGCTCCGTGTGAGACTTATGGGGCCGGTCGGCTCTCGTCGGAGTTTGTGACGCTCTCCCCACCTGTGACTTATGGCCTTCTTCACAAGGCACATTTGAGGCTGCGTGAAATCAAAGTTGTGTCGGGTTGCAAATCCCGCCTCGCCTTTCTGCTGGGCAGTGCAGCAAAACGGGCGATGCTCCTCGCCCCCCCACCCCCACCGAGGGTCCGCTCAGCAGCCTGCAGTCGCCGAGGCAGCCAGGTTTCTATTTCAGTGAAATTCCTCGGGGTTGAAAATCCCTTGAGGCAGCACCACACGCCGCACTCGCTCCTGCGGATCCCTCTCTCTGCGTTTGGTTCAGAGCGACCCGGTACGGTTCCAGCCCTTGATGCGGCGGAGGGCCGTGTCCTTGTGTGGGTATGGACCACGCCTGTGCAGCAAAGCCCCGTGGGACACACCCCGGACCACCTCTGCTCCTCCTGAACCTGCTGCCATGTTCAAGTCATGCACCCAGAACTCACTGGCTGTGCAACGCCTCTGGGCAGCGAAGGAGCACCGGGCCTCTGGTTTCCATGGGAGTTGGAGACCCTGCCCAGTGGAGAAAGGGGTGCTTTTTGGAGTTGCACAGGCGGTGGGGGATGGGAGGGCTGAGCGAGGAGGGAAGCTGAGGCCAGAAGCCCGGCCGGCGGCTGCGGCACGGCTGGCAAACGTCTTTAAGGCAAGCTATGCTCCAGGAGGCTATTTTTACCACCTGCTGCAGCGCTGGCCGGACAGCTGCTGTTATTTCCACGGGTGCCAAATGCCGGGTCCGTCCCAGCAGCTTAAGTGAGCTCTGGTGCTATTTAAGTGCTTTCTGCTGATCCAGGGCCTTATTTTTAAACTGCCCGGCTGGCTCCTCCGACCGTCATTAGCACTCAGGACCACAGGGCACGATCCCGGGGCCACGGCCACGTGCGGCGCTTCAGGATGGAGCAGTTCGGCACTCACCTGGGATGAGCAGGTGTGGGAGAGAGAGAACAAAGAAGGCAGGCAGGCAGGCAGGCAGGGAGCACCCTGTGTGGTGGGTGGGTGGGTGGGTGGGTGGGTGAGGGGCTCTCTCAGCCGTGACCCCAGGCAGACCCTCCCCCCCTGCCCATTGCCTGCAGATCCAGGGCTGCCCAGGTGTCTTTGCAGTTTTCCAACCCCCGTCAGGCAAACACCCCCTCTGGAGGAAAGACCCCCCCCCAGATAGGCCTCCCAAGAGCCCCCCCCACCATGTCTCCACATCTCTGTCCCTGAAAGCTGATGTCAATACCCCCCCCCCCCCCCCACAAAAAAGGCCTCCATATGTAGCAAGAAGACGGCCAGCGGGGCAGACAGCTGACATGGCGTTTATTGCATTTTCCCAACAGCCTCCGAGCTGTTTCCGGGATCACCACGGAGAGGAAGACAGGCGGGGCAGGCCGGAGAGCGCCGCTTAGGCCCCAGGGAGAAGAGGGGCTCCCTTTCCTAACCCCCCCTCTCTGCAGGGGGCTCTTTCGTCCTCACACCAGCAAATGTCCCCCGGGTGGTCTGCTCTCTTCTGCCCCCCCATGAGACACAGCTCCCCCCCCCCCGACAGCTCCCCTCTTCTCCCCGAGGCTTGGCTTGGGGGCTGCAGGCCAGCGAGGGTCCCCTCGGGGTGGGTGCAACGAGGCCCCTCCACCAGCCGGTGGGGTTAGTGCCTAGGTGGATGGCTACAGGTGAGACCTACGTGAGTCAGGTGTGCGAGTGTGTCCCACCCCCCCTCCCCTCCCCGTCCCACCCTACAGCTACAGGCTCTACGGGATTCCCAGGCGGCAACGAGGGGCTTCCGCAGGGGCTGCTGCCGCCGCCGCCTCAGTAGTAGGTCTCCTTCTCCACCCAGCCTGCAAAAGAAGGGAGAGAGGAAGAGGTCAGCGGAGCGGCCAGGGCAGGAAGCTGCCAGCAGTCCGGCAGGAATGGCCCGTGGAGCTTTGGGCTGACCCTCAAGGGACCTCTGGGGTCTGGGCTCATTCGGATAACCAGAGGGGCCTCTCTTTATCCTGGGCAGAGACGTGCCTTTCAGAGGGGACACGCTCTTCCCTGTTCCTCCAAGGGGCCACGTCTGCCTGACTCAGAGCATGAGGCTCAACAGCCAGGGGTCCGGCCAAGGGTTTTTAGGAAGTCGAGTTTGGACGAAGAAGAAGAGTTTGGATTTATTTCCCGCTTTCAGAGGTGGGATCCAGCCGGTTCTCACAGGTTCCCGAGAGTAGGTGACTAATTATTTGTGTGTGCCGAGAGGGGGTGACTAATGGGTGATTTTGCCACGTGATTTTTGCCTTCGTTACACCCCTCCTCTCAGCAGCAGCGCGCAGAACTTGAAGCAGTCTAGCAGGAGGCGCACCAGCGTGTGTGGCAGCCTGCGCCTGCGTGCATTCGTTTCCCGCCCAAGGACCGGCGCAGCGGCTGCGTCCTTGCCACAGCCCCGCCCAGGAATGCCCTGCCCCTGGAATGCCCGGCCACGCCCCCGTCGTTCCCCGCCCATCCCCATTGGTGCTACACCACAGTTTGAATCCCACCACCATGGGAACCTGTTACTAAAATTTTTGGATTCCACCACCGCCCGCTTTGCTCTACCAAAAGGTGTCTCAAACTCCTTCCCTTCCTTTATCCCCTCAGCAGACACCTCACGAGGTAGGTGGGGCTGAGAGGGTCTGTGGGGCGCCCCCAGGTCACTCAGCAGGAATGTAGGAGTGGGGAAGCAAATCCAGTTCACCAGATAAGAGTCTGCCACTCAGGTGGAGGAGTGGGGAATCAAACCCGGTTCTCCAGATGAGAGTCCACCTGCTCCTAGCCACTTCCGCCCAGCAAGGTTTCTGGCTGCCCACAAGAGATTTGATTCGCTGTGCAGTTGTTTTTGTAAATATTGTTTTGGCAGCAGCTGCCACCAACAGAAGTGAAGCCGCAGTAGCCATTTTGGGCTTGCCTCCCCCTCCTCACACAGTCGTTGTGTGGTGGCCAATTTGTGGCTGCGTCTGTCACACGGTGTCAACAGTTACTGAAAGGTGTTCATTGGTTCAAAAAAGGTCGGGGGAGCAGCAGTGGCGTGGTGGCTAAGAGCAGTGGCTAAGAGCAGGTGCACTCTGATCTGGAGGAACCGGGTTTGATTCCCCGCTCTGCCGCCTGAGCTGTGGAGGCTTATCTGGGGAATTCACATGCCAGCTGGGTGACCTTGGGCTAGTCACAGCTTTGCGGAGCTCTCTCAGCCCCACCTACCTCACAGGGTGTTTGTTGTGAGGGGGGAAGGGCAAGGAGATTGTCAGCCCCTTTGAGTCTCCTGCAGGAGAGAAAGGGGGGATATAAATCCAAACTCTTCTTCTTCTTCAATTAAAAAGAACAGCTTGATAGAAATGGAGGCACAAAAGGGGTCCGGCCCCCGGGGCCAACGAGAGCCGTGGCAGCCCCCGAGCCCACGGGGAACTCACCGCCTGGATAGCGACGGAGGAGCAGCTTCCGCACCTCGTCGTAGATGAAGATCAGCAGGCTGTAGGGGAAGGCGCAGAACCACCAAGTGACCCTGCAGATGTGGGGGGGGGGGAAGGGCGGGTGTCAGCGCAGGAGAGGAGAACAGCAGGCAGAGGCAGCCCGTGGAGGGGGGGGGGGCACACGAACGGGGCAGGGCACACGCGCCAGGGGCGAGCCACTTACTTGAGTGGGTACATGCGCAAAGCCACGCCCATGCCGGGGCAGTAGGACAGGAAGGCGGCCAGGGCGGTTTCTTCCAGAAGGCCAAATATCAGGATCTTGTTCCTGGAGAGGAAACGGCAGGAGGGTCATGAGCCAAGGAGGCTCCGTGGGGCTGAGTGGGGGGAGGGTCCACCTGCCCCGCCCACCCCAGGGGCCTCCGCCAGGGCCCCCCCCCGCTCACTTCATGCCTTGCTGGAAAACGGAGTTCCGCCGGGTCTTGCAGATGATGAGGTCGGCCCACTGGACCACGACGATGCTGGCAAAGAAGGCCGTGTGGCAGGTGAACTCCACCACCTTGCGCTGCTCGTACGTCTGCAGAAGGGCGGGGGGGGAGAGGAGGCACCGTGAACGTATGCCCACCCCTCCCGAACCAAGCCCAGAGCAAACAAAGCACGCCCCTGCTGCGTCAGACCACTCCAACCGCCCCTTGGGGAGCCCCCATGCCAGACAACAGTACGCAGGTATACTGCTTATGTACACGGAGGCTCCAGGAGACCTTCTGCGCTAAGAGCCACTCACCCACTCCTGACCGTAGCTGTCCTCCAGGTCATTCTTGGAACGGTCGTCCCAGTCCAGACGGATGCCCAGCAGGGTGGTCGGGAGAAAACCGTTTTCCGCCAGGATCACGAAATAAGTGAAGAAGCCCCCCAGAGCCTGGATCATACCTGGGGAGAATGCGGGGGGTGGGGGGGGAGAGGTCAGGGCCCTGGCTGGCCAGAAAGGCTTCGGCTCTTTTCTGTGCCAGGATAAGATCCTCGTGGGCCTGCCCCCCCCCTTGCCGTGGGTCTTAGGAGGAAAGCAACCGGGGCAGGAGACAGCGCAGTGGGGGGGACTCCTCTGTGCCATCCCCACTTTCTAGGATGGATATTTGCGGAGGGGGGGGGTCTTGTTCCCCTCCTCCGTGGCAGCCTTTGGGGTCCACAGAGTAGCCTTTCCCCCTCTCGGGTGCCTTGAGGGGCCTCCAGGCCGGGGCTCACCCTCCCCAGGGTGATTCAGGGGCGCCGATTCCAGAGGTGCTCGTCAGCCAATCAAGTGCTGCCTGCTCTGCTTCCCCTGCCGTGCCACCCTGCCAGGCGCCCTCCTCTGCCCTGCTTGTGTAACCCCCATGCTCAGAATGGGTTGACCCAGAAAGGGGTGGAGACTCAAAGCAGCAAGAGGCTGCAGCAGACCTCATGTAGTTGGAGGAGACGAGGCTACCAGACTCGGACCTTGGTTTGTATAAGCCCTGAACACCTTGTTAAGGGTTTTCTTTTTATGTTTGCAATGGGTGAGAGTTCTCCTGGAAACCTTCACCGTGTTGAATCCTGTTCACCCAGCCCTTGGAGTCTTCAGGAGCCAACCCACTTGCAAAGAAGAATTGGACTTGGCAATATCAGAAGACTGCAACTAGAAGGACTTGAAAATGCAAACCTGAACAGGACCTTGAAGTGTGATGTTAAATGTTGATGTTTGATGTTAAGAAAGTAAACCGTTTTGTTTTTAACATTTGTTGTTGCAAACTCATTCCAAGTTCTGCCCCACAGAACCCACAAGCTGAGGTTACACTTGCCCACTGCCTGCTGGGTGATTCTGGCCTTCTGCTGAACGGGTCGGCCCATTTGTCATTCAGGTGGAACCAGTATGGGAGCCCCCCCCCCCCCCGATGCAGCTGATGTTGCACCCAAGGGGGCCGCTGGTGTCTGTAGCTTCTGAACCCTCCGGGATGAGCCCGCCTGCTTCTCTCTTCCCCATGGGCAGATGTGGGAGACCTGCCCCTTTGTAGCCGCTGGGCCTCAGGGTCACCTGCTCTGCCTTGTGGGGATCGGAGCCAGTGCCGGGGGCCAGGTCCACTCACCAATCTGCCCGTAGGCCATGCTGATGAGGCGCTCGTTCACCAGCTTGTCCGTCTTGGAGTTGCGCGGCTGCCGCTTCATGATGTCGCTCTCTGCAGCCTCGTAGGCCAGGGAAATAGCTGGGACCTGCAAAGCAGCCAATGAGGGGGGGCTCAAAATGGGGGGTGGGGGGTGTATGAGCGGGGGGGGGGGGTCACCTCCATGAGAGAAACAGACATTGCTCGGAGGTCATCATCTCCTCATCAAGCAGGGCTCCGTAAACCGGGGTCCCCAACCTTTCCGAGCCTGCGAGCCCCTCTGGATTCCGGCCACGGCCACAGGACGGCCACCACAACTTCTCTCCAGGGCCAGCCGTCTGCAACCTGTGGCTCTCCAGATGTTCAATTGGCCACGCTGGCAGGGGCTGATGGGAATTGTAGTCTGTGAACATCTGGAGAGCCACAGGTTGCAGACCCCTGCTCCAGTCAGTCAGTAAAGTGGCATAGGAGGTTAAGAGCTCGTGTATCTAATCTGGAGGAACCGGGTTTGATTCCCTGCTCTGCCGCCTGAGCTGTGGAGGCTCATCTGGGGAATTCAGATTAGCCTGTACACTCCCACACACTCCAGCTGGGTGACCTTGGGCTAGTCACAGCTTCTTGGAGCTCTCTCAGCCCCACCCACCTCTCAGGGTGTTTGTTGTGAGGGGGGAAGGGCAAGGATATTGTCAGTCCCTTTGAGTCTCCTGCAGGAGAGAAAGGGGGGATATAAATCCAAACTCTTCTTCTTCTTTGTGCCTGCCACAGCAATGTTTTAAGAAATCAGAAGTCTGGCTGGGTGAAAACTCCACCTGGCTCTGACTGGGCTCTAAAAATCCTTGGGCAGGGCACGTGTCTGACTGGCAACGCATCTGACTGGCAACTAATATCCCCGGGGGCAACTAATCTGGTCACGTGGGGGGCACAGAATCGGCCCCCCACGTGATCAGATGCCTTCTCCTTCTGTCTGACTTTGGCCTTCCTCGGCCCCGCCCACGTCTTTGACAACGTGGGCGGGGTCTCGGGAGGCCGAAGTCAGACGGGGCAGCAGGAGGCAGGGGGGTGGGGCTCTGCGACCCACGTGGGGGGGGGGCACCCAGAGGAAGTTTTATCCCCGGGAACCATTTCCCCCATATGCCTCTGCCCTTTGGGGGCACCAGAACATGGGTGGGAGGCTCTATAGTGCCCAAGGGAGGCTCTATAGTGCTCACTGGGGTCACTGCTATTGGCTAAACCCAGGGAGGTGCTTCTAGAGAGGAGCTCTAGAGTTTTTAGGAAAGGCGCCTGAGTGGGATCTAGGCCCCCACCCCACCCCAGGCGCCACGGCGACACTCACCATGTCCGTGCCCAGGTCGATGCAGAGGATGGTGACGGTGCCCAGCGGCAGCGGGATATTGATGATGATGAAGAGGAGGAAGGGGGTGATCTCGGGAATGTTGCTGGTGAGGGTGTAGGCGATGGACTTCTTCAGGTTGTCAAAGATCAGGCGGCCTGCCGGGCGCAGGGAGGGGTGAGGGGGGCGGCCCGAGGAGGACAGGGGGACCTCTTTCCCTGGGGCCGCCCACTGGGGGGGGAAAAGGGGGGGCACTCACCTTCCTCCACGCCCGTCACGATGGAGGCAAAGTTGTCGTCCAGGAGTATCATGTCCGCCGCTTGCTTGGACACGTCGGAGCCGGCGATCCCCATGGCGATGCCAATGTCCGCCTTCTTCAGGGCAGGGGAGTCATTCACGCCGTCTCCGGTCACAGCCACGATGGCCCCCTACGTGGCAGGGGGAAATGTGGGAGGGGGGGCCAAAAGTGCTGCTACTGGGAGCAGCAGTGGCGTAGGAGGTTAAGAGCTCGTGTATCTAATCCGGAGGAACCGGGTTTGATTCCCCGCTCTGCCGCCTGAGCTGTGGAGGCTTCTCTGGGGAATTCAGACTAGCCTGTGCACTCCCACACACGCCAGCTGGGTGACCTTGGGCTAGTCACAGCTTCTCGGAGCTCTCTCAGCCCCACCCACCTCACAGGATGTTTGTTGTGGGGGGGGGGGAAGGGCAAGGAGATTGTCAGCCCCTTTGAGTCTCCTGCAGGAGAGAAAGTGGGGGGGATATAAATCCAAACTCTTCTTCTTCTTCTTCTACTGGGCAGGAAGAGGTGGCTACGGCTGGCACTCTCCTTGCCAGGGTGTTTTCTGCTACTGCTGCCCCCTGTCCGAAGACCTCATTCCCCACTATCCAGCCCACCAGTCAAGACCCCAATTCCGAGCCCTGTTCTCTCTGTCCTGCCGCCCCCCCAGAAAGGTGAGGGATCTGGATACCACAGACAGGGCTTTTTGGTGCTGGCCCCATACCTGTGGAACGCCCTCCCCTAGTGGCTGGCACCTACACTACTCCCTTGTAGCAGCCAGACCAGAAGGCTTCTGTTTACCCAGGTTTTAAAAATTATTATTATTATTACGGTTTGTTTCCCGAGGGTGCTGCCCCCGCACATCACTTCAACTATCCCTTGGTGAGAACGTGCAGAAGTGAGCCCCTGGGCCCTTGGGAACAACAGGGAAGGATACCAACAATGGCCCTCCAAAGTACAACCTATGAATTTAAGACGCAGCCCCAAAGCTGGGGTCCCTCAGAAGTTTGAGTGCTCAGAAAGAAGCGAGTTTAATGGGAGTTCAACTTTTTACTGAGGCTTTTAACTGAGTAGGTCTATCTCTTAATGCAGAGGTGTCCAGCTCTGGCGTTTCAGATGTTCATGGACTACAATTCCCATCAGCCACTGCTGGCAGCCCAACTGTGTACAGCAGTGGCTGATAAGAGCAATCCATGAGCTGGCATGAAACTGAACCTCCAGACAAATAATTAATTGATTGATTGATTGATTGATTGATTGATTAATTAATTAATTAATTGGGTTTATAAACCGCCCTCCCCCGAAGGGCTCAGGGCGGTGAACAACATAATACAATAAATATGAATTAAAACAGCTCTAATAAAATAAACCCTACCCCATTTAAATGCAGCATTTAATTAACTCAGGATGGCCTGTCAATTCCCATAAACCCCAAAGGGAAGGGGTGGCAGGATCTCCACAGTGTCATAAAGGCGGAGGAGGGCCCTTATCAACAGTGGTCTCCCCAAAGGCCAGTTAGCAAGCTCAGTCTTGCAGGCCCTGCGGAACTCAGCGAGATCCATGGGGCCAGGACCATGATGGAAGGTGTTCCCACCAGGCAGGGGAGCCAGAGCAGAGTGAAGGCTCTAGCCCAGGTGGAGGCCAGCCCATCATGAGGAATAGGGACCACTAGTAAATTAGCCTCTGCGAGCATGAGACCTATTTGGGACATATGGGAGTAAAGAGCGGTCCCTGCAGATACGAGGAGGTCCCAGGCAGCGCCAAGGCCTTGAAGGTTAACACCAACACCTTGAAAATGATTGAGATTACGATTGGTAACCAGTGCAGCGGTGGAGCACAGAGGGTGATATGTTCTCCATGGCACCTGTGAACATCTGAGGCAGCTGCATTCTGGACTCATTTTCAATCTCGAATCAGGCGCAAAGAGAAGGCAACGTAAATGGGGTTACAATAGTCTAACCTGGAGGTGACCGTTGCATGGACCACAGTGGCCAGGTCAGCTTGGGAGAAGGAAGGGGCCAACCGTCGGGCTGGCGTAGATGAGTACTTGACCCGGTTATATGGAGCCACCTGGGTCTCTCCCGAGGCGATCCAGGTGGACCCCAGGTGTGAGACTGAGGGGCTGGTGCCAATGGCCCCTCCCGCATTTGACTGAAATGTTTTTAATAGCAAGCTTCTCATAAGAACATAAGAACAAGCCAGCTGGATCAGACCAGAGTCCATCTAGTCCAGCCCTCTGCTACTCGCAGTGGCCCACCAGGTGCCTTTGGGAGCTCACCTGCAGGAGGTGAAAGCAATGGCCTTCTGCTGCTGCTGCTCCCGATCACCTGGTCTGTTAAGGCATTTGCAATCTCAGATCAAGGAGGATCAAGATTGGTAGCCATAAATCGACTTCTCCTCCATAAATCTGTCCAAGCCCCTTTTAAAGCTATCCAGGTGAGTGGCCATCACCACCTCCTGTGGCAGCATATTCCAAACACCAATCACACGTTGCGTGAAGAAGTGGCTTATGGTTCGTGAAGAAGTGGCTTATTCTCCTGGCTTATGGTTGACCACTTTCTTGCTGTTATTTTGAGGATTTCATGGTGTTGTTTCATTTCATGGTGTTGTTTCATTTCATGGTGTTGTTTCATGGAGGGACAGCAGAAACGTTCTCCATGGCCACTTGAGACAGGGCAGCGTGAGCCTGCAAGGCCATGGTTGGCTTGCTCTCGAGGCACCCGGCTCTGACTCCTGGCTCTTATTCTGGGTCAAACCAAATCCGCCAGTTTGTCGAGCGCTTCAAACATCTGCGCAACCCGTTTGAGCTGAGGGCATCGCAGGAGAGCAGCAGGGCCGCCGCAGGTGTCCGGGGCGCCTCAGCCAGGTGCTCTCCCGGAGGTGGGGGGGGGGGGGCTGACTAGCTGGGTACACCTTCACCTGCTCCTTTACAAATATATGTGCTTTGCCCTGAAGAAACCATCTGACTGACATGCCCTATGAGGAGAGACTTAGGGAGCTGGGGATGTTCAGTTTAGTGAAGAGAAGGTTAAGAGATGACATGTTCGCTATGTTTAAATATTTGAAGGGATGTCATGTCGAAGAGGGAGCCAGCTTGTTTTCTGCTGCTCCAGATTAATGGATTCAGGGTGCAGGAAAAGAGATTCTATCTAAACATTAGGAAGAACTTCCTGACTGTCAGGGCTGTTTGACAGTGGAACTCACTGCCTCAGAGTGTGGTGGAGTCGCCTTCTTTGGAGGTTTTTCAACATAAGCTGGGTGGCCATCTGTCAGGAGTGCTTTGACTATGTGTTCCTGCATTGCAAGGGGTTGGACTAGATGGCCTTTCGGGTCTCTTCCAACTCTAAGATTCTAAGCAAACCACCCTGCAGGTGATTCAAGTGGTCAGCCAGAAGAAGAAGAAGAAGAAGAAGAAGAAGAAGAGTTTGGATTTATATCCCCCTTTCTCTCCTGCAGGAGACTCAAAGGGGCTTACAATCTCTTTGCCCTTCCCCCCTCTAACAAGCACCTGCTGAGGTGGGTGGGGAGCTGAGAGAACTCTGAGAAGCTGTGACTAGCCAAGGTCACCCAGCTGGCGTGTGTGGGAGTGCCCAGGCTAATCTGAATTCCCCAGATAAGCCTCCACAGCTCAGGTGGCAGAGCGGGGAATCAAACCCGGTTCCTCCAGATTAGATGCACGAGCTCTTAACCTCCTATGCCACTGCTGCTCCAGAGAGGTTTGCCCTTCGGCACCTTTGACTCCCCTGCAAGGACGGCCTGTTCCAGAGAGTGGCGCGGGGGCATCGGAAAGCACTTCCATCCCAGGTGCTGGGTTTGGCTGCCCTCGTTCCTTGTTAGGACCCCACACAAAAGTCGGGACTGTCTTCTGGCAGACTGACGTGGCCTCCACAGCGGGGTTGTGGTTAAGAGCAGGTGGACTCTAATCCGGAGAACTGGGTTGGATTCCCCACTTCTCCACCTGAGTGGCAGAGGCTTATCTGGTGAACCGGATTTGCTTCCCCACTCCTACACATGAAGCCTGCCGGATAACCTTGGGCGAGTCACGGTTCTCTCAGGACTCTCTCAGCCCCACCGACCTCACGAGGGGGTCGTTGTGGGGAGAGGAAGAGAAAGGGAGTTTGTCTGCCCCTTTGAGACTCCTAGCAGGAGGGGAAGGCAGGGTGTAAATCCAAACTCTTCTTCGTGTCCAGCGTCCCACGAGCTGCCAGGTGTTCCTTACCTGCCGCTGGCAGCCCTCCACGATGATGAGCTTCTGCTGGGGGGAGGTGCGGGCGAAGACGATCTCCGTGTGGTTCTTGAGGATCTCGTCCAGCAGCTCCGGGGTCATGTCCTTCAGGTCAGAGCCGTGGACCACACACGCCTTGGCTTCCCTGGAGAAACCAACACAGGTTGGAGAGGGGGCGCCAGACCAGGGTCACCCAAGAAGTGCGGGCGGCTGCGTGGGAGAACTGACCGAGGGCTCCAGGGCCGACCTACCTGGGGTTGACCTGGCTGACAGGGATGTTCAGGCGGTCCGCGATGTCCTCGACGGTCTCGTTCCCCTCGGAGATTATGGCGAAGCTGCCGAGGTGGTAGAAAGCCTGTCACCATGATCACCTGCGGAAAAGAGCGGGAGGGAGCAGTCCAGGTGAGGCGTGCCCCCACACCAGCCGAGGCTGATGGACAGAAAGAGGACCGGGACTCCAGAGCTCGGCAATCCCAGCAGCCCCTGTGCAGGATGGGCCCTTAGACCACAGGTGTACCACTCACGGGGGCATGGGCTGTCCCATGTGCCTGGTCGCATGCCATCTAATCATGTCCTTGTGCCCAGCCTCTCCTGTGGCGCAGTGCCCGGTGGCTCCCTCTGTGCTGGGGCTGCGCTCGTTGGCACCGGGTCTGCCAGGCGCCGGGCCTGCAGGAGAGGCCGGGCACAAGAAGGTAGGGGCACAATTTGGGGGGGAAGGGAGGAAATTTGGGGGGACCCAGTGGGCGCCATTTGGATTGTGCCCTGTCGCCATTTTCTGTAGAGTGCGCCTCTGCCTGACACCTTAAGTCCAAGGGCGGCATGGCGAGGGGCGTTCCAGTCCCAACATTGCAGCTGTCACAACACACACCTGGGGCAACACAACTGCAGCCCGAACCCACAGATATAGTCACGGCACACTGGCGTGCTTTTGCTGTGTTCCAGCCCCCTTCCCTTCCCTCGCCATCTCTGCTCAGTTGCTGAGCCTGTCCGGCCAGGGGGGGGGTCAAACTTGTGGACAGGGGAAGACTTGAACTCCTCTCTCCCCCCCCAGCAGCCTTTGTTGCATTGCAAGGAGGGCGCAGGGCTGGCTGGGCACCCCGGCCTTCCCTCGCCATGTGCCGCTCTGTCCTCCGGCGGCTGTTACGTGGCTGTCCAGCCCTCAGGCCTGTGATACGCGGCCGGCTGCATCGCACAGACTCTGTGCCGTCTCCGTGCTGCTTAAGATAAAGGAGTCGCCAGCTCTGACTAGCCCCATACGCCAAGCCCCCAAAACTAGGTCTGTGCCCCCCCAGCCCCCTTCCCACAGGCACCAAAGCGGGGGGGGGGGGAGGAAAACTCTCCCTTCCCCCTCGACAGCTGGCAAAGGGAGATTAAGGGCACCGAGGGATAACGAATGCCACCAGCAACATCTTAGTCGGTCAAAAGGTTGAAGCGCGCAGCGGCGAGGAGAAACGGGGACGCACGGGAGGGTTGCGAGTCAGCGGGCGGCCATCTGGGGCTTGCAGCTGGAGCCGTCCCAGAAGCCAAGAAGGATTTCGATTTGGCCCGGCAAAGCCGCTGACCCCTCCACCCTCCCTTCCGCCCCCCCGCGGCCCGAGCGGTACCTTGATGCCAGCGCTCCGGCATTTCCCCACCGCGTCCGGCACGGCGGCACGGGGCGGGTCGATCATGGACATCAGCCCCACAAAGCAGAGTTTCGAAATGGGGAAGTTGACCTCGTCGGCGTCGAACTTAAAGCCACGAGGGAATTTCTTTTCGGGGAGGTAGACCTGGCAGAATCCTGGAAGTGAAACAGCGGGACTCAGTGAGGCCCAGCGCCACGGGGGGGGAGCCCACTTGCCTGCAGGGATGAGCAATGCGGCTCCCACACTCACCTTCCATTCCCATAGGAACCGGCCGCCTCTTTGCTGGAAGACTGTGCTCTTGAGAGCAACCCTTGCAAATGCTTAGCTTCACTAGAGACGAAGACCTGGGCATTATCGGCCCAGCGGGCCACATCCCGATACGCCGGATGACCTGACTGCCCCACTGCCCTTTGGAGGCAGTATGAAGCCCATGAAGCCCGGTTGCCTTGGCTGCCGGCTTCTGCAGGAGTTTCAAAGAACCTCCCCTGCAGCCTGGCCCTCCACAATATTTTCTGTTTCTTATGCAACCCCATGGAAAAAATAATTGCCCACCCCTGCACTAGGGGGACCATCAGGGTCTGATTCAACCGTTTCACTGTAAACCGGCCTGTCCTGGCAAGACTACCTGGACTTTAAAACCCCCAGAAATAAAGAGCCAAATGCCCTCTGCAGCTCCAAATGCCAGTTTTATGGGGCAGTCCCAACCTGTGGTGTTGTGGGGTTTCTGGGCTGTATGGCCGTGTTCCAGTAGTGGAATACGGCCATACAGCCTGGAAGCCCCACAACACCCCAGTGATTCCGGCCGTGAAAGCCTTTGGCAATCAAGTCCCAACCTGTCTTTGAAGAAGGGCTTGACCCCTGAACTGGGGCTAACTTGGGGTGGGAACGTAAGAACCAGAGGAGAGCCCTGCTGGATCAAACCAGGGAGTGTGGGTCTAGCCCAGCGTCCCATTGCCTGGAGGGCTCAGCAACAAAGGCTCGCTCGTTGGCCACGAGGGGGCCTGCTCTGATCTCTGCCACCTGCCACCTGCCCTGCCACGGCTTGCCTGTGGGCCTCCTCACCCAGCACTCTCTCGCCCAGCCCCCCCAGCTCCAGGTAGGCGTTCTGGAAGGCTTCCCTCAGCTCCTGGTCGAGGGGCACCTCCTGGCAGGAAGGATGGTGGAGCAGTCCAGGATCCTCTGAGCCCTTCATCCCTCCAGCACATTGGCCCTTGGGCGGTCTTCCTGTCGTGGATGGACAGCTAGAGCACAGGAGAGAGACCCCTCCAGGACCAAAGGGAGGGTCCACCATACCTAACTCACAGTGGAGCCCCTTCCAGGATATGTGTCTTATGTATGGATGTATGGATGTATGTATGTATGGATGTATGGATGTATGGATGTATGGATGGATGGATGGATGGATGGATGGATGGATGGATGGATGGATGGATGGATGGATGGATCATCTATCTATCATCTATCTATCTATCTATCTATCTATCTATCTATCTATCTATCTATCTATCTATCTATCTATCTATCTATCTATCTATCTATCTATCTATCTATCTATCTATCTATCTATCTATCTATCTATCTATCTATCTATCTATCTATCTATCTATCTATCTATCTATCTATCTATCTATCCTATCCTCCACTTCCATCCATCCTCCCTCCATCCTCCCTCCATCCTCCCTCCCTCCCTCTCCCTCCATCCATCCATCCATCATCCATCCATCCATCCATCATCCATCCACCATCCATCCATCCATCCATCCATCCATCCATCCATCCATCCATCCATCCATCCATCCATCCATCCATCCATCCATCCATCCATGTGATTGATTGATTGATTGATTGATTGATTGATTGATTGATTGATTGATTTCTGGCTGTCCTTCTGGGTTGCTTGCAACAATAAAAGTACCAGATTAAAATGAGCAACAAAACACTACGAAAGGTCCATAACGTTCATCTCTCATTAGACCAAGGGGAATGAATTTAAAAAGGCAGGAGAAAGGGAGGGGGAGAAAAGGGGGGAAGAAGAAGAAGAAGAGGAGGAGGAGGAGGAGGAGGAGGAGGAAGAAGAAGAAGAGTAAGAGTAGGAGTAGGAGGAGTTTGGATTTATACCCCACCTTTCTCTCCTGCAGGAGACTCAAAGAGGCTTACAAGCTCCTTTCCCTTCCTCTCCCCATAACAGACACCTTGTGAGGTAGGTGGGGCTGAGAGAGTTCTGAGAGAACTGTGACTGGGCCAAGGTCGCCCAGCAGGAGTGGGGAAACACATCTTGTTCACCAGATAAGCCTCCGCCATTCAGGTGGAGGAGTGGGAAATCAAACCCGGTTCTCCAGATTAGAATCCACCTGCTCTTAACCACTACATCATGCCAAGACAGGGGAGCTGTGATGGAAGGCCGTTGCTGCCCTCAACCGTAGGCCTGGTGGAACAGGTCTGTCTTACAGGCCCTGCAGAACTGTGATAGTTCCTGGGTCTCATCCGGCAGAGTGTTCTACCAGTCGAGGTCAGAGCCAAAAGTCCTCTGGTCTTGGTTGAGGGCAGCTGGGTGTCTTTTGGGCCAGGGATAATCTACAAGTTGCTATCCACAGAGTGAAGTGCTGTCTTGGGAGTGCCCCCCCCAACCGCCCCCCCCCCAGCCTGGCCTCATTTGTGGCTTCAGCCTCTGTGGACAAGGAGGGTGAGCTGGCTTTTGGTGTTGCACAATTCTTTTTAAAGGCCACAAGAGCATCAGTGCATTTAATCAGCAATTAAGAGTCTGTCTGTCTGTCTGTCTGTCTGTCTGTCTGTCTGTCTGTCTGTCTGTCTACCTAGGGAAAGTGTAGCCTGGTGCAAAATCTGAGTTTTCTGCCCCACCTCCTTGTCCGTATGTGTGGTTGCCTTCCCCCACCATGACTAAAGAACTTTTTTTTTGGCACCAGGTCTTGAAGTCAGTGTATGGACCCGAGGGAGGGGAGTATGGGAAGCTGATTTTCTACCCCATGAGACTAAATGGCCTCGGCCCGGTCTTTCGGGAGGGTTTTAATGAGGGTTATTGCGGACATTGTTTGTTACTGATCGCTGCGTTGTAAATTGTTTTAATGTATTTAAGGGTTATTGTATACATGTGGTTTATGTTGTTCACCGTAGAGCCCTTGAGTGAATGGTATAAACTCAATAATAAAATAAAATAAAAAATAGGTCCCCTTGGCCAGTATGCCCGTTTCCATATCTTTCAAATTTCTATGCTGTTCCCGTCACGCGTTTTGTAGATGCAGAACTGCTCCTGGGACGGGGGACGACCTAGCAGTGGTGGCGAACCTTTGGCACTCCAGATGTTATGGACTACAATTCCCATCAGCCCCTACAATTGGCCATGCTGAAGGGCTGATGGGAATGTAGTCCACTGGAGTGGGGTGCTCCTAACTGGTTTCTAGGGGACACCTGAGGGTCCCAAGGGCAAACCAGCCAGTCAGCGCTGGGGAGGGGCCGTGGCTCAGTGGAAGAGACATCTGCGTGGCCATTAGGGTCGGCCTTGTCTGCTCAGACCGGCAGCCCCTGAGCAGGACACCTGACGGAGGTCTTTGACCTGATCCTTTTAACTGGAGAAGCTGGGGACTGGACCTAGATCTTCTACCTGCCAGGCAGGTAAACGTGTCAGGTGTCTGAGGCAGGAAATGGCAGCTTCGCATGTGATTCACGTGGATCTGGGTAGCTTGTTTCGGTGGGAAACTATCAGTGGCACAGATTTTTCTATTTTTTTTCCTAGACCTCCACCTTGGAAAGGAAAAGGGTGAAGCTGGAGGTGAAACGGTGGAAGTACTTCCAGGCCGGCTCCACGGCTGCCGTGGCCCGTTGCTTGGGCGGTGGCCCCCTCTAGTGGCTGTTCCCAGCCCTTCGTCAGGCCAGGAGAAACGGATCGTGGCACGGCTTGCAATTAAAAGCCGGAGACATTGATCCCAGTTTGTTCCATGGCATTCTCAGAAATAATTAGCAGCTTATTAATTTACTTTTGTATCCTCCTAATGAGTCTCGACATAGTTTACAAATTCTAAAATCTGTCGTAAAGTCCAGCAGAAAACAAAACAGAACGAACTAGCCAATTCCCAGGTTTTGAACAAGAAGCAAGAGGGTGAGGGGGGGGACGATAAGCATTAAAAATATTTGTATTCCGCTTTTCCAGAATAATTTCTGTCCAGAACGGCCCACAACAAAATCAGACCTTGAAAAATTCCTCTCTTTCTCACAATACCAGAACCAGGGGACATTCATTGAAAATGCTGGGGGGAAGAATTAGGACTAATAAAAGGAAACACTTCTTCACGCAACGTGTGATTGGTGTTTGGAATATGCTGCCACAGGAGATGGTGATGGCCACTCACCTGGATAGCTTTAAAAGGGGCTTGGACAGATTTATAGAGGAGAAGTCAATCTGTGGCTACCAACCTTGATCCTCCTTGATCTGAGGTTGCAAATGCCTTAACAGACCAGGTGCTCGGGAGCAACAGCCGCAGAAGGCCATTGCTTTCGCATCCTGCATGTGAGCTCCCAAAGGCACCTGGTGGGCCACTGCGAGTAGCAGAGAGCTGGACTACATGGACTCTGGTCTGATCCAGCAGACTCCTTATGTTCGTATGAGTTGGACTTGATGGCCCTTGGGGTCTCTTCCAGATTTATAATTAGGGTGTTGTGGGTTTCCCGGGTTGTACAACCATGTTCCAGTAGCATTTTCTCCTGACATTTCGCCTGCATCCATGACTGGCATCTGAAGACGCCAGCCAGAGATGCAGCCGAAACATCAGGAGAGAATGCTGCTGGAACACGGCTGTACAACCCGGGAAACCCACAACACCCTAGTGATTACGGCCATGAAAGCCTTTGACAACTCTATGATTCTATGAGAATGACACATAATGACTATTAGAGCCATTTATTCTCCCAAAACCTTTCTGAGAAAGAAGCAATGAAAAAAGAAGGGGGGTCTCTCTCTCTCTCTGCTGGTGTCCTTTCCAAACTGGCAAGATGTGTGCCCAGATTCCTCAGAAAACCCCTTCGCCTATGGGGACATGGGGTAACCTATGTCCCCGGGCGCACATAGACCTGGGCGTTGGCACCAGCTCCAGACTTGGGCGCCGGGGGGGGGGGGTGTGTGGAAAATTCAGATTTTTGTCTCCGGGCTCCATTTGTCCTAGATATGCCTCTGGCATGTGTGTGTGTGTGTGTGTGTTTGTGGGGTGAACAGACAGCCACAGTGCAATCCTGCGGGGGGGGGGGGATGAAACTGCTCAGGAGGTGGCATGATCCCAGTGCCAGTGCCTGGTAATTAATCAATCAATCAATCAATCAATCAATCAATCAATCAATCAATCAATCAATCAATCAATCAATCAATCAATCAATCAATCAATTAAATTTAGTATACTGCCCTATCCCCGAAGGGCTCAGGGCGGTGCACAGATAAAACATCAGCTAAAAACATACATATAATTAAAACAACGCTGCCACCTGGCCAGTGTAAGGGACATTTGTGCTGGCACAGAGGCAGTTGCTCTGGTGAGGACGCCTGGGTGCCAATGCAGCCGTGGTGCCAGTGCTCCTCCGTGTTCCCAGGGGCAGGGGTGGTCTTGGTGGGCTTCCTGAGCCCATTCTGTTCAGGAGTGGCCCCAGCTACTGCGGGCACACACTGATGCCAGCAAAACCAGTGGCTCAGCCTTCTCAGCTGCACAAGTTCCCTCCACAGGGGGCGGGCAGAGTGTCCCTTTGGGCTTGCTGCACACGGCACAGCAAGCCTCTTTGGAGGTAACCCGGCTGCCCCGTCGCTGGCAATCCCTGGCTGTGGGGCAGCTACTCCCCTCCCCCAGGATTGCACTGCCTGCTTTCCTCAGTCCTGACCTTCTTTCTTTATGCCTAGCTCCCCTCTCCCCACAGAATTTCTCTTGTGATCTATTCTTGCCCGGGCTGGGCTTTCCCTTTGAAATTAATCTGGAGGAACCGGGTTTGATTCCCAGCTCTGCCGCCTGAGCTGTGGAGGCTTCTCTGGGGAATTCAGATTAGCCTGTGCACTCCCACACACGCCAGCTGGGTGACCTTGGGCGAGTCACAGCTTCTCGGAGCTCTCTCAGCCCCACCCACCTCACAGGGTGTTTGTTGTGAGGGGGGAAGGGCAAGGAGATTGTCAGCCCCTTTGAGTCTCCTGCAGGAGAGAAAGCGGGGATATAAATCCAAACTCCTCCTCCTCCTCCTCCTCTTCTTCCTCTTCCTCTTCTTCCTCCTCTTCCTCTTCTTCCTCTTCTTCTTCTTCTATTCTTGCCCTGGCTGGGTTTTCCCTTTGAAAATGCCGGCTTTGTCAGCAGTGCCCTCGGCTGGCTTTGCCTCCTCTTGTGGTGAATTTTTGTGTGTAAATACCCGGTTATACTTAAAACTTGCAGCCATGCCACAGTTCTGTGGGACCCAGGACATTCAGCTCCCCAACAAACTGAGCCCCCTTTCTGTAAACCAAGTTTCTAGCCCTCACAGTCACCAAATGATGCTTGAAAGTGCGTGTGCAAAACGCCCGCTAAAACCTCAGAGTCTGGAGGGTGTTGCCATCCAGAGTCCTCCCCCCCCCCCGGGCCCTCCTGCCCGCCCTCTGGCCCCACCTGGTACTTGTTGGTGGAGTTGAAAGGGATCTCGGCCACTTTGGGGTTCTTCTCGCGCATCTTCCTGACAGACCCGCAAGACAGCTCGATGCATTTCAGGAGGGCGGATTCGGAAGCATCACCAGCCGTGTCCCTCTGTGATGACAGACAGACAGACAGACAGACAGACAGACAGACAGACAGACAGACAGACAGACAGACAGACAGACAGACAGACAGACAGACAGACAGACAGACAAAGGGACACGGGGTTAGGCAGGAGCCCACCGGGAATTTTTGGTAAAGGCAAATAAAACTCAATTGATTTTCTTCAGGTTTCTAAAACCTGAATCCAAAATTTACCAGGTAAGCCTCCATCACTCAGGTGGAGGAGCGGAGAATCGAACCTGGTTCTCCAGGTTTTAAGAGACTTAATTCTAATTAGATTAGAATCCACCTGCTCTTAACCACTATGGCTCTCACATGGGAACTGCTAGCCCTGGGTTTGGAGCAGCCTATTTGCTGAGGGCTGAGGGGAGGTCCCCGTCGGGGCACCATTCTGCGGGCCAGAGGGAGGCCTTCGCACCACAGCTGATCGTGGCTCTCTGGCACGGCTCGAAGGGGAGACACACACGCAAGCCCCTCCGTGGGCCGCTTCCGCTTGAAGCACGCACAGCCCTTCCCCCTGAGCTCCACCTGAGGAGGAACGAGGGCCTGCAGGCCTGAATGCAGGGGTGGTGCTCCCAGGTGGACTCCGGAGTTCTCCTCTCCAGTCTGGGCCTTGCCGGGGGTGGACCTGACACTGCATCCCTCCCTAGGGGCGAAGGAAGTGGCCCCCTCCCGGGACAGCCCTACGGCCACGCGCGGCTCCACCTCACCGCCTCCAGCCTACCTTAGAGATGGGGACGTTCTCCTGCCCCGCCTTGAAGACCGCTCGGTTGCACAGGGATGCGATGCGGGCGAGGGCGGTCCAAGTCGGGGAGCGCTTGTCAAATGTTGCCCCTGGGGAGAGAATTGGGGGGGGGGGAAGGGAGGCCAGCTATTCAAAGGGTGGCTGGCAGGCATCGCTGGCTGGGTGGGTGGGGGGTGCAGGGAGACGCAGGGCTCTACCAAATGGACCCCCAGGCCAACCCCCAACTACTGTTCCTAAAAGCCCCAACCTCCAGCTCTGCTTGTGCTGCCTCCCACCCTACCCCCCTAGTTTTGCTTCCTCCTTCCTAAGCTGTGGGCAACCCCTGTTGGCCTATCTAACTGCAGTATGGGGTGGCAATGCTGGCCCACCTGACAGGGTCATTGTACAGACTGCTGAAATGAGCTCAATTCAGAGCGCACTTCAATGCTCCTGCTCTTCTGGAAGCCCCGCCTTTCTGACCTGGGGAGGTCTCTGGCAAATTGGGGCAACCTGTACTGGTTCTGTTGCAAGAGGCAAATGCCTTCTGCACATGGTCAGAGGTGTGCTCTCTCTCTCTCAGTCACCCGAGAGGGGCCCAGGATGTGAGCCCCTCCCCCAGAGACCCCCCAACCCCCGCAAGAGGAGCGACTGAGAAAAGGCTGGCTGGCTCTGCCTGCTCTGGGGGGGGGGTGGCCCGCGGGGGCGGAGATCAGCGTGTCCCTCAGCCCGGCCTCACCGCTCTGGTCCTCGGTGGTGTCTGCTTCGTGGATCTGGTTGTCGAACCACATGTGGGCCACGGTCATCCGGTTCTGGGTGAGAGTGCCGGTCTTGTCGGAGCAGATGGTGGAGGTGGAGCCCAGCGTCTCCACGGCCTCCAGGTTCTTCACCAGGCAATTCTTGCGAGCCATGCGCTTGGCTGTCAGTGTCAGGCACACCTGCGGAGGGGGGGGGGAGAGGAGAAGCCAAGGGGTGGGTTGGTAGTCCGGAGGGACTGCGTTGATGTGCACAAAGAACAAAAGGGAAACCCAGGCACCAAAGATTGAGATTCACAGGCTATGTGGAATATACGAAGGGGTACAGGTTTCGCCTGAATTATGGTAAGATTGTGGTCCCCTGCCCTCCTGCCCAGGAGCCGAGGACCTGCGGGTCGCCCTCACTTCATCATCCAGAGAGGCAAGTTAGGTTGAGGGCTGAATGGCACCCACTGAGATTTGGAGTAGAGGCAGGATTTGAATCCGAGGTTCTTTGGACTTTTGGCCCATCCCGTCTCTTTTGGGCAAGAAACCCTCTGAGTGTTTCCTGGGGTGGGACTCTCCCCCCTGCCCCCCCCCGGGTCCTTCTGAAGACAGCTGTGCTTTGGTCTTTGAGTCGCTGTCTTGGCCGACCTCCCCTTCTCTCGGCTGACTCCTTTGGGCTGTTTTACTTTACGTTCTGTTTTGAGGTTGCATTTTGCTGTGGTTCTCCTCTAAAAGAACCTGACGGGGTGTCGATGCGACAAATCCAATCTCCTGGCATGCGTTTGAAGATTTCCCCCTCGTTTTGGTTTCCTTCCAGTGTTTCTGACCCCAAAAAGAGACCTCCGTCCCTGAGCATAAATTTTCTTCTCCCAAGCGATGCCTGCCGTCCAGTGGTGGGATCAAAAATTTTTAGTAACAGGTTCCCATGGTGGTGGGATTCAAACTGTGGCGTAGCGCCAATGGGGCTGGGCGGGGCACGACGGGGGCGTGGTCAGGCATTCTGGGGGTGGGGCATTCCTGGGCGGGGCTGTGGCAAGGACGCAGCCGCTGTGCCGGTCCTTGGGCGGGAAACGAATGCACGCAGGTGCAGGCTGCCACGCACGCCTGTGCACCTCCTGCTAGACTGCTTCCAGTTCTGCGCGCTACTGCTGAGAGGAGGGGCGTAACTAAGGCAAAAATCACGTGGCAAAATCACCAATTAGTAACCCCCTCTCGGCACACACAAATAATTAGTAACCTACTCTCGGGAACCTGTGAGAACCTGCTGGATCCCACTTCTGTCGCCGTCTTGCAGAGTCACAAATTGCCTGACGATATGTCAAGAGCAACCCCCGGTTTCTAAGAAGCAACCAAGTCCCTGGTCCCACTCCTCGGAGCGGCACTTCGTCCCTTCGTGTGAGTGCAGGGAGGGCTTCATTTGGCTGACGAAGCCCCCCTTCTACAGGGGAGGAGACCATGTCCCGCATAAGGGGCAAAAGCTGACAGACACATGGGGCACCCCCTCCCTCCAGACAAGACCATATCCTTTTTCTAGCCCCACAACACATGTGAGTCGTCTTCAGTGGCGTACCGCCCACAGGGACAGGTGGGGTCAAATTACTCTGGGCACAATGGCAGGGGTTGGGGGGTGCAAAATCACTCCCACCCCCCTCCTCCCCCACACCAACATGGCTCGGAAGAGCTGGGTCGGCGCGGGGGAGGCGCCTAAAGACAGTGCCGGCCTGATGCCGCGGTGCCGTCCAAGCTGCCTCCTTCCCTCACCAGACCCTCAGGGAGGGCGCTCAGGGGCACTGCTGGTCTGCTGCGGTGCCAACCCCCAAGCCCCACCCTCAAGCATGGGGGGCACGAGGGGGGGCACTCAGAGCAGGTGTTGTCCCCGGGCACCATTCCCCTCGATACGCCTCTGGTCGTCTTTAGCAAGCATCTCTTTAACGAGTTTCAGAGATGACTCTGAGCCTTTTTCCTCCTGCTGTCCCCAAATTAAATGCCTACTCTGGCTTTGCAGGAAGACCGGGTGGCTTGCTGCACGGACTGGAGGTGGGGGTATCAGATGGGCATCTGGGTAACCCCACTTGGGGTCAAAAGATTGCTGGGTGTCTTGGGACCCATCGCCAAATCCCCGCCTAACCTCACGGGGCTGTTGTGAGGATTCAGAGGAGGAGGAGGAGGAGGGGGGGGGGAATGATGTAAGCCCCTCCGGGTTCCTACTGCAGAGACAGGCAGGGTAGAAACACAGTAAAACTAATAAATGCGTTAATAAAGGTCCATCGTAGTAGAATTCCCAGTTCAAAGGAGCAGGTTGGATGAAGGCAAAGCGGAAGGCCTTTCTCTACCTGCTCAGCAGAAGAATCCCGGCTTGGCGTACAAACAGTTGCAAGCTCAGTCCCCTGGAGAGCTGCTGCCAATCATAGAATCATAGAGTTGGAGGAGACCCCAAAGGTCATCAAGTCCAACCCCCTGCCACGCAGGAACAAAGTGCTCCTGACAGATGGCCATTCAGCCTCTCTTTAAAAACTTCCAAAGAAGGAGACTCCACCACAACTCCCAGGTAGTGCATTCACTGTCCAACAGCCCTGACAGTCAGGAAGTTCTTCCTCACGTTTAGGTGGGATCTCTTTTCCTTCCCCTTGAACCCATGACTACTGGTCCAAGTCTCTGAAGCTGCAGAAAACAAGCTTTCTCCCTCACTAACATGACATTGGTGGGGTGCTGTGTGCAGGGGCGAACCTAGGCAAACTGGTGCCCGGGGACAAAACCTGAGTTTGGTGCCCTCCCCCGCACCCGGCGTATGGGCGGCCACCCTCTCCCACCATGACCAAACAATGATTTTTGGTACCAGCTCACAAAACACCTCCCACTCCCATCAAAACATACATGGCTCTCTCCCCACCAACTCTTTTCCTAATTTCCTAATCACAACAACCCTATGAGGTAGGTTGTTAGCCTGAGAAACAACTCCAAGCCAGTGCAAGTGGGTATTAAGCATGTAAATCTCTCACAATTCACCCCCAGCAGAACATTTACCAAACAAATGTCAGCATCATCTCTCACAAAACACCTCCAGTGGAATCCACCCCCAAACAGTATCACTTTCAATGGTGTTTAAACTAGGGAGCTCAGATTCTTCTTTTAAATCTACCTTAAAGGGAGAATCTGGGGTCCCCGGTTAAAACAAAATTGAAAGTGATGCTGTTTGGGGGTGGATTCTCCCCCACCCTGAAACAGCATCACTTTTGAGGGTTGGAGATTCAGATGAAACAAATAGCAGATTTGGTTGGAATCTGGGCAAATTTGGGCACATTCGGACAAAAATTGTCCGATTATGTCCTGCCCAAATATGAACAAATGCGAATGCAAGGTATTTGGGTTGGGGGGGGGGGTATTTTTGGTGTTTTTTCGGCCTTCAGGGAGCACATTTTTAAAGCTAGCGGCACGAAGATTTCAGGGCATCATCCAGAGACTGCCTTGATGATACTACCTGAGTTTGGCGATGTTTGGTTCAGGGGCAGAAAAGTTATGGATGCCCAAATGGAATGCCCCCATCCCCATTGTTTTCAATGGGAGCTAACCTGAGATGGGGGCTACCCATTTGAGGGACCATAACTTTGGTCCCCCTGAACACAAATTCACCAAACTTGGGTGGCATCATAAGAATAGTTAACAGATGATACCCTGAAATTTTGGTGTCACTAGCTTTAAAAATACACCCTTTCCAGGCACCCCAAGAAATGTGCCCAAGATTCTTTGTTTTGCAGTGACTTTGCTCCATTGTAGCTAATGAGGAATTTCTGAGGCAGGCTGCACATTTTTGAAGATAGAGGCACCAGACTTTCAAGGTGGCTCCAAGAGGCCTTGAGTAACAGCATCCGAGCTTGGTGAGCTTTGCTTCTGGAGTGTGGGGGGGGGAGTTGAGAGAGTTCTGAGAGAACTCAGCCCACAGGCTTTCATGTGCAGGAACGGGGAAACAAAATAAGCCTTTTGGGGCCCCATAAAATTGAACCCCCAGAAGCAAAGGTCTCTAAGCCTGGATGCTATTACCAGGAGGCCCTCCTGGAGCCACCCTGAAAGTCTGGTGCCTCTATCTTCAAAAATGTGCAGCCTGCCTGCACACTCAGAAATTCCCCATTGGCTACAATGGAGCAAAGTCACTACAAAACAAAGAATCTTGGGCAAATTTCTTGGTGCCTGGAAGGGGTGTATTTTTAAAGCTAGTGACACCAAATCTTCAGGGTATCATCTGTTAACTATTCTTATGATACCACCCAAGTTTGGTGAATTTGTGTTCAGGGGGACTAAAGTTATGGTCCCTCAAATGGGTAGCCCCCATTTCAGGTTAGCTCCCATTGAAAACAATGGGGATGGGGGCACCCCCTTTGGGGGTCAATAACTTTGCTTCCCATGAACCAAACGTCACCAAATTTGGGTGGTATCATCAGGACAGTCTCTGGATGGTACCCTGGAATTTTGGTGCCGCTAGCCTTAAAAATGCGCCCCCTGCAGGCCGGAATGTGAAAAAACGCTTAAAACGTTTTAAAACACACAAACGACCCTGAAATGTTGGCGCCCCCCCATGTGACCAAATGGGGGGCGCCCGGGGACATAGGGTACCCCCTGTCCCTAGGCAGGAACGCCACTGGCTGTGTGGTTTCTGGGCTGTATGGTCGTGTTCTAGCAGCATTCTCTCCTGACGTTTCGCCTGCATCTGTGGCTGGCATCTTCAGAGGATCTGATAGGATTACCAGCCACAGATGCAGGTGAAATGTCAGGAGAGAATGCAGCTAGAACACGGCCATACAGCCCGGAAACCACACAGCACCCCAGTGATTCCGGCTGTGAAAGCCTTTGACAATACATTCAACATGACATCCCTTCAAATATCTAAACATGGCTATCACATCCCCCCCTTAACCTTCTCTTAAGGAGCAGCAGTGGCGTAGGAGGTTAAGAGCTCGTGTATCTAATCTGGAGGAACCGGGTTTGATTCCCCGCTCTACCGCCTGAGCTGTGGAGGCTTATCTGGGGGATTCAGATTAGCCTGTGCACTCCCACACATGCCAGCTGGGTGACCTTGGGCTAGTCACAGCTTCTCGGAGCTCTCTCAGCCCCACCCACCTCACAGGGTGTTTGTTGTGAGGGGGGAAGGGCAAGGAGATTGTCAGCCCCTTTGAGTCTCCTGCAGGAGAGAAAGGGGGGATATAAATCCAAACTCTTCTCTTCTTCTTCTTCACCAAACTAAACATCCCCAGCTCCTAAGTCTCTCCTCATAGGTAGGCCATGGACTCCAGGCCTTTGACCCTTTTGGTTGCCCTCCTCTGGACCCGTTCCAGCTTGTCAATGCCCTTCTTGAATTGCGGTGCCCAGAACTGCGCACAATATTCCAGGTGAGGTCTGACCAATGCAGAATAGAGAGGTACAATTACACCCCTCGATCTAGGACACAGCCCAGACGGAGCAGACCAGACCAGTCATGATGGAACACAAGGTGGTCTGATTCTGCTGACGGCAGCCTCATGCCCTCACTTCCCTGTTTATATATTTGAATCAATGGAAGTGAGGAGCTGGGAGGGCAGGCAGCAGGGCCCCATCTCACGGCCCCATCTCACCGGATCTGGGAAGCTAAGCAGGGTCGGTGCTTGGAAGGGAGGCCCCCGAGGAATCCTCCGCAGAGGAAGGCCACAACAACCCGCCTCTTCTTCGCACTTGCTGGGGGTGTCAGAAGTCACTGGCGACTTTGTGGATCCTTGCCAGGAAATTTCATGCCCTGCGAAAAGTTTTGGCTTCTAACTCATCTTTGGGACCTCTCTACCTGTCAGCCCCACATTTCTCCTGCAGAACGAAAGCCTGGATCCGACTCCCAAATGGTTGGGAAGGTTTTACGATCGCGTTCCAGTAGCATTCTCTCCTGACGTTTTGCCTGCATCTGTGGCTGGCATCTTCAGAGGAGATGCCAGCCACAGAAGATGCCAGCCACAGATGGAGGCAAAACGTCAGGAGAGAATGCTACTGGAATGCAACCATAAAACTTGGAAAACCCACAACGCCCTAGTGCAGTGGTGGTGAACCTATGGCACGGGTGCCAGAGGTGGCACTCAGAGCCCCCCACACATCTAAGCTGGCCTAGGCTGCTGGGCACGACATGCACGCACCACAGCAAGCAGGAAAGACTCAGCGATTTTGTGGTGGGGGTTTATTGGGTTTCAGAAAGAGAACGTTTTACTTCCCTCTCCCCCCACGCCCCTCCCCCTTCCCCCTTCCCCCTTCCCCCCAGGCCCCCAGGGTGATAATAGTGTAATTATTTCAGGGAGATTATTAGCATTAAACCTAAGACCTAGTTTGGGGGAGCAGTGTAGGCAACCCTGTTAAGCACTGTTAAGCCCCACTGATTTTCATGGGAAGAACTAAAGCGCAATCCTTTACCTGGGAGTGAGCTCAGTTGCTGGCAATGGGGCTTGCTTCTGAGTAAACCCTCCTAGGGTCATGATTCACCCATTGGAAGAGTTGCACCGTTGCTTCAAAGCAAAGCCGCCGAGAACCACCAAGATTGCTCCCAAGTAACGTGTACCTCGGAGCCAACCATTTTTTCTAAACTAAAACCTCAGCATTCAGGTTAAATTGCCGTGTCGGCACTTTGCGATAAATAAGTGGGTTTTGGGTTGCAGTTTGGGCCCTCGGTCTCGAAAAGGTTCGCCATCACTGCCTTAGGATTTCAGACCGATGCCCGGTCTTTCAGCTTTGTGCCAGTTTGACTTTTGGCCCGTGCCACTTCTCCCTTGCAGGACGACCACAAACTGTCTCTGGACGAAATCAGCTTTAGACAACACAAGGGCGATGCTGTCTGGCATGCTTTTGGGGAACGAGGGCTGTGCCAGCAGCGCATGAAGAGTGGCATTTAGCTGTGTGAACAAAGCACGTTAAGTCTCACCCACTGCGACCAAGCGGGCCGGTCACACGGTCCCAAAGCGAACAATGCCAATAAATGTATAGAGAAGAGAAGCGCAGGGGCGTTTGGGATTTATATCCTGCGTTTCTCCTGTGCAAGGAGACAAAGGGGCTTACAAACTCCTTTCCCTTCCTTTCCTCACAACAGACGCCTCGTGGGGTAGGTGGGGCTGAGAGAGTTCTGAGAGAACCCTGACAAGGCCAGGGTCACCCAGCAGGAACGAAGCAGTGTGGAAACACATCTGGTTCACCGGGTAAGCCTCTGCCACTCAGGTGGAGGAGTGGGGAATCAAACCTGGTTCACCAGAGTCCACGCCACACTGGCAAGACTTTTGCGGCACCTGAAATATTAGAAGTTAGTTGCTAATCCACATAACTAGCGTCTGTGGATATGGCAGCCGACTCCAGGTTGGGAGATACCTGCAAATTTGAGGGATGGAGTCTCACGAAGACAAGGTTTGGGCTGGAGGGGGCTTCGCTGGGGCATGATGCTATAGAGCCCACCTTCCATTTTCTCTGTTACCTGCAACAGTGGGAGCTCTCCAGCCGTCACCTGGAGGCTGGCAACCCTCTCTGTGGACAAGAGGCAGAAGAAGAGCCTGGGGCCCCTCAAGGGTCTCGAGAGGCACAGAAGGCACAGTGGGGCCCGTGGAGCTGCCTGCCGGCCGCTTTTTCCTTCCTTGCTTCGTCCACATCTGTGCCGGCAGGACTCTCATCCACTGGCTGCTCAGCCAGGAAGAGCGACGCACCGACATCACCCTGTGCTGGTTGTTCAGGCACCCTCATTCCTGATGCGAGACCGTCAGCCCCAGGGATGTTCCTCTGGAACCAACCCCACGGCGGCTGGACGCTCACGGGGAAAGTGGTTGTGGAGCTCTACCACACCCGGAGCGGGGCCTGAGGGAAACCCCTGGGGACAGGGCCACTGCCAGAGGTGGGGTCCAGCAGGTTCTCACAGGTTCCTGAGAGTAGGTTACTGATTATTCGTGTGTGCCGAGAGGGGGTTCCTAATTGGTGATTTTGCCCCGTGATTGTTGCCTTAGTAACGCCCCTCCTCTCAGCAGTAGCGCGCAGAACTTGGAGCAGTCTAGCAGGAGGTGCACCGGCGTGCGTGGCAGCCTGCGCTTACGTGCATTCGTTTCCCGCCCAAGGACCGGCGCAGCGGCTGCATCCTTGCCACAGCCCCTCCCTGGAATGCCCCGCCCCCGGAATGCCCGGCCACACCCCCGTCGTGCCCTGCCATTGGCGCTATGCCACAGTTTGAATCCCACCACCATGGGAACCTGTTACTAAAATTTTTGGATCCCACCACTGGGCCCACTGCTGTTCCTCCAGCAGCAGTTTGGGTCCAGAGGCCTACCCTGGGGTAAATTATGCCTGGGGCTACACCTACTCTGGCCACCCCCAACCCCCATGCCCCACTTGCCTGGTGCCTCGGCCTGGCCCCACTAGGCTGCTCCTTCAACAGGCAGAGCCTCCGCTGGCTGAAGGGGAATCCTGGTGGGGCCGGGCCGAGGGGTGGTCCTGGGACCGCCACTGCCCTCCTGCTGAGGGCCACAGGGCACCCCCACATGATCTAATGGAGGGCGCCCAGGTCAAGTGACCCCCCGTGTCCCTCTGGCAGATACGCCACTGCCGGGGCCCCTCCGCTCAGCCTCCCCTCGCCCATCGCTCGGAGCCGGTTACCGTGACCGTTGCCAGGAGGCCTTCGGGGACGTTGGCCACGATGATGCCGATGAGGAAGATGACGGCCTCCAGCCACGTGTAGCCCAGGATGAGGGAGAGGATGAAGAAGGACATGCCCAGGAAGACGGCCACCCCGGTGATGATGCGGATAAAGTGCTCGATCTCCATGGCGATGGGCGTCTGGCCCACTTCCAGGCCAGAGGCCAGCGAGGCGATGCGCCCCATCACCGTGCGGTCCCCGGTCGAGATGACGATGCCCCGGGCGGTGCCTGTGGAGATGGGGAGGGAGGATTTGAACCCGCCCCTTCAAGCACGGCTGGTTTCTCAGCACCCCAAAGCCTTGTGCTGCCACCAGAGAACAACACGTTTATTCATTAATCAAATGTGATATGCTGCCCCATCCCCAAAGGGCTCTGGACGGTGTACAATCATTAAAACACGGAGCAATAGAATATCACATTAAAATTCCAATTAAAACATCAATAAACGTAAGATGACAACACCAACTTTGGCTCTTAAATCACGTTGTGGTGTGAGGCGAGCCAGACCCCTCTCCTAGGGGCAGGCTCCGTCCTGCTTGCGCATGCGTGAAGGAGACACTCATGCCAGAGGTGGGATCCAGCAGGTTCTCACCAGTTCCCGAGAGTGGGTTACTAATTATTTGTGTGTGCCGAGAGGGGATGACTAACTGGGTCTGCTTTTCCGTTAGAAATCCCATTAGGTCCAAAAATCACAAAGTCCTGTTGTTTCCTATGTGGCTGGTTAGCGAAGGTAGAAAACGGGATAATTCTCCCTGTTGGGCTGTTTTAAAAACATGTTTTAGAAATATGGTCAAGTTCCTTGTTTAAGGAAAGTCTCCTTCTTTTGATTTCTAGAAACAAAATGAAATATTTGAAAGTATTAAGTGTTTGGCAGGCAGTCAATTAGAGGAGAAGTAGTTGTTTCTGTTGGCAGGAGACGATAGGACTTCCTAGAATGAGTTTAAATTATGGACAGAAAGATACCAGCTGGAAATGAGGAACTTTTTTTTACAGTAAGAGTTTTTTACAATAACAGAGAAATTATTAATGCCCCGCCCCCGGAATGCCTGGCCACGCCCCCGTCATGCCCCGCCCAGCCCCACTGGTGCTACGCCACTGTTTGAATCCCACCACCTGGGAACCTGTTACTAAAACTTTTGGATCCCACCACTGACTCATGCACACTTCCAGGCCGGGATGAAGAGGAGCTCAGGGACTTAGGCCTATTGCCCTTCCAGAGCGTGGGACCTGTGGGGATGGTCAGGCAGCACACCTGCCGCAAACGAAGGCTGGACGGAACAAGGTGGCAAAGCTCAGCACACAATAGACAGCCTGGCCCATACCCAGCCCTTCAGGTGGGCTCCCTCCCCCTCTGCCCTCCTCATGCAACTGGGCCTCGCCTGACCGAGAGTGAAACCAGACCCTCTGGGGGAGGGAGGGATGGGGACCACAGATGGAGGAGAAAGCCCTGCCCTCCGCATGCCCCAGGGAGCCTGCCCTCCCTTCCCTTCCCCTCCCCTCTTTACCTTCAACACAATTGGTGGAGAAGAAGCAGATGTTTCGGGTCTCCAGCGGGTTCTCGTGGGTGAACTCTGGGGAACGGGTCTGAGGCTCCGACTCGCCCGTCAAGGAGGAGTTGTCCACCTGCCCAAAGCAACGGGGAACAGTCATTTGTTTGTGATTTATGTGGGTGGCACAGACTAAGCCGGCACAAGGAGCGGGACGAGACTCCGCCCAGGAAGCCGTGAAGTCGGATTGGGACTGCGGGAATCTGAAACAAAACTTCAGAATCAGCATGATATTCAATGGTGCAGAAATCACACAGAATGACACGACACGCAGCAACAGAGAGGATGTGCTACACCCAGCGGTCCAGTCTGGAGTTTTTAAAAGCACCTTTTAATAACTTGGTTTTTCATAAAGCTGAGACATTAGAAGCCTTCCCATGAGCTGGGGACCAACACAGAGAAGGCACATATACAGGCAGTTGTTGGTTTTGCCAGTTTGCAGAAGATCCCTGTGAAGCAGTCGTGTAGCTGTAATGGGGACATCCAGGGACAAACGCCCCGGGCATCCCCTGGTGAGTCACGTGGGGGCGGAAAATCACATCCCCAGCTAGGCCCCGCCCCCGCAGGCCTCGGCCAGTCAGGTTGAGTGAGAGGGGGCGGGCCAACTGGGCCATCAGCCAACCTGGAGGCTGGAGCCTGGGCTGCCTGGAACAGCCCAAGGCTACCTGGCCAAAGCTATCTGGCCAAAGCCAGCCAGCCAGCCCCCAACCCCCTGGCTGGAGTCTGGGCTGCGCGGCGCCAGCTCAGGTAGGTGAGCAGGGGGGGAGTAGCTACTACAGGGCAGGGGGTACAAGGGGTTGCTACCACGGGGCACAGGGGGCGCCATTTTGCCCCGGGCGCCATTTTGCCCTGCTGCACCTCTGCTGTGAAGAAATACCCTTTCCCCCCTTTTTTTGGGGAGGGTTTTAATAAGGGTTTCACTGCTGACGCTGTTTATTATATTGATCACCTTGTTCATTTTAATGGGCTTTTATGTTGTATGTTGTATATTTATGTTGTTCACCGCCCAGAGCCATTTTTGGGGGGGGGGGTAGGGCGGTATATAAAACTCAATAATAAATAAATAAATAAAAATGTCCACCCCCCACTTGAGGTCTGAAGGGAATGTTTAAGCATTTTTTTCCCCTTTGAGCAGGAGGCTCCCAGCCTTGTCCAATCACCTTTTTAGAAATGCTAATCCAGGTAGTGAGAGAAAATGAGATAGTTTAAGTTTCTCCCCGCCCCCCTTCTCCAAGCAGGCACCACAGCCCTGGAGCCCTCAAACGGATAGAAGGACCTTCAGAAAGAGGATGCCTGGAGCCAGGAGAGGAGCGAGGGGGAACTGCGCCCCTGCTACCCCCCAGTCCACCCCGCCCCGCACAAACACACGCCCGGTGCATCAGGCCTCCCCCTGTCCCCTTGTTGCTACGCCACTGCCTGGAGCTATCAAGAAGAGCTTCCTTCACCCAAACTGACCAGGTCAAGTGGGTGGGGACTGGAAAAATGCTTGGGAGCAAGGAGGAAGCTCTCTTCCGGCTGGGACACAACTCTTGTCTGAGTTCTGGAGGAGGCAGCCATTTGGGCCAGGTGCGCTCGCCCAAGGGGCTTCAGGGCATCTTCCAGGTAATGGAGAATCTGTAGACAGTCATAATGTCCTCAGCTTAAGAGCCTGTCCTAGCAACTGATTCATCTCTAGCTTGTTTTGGACTCCTGGCTCAGTCTGGAGCTTGGCCAAAAGTGCGCTTGCAAACATTTTCTTCTTAATAAAAACTTTTAAAAGTTGGAGTCTGGCAGCAGTTCTCTGTACCACATAGACCTCTGCTGTCTTGGACATGCTATTTTACGAAGGGGGCGCCAGGAGGAGGGAAAGGATGGCAGTGGGCAGGCAGCTATTCCTCCAGGGGTGCACCCGACTGTCAGTTGTCTCTGTGGTGCCCAGGAGTGGGGAAGCAGGACAGACAGAAGCCAGGCCTCACGTTGGAAAGGAAGCTGGGCGGTCTCAGCCCTCCCCAGTCTGCCCATCCTCTCCTCCCTGCCCCTGCTGTTTGAATTGCACTGGGATGGGGTAGGACAGGGGTCTGCAACCTACATGCTGGCAGGGGCTGATGGGAATTGTAGTCCCTGAACATCTGGAGAGCCACAGGTTGCAGACCCCTGGGGTGGGAGAAGGGATTTTTTAGGGTTCCTTGGGGCCTTGAATGGTACCCTGAAATGAGATGATTTGTATTGGTTCTGATGCTGCAATATTTCCATGTGTTTAGTGTTTGTGGTTGTTATACTTGAGATTTCAGTTTTGTACATTGTGTAATTATGTGCGTTAACCATTCTGAGCTGGGCTTTGGCTGGGAAAGGGCAGGACAGCAAACCCAATAAAATAATTAAAATAAACACTGGACCAGTGGCGTATCTGCCAGAGGGACATGGGGGCAAGTGACCCCGGGCACCAACCATTAAATCGTATGAGGGGTGCTTAGCATGCCCACAGCAGGCTCCCGGCCCGGCTGCTCCTTAACCCCTTGGCCCAACCCTGCCAGACCCCACCAGGCTGCCTAGATCCGCCACCACCCTCCACCGCTGGCTAAGGTAAGTGGGGCATGGGGGGCGTGCGGGGGGGGGGGCGCATCCTGAGCAGGTGTTGCTCCGGGTGCCATTTTCCTCCGGTATGCACTGGACTGCTTCCTTAATCGGTGTAGTGCTGGTCTCGCAAACTGCTTCAGCTCAGCCTGGGTGCTTCATGCCTCAGATTCGGTGGCACAGCAGGGCATGATGCCCAGTCGATCCTTCGCCCCAACGGAAGGAACGTAGGGCCAGTGCCTGTGACAACTGGCCCTGGAAGTCTGCGGAAGGAGTCGGGAGGATCGTTGGCCCCCTCTGCCTTGGACTCGCCCTGAGCGTGTAACGTATGATGTTAAAACAGACCTTGGCTATCCGAGCAGGATGGATCAGGGCCCCTCCCCACCCACCACTCACCTTACAGCCATGGGAGGAGATTATCCGCAGGTCTGCAGGAACCCGATCCCCGCCTTTCACCTCCACCAGATCTCCCACCACCACGTTCTCGGCGTTGATCTGGATCTTCTCGCCTTCCCGGATGACCAGGGCTTGCTGAAGAGAACAATTGGGTTGATGAAGTTAAAGTCCTGGGCAGCGGGCAGGGCAGGGTGTTTCACCCACCCCTCCCGAGTCTGAGCATCTACCCCCCCCACAAACCCTAGCATCCACCCCCTTTCTCTTACCCTGTGCTTTGAACCTCGACAAACCTTGCAAAACCATCCAAGATGAACGGGAATGTGAGGAAGGGGCACATGATGGGCAACACAGACTTTCTCATCCCATGCCCACCTCTAGAAGCTGGTAACGCCCTCACCTGTCTGGCTTCCAGAAGTCCCAGGGCTCACCAATCACCTGAAGGGACACCCTGCGGGGACCACCAGCTGGACTGTTGTGCACTGGGCACTGGACTCGCACCCAGAGGGCAGGGATTTTAAACTTTAAGGCCTTGAGCCATCTCTCTCCATATTGCCCCTGGAAGGCATTACGTTCCTCTCGTAGGGGCCTGCTGGTGGACCCCAGCCCCAAAGTATCTGGCTAGCCAACCAGGGCAAGACGGAGAATCTGGGCTCCCTAGTTTAAACAATTAATGTTGGAATCCACCCCCAAACAGCATCACTTTAAATGGTGTTTAAACTAGGGAGCCCAGATTCTCCTTTTAAATCCACCTGAAAGGGAGAATCTGGGGTCCCCAGTTTAAACAACATTGAAAGTGATGCTATTTTGGGATGGCTTCTTCCCCACCCTGAAACAGCATCACTTTCAATGTTTAAACTGGGGACCTCAGATTCTCACTTTAAATCCATACAGAAGGGGTGGATTTAATAATAATAACAACAATAATAATAACCTTTATTAGGCATTGAAAGAAAGAAAGAAAGAAAGAAAGAAAGAAAGAAAGAAAGAAAGAAAGAAAGAAAGAAAGAAAGAAAGAAAGAAAGAAAGAAAGAAAGAAAGAAAGAAAGAAAGAAAGAAAGAAAGAAAGAAAACAAGCATTGGCAGGAAGGGGGTGGATTTAAAAGAAGAATCTGGGGAAATTTAGGGGGTGCCTGCTGTCAGGGGTGCAATTATTAAGATAGCACCACCAACATTTCAGAGTATCTTTGTGAGACCCTACTGATGATACCACCCAGGTTTGGTGAAGTTTGGTAAAGGGGGTCCAAAGTTATGGACCCTCAAAGGTGTAGCCCCCATCTCCTATTAGCTCCCATGGGAAACAACGGGGGATGGGGGCACTCCATAACTTTGGACTCCCTAAACCAAACTTCACCAAACCTGGGTGATATCATCCAGATAGTCTCCGGAAAAATCCCTGAAATATTGGTGCTGCTAGCCTAAAAACAGCGCCCCCTGCAGGCCAAAAATGGGAAAAAACACTGAAAATACAAAAACCCCACAAACAAGCCTGCATTTTTGGCACCCACCACAAGGGGGTGGCCTGGGCAACTGCCCACTTTGCCCAATGGGAGGGACGCCTCTGCTGCCTTGCCCTCTCTTGTATCTTCCTCTGCCACAAACCTGCCGACCCCTGGCTTTGGAAAAGTTGGCTGTTGTTGTCGCCGCACCCTCAGGGTTGCCAACCTGCAGACGCAGCCTGGAGGCTACCCAGAATTACAGCTGTCCCCCTGGAAACATTGCCTCCTCCTGGCCCCTCCCCTGCCCTGCCCAGGCCCCGCCCCCAAATCGTCAGGAATTTCCCCGCCTTGCATGCCCTTTCTGACTGCTTGTGGCTTTTCTGAGCTTATTTCAAAATATTTATGCTTGTATTTTTAGGATCTCTGTAGATCACTAGGCCCCCAAGGAATGTAGTTAATTGAGACAGTGAGACACGAATAGCTTAAATCAACAAAGGCCACCATTTTTCCAATATGTCCAGAAAGCTTTGGGATCAGAAGGAGCCAAGCGAGGAATCTGAACCAGAAGGGCCGGAAGCCTGACACCAGGAGCGCTTGGCCCTGTCTGTTTTCCAGAGCTGCCGGGCATCTCTCTGGCGTGGGAAGGGCAGCTCTGAGCAAAAATAGCCGGAGCCGCACCCTCTGGGGTTGTCAGCTGTCACCCATCAGTGCCCATCCGGACGGGGACTCTAGTTGGGAGACAGACAGGATTTTTAGGAGAAGAAGAAGAAGAGTTTGGATTTATACCCCCCTTTCTCTCCTGTAGGAGACTCAAAGGGGCTGACAATCTCCTTGCCCTTCCCTCCTCACAACAAACACCCTGTGAGTTGGGTGGGGCTAAGAGGGCTCAGAAGAACTGTGACTAGCCCAAGATCACCCAGCTAGCGTGTTTTGGAGTGCACAAGCTAATCTAGTTCACCAGATAAGCCTCCACAGCTTAAGTGGCAGAGCGGGGAATCAAACCTGGCTCTCCAGATTAGAGTGCACCTGCACTTAACCACTACACCACACAGGCTCTCTTTAAAAGAATTGGAACATTTTTAGCACCACCAGGGAGTATCCTCACTGCCGTCAGGCCGATGTTGCAAATCGCAGCCCCCAAAGAAGCCTGGAAGGAGCGGCAGGGCGGTTTCGGCCTTTCATTGTGATTTTTCCCAAACCTGGTTTGGTATGATCATTTTTAAAAAAATAAAAGACTGCAGTCAGTCAAGGTTTCTTTGCACACCCACAGAAGCTCCATTTTTGTTACCTCACCCCCCTCCAAATTGCCACCCCCCCCATACACACCAGAAGGTCTTTTAAAACATCAACAATAACTAGATTGCTGTAGCATCTATTGCAACAACACACCCATTCACAGCTTGCTTGTTTTTTTTTAAAGGAAGATTCTAGCCCAGTGATGGCAAACCTATGGCACGGGTGCCAGAGGTGGCACTCAGAGCCCTCTCTGTGGGCACGTGCAGATAGAATTCATCATGTGGGGGGGGGAAATCGCCCCCCCCCCCACATCTAGGCTGTCCTGGGCCGCTGGGCTCGATTCTTAGCATTAAACCTAAGACCTAGTTTTGGGGAAGCAGTGTAGGTTAAGCGCTCTTAAACCCCACTGATTTTCATGGGAAGAACTAAAGCGCAATCCTTTACCTGGGAGTAAGCTCGGTTGCTGGCAATGGGGCTTGCTTCTGAGTAAACCCTACTAGGGTCGTGATTCACCCGTTCGAACAGTTGCTTCATGGTTGCTTCAAAGCAAAGCCAACAATTACCACCAAGCTTACTCCCGAGTAACGCACGCCTCAGAGCCAACCATTTTTTTTCTAAACTAAAACCTCAGTATTCAGGTTAAATTGCCGTGTTGGCACTTTGCGATAAATAAGTGGGTTTTGGGTTGCCGTTTGGGCACTCGGCCTCGAAAAGGTTCGCCATCACTGCTCTAGCCCCTTTTTATTTCCAATTTAAAAGGGGCAAGGCGCGGACTGCATATTTCCAGCCATAACTGTGCAACAAAAAAGGCTAGAGAAATGAAAGCTGGGAACTAGTACATGGTTGTCATAGATCACGGGCCCCCAGCATGGAACCCACGGGCACCACAATGCCTGCCCACATCTTTCCGGAGCCCGTCAGGTGTTTTTAGAAAGTGGCTGGAGCCAGGTGTGCCTCTCGGCCAGCAGGGCTTCTGATTGGCTGGGCAGAGAAAAACAACGCTGTCGATGGCAGCTGGCACCACGCTGCTGCTTCTGTTCCTGGCACTTCCCTCCCCCAGCAGGGTGCTTTTGAAATCCTCCTCCTCCTCCCCCTCGGGGAACTTGGGCTCCCTTGGCGTGTGTGGCTCCGCCTCCCAGAGCAGAAGTTTTTGGGGTTGAGCCCATCACACTGTGTTGGGGCCCCAACAGTGCCTGCAGAATCAGAAAAGTTGCCTCTGGTTGTCGTGACTTTAACATTGCAGTGGTCTGCTAATTATTTTTTCCTTTTAAAGCCTGAATGAGCCCTCTGGCAGCGAGGGGGGAGCGGCAGCCACGGGGGCAGAGGGCACCACAGTGTGGGGGCAAACTTGCTGTGTGGATTGAGAGCTCCGTTGCCCTGGCGAAGGCGTCTGCCAGGGTAGAGGGAGGATCATCTCTAAATATAGGCAGGCTGGGATGGGGGTCAGTCACGGAGGCCTCTTTCCCGTCTCAGCCACAAGAGGGCAGCAGAGCTCCCATTCCTGTGGTCCCCTGACTTCATTTGCTTGTTTCGCGACTTCCACCTGCCTGCGGCTGCAGAGTGTCCCATGGGTGATGCACCCGGGCATATCTAGCGTACTCCTTCCATTGCAATGTCCAGTGCTCCAGTTGCCCCCTCACTGGCCGCTCCTGTGCTCTGCAGAAACTGGCGCGCGGCCTCCTCCTGGCTTCCTTGCTCTTGTGTCTCTCAGGGCAGGCCGTTGGGCAGAAGGTCAACCAGCAAAGCTTTCCCCAAGTTGAGCAAAGCTCAACTTCTGCCTGCCAGGTGAGCAGGAATAATTCTCCCTGCTGAGCAGCAGAGGAATGGTCAACTGCATTGGTCAGACATGGAATCATAGAGTTGGAGGAGACCCCCAAGGGCCATCAAGTCCAACCCCCTGCCATGCAGCAACACACCATCAAAGAACTCCCGACAGATGGCCATCCAGCCTCTCTTGAGAAACCTCCCAAGAAGGAGACTGCACCACTCCCCGAGGCAGTGAATTCCGCTGTCGAACAGCCCCTGCTGTCAGGCATGGCAGCCAATGACTCCTTATAAGAGCCCCTGGAGCCATATTTCTCACAGTTCGAATGGAGCCCTCGCCCAGCATCTCCTACCTGAGGAACCATATTTTTGAAGGAGTCCATGATTTTTGAGCTCTTGGCCTCTTGGTAGTAGGAGAAGCAGCCGGTCACGATGACCACGGCGGCCAGCACCACGCCCAGGTACAGCTGAGTAGGGAAGGACACCAGCGGTGAGACCAGGGCTGTGATCCTCTCCCCCGTGCCAAGCCCCCCACATCAGCCCCCCCCCTCCAAGTCACAGCTCATCTGGTTTCTTCCGCCTTCCCAGGGTCTCGGGGTCCCCCCCTCTTCTGTGGCCCTCCTCAGCAGGTGGCTGCACGCCTCTTCCCGCTCTACTGGAAGAACGGCTCTCTTGCTGGGGGGCCAGCCCCCAGTGGGGCCTACACGTCGCCTAGAATTCCAGCTATTTAGTTGTTTTGCTTTTTTAAAGCACTTTTAAAATGCCGTGTTATTTAACTGAAAGGAGGAGACTTAGAAATGCTCTAAACAGATGGATCAGCTGCTCTCCGGATGACAGAGACCGGAGCTCCCTGCAGACAAGGGCTGTTTCAGATGTCAAACTCTTCCGTGTGCGGCAGACTCTCTAGAGCACAGGTGTCAAACTCGCGACCCTCCAGATGTTATGGACGACAGTTCCCATCATCCCCTGCCAGCATGATGCTGGCAGGGGGTGATGGGAACTGTAGTCCATAACATCTGGAGGGGCGCGAGTTTGACACCTGTGCTCTACAGGGAAGCACTGCTCCAGAGCCCCTCCCCACTCCACAGGCACTGCCCCCACCCCCCAAAATCCCCAGGGATCTTCTCAGACTTGAGGAGCACCATCTCTGTGGCCAAAAGCAAAGGTGATCCAGGAACACCAGGAGGCCTCTGCTGGGGGGGGGGGGCGCTCCTTGCAGGCCCCAGACAGGACTTCCTGTCATGCCCTCCTTCCCTTTGGCCTTCCTGCCTTTAAGAACATAAGGAAGAGGTTTGACCTTTGACCTTCCTGCCTTTGAGCGACAACCCCCCCTTCCACCCGGCTTCCCACCCACCAGCACCAAAATGCCATTTGGCAGGAGGAGGGGGGGCTGAAATGCTGCCTACGGGTCTGGACTTTCAGTGGAGGTTTCGTGGGAGTCTGACCCACACGCCGTGCAAAGCCTCTGCGGCCCATTTTCACACAACCATGAGCCTCTGCTAAAGGGACGGGGCATTTTGCTCCAGGCCTGTTGGCAACGGTGCTCACTAAGGACCCAGCGCTGGGCAGAGTGGAACGGGTGCCAGCCCACTGCGATCGAGGCAGAAGGGGGCCCCGGGCTCTGCACAGGACCGGGCTGGGAGGGGCCCAGAGCGAAGCCGGCCGCCTCCTTCCCCGCTGGGGCTGCACCTGGAATCATCACGGATTTCCACCTGCTTTCCAGACTGCACAGCACATTTCCCCTGGTGGCCGTGGCAGCTTTGGGGGAGGTGAAAGGGGGGCTCGATGGCGTCACATGCCCACTGACCTCCCTCCCCTCCCCAAATGCCCCCCTCCTCAGGCTCTGCTCCCCCCCAAACTCCAGAAGGGCCCCAAATCGGAGCTGCCACCCCAGCAGGGAGCAAATGGGCCCAGGGCAGTCAATGGGCAATAAATAGACTCAGGACAAACAAAAGGAACTCTTTCTTCACACGTGGTGGGATTTGCTGCCAGTGGGCGGACCAGCCCCCACTTTAAGAGCGGGCTGGACAAATCCCGGGAGGAAGAAGAAGAAGAAGAGTTTGGATTTATATCCCCCCTTTCTCTCCTGCAGGAGACTCAAAGGGCTGACAATATCCTTGCCCTTCCCCCCTCACAACAAGCACCCTGTGAGGTGGGTGGGGCTGAGAGAGCTCCGAGAAGCTGTGACTAGCCCAAGGGCACCCAGCTGGCGTGTGTGGGAGTGCCCAGGCTAATCTGAATTCCCCAGATAAGCCTCCACAGCTCAGGCGGCAGAGCGGGGAATCAAACCCGGTTCCTCCAGATTAGATACACAAGCTCTTAACCTCCAACGCCACTGCTGAGGAGACATCCCTTACTGGCTTCCAGCCACCGGAACGGAAGAGACCCTCCACGTCCAGCGTCAAGGGAAGGCCACGGGATCCGCACTCAGCTCGTTGGCCCTCCAGAGGAACTGGGGCCGCCCCCGTGGGAAGCTGTGGGAGGCTGGACTAGACGGAGCCTCCTCGGTGTGACCCCGAAATCAGGGCTCTTCGGAAGCTCGCTCTTGTGCTCCGGCTTCCACTCGGGGCGCCCGGCTGAACTTTCTTTCCTGGCAGCTCCAGCGTGGGACGACAGGATCCGGCTCATGTTACGGCAGCAGCCAGGGGGCTTATGTAACCGCGAGGGCCGGCTATTTTGGAGCAGGACGGAAGACCCTTTCTCTGCCTGCCCAGCTGGGTGGGAATTCCCTCGGGGCTGTTTTGCTCACACCTAAGGACACCGCCAAGTTGCTTCAGAGAGGCCAAGTCCCAGGGGGGGACCCTGAGGGGACAGACCGCTTGGAAGGGGGAGGCGAAGGCAGCTGAAGGGTCTTCACACGGCCCCTGTGCCCCCCCCCCCAATTTGGCAGCAGCACAGACCAGAGTACCCACGGAGCTCTGGGGGATTGTAATTGAGCAAATTCTGCCCCCCACATCCCCAAAGGGTTAGTGGGCGTGGCCGGCACCTCTGTCCTCTCCTCATGAGGGGGTTCTCTCCCTTTCTCTGAGCGAAACACTCACAGCACCCCCACTTGGGGAGGAGACCCTGCCCAGGACCCCGTCAGATTTCTTCTTCCAGAGACTGGTGGTCCTTAGAGGGGAGGGGCTAGCAGAAGTGGCCGCCACGTTTTGTCCAAGGAGGGATCTGAGCGGAGTTTGAGGAGGTTCCTGCTTTGGTGAGACCACAAAGAGGGAAGAGTCTGGCAAAGAATCCCGGACTATCTGCAGGGGGCGGGGGGGAGGGGGAGGGGAGGTCACTTGCTAGCAGTGGTGTAGGAGGAGCAGCAGTGGCGTAGGAGGTTAAGAGCAGGTGTGTTCTAATCTGGAGGAACCAGGTTTGATTCCCCACTCTGCCGCCTGAGCTGTGGAGGCTTATCTGGGGAATTCAGATTAGCCTGGGCACTCCCACACACGCCAGCTGGGTGACCTTGGGCTAGTCACAGCTTCTCGGAGCTCCCTCAGCCCCACCCACCTCAAAGGGTTTTTGTTGTGAGGGGGGAAGGGCAAGGAGATTGTCAGCCCCTTTGAGTCTCCTGCAGGAGAGAAAGGGGGGATATAAATCCAAACTCCTCCTCCTCCTCCTCCTCCTCCTCCTCCTCCTCTTCTTCTTCTTCTTCCTCCTCTTCTTCTTCTTCCTCTTCTTCTTCTAGTGCTTGACTGAATGAGAGGGGGGGCCAGGCGACCTCCCTTTGGCCAAAGCTGGCTCCCCACAGACCCCCCCCCTGGCTGGTTCTCACGGAAAGAAATGCCAGGGTCCCATCATAAAGGGAGCACGGACTCTCAGGCAGTCGCGTACTGGGCCTGAATGGCGCCCGGGCCAAGGCTGGCTTCCCAGTACCCCCCCCCCCGCCCAGCTTTCCGCGTCCCCCCTGCCCCACTTCCGGGAGCCAGCAGGGAGGCTGGGGGAGGGCGGGGCTTGGGGCGGGGTTTGGACGGGCGGCTCAAAAGGCCAGCTCCTGGCCTCCTGGGCTGGCCTGCCGCTGAGCCCCGCCCCCTGGCCTCCCTGCAGGCCGGCTTCTGGTCTTTGGCCTCTTCCTCTTACAGGGCCAGGCAGAGGGAAGGCTTCGGTCTGCGTGTGTGTGTGTGGGGGGGTGATTTTGCGCCCCCCCCACGTCACCAGATAGCTGGCGCCTGGGGACATGGGCTACCGCATGTCCCTCTGGCATAAGGTGACCAGATGGTCACCTTTGTGAACCGGGATGGGGGGTAGGCAGCATGCGCACGCAGCCGCAGGAACCCACTGCCTTCTGGGACGCTGCTGTTTCCCGCCCTGTCACAGGGCGGGAAACGGCAAGCCCCAAAAGGCCATGCTCCTACGGCCGTGCGCGCGGGAGGCTGCCACACTGCCTTGCGCCCCAGAAGGCAGTGCGGCAACCTCCCAAAAATTGGGACAATTGAAATAACCCGCGGGACGCGGGACATATTGTTTGAAGGCGGGACTGTCCCGCCAAAAGCGGGACGTCTGGTCAGCCTGCTCTGGCAGGTACTCCCTTAGGAGCTCTCAGGAGCTCCTCTGCCCAGTGGCTCTACGGGGCTCCTGAACTCAGACCCAGCTGCTGCGCTGCAGAGCCTCGTGGCTGCCCTTTGAAACCCTCCTCAGGGACAGAAGGATCTTGCCGAGCTCTTAACTGGGGATGCCACACTCCCGTTCTGCCACTGAGCCACGAACCACCCCCTCCGGTGAACTCCTCACTCCGGTGGACAAGAGTTGGGCGGCTGAGTGCGGTCTCCAGGCCAGCCTTGACCAGTTAGTGGCTGTCCACCCACGACCCCAGGGAATGGCCGGACTCTCCAGGGGAGGGGGAGAGGCCCCCAGGCGCCCCGCGGAGACGGCCCCTTCCTTCCCCCCGTCTCAGGAGGGAGGGCTGGTGTGGGAACGACTCCCCAAGCTGGCCTTGGCCCCGTGTTCACGCGCTGTGTTCCCGGGAGGGGCCGCTCTGACTCACGTTGTCATTGGCGGGTTCGTCCTCCATCACGGCCTGGATGCTGTAGGCCAGGAAACAGAGGATGGCCCCGATCCACAGCAAGATGGAGAAGCCGCCAAAGAGTTGCCGGCAGAACTTGACCCACTCGGGCGTGGTCGGGGGAGGCGTCAGGGCGTTGGGGCCGTCTCTGGCCAGAATCTCCGCCGCCCGGGTGTTGGTCAAGCCCTGCGTGGGGAGAGAAAAGGAAGCGCGGGGAGGGGGGCAGAGTGGAGGGTGGAGGGTTATATTTCAGTCCCAGAGGAAAAAGAAAGACCCCCCCCCCCGTCCCAGGTGCAAGAGCTCCGTTAGCGCAAAAGCAAAAGGGAGACTTCTTGGCCCACCTGGTTCCCGCAGGTGTCTGTTATAAATACCTTACAGGGGGAGGCAGTAAAATTGAACTGGGGGGGGGGTTCCCACAGTCCTGACACACACATTTGCCAGAAAAGCACCCGACTGGGAGCTGAATGTTCCAGGCAGCTCATAGATCTCGTGGTGGAGAAGCCAATGGTGGGAGATCCTCATATGGCACAGGTGTCAAACTTGTGGCCCTCCAGATGTTATGGACTACAGTTCCCATCATACCCTGCCTGCTGGGAGGGCTCTCCCTCCTCCTCCTCCTGGGCAGCGGCTACAGCAGCAGAGTGCCTTGGGAGGACCGTGCTGTGGAGGCCGCTGGCATCCTTGGGAGAGAGCAGCGCGCCCACACGAGGCTGGCTTTCCCTAGAGGGAAGGCTGCCAGCATGCAGAGTCCCCTTGTGGGGCAGAAAAGGGGGTGCTGATCCCATAAAAAATATTTCTGGACCCAGAGAAGCAAGAAGAAGAAGAAGAGTTTGGATTTATATCCCCCCTTTCTCTCCTGTAGGAGACTCAAAGGGGCTTGCCCTTCCCCCCTCACAACAAACACCCTTTGAGGTGGGTGGGGCTGAGAGAGCTCTGAGAAGCTGTGACTAGCCCAAGGTCACCCAGCTGGCGTGTGTGGGAGTGCACAGGCTAATCTGAATTCCCCAGAGAAGCCTCCACAGCTCAAGCAGCAGAGTGGGGAATCAAACCCGGTTCCTCCAGATCAGAATGCACCTGCTCTTAGCTACTACGCCACTGCTGCTTAGCCACTACGCCACTGCTGCAAGGGGCCGCTCTGGCCAAGAATGATGCCCTCCAGTTTCCTCCGGCTGGGCATCTCTCCCTCTCTCTAGACTCCACTGATCTATGCTCATCTGCACTATTGTTAACTTCTGGGCTAGATTACTGTAGGACACTCCACATGGGGCCGCCCTGGAAGGCAGCTCAGAAGCTTCAGCAAGATACGACTGCTTACCTCAAGAGGCTGATTCTTACGAGTCAGGGTCTTAGTGACTTGGCTCATGCCTCCCCCCCTGGTACGAACGCCCTGGGCCCGCTCAGACGTGCTCCGGGTCCCCCTTTGAGCATTCCTTCCTCAAGGGCAGCCTTTCCCATCAGCCCCTGTTTCCCTCGCCAGAGGACGTTGCCAGCCCTCTCTGGTGGCCTTTGGAAGAGTCTGCAAAACAGCTCTATTTCCAAAAGCACTACCCTGCCTGCTCAAAGTGCCCCTTCGGAATAAGACGCCCCCCTTCCTCCCGAGTGTATCTGCTTGGGGCAATTTGGGAGAGCGTTGCCTCGGGAGGGTTCCGGGCTCGAATGGGGCAAGGTCCTGATTTCAAAGGATCTCTTGAGATCTGTCTGGTCTTTTTCTACAAAACCGCCCTGAGCCCTTTCAGGGAGGGTGGTATATAAGTGGAACTATTGAATGAATGAATGAATGAATGAATGAATGAATGAATGAATGAATGAATGAATGAATGAAAGTGGGGAACCGGGGGTCAAGTGAAACGAAACGGAGAGCGTGGCCAAGAGCGGCCGTCGAGGGACTCACCCTGGACAAATCCACCTCGTACTTCCGGCTGATTTCGTCCAGAGACAGTTTGTGGTCGTCCTGCAAGGGAGAAGTGGCACGGGCCAAAAGTCAAACTGGCACAAAGCTGAAAGACCGGGCATCGGTCTGAAATCCTAAGGCAGCGATGGCGAACCTTTTCGAGACCGAGTGCCCAAACGGCAGCCCAAAAACCCACTTATTTACCGCAAAGTGCCAACGCGGCCATTTAACCTGAATACTGAGGTTTTGGTTTAGAAAGAGGCTCTGGGGTGCGTTACTTGGGAGTAAGCTTGGTGAAGCAACCGTGCAACGCTTCGAATGGATGAATCACAACCCTAGGAGGGTTTACTCAGAAGCAAGCCCCATTGCCAGCAACTGAGCTTACTCCCAGGTAAAGGATCATGCTTTAGTTCTTCCCATGAAAATCAGTGGGGTTTTCCACCACCACCCCATGACAAACTCTGTTCGTGCGTGCCCACAGAGAGGGCTCTGAGTGCCACCTCTGGTACCCGTGCCATAGGTTCACCACCACTGTCCTAAGGGCACCACAAACCAGCAGCAGGGGGCGCACTCCTGCCCAGACTACCCAGGCCCCTGGTCAGCCCTTTGACCCCCAGACAGACTTGGGCAAGGCCTCCTGCACCCCCAAGTCCCAACCACCACACCCCACGTGATCAGGGGCCATGGGGTTTTGCCCCCCCCCCTTGACAGCCCAGCTTCCTGGATGCCCTTGGAGGGGGAGGCAACGAGGGGCTCCAAAGCAGAGGGCCGTTTGGGAACCTTCAAGGAGAGGAACCTTCTGGCAGCCCCCCCCGCCCCCCTCGCCCTTTCTCACCAAGTTGACTTCCTTCTTTAGCTCATCCAGCTCCTTCTCCTTCTGCTTCTTCTTGCCCCCTCCATTCTCCGGAGTGGCCCCCGGGGGGGAGTACTCGCGTCCTGCCTGCGGAGGGGAAGAAGAAGGTGTGAAGTCAGGCAGGCAAAACAGCCCCCTTTCCAGGCAGGGCAACAGAACCAGACAGGATCTTTGTGCCACCAGCGTGGTACGGTGGTTAAGGACAGGTGCACTCTAATCTGGAGAACCGGGTTTGATTCCCTGCTCTGCCACTTGAGCTGTGGAGGCTTCTCTGGGGAACTAGATTAGCTTGTGAACTCCCAACACATGCCAGTTGGGTGACCTTGGGCTAGTCACAGTTCTTCGGAGCTCTCTCAGCCCTACCCACCTCACAGGGTGTTTGTTGTGGGGGGGAAGGGAAAGGAGATTGTAAGCCCCCTTGAGTCTCCATACAGGAGAGAAAGGGGGGGATATAAATCCAAATTCTTATTTTTGCCTCAGTAAACACCATCTGTCTTGAAGATACCCCCACACCCCCTGGATTTTGCTGCTGCACATCGGGAATTTCCCCCAAACACAGGCCAAATATAACATCTGCAAGGCGTTATAAAACCCATTTTTTTTTGTGGGGGGAGGGGGGAACTGTTCCTGAAACGAGTTTGGCCTGTTTTATTCCCCTCAGCCCGGGATTTTTGGAAATCGTGAAAGCAGCGATCCTTTTGCACAGTCCCGGGTTGAAGGTGCTTTAGGTTCTGCACCGTCCACTATGTCAAGGAAAATCTGCCTGCCATGTTCTGAGCTCCTAACAGTGTATAAAGCAGGGGCGTACCGCTCACAGGGACACATAGTGTCACATGTCCCGGGGCGCACGTCATTTAGTCACAGGGGCGTGCAGAAAACTCAGATTTTGCCCCAGGCTCCATTTTCCCTAGATATGTCTCTGGTACAAAGTCTCCCAAGCACATTTCTCCCTGTGGCAGAGAGTATGTATAGATAATACGTATTGATGTATGTATTGATGTAACAAACCTTATTCAACTTTAAATTATTAAGGAGGAAATATTAGATTTAAGTAACAAAGACGAAGTATATAGATATGATGGACTAGTTTATATGTATCTCAGGTCATCTAGTTAGAATTTAATATACAAATCTCTTTCTGTATAAAACAGCAACAAGTATATATACTAAATAGATAGATCAAAATTGAACTGAATTATATGTATTAGATTATATGTATCCTAGCTGGAAGTATATTAGTTTAAAAACTGTAATGCATAAGTTAGAATGAGTTGTTTCTAAATGGATAGATTTTTTCATGTAATAATTTTATGTAAAAACTTATATGTAACAATTTCTGTTAATCCTGCAATAACTGAAATTCAAATTGTCAATTTTTCTTACTCAATAAAATTTACTTTAAAAAAAAAGAGAGTATGACCACCATCTAGATCAGGGGTCTGCAACCTGCGGCTCTCCGGATGTTCATGGTGTTCAATTGGCCATGGTGGCAGGGGCTGATGGGAATTGTAGTCCATGAACATCTGGAGAGCCGCAGGTTGCAGACCCCTGATCTAGATATACAGCCACACGTTCATTATGACCCAGCCGTTGCAGAGATGTCCCTCCCCCCCCCTTTTTGTGTGGTGTGCATGCACAGCTATGCAGGTGAAGCCGATCAGATTGTGGGACGATTGGCGTGGCTGCAGGGGCTCGTTTCTGTGTGCCTTCACATCGATGCATAAGTTGCAGGAAATAAAAGAGAGAGAAGCGCCTCCGTGTGAAGGCGCGAAAGCACTCCGGATTCCATGGGCTCCAGTCGCACGCACACGAACGGGAAAAAGGAGAAAGGTTTCCTTTATCATGATTGCAAGTCATTACACCTTTGCTGCGCAGAACCACCCATCCGTTCTTTGCAGGGACCTGGTAGAGGCTTCATAAGAACACAAGAAAGCGTCTGCTGGATCAGACCAGAGTCCATCTAGTCCAGCTCTCTGCTACTCACAGTGGCCCACCAGGTGCCTTTGGGAGCTCACCGGCAGGAGGTGAAAGCAATGGCCTTAAGAACATAAGAAAGAGCCAGCTGGATCAGACCAGAGTCCATCTAGTCCAGCTCTCTGCTACTCGCAGTGGCCCACCAGGTGCCTTTGGGAGCTCACCGGCAGGAGGTGAAAGCAATGGCTTCGACACCTCTTTCCCCCCGCCCCCACGGAGCGAGGCCTTGTTGCTCTTTGCCAGGGACCCTGAGAGCCAACTATTGGCTGCCGGCCTCCTTGTCCTCCTGGAGTGAGCAGGCACCCCCGTGGTTGGGAATGGGACCAAGAGGCTTGAAATCCCCCCTCCCTGCAAAGAGCCTTGAGGCTGAAGGTCATAAATGCAGCCACCTCAATGGGCTGCCTATAAAAGTGTGTGTGGGGGGGGGGGCAGCAAAGCCAGGGCGTTTCCTCTTTCAGAAAGCAAGCCCAGGTCTTCCTCGCTGTCCTGCCTTCGTGTGCCAACTACCCGGTGCCCAGCTCTGGCGTTCTGGCAGCGCTGCCCAAAGAGATGGCTGACAAACACTGTGTTGGATGCACAACGAGACAGACGGTTCTGTTGGACGGGCTTCCGTTAGCCCCGTGGCTAGCCAGCCACCAACACAGACCTCCGTTCCCACCCTCTGCCAGTCACCCAGCTCTTCCGGGATGACCCCCTGCCCATGGGGGCTTCTGTGGGGCTTACAGAGTTTGTTGGCAAGTGTCTTCCCTTCCCCCTCCCAGCACAACCTGGTCCCCAGAGCGAAAGACTGAGCGAGGGACCTCGCGATGTAAAGCAGACGTTCTACCCCTGGGCCACGGCCTCGCCAGCGCTACGGTGCCTGGTCTCTCTCGTGGGGCTCTGTGGAGGAAGCCCCCCGGGGGCACCCAGGGACAACTCTGGGCCCAGGGAGGGGGGTCTGTTGCTTTCCTCTCACGCAGGGAAACCTCTGGGGCCTGCCTTGGAAGGGGACATGCGGGGAGCGCCTTCCCAGGGCTGAAGGGAGACTCTTCATTAGCAACCCCCCCCCCCCATGTCTGGCAGCGAAAGAACCAAAAGAACTGCAGAAAACTGGCCAAGCCCCGGCCTGGGGGTGGGGACTGGGGGGCTGGGGGCTGGCTCAGCAGCACTGTTCCCAATCTATTCAGAGTGCTGCCTTTTCAGCAAGGCAGAAAGGAGGCTCTATTCTTACTCAGGAGTAAGGGGGGGTTTCCCCCCCACCCCACTTCCTTCTGCTTTGGGTTCTTGGCTGGGCCCAGGTCCCCCTCTGGCCTCTGGCTACAAAGAGAAGTTTCCTTTCCAGGACTAAGGAGGAGCTGAGGCAGGTAGGCAAGGGGCGCAGCGGCTGGGCAGGCAAATTAATTTAATTAATTAAGGAGGAGGAGGAGGAGGAGAAGGAGGAGCAGAAGGAAAAGAAGGAGAAGGAGAAGAAGAAGAAGAAGAAGAGGAAGAAGGAGAAGGAAAAGAAGAGGAAGAAGAGGAAGAAGGAGAAGGAGAAGGAAAAGAAGGAGAAGAAGGAGGAGAAGAAGAGGGAGAAGGAGGAGGAGGAGGATGAGGAAAAGAAGGAGGAGGGGGAGGAGGAAGAGGAAGAGGAGGAGGAGGAGAAGAAGGAGGAGGAGGAAGAGGAGGAGGAGGAGGAGGAGAAGAAGGAGAAGAAGAAGGATAAAAAGAAGGAGAAGGAGAAGAAGAGGGAAAAGGAGATGGAGAAGAAGGAAAAGAAGGAGAAGGAGAAGGAGAAGAAGAAGAAGAAGAAGAAGAAGAAGGAGGAGGAGGAGGAGGAGGAAAAGAAGAAGGAGGAAGAGGAAGAGGAAGAGGAGAAGGAGGAGGAGAAGAAGAAGGAGGAGGAGAAGGAGAAGGAGAAGGAGAAAAAGAAGGAGAAGAAGAAGGAAAAGGAGAAAGAGAAGGAGAAGGAGAAGAAGAAGGAAAAGGAGAAGGAGAAGAAGGAGAAAAAGGAAAAGAAGGAGAAGGAAAAGGAAAAGAAGGAGAAGAAGTTGAAGAAGAAGAAGAAGGAAAAGGAGAAGAATAAAAATAAGAATGGTCAAAGGTCTGGAGTCCATGCCCTATGAAGAGAGGCTTAGGGAGCTGGGGATGTTTAGTCTGGAGAAGTGAAGGTTACGGGGGGAGGGGGGGAGGGACATGATAGCTCTGTTTACATATTTGAAGGGATGCCATGTTGGTGAGGGAGCAAGCTTGTTTTCTGCTTCCTCAGAGACTAGGACACGGAGTAATGGATTTAAGGTGCAGGGAAAGAGATTCCACCTAAATATCAGGAAAAATGTTCCTGACCATCAGGGCTGTTCAACAGTGGGATGCGTTGCCTCTCTTGTGGTGGAGTCTCCTTCTTTGGATGTTTTTCAACAGAGGCTGGAGGAACATATGTCAGGAGTGCTTTGATGGTGTGTTCCTGCATGGCAGGGGGTTAGACTGGATGGCCCCTGGGGTCTCTTCCAACTCTATGATTCTATGATTTGAAGAAGAAGAGGAAGAGGAAGAGGAAGAAGAGTTTGTGAGGAGACTCTAAGGGGCTGACAATCTCCTTTCCCTTCCCGCCCCCTCCAGAACAATCCTTGGGGGGGGGGGTATAAATCCACCTCTTCTCTTCTTCTTCCACCCACCCCCCTGGGCAGCAGGCGTGACACACCAGGTGCTGCGGGGCCGCATATTTCTCTGGAGTGCTCACCCATTTCTGTGCCAGCCTGGAGGGGCTAACAGGAAGCAGTGGGGGCAGCAGAAGCATGCAAAAAGCCCCTCCCTTCCGTGCCAACCCTCATAAAACCCTAGCCGCTTTTTCTCTTCTATTTTTATACAAGGAAGAAGAAGGGAGGGGGAGTGGGGGGGGTGAGACGGTGGCATTTATTCCTGGTGGAGGCTGGTCTGGAGGTGAACTGAGGCCGTTCCGGAAGGAGGTCAAGCTGGGAGTGCACCAGCAGGGGCTGTGGACCACTCAAGCCATTCTGGGGACATCTGATTTGAGGGGAACCCAGTCAACCCGCCCCCCCCGCTTCTCCCCCCTCTCCCCCCTCCCCACCTCTGGGTCTCTGTAAGGTGACCCTTTGCTCGCAGCCGCTGTTCTTGGCAACGGGGCCGCTTTTCCACTAGTTCCAGCAACGAGCTCTTCTTTTTATTTTCCACTACGACATAAACATCTGCATCTCTCTCCCTGGACCAGTTCTTCTGACCCCCTAGGGCTATCTGGAGAGGGCCCAAGAAGAGGGGCCGGGCCCCGTCCTGGCTTCGCAGCCCCTCCCTGTCACTCTGGACCACGCTGCTTGATTCGAGCCCACTGGCACCCCTTTGGAGGGTCAGGCGCCTGAAAAAGGGATTTGCGACTCTCAAAAGCTCACAGCCTGAATATGTAGCTGGTCTCTGTGGTCCTTGCGGACGGCGATCGAGCTGCAGATCTGCAAGGTCGCTCTGTGACACCCTCTGGACCTCTCAGCCGGGATGCTGCGTCACACCAGCAAAAAGAAGCCGGCTTCCAGAGGGCCAGGCAGTGGGTCGGGGGGATGAACTGTCCTCCAAAAAGCCCTCTCCAGTTCTCCACAGCCTCTATTTCAAAAGGCCATCCATCAGGGCTTGGGTCTCAACAGAGTGTCCAGCTCAGAGACAGCCCTCGGCAAGACAGACCCGGCCTTTCTCCCCAAAAGGCGCTCCCAGCCGCAGGCAACATCCCCTACTTCTCCAAAACCTAGTCTGAGAAGAAGAAGAAGAAGAAGAAGAAGAAGAAGAAGAAGAAGAAGAAGAAGAAGAAGAAGAAGAAGAAGAAGAAGAAGAAGAAGAAGAAGAAGAAGAAGAAGAAGAAGAAGAAGAAGAAGAAGAAGAAGAAGAGAAGAAGAGTTTGGATTTATATCCCCCCTTTCTCTCCTGCAGGAGACTCAAAGGGGCTGACAATCTCCTTGCCCTTCCCCCCTCACAACAAACACCCTGTGAGGTAGGTGGGGCTGAGAGAGCTCCGAGAAGCTGTGACTAGCCCAAGGTCACCCAGCTGGCGTGTGTGGGAGCGCACAGGCTAATCTGAATTCCCCAGATAAGTCTCCAGAGCTCAAGCGGCAGAGCTGGGAATCAAACCCGGTTCCTCCAGATTAGATACACGAGCTCTTGACCTCCTACGCTACTGCTGCTCCTTGTTTCATTGTGAGAAACTTGTTCCATTGCTTAGACCCGTATCTCAGATCTGTGGTGCTGCTGAGGAGGGGATGGGGGGGGGGAGAATTTGGAGCCGGAGTCAACTTCCCCCCTGCCCCTCATCACAGTTACCAGCCAGAAAGACATTTTTATACAATGCAGTAAAAAGGAAGAGGTTGCTTTATGAAAGGGAGGGTCACGGTCCCATGGTCTCCAAGGGACAAAAATGTCAGGCAAGGATGTATTTTATCTCCCTCTCTCTTCAATCTGTACGCAGAGCAGATCATAAGGAAAATTGGATTAGATCTAGATGAAGTTTCACGATGAAGACCAGGAAAGGGATTTGGGCGTCTTAGTGGATAGTTCCATGGGAATGTCAACTCAATGCATGGCAGCTGTGAAAAAGGCAAACTCTATGCTGGGGATCATTAGAAAAGGAATTGATAATAAAACTGCAAAGATTGTCATGCCCTTATATAAAGCAGTGGTGCGACCGCACTTGGAGTCCTGTGTTCAGTTCTGGTCGCCACATCTCAAAAAGGATATCGAAGAGATAGAAAAGTGCAGAGAAGGGCAATGAGGATGATTGAGGGACTGGAGCACCTTCCCTATGAGGAGAGGCTGCAGCGTTTGGGACTCTTTAGTTTGGAGAGGAGACGTCTGAGGGGGGATATGATTGAAGTCTATAAAATTATGCATGGGGTAGAAAATGTTGACAGAGAGAAATTTGTCCTCTCTACTTTTCTCACAATACTAGAACCAGGGGCATCCATTGAAAATGCTGGGGGGAAGAATTAGGACATTGAATTAAAAGGAAACACTTCTTCAAAAACATTGATGTGATTGGGAGTGTTTTGGAATATGCTGCCACAGGAGGTGGTGATGGCCACTCACCTGGATAGCTTTAAAAGGGGCTTGGACAGATTTATGGAGGAGAAGTCGATCTATGGCTACCAATCTTGATCCTCCTTTATCTCAGGTTGCAAATGCCCTAGCAGACCAGGTGCTCAGAAGCAGCAGCCGCAGAAGGCCATTGCTTTCACCTCCTCCAGGTGAGCTCCCAAAGGCACCTGGTGGGCCACTGTGAGTAGAAGAGCTGGACTAGATGGACTCTGGTCTGACCCAGCAGGCTAGTTCTTATGTTCTTAAGTTGGAGTGAAAATTGGGGAAGGCACGAACAAATTGGGTTAGGCTGATGATGCCACATTGCTAGTGGCAGATAATAGCAGAGACTCGAAACGTTTCCTGCTGAAAGTTAAAGCAGAACTTTAGCTGCGGAGATTGTGGAAGGCTTTCGGTTCCTTGGTTCCTTCACCAGCCAAAAGGTTGCAAGACTGCAGCCAAGGAATCGGAAGGAGGCTGGAACTGGGGAGGATGTCCACGAAGGAGCTAGAAGGGATTCCTTAAGTGTAGGGACCTTTCACTGGCAGCCAAGATTAAATTCATGCCGTCCTATTCCCCGTTGCTATGCATGGGTGTGAAAGGTGGACAATGCTGGCAGGAAGGAAGTAGATTCTTTTGAAATGTGGGGTTAGAGGGGAGTGTTATGGGTGCCAAGGATTCTGTGGGTTCTAGATTGAGCCAGAACTGCCCCTAGAAGAGTGACTGGAAAAAGCAATCATGCTCGGAGAGGTTGAAGGCAGTGGGGAAGAAGGGAGGCCCAGGACGAGATGGGTGGACTCCATGAAGGAAGGAAGCCACGGGCAACTGCTCGGGAGAGACCTGGATCCACAGGGCAGCCAGGAGCCGGAAGCTACTTGATAGCATTTAACGCACATTGTATTGTCAAAGGCTTTCACGGCTGGAATCGCTGGGGTCTTGTGGATCTCTTCAGAGATCCTCTGAAGATGCCAGCCACGGATGCAGGTGAAACGTCAGGAGAAAAAATGCTACTGGAACACAGCCACACAACCCGGGAAACCCACAACACCCCACTTAACACACTATACACATTCCCCTGCAAGATTTATGGTGTGGGTCACTTCCTTTTACTACTCCGTATTGTCCCCTTGCGACCCACTTTCTGCATTACGGCCGACCGGGCCTACACAGGGGTTCGTATTTTGTGTTCATTCCCTCTCTCCTTGCCCCAATTCTGACTGCCGTTTGCCTGTTTCCCAGTTCTGCGTTGTTAGCAAAGATCCCCGGAAACTGGTTGAACTGCTGGATAAAATTTATAACCCCAATTTGAGTCTCCGGGAGGAATGTAGCCGGCTACATAATTTTTTTTTTAAAAAATTCCTCACTACAGCCCTGCCAGGTAGGCGAGTCTGCAAATGAGCCCCTGGCCCGAGGCCACCCAGCAAACTTCCAGGGCGGAGGACCGCTTGCTGAGGGCAACGGGGGGGGGGGGGAGAGAAGGGGTTTTGGATTCTGTGGAACCCCCCCTCTATTATTACTATTGATTGTTTCCTGATTGCTTACTAGACCTATATGACAATCATTAAGTGCTGTACCTTATGATTCTTGACAAATGTATTTTCTTTTATGTACACTGAGAGCATATGCACCGGAGACAAATTCCTTGTGTGTCCAATCACACTTGGCCAACAAAGATTCTATTCTATTCTATTCTATTCTCCCGTGGGCCTTCTGGCCATCTGCTCGCTCTCCGTGGGAAACAGGATGCTGCAGCTGCCCCGCAGGGCTCTTCCGTGGCCTTGAGTGCTCAAAGGGAAAGCCCGTCCCTGCATGAGTCCCTGTCTGGGGACAGAACACTTTGTCCCAACCGGACTCTAACTGGGCGGAGGCTCGTCCCCCAGTGATGGGGCTCTTGAAAGCCACGGTCTGAGAAGGCTCCCTGCAGAGTGTTGCTCGTCCTGGCCTGGCTGAGGCAGAGAGGTGGGCAGAATTCTCCCTCCTGTGCGGACCCCAGCAATGCCCTCCTGGCCAGCAAGAGACCCCCCCTCCCCACTGGCCCTCTCCTTGATGTGGCAACCAAAGGCCCAGGTCACATTTTGCACCCACACCCTGGCTCAGTCCCCCCCCTCCTCCTCTCAGGCCCTACAGACCCCCAAACTGACCACGGTTGTCCTCCCAGCTGCAAGTTTCTGGAGGATGTTGGGGGGGGGGGCTAGCAGCAGGATCCAGAACTGAGGGTCTGCGTGGAGCTCCTGGCCCAGGGGCCGCTGCTCCTCAGGTGTGGCCGCGCTCTACGCAACAGCTGGATCCATCGATCCCACTTTGTTTAACGTTCCTGCCTGACCCAAACACGGATTCTGAGCGCGCGGCGCGGAGGGGCGGAGGGGGGGAGGGGGGGTCCAGTCCAAGCGGCAGCAGCAGCATCATCCAGCTCCTGTGGGCGGCAGCGGGTGGGCCCTGCTTGTGCCATGATGATGCCCCCCCACAGAGGCAGCAGGCACCCCTGGCACGACGCCCCAGGGCAGGAATCCCGGGCGTGGGAGGGAGGGTCGCGGAGCCACGGAGCGGCCTTCTGCTGCTGCGACCGAGACACTGTCAGCCTGGCCTACACGCCCGGGCTGGCAGCCGCTCTGCGGGGTCTCAGGTGGGCGCTGGGGGAGGGTGTCTTTCCCTCCCCTCCCGCCTGCTCCTTTTAACTGGAAATGCTGCCAAGCAGAGGCGCCCAAAGCGGGGGGGGGGGGGGGGCTGTGGCTGCTTGCGCCCAGTGGTTGCGCTTGGCCCGCTGCACCCCCCCCCCCAGTCACCATTGGGCGCTGCTGCCTGAACTCCAGGACGAGGCAAGGAAGGGCCCTTTCAGCCACCCCCCCCCACCCCAATTCAATTTGGCATCCGAGCGGTGGGTCCGGACGGGCGAGTCCTGCCCTTCCCTGGGTTTTGGGCTCGGCGGGGGGCAGAGGGGGGCGCCGGACGGGCGAGGCCAGGGCAGCCTGCGTCGCGGCGCCGCCGCCTGTCTCCGGGGACCCGACGGCCGGAGGTGGGGGCACACGAGCCCCGCGCAGAGCCCGGGAAGCAGCCCCTCCCTGGGCCCGGCCCGACGAAGGAGGAGGAGGAGGGGGCTGCCGGGACCGCCCCTCCCCTGCTCCACGCTGGACTCGCTCGCTAGACGGGACGGGGCGTCCGGACGCTTCGCCGCGGACAGCCCGGCCTGCCTGCCTGCCTGCCGGGGGGTGGGGTGGAGGGGGTTCCTTCTGCCAAGCCTGACCCCTCCCGGGGTTGCCCCCCACCCATCCCCAGTTGCAACGCGGCGGCGGCGGGACTCGCTCACTCACCCCCTTGGCCATGGTGGCAGAAGCGCAGCTGGGCGAGAAGCGGGAGCGTCGGTGCCCCCTGCCCACAGCCTGGGTCGGGCCCGAGACCCTCGGCCGTCGGGCTTTAAATAGCCTTCGGCTCCGCTCCGCTCCTTCTCTGGGCAGGAACACTTGTTGAAACCGGAGCCGGAGGGCCGAGCCGCTCCCCCCGCCCCCTCACCGCCCCCCCTCGCGCGCTCAGCCGCCCTGCCCCCGGGGCTGGAGGCACGGCCAGAAAGGATAGGGGCGGCCGGGGACACCTCCCAGGCAGCGCACCCGCGGGGCTGTCCGGCGGGGCCCCCCCCCCGGGGCTGGGCGGCCAGAAGGGGATGGGACGGCCGGGGGACACTCCCAGGCGGCGCGGCCCCCGGGGCATCCCGGCCGGGCCGCCCCCCGCCCCCCCTCCCGACGGGCCTCCGGCTCTCCTCCCGCCCCTTCGGGCATCCAGCAGCGCTGCTCCGCCCCCCCTTTCCCCAGGGGTTTGTCACGTGGCTTTGGGAGGACAACCCCCCCCCCCAAGTGCATGCCAGAGTGCCAGGGGAAAGGAGCCAGACCTGCTCCCACTCGGGGGCCTCCGGCTCTCCTCCCGCCCCTTCGGGCATCCAGCAGCGCTGCTCCGCCCCCCCTTTCCCCAGGGGGGTTGTCGCCGTGGCTTGGGAGGATGGCCCCAAATTACATGCCAGAGTGCCAGGGGGGAAAAGGCCGCTGCACCTGCCCCCCCCCCGGGGGGTCTGATGTTTAACTCATTGGCAGACCTGTTTCCAGCCCCCAGGTGGACCCCGAAACAGCTGTGGCCCCCCCAGCCCAGACTCCCGCCTGCAGCCTTCGCAGCTCTTGGTCAGAGGGGGAGGAGGGAGTGCTCTGGTAGGGTGGGGGTCCCGGCTGCTCTCTCAGGAGGGCTCTGTGCCACCCACATCGCCCCAGCTGCCCTGCCTCAAGGGAGGTCCCACTTGGGTGCTGGGGGGGAAGAGCTCAAGACCAGCCCCTCAGACCCAGTGATCCAACTCCCAGCCCCCTTCCTTTGCCGTGTGATTCTCTCATGTAACCCCCCCCCCCTCATAAGAATATAAGAACTAGCCAGCTGGATCAGACCAGAGTCCATCTAGTCCAGCACTCTGCTACTCGCAGTGGCCCACCAGGTGCCTTGGGGAGCTCACAGGCAGGATGTGAAAGCAAGGGCCTTCTGCGGCTGCTGCTCCCGATCACCTGGTCTGTTAAGGCATTTGCAATCTGAGATCAAGGAGGATCAAGATTGGGAGCCAGAGATCGACTTCTCCTCCATAAATCTGTCCAAGCCCCTTTTAAAGCTATCCAGGTTAGTGGCCATCACCACCTCCTGCAGCAGCATATTCCAAACACCAACATTGTGTGAAGAAGTGTTTCCTTTGATTAGTCCTAATTCTTCCTCCCAGCATTTTCAATGGATGCCCCCTGGTTCTAGTATTGTGAGAAAGAGAGAAAAATTTCTCTCTGTCCACATTTTCTACCCCATGCATAATTTTGTAGACTTCGATCATATCCCCCCTCAGACGTCTCCTCTCCAAACTAAAGAGTCCCAAACGCTGCAGCCTCTCCTCATAAGGAAGGTGCTCCAGTCCCTCAATCATCCTCGTTGCCCTTCTCTGCCCTCCCATCTTAACTCAGACCGGGTGAAACATCAGGAAAGGCACTCAGCCCATGTCTGAGCCAGAGTCGCGTCCACTGGGTGATGCCACCATATTCACACCCTGGCTGCAAATGGGCCACTGACCAGCCTTTGGAACCGTGAGATTGAGGTCCAACAGCAGCAGCCGAGAGACCCACCAGAGAGAGTCAGCACTTGAAGGGAGGGCAACTTCGGCTTTCAGAGGCGTATTTATACCACACAAAGCTCTGAATTTCTACCAGATTCGAACCCAGCCCTTCTACTGCAAACCAAGACATCCACACCCTCTGAAAAGACCACCCTGTGGGGCTCTCTCTGAGCTGTGAGTCCAGCCCCTCCCAGCCACAGCCACACACACACACACACACCCAAATCACAGGGGTATCTCTATCTGTGTGGACCTGTGTGAAGCCCACCTGGAGGGTTTCTCCTGGGGGCTTCCAAGAGGCTGCAAGTGGCCAGGATTTCAGAATCCAGGAGAACCACAGAATCATAGAGATGGAAGAGACCCCAAGGGTCATCCAGTCCAACCCTCTGCCATGCAGGAACACACAATCAAAGCACTCCTGACAGATGGCCACCTAGCCTCTCTTTAAACATCTCCAAAGAAGGAGACTTCACTACACTCCGAGGTAGTGTGTTCCACTGTCCAACAGCCCTGACGGTCAGGAAGTTCTTCCTAATGTTTAGGTGGGATCTCTTTTCCTTCCCCTTGAACCCATCACTCCGTGTCCCGGTATCTGGAGCCACAGAAAACAAGCTCGCTCCCTCACCGACAGGACATCCCTTCAAGTATCTAAATGTGGCCCACTGGCTCCTAAGGAGAGGGGTGGATTACTATCTGTAGGTTCCCTCTGCGTTCTACTGTCCCTCTGACACCCCCGTGATGTTTGGGACGACCCCCTGAAAACTGACAAGCAGCGGGGCAGAAGAGAAACGTCCCCACTCTGTTCAGCAGTGGCGTAGGAGGTTAAGAGCTCGTGTATCTAATCTGGAGGAACCGGGTTTGATTCCCCGCTCTGCCGCCTGAGCTGTGGAGGCTTATCTGGGGAATTCAGATTAGCCTGGGCACTCCCACACACGCCAGCTGGGTGACCTTGGGCTAGTCACAGTTTCTCGGAGCTCTCAGCCCCACCCACCTCACAGGGTGTTTGTTGTGAGGGGGGAAGGGCAAGGAGATTGTCAGCCCCTTTGAGTCTCCTGCAGGAGAGAAAGGGGGGTATAAATCCAAAACTCTTCTTCTTCCTCTTCTTCTCCCAAACCAAGGAAGGAGGACAGCAATAGGTTAAGCAGGGCACCCGGCCAGCTTCCATGCCAGAGTGGGGATTCGAACCTAACTCTCCAGCTACTACACCCGGCTGGCTGTCACTCCAGAGAGCCCGGGGGGGGGTGTTTCTAGGGAGATGCTGCGAATGGAGGAATGTGCTTCCCCATTTGAAGGGGGAAAGTCTGTGGCTTGGAAAGCAAAGAACCCCCCCGCCCCCCCCCGCCCCGCTGCCCCTGCTCAGAGGGAAAGAGCTGCGGGGCCCGGTTCCTGCTTTCCAAATCTCTTTTTAATTGGGTTTCGGGGAGGCTCCCTGCAGCTGTGAGGCCATTTTGTACCTGGATCCGAATGACCTTTTCGTTTCCTCTGATTCCAATTCTGGTAAGAGTTTGTTTTGCCTCTCAAAGCTCTCTGCCCCACCCTCACTCCAAGGCTCCTGGAAAAGCCCAGCCTCCCAACTTGTGCAGACTTCCCCCCTCCCACTCCTGCCCCAGCCAGCCCCCCTTGGCTCGGCCCCCCACCCCTTGGTTCAGAAACCTCAGCCGCTGGCTTTCTCCTCTTAGGCCTCCCCAAAGATGCACACGGGGGTTTGGCCCAGTCCCGTGTCACATATCACCCTCCCCCCCAAAAAGCCTGAACTGCTTCTGTGGTCAGGGTCTCTCCCCACCCCCTGCCCCTGGCCAGGAGTGCTGGGAGGGAGGAGAGAAACTCCCAAACTCCCCACAATGAAAAAGAGAGAAGAAAAAGAGCTTATACCCCCCCCCCTTTCTGTCCTGTAAGGAGACTCCAGGTGGCTAACGAGCTCCTTTCCCCTCCTCTCCCCACAACAGACCCCTTGCGAGGCAGGTGGGGCTGAGAGAGTTCTCGAATGGACTGTGACTAGCCCAAGGTCACCCAGCAGGAACGCAGGAGTGTGGAAACACATCTGGTTCACCGGATAAGCCTCTGCCACTCGGGTGGAGGAGTGGGGAATCAACCCCAGCTGTGCTTAACCACTCTGCCAGGCTGGCTGGTGTAGTGAGAGAGGCAAGAAGAAGAAGAAGAGTTTGGATGTATATCCCCCCTTTCTCTCCTGCAGGAGACTCAAAGGGGCTTACAATCTCCTTGCCCTTCCCCCCTCACAACAAATACCCTGTGAGGTGGGTGGGGCTGAGAGAGCTCCGAGAAGCTGTGACTAGCCCAAGGTCACCCAGCTGGCGTGTGTGGGAGTGCCCAGACTAATCTGAATTCCCCAGATAAGCCTCCACAGCTCCGGCGGCAGAGCTGGGAATCAAACCCGGTTCCTCCAGATTAGATACACGAGCTCTTAACCTCCTACGCCACTGCTGCACCCCCGTGGCCCTGAGCTCTTGCAGAATGGGGGAAGCAGCAGCAGCAGCAGCACCTCCCTTTCCTTTCTGTGTGGGCTCTCCCCCAAGAGTGACCTCACTTCCTGCTGGTCTGGGTAGCCAGTCTCCCAGGAGGGGCCCCGGCATTCTCCTGACATCGCCCACTCCAGACCTCTGTCTGCTAGAAGGACCGGGTGGCTTCAGAGGGGGGGGGGCTCTCCGGCATCACCTTCCTGCCCAGCCCCCTCTGCGCCCACTTCTGCTCGTGGCAGGTTTCACACTCTGCCCTCAGGCCTGGGCAGAGCACCAGAAGGCCACGGGTTCAACCCCAGGTAGACTCTCCACTTGACGAGGATCAGGTGATGGAAAAGATGCCAGTCAGGGCCCACAATGCCAACGACCGGGATGAATCTGGGGCTCTGATTCAGCAGAAGGGAGCCTCGTGTGCGTCCGGCCTCCAAATCTCCACGACATTCCAAAGCCAGAGTTGGCACCCCTGCCCTTAGGGACGCTGCCCCCCCCGTCCTCCTGGCACACCCTCCGAAGCCCTGCCCGCCTCCTGCCCACCTTTCCCCCCCAAGTCGTACCTTCCTGTGGCGGGGGGAGGGCCAAGCCTGGCGGGGCGGGGCGGAAGCCATCACTCCCTCCTGGGGCTCAGCTGCCCTCGCTGGCGCCCCCAGGCGGCATGTGGGGCTGTTTCAGCTGAGGGGGGCCAGGAGGGCACAGGAGGGGGAGAGGGGCACTCTGGGGCAACAGCCCCCCCAGAAAGGCAGAGAGGCTGCCCTGCCCTGGGAACCAGGCTCCTGGGCACAGCAGGGGAGCAGGTGGCGGCAGGTGGCAGGAGGAAGGGGCAGGTACGAAGCGCTCTCCATTCACGGAACATCTCCTTCAGGAAAAGGGGACGGGCGGCCACGCTCCACTCCCAGCAACCACTGTTGGTCTCCTAGCAGCCAAGGCTCCGCCCCCACCCGCCTCTTGGCAACCAGCCTGGCTTGGTCTCGTAGCAACATGGCCCCACCCTGCTCACTGGGGTGGCCACACTCCTAGTAACTGGGGCCATTACCCCCAGCAGCCATGGGCCTGCCCCAATACCCTTTCGATCAGGCCCCCCGACTGGTGACCATGGCCTGTGGCTGAGGCCACCACCTCTGAGTAATGGCATTCCTGTAGATGTGTGGGACGGAGTCTGGGAAGGAGGGTTGGCAGCTGAGGAGGGCACAATACGGAGGAGTCCACCCTCCAGAGCTACCATGTTCTCCAAGAGGACGGAGATCAATTGAAATTCAGAGCGATCTCCAGCGCCCAAATGGGGGTTAGCAATTCCTGCCAGTTTCCAAGCAAACCTCGGCCTATCCCAGCACTGCTTCCATAATGCCCCCTGGCTGTTTTCATCATGTCCCCTGAATACCCACCGATGCCCCCTGGCAACCAACCCCCTGACTTCCGCGGTGCTCCCAGGCAACCAACCAAGGTCTGCTGTCCTAGCAACCGAGGTGCCGCCAGCACCACCCGTTCTGGCAACCAGTCAAGGGCCTGTCCCTAACAGCCATGGTCTTCTACTTAGTGCCAGCCCTGTCTCCATGACGTCCCCTGACACATCATCCAAGGCTTTGCCCGCTGCAACCGAGGGCCTGCCCTGCTGCCAACCCAAAGCTGCTGGCAACTCACCAAGCCCCGAGAAAATTAACTCCATCAAAATTGCCACTGCAACTGCTGGACAGCGCGGACCTAATTTGGCTCCTGCCGTGGCTGTGGTTTGGAGTGTCGCCTAAAACGGCCACACATTTCTGCCCCCAAAAGGGTCCGTGGGTTGTGCTCGATGCTGGGGCCCGTCACAGAACCCCTCTTGGCCTCTCGATCCCAGGGGCGACGGCAGCCTCCATTGCTCTGCCCCAGAATGCTTTGGGGCAGCCGAGCGCTTCTGAGCCCCCGCTTTCACCAGCGAAGAAGAAGAAGAAGAAGAGTTTCTCGGAGGAATCTCGTCACACGCTGCAGATGGCCTCCAACACATGGCGGCTTCTCACGCTCCCCCGCCCAGTCCCCAACACTTCTGCCTGCTTCATTTATTTTTAACATCACGCCCCAGGAGAAATTTTACTTTGTGATTTTCTGAGCTGGTTCCAAGAAAAGTACCCTGTACCTGTTAACTCATTAGAGGCTCCTGACGGGAATGACGGCGAGGGAGGGAGGGCACTTTGCACCTGTCTGGTGCCGGCTGCACCGGTGGCTGACAGTTGAATTCCGGAGAACGGTCAAGGCTCAAGTTTTGACTTCCAAGGGCCCCGTGTCTTCAGAGTCATATCTCCCCATATCGCCCGCGGAGGACACTCCGGTCCTCTGACAGTGATCTCCTGGCCCCAAGGAAGTTCAGTTGGCCTCGACCAGAGTCAGGGCTTTTGTGGCCCTGGCTCCAGCTAGGTGGAACGCTCTGTTGGCTGACCCCAGGGGGATCTCAGGGGCTCCAATCTGTTCTTCAAGGCCTGCGAGTCAGAGATGTTCCGCTGCATTTGGTTGAGGCCGCCCGCTGCCCGAGGACACCACCTGTCACCACTGACCTCCCAGCTATTAACTACAGGTTATCAACTATCAGTGCATGTAACCTCTATCTGTGGGTTCTGTGGGGCAGAACTTGGAATGAGTTTGCAAAAACAAATTTTAAAAACAAATGGTTTACTTTCTTAACATCTAACATCAACATTTAACATCACACTTCAAGGTCCTGTTCAGGTTGCATTTTCAAGTCCTTCTAGTTACAGTCTACTGACACTGCCAAGTCCAATTCTTCTTTGCAAGTGGGTTGGCTCCTGAAGACTCCAAAGGCTTGATGAACAGGATTCAACATGGTGAAGGTTTCCAGGAGAACTCTCACCCGTTACAACCACAAAAAGAAGCCCTGAAACAATAAACTCCAACATTTACAACATAGCAAAAACAAACAACCACCTTCCCAGTAGTTCCCAACAACATTGCAGTTATCTTAACAAGGTGTTAAGGGCTTATACAAACCAAGGTCCGAGTCGGGTAGCCTCATCTCCTCCAAACTACATGAGCTCTGCAGCCTTCTGCTGCTTTGAGTCTCCACCCCTTTCTGGGTCAACCCATTCTGAGCATGGGGGTTACACGCACTCATTCATTTTATTATTTGCCACTTGTAGATATGTTTAGGTTTTAGTATTACATTTTAGATTTTCTCTAGGTCAGTGGTGGCAGACCTATGGCACTCCAGATGTTCATGGACTACAATTCCCATCAGCCCCTGCCAGCCTGGCCAATTGGCCAGGCTGGCAGGAGCTGATGGGAATTGTAGTACGTGAACATCTGGAGTGCCATAGGTTTGCCAACACAGATCTAGGCTGTTCCCTCCCCCCACACACACCTGCCGTGTTAAAGCCACACGGTCTCCTCTTCCTGGGTGGGAACAGAGTGGCTCTTGTCATCCCTGGAGTCTTGCCTTTGGAGGCCATGATCCTGCCTCATTGGCAGGTGCTGTTTTTCTACGATCCATCCATCCATCCATCCATCCATCCATCCATCCATCCATCCATCCATCCATCCATCCATCCATCCATCCATCCATCCATCCATCCATCCATCCATCCATCCATCCATCCATCCATCCATCCATCCATCCATCCATCCATCCATCCGATTTATACCCCGCCCTCCCCAGTGGGGCTCAGAGTTGCCAACTCTGGGTTAGGAAATTTCTGGAGGTTTGGGGGTGGAGTCTGGTATAATGCCATAGAGTCCCCTGTCTAGAGTAGTCCTTTTCTCCAGGGGGGCTGATCTCTGTTATCTGGAGATCTGCTGCTCTTCTGGGAGATCTCCAGGACCTCCCTGGAGGTTGGCAAGTCAGATTCTCCAACTGCTTGTCCACCTCAGTGGGGGCTGAGGGTGTGGAAGAGGTGGAAGACGGTGGCCGATACCCTCAGGAAAACACTCCTTTGCGCGCCTTCCGTCCGCCCCCTGCGCATGACGCGGTCCATCGGTTTGTTTGAAAAGGCATCTGCTTTTATGAGGCGGCTATAAAGCCACACTGTGGGTCTGTTTATAAACTGGATTTTCTGCCAAGATTCCTGCCTGGCCTGCCACTGGATATCAGCCCCCGAGACCCGTTCCAAATCTGGTTGGGCAGGATCAGCCCGGATCTGGACAGCGCCTTCCAAGTAGACCTCTTGGAGTGGCCTCCTCCTCCATCCTCCCTGCTTGCAGTTCTCAACGGCCTTTTGAAGATGTCTGTAAAAACCACCATCTGTCAGCAAATTGAGGTCGACCAACGGTGGTTGTGTTAATGCTGCTGTGCTTTCAAGGGTTTTAATATCTTGTGTATATTTTGCTTTATTTATTATATTCTGTAGTTATGCACTGTTTTGTTGTACACCGCCCAGAGCCCTTAGGGGGTGGGCAGTTTATTAAATTTAATAAACAACAACAACAACAACAATAATTGACAGCAGAATTGATGAGAAGCAACTGGAAATACTTACACGGTACGAGGATTTAAGGATTGAACTACAAAGACTCTGGCACAAACCAGCAAAGGTGGTCCCAGTGGTGATTGGCCTTGGCCTGAAGACCTTGGATGGCACTTAAAAACAATCGGCGCTGACAAAATCACCATATGTCAGCTGCAAAAGGCCACCCTACTTGGCTCTGCACGCATTATTCGTTGATACCTCACACAGTCCTAGATGCTTGGGAAATGTCCGACGTGTGATGTAATACAAAATCCAGCACATTGATCTTGTTTGCTGTGTATAACTGTTTTTGTATCAATAATAACAACAACAACAACAACAACAACAATAACAACAACAACAACAACAACAACAACAACAATAATAATAATAATAATAATAATAATAATAATAATAGCTGTCGTGGGTAAATTAATTAGGTCATGCGTCATCGTCGTCGTAAGTAAAATTAAAATTAAAATGCGTGCGTCATGCGTCATAGGTCGTAAGTCATGGATCATGGAGTCATAAATTAGATCATCATCATCATCATCATCATCATCATCATCATCATCATCATCATCATCATCATCATCATCATCATCATCTGCCCTGGGAAGAAGCCGTGTGCAGGTCAATTCCTGGGCACCCCTTTCCAAAAACACCGGCAGGTTTTGTGCTGCCTTCTGATCCCTCTGTTTATTTATGGAGTTCAGAAACTCAAGATAGGGATGCCAGCCTCCAGGTGGGGCCTGGAGACCCCCAGGAATTAGAGCTCCTCTCCAGACTGCAGGGATCATTTCTCCTGGAGAAAATGGAGGCTTTGCGGGGAGGGGGGGACTTGGCATTGGGCCCCACTGAGACACGTGTCTTCCGTAGGCTCTGTCCCCAAGTCTCCAGGAGTTCCTCAGCCTGAATCTGATAATCCTTCCCCTCTCCTCCTGCTGGTGGCTTGTGGGTGGGGATGTGACCTGGCAACTCCCACCAACCCCTGCATAACATCACACTTGGTTGATTTTGCTGCGTAGTGCAGCAGTGGCGTAGGAGGTTAAGAGCTCGTGTATCTAATCTGGAGGAACTGGGTTTGATTCCCAGCTCTGCCGCCTGAGCTGTGGAGGCTTCTCTGGGGAATTCAGATTAGCCTGTACACTCCCACACACGCCAGCTGGGTGACCTTGGGCTAGTCACAGCTTCTCAGAGCTCTCTCAGCCCCACCCTCCTCCCAGGGTGTTTGTTGGGTGGGAGGAAGGAAGGGCAAGGAGATTGCCAGCCCCTTTGAGTCTCCTGCAGGAGAGAAAGGGAGGATATAAATCCAAACTCTTCTTCACTCTTCTTCTACTTAGCTCCCTCCCAGGGGTGTAGGAAAGTCTTTCTCTGAGTTGCCATCTGTTTCTAGGTCTTTGTTATAATGTTTTAAATGATGGTTAAGATTTTAAAGTATGTAATTTAATGTATTTTGTTGTTGTACAGTGACCAGAGCCCTTCGGGGATGGGCAGTGTATTAAATTTAACGGTATATTAAATTTAAGCGTGAATAAATAAATAAACCCCGGCTCAAAGTCAGCTGGCCCTTGTGGGCTCCAGGCCCTTCTGAGAGACCAGGAAATCTCTTCTTAGGCGTTGTCAGTGGCCATCTTGAAGTCTCTGCCACCAGTCGATAAGCATCCAATTTTAATCGAGACAGTTTCAGAGGGCAGAGGTGCTGGTCTGGAGGAGAACAGCTGGATTTGAGTCCAGAAGCACCTGACAGCCCAATCAGATTTCAAAGTGTGAGTTCTGGGGAGTCCATGTGTAACCCCCATGCTCAGAATGGGTTGACCCAGTAAGGGATGGAGACTCAAAGCAGCAGAAGGCTGCAAACCCCATGTAGTTTGGAGAAAACGAGGCTACCAGTCTCGGACCTTGGTTTGAATAAGCCCTTTACACCTTGTTAAGGTAACTGCAATGTTGTTGGGAACTAGTGGGAAGGTAGTTGTTTGTTTTTGCTCTGTTGTAAATGTTGGAGTTTATTGTTTCAGGGTTTTTTATGTTTGTAATGGGTGAGAGTTCTCCCGGAAACCTTCACCATGTTGAATCCTGTTCACCAAGCCCTGGGAGTCTTCAGGAGCCAACCCACTTGCAAGGAAGAATTGGACTTGGCAGTATCACTAGATTGTAAATATAAGGACTTGAAAATGCAACCTGAACAGGACCTTGAAGTGTGATGTTAAATGTTGATGTTTGATGTTATATGTTAAGAAAGTAAACCATTTTGTTGTTTTTAAAATTTGTTGTTGCAAACTCATTCCAAGTTCTGCCCCACAGAACCCACAGAGAGAGGTTACGCATGCTCCGTTGTTGGATGCTCAGCACCACCACAAAAGGAGCTGTGGTTCCCAAAAGCTCAAACCCTGAAAATTTTGTTATTTATTTATTTATTATGTATTTCTTGTTTTTATACCCCCCCCCCCCCCCCGCCCCCCCCAAAAAAGGGCTCAGGTGCTGCTGGACTCAAACCTAACTGCAATCAAGTTTTCCCAAATGTCTTCTGCCTCCAGCCCACATTGTGAAACAGTCTTAACTGTCAACACCCCCCGCCCCCCCCCCCCCGCATCGCAACTGGGCATGGCAGTTCTATAACCCCGCAATAGCCCAAAGATATAAGCGGGGTGGGGTGGTAGTGGTTGCTAATTCAGTTCTTTCTTTCCCAGCTAAAATTGGCCCCCCAGGCCTCCCTTCCTAACCCCACTCCCAAATTCCACAAGGATTCCTTGACTGGAAGAGGATGGGGGGTGGGGGGGCGGGAAACAAGATTACCAAAGCTTGTAGCTGGGCCAGTCTGTAGTGGAAAAGCTAGATAAGAGTCCTGAGAGACCAACAAGATTTTCCGGCTATGGGCTTTTGAGATTCAAAGATCCCTCCCTCAAAGGATGCCCCCAGAGGCATGATGCAAAATGCAATCAGATAAGAGCAGTGGAGAAAAGACTCAGGGGTACTAGCCTAAGAGATTGCAATGTGTCTTGTATCTTTGCATCGAGTTCCTTCTTTGTAATACCTCCCACCCCCCCACCCCCCATCTTCTGACTGGGACATAATATTCAGGGATCCGCATTCCAACTCTGATTTGTTTGTTTATCCAAGTTATAGAACTCCGTCCCCTTGCGCGTTCAGGGTGGCTTCCAACAATAGAAGATCTGGCAAAACCCACAAATGTTCTTCTCAGAGCACGGTGCCATGAACTCCAGTGGGCTAATAGTGCCTAAGTTCTAGCCCATAATAAAACCATCATATGCCACACATCTCAGAGGAAAAGGAAGAAGAAGAAGAAGAAGAAGAAGAAGAAGAAGAAGAAGAAGAAGAAGAAGAAGAAGAAGAAGAAGAAGAAGAAGAAGAAGAAGAAGAAGAAGAAGAAGAAGAAGAAGAAGAAGAAGAAGAAGAAGAAGAAGAAGAAGAAGAGTTTGGATTTGTATCCCCCCTTTCTCTCCTGTAGGAGACTCAAAGGGGCTGACAATCTCCTTGCCCTTCCCCCCTCACAACAAACACCCTGTGAGGTAGGTGGGGCTGAGAGAGCTCTGAGAAGCTGTGACTAGCCCAAGGTCACCCAGCTGGCATGTGTGGGAGTGCCCAGGCTAATCTGAATTCCCCAGATAAGCCTCCACAGCTCAGGCGGCAGAGCTGGGAATCAAACCCGGTTCCTCCAGATCAGAGTGCACCTGCTCTTAGCCACTGCTCTTAGCCACTACGCCACTGCTGCTAGGGGAAAAAGAGGGGGGAAGAAGGAAGCTGCTTCCATTGCTGGAGGAGGAATTATACCCCCCCTTTTCTCCTGTAAGGAGACTCAGAGGGGCTTACAAACTCCTTTCTCTCCCCCCCACAACAAACACCCTGTGAGGTAGGTGGGGCTGAGACAGCTCCAAAGAACTGTGACTAGCCCAAGGTCACCCAGCTGGCGTGTGTGGGAGTGCACACTGGTTCACTAGATAAGCCTCTGCATCTTAAGTAGCAGAGCGGGGAATCAAACGTGGATCCCCAGATTAGAGGGCACCTGCTCTCAGCCACTATGCCACGCTGGAAGCTGCCCCCCCCCCCCCCGACCTCTGTCTTTGATGGATTTAGATGGACCCCAAGCAGCTGGCTGAAGTCATCAGGGTGGTATCTGGCTGCCCATCCATCAACAGAGGTGGCTGGGAGCCATCAGCATACCGGCGGCCACCCAGCTTAACGCTCTGGGTGAACTTGGCAAGAGGACGCATGCAGAGGTTAAATAACATTTGGGAGAGGAGTGCCCCTTGAGGGGACTCCACACGGATGGTGTGTTGGGGTCCAATCTGTGACTGCTGCCCTCCGACCCTGACCCCAGAGGAAAGAGAACGGCCGCGGCAAGGCTGCTCCAGTCCCCATAGCCCAGAGGTGGCCAGGCAGCGAGTCCAGAGATCACGGTCAACAGGTCAAGTGCGACCGTCAGGTCAAGCAGCAGCAGCCATGCCAACTTGCCCCAGTCCAGTTGTCTCCAGAGGTCACTTGTGAGGGTGACCCTCTCCATCCTGCGGCCGGGGTGGAAGTCAGACTGAAATGACTCCAAGACTGACCGGTCCTCCAGAAGAGTCTGGAGTTGCTCTGCCGCTGCTTTCTCAACTATCTTGCCCAGGAAAGACAGATGGGACCCTGGGTGGTAGTTGGGTGGATCTGTAGGAACGGCCAGCATGGCGTAGTGGTTAAGAGCAGGTGGCTTCTAATCTGGAGAACCAGGTTTCATTCCCCACTCCTCCACCTGAGTGGTGGAGGCTTACCTGTTGAACTAGATGTGTTTCCGCACTCCTACACTCCTGCCAGGTGACCTTGGGCTAGTCACAGTTCTCTCAGAACTCTCTCAGTCCCACCTATCTCACAAGGTGTCTGTTGTGGGGAGAGGAGGGGAAAGGAGCTTGTAAGCCACCTTGAGTCTTCTTACAGAAGAGTAAGGTGGGGCATAAATCCAAACTCCTCCTCCTCCTCCTCCTCCTCCTCCTCCTCCTCCTCCTCCTCCTCTTCTTCTTCTTCTTCTTCTTCTTCTTCTTCTTCTTCTTCTTCTTCTTCTTCTTCTTCAGCACAACTTCTTCTTCTTCTTCTTCTTCTTCTTCTTCTTCTTCTTCTTCTTCTTCTTTCTTCGTCTTCGTCTTCTTCTTCTTCTTCTTCTTCTTCCAGGAGTTGCCTTACCCCTGCCTCATTCAACCCCCCTGAGAAATGATAATATTCCCTAGGGGAGTCCACACTGCATCTCTGCTGGCTTTCACCCGCCAAGAAGGGGGCAGATGTAAAGGGGCAGGAGGTAGACTTCACAGCTGTCAGGATTCTAGCGACATCGACTAGGGAGGGACAGCTGTGTCGATCCAACACGGGACCTGAAGGTGGCCGAGGGACCTCCAGTTCACCAACTGCGTCCAGATGGATGGGGAGATCATGGCGGAGTGACAAGACTTTATTCGCAAAAAAAGCTCACGAAAGCCTTGCAGCTTAATCCCAAATTCCTCATAATTTTAGGCCCCCCTGTCTGCCTTGCCAAGGACCAAACCAGGCTAAATAACTGAGTCAGGGGAGAACTTGCAAACATGATGGTTGCTGGAAAAACCTTCAACAGCTCACTGATAAAACCTGGCTGGTTTCTGAGGTGCTAAATCTAGGCACGGAGAGATAACAGCCATTCGCCTTGAGTTTCTGGGTCCTGAAATCCGGGGGTTCCTGTGGCCGGGAAAGGGGGGGGGGGTCCGCTCGGGGTCTGCGCAACTCCTGCCAGGAACACAGATTTGGTTTCCTAAGTTACAGAACTCCTGGGGTCGACGGAGCTCCTGGCAGCACCAAGGCCAGTTCAAGGACTCGGAAAAGAGTTTGTTTTGGCTTCGGTCTCTTCCGCTCTCTCTCCTGTCGCTTTTCCCAAACGTTCTCTCTCTCTCTCGCTGTTTTGTTTACTCTCCATTTCGGTCACTTTTCTCCTGACTTGCTGGGTTTTGGGCCGGGGGTGGGTGGGGGGGCTTAAAAGAAATTGTCACCTTCTGAATGATCAACACCAAAAAGACCACAAAGATGTGCTGGGGGGGGGGGGGGGGGCAGATGTTCAGCAAGGGCTTTGGCGGCCTGGCAGCCTCTGGGAATCCAAACCACGGCCCAATGGGGAGATCTGAGGGGGAGCCGGAGGTGGCCCCCAGGGCAGGAGCCCCCCAGCTGCGCCTTCCTCTAAAACACAGGTGTCAAACTCACGGCCTTCCAGATGTTATGGACTACAGTTCCCATCATCCCCTGCCAGCTCAGACAGTCAAGCGTTCTGGCTCCTAGGTAGCGGGGACTGGGGAGGGGAAAGCTTAGGGCAGGGAAACAGGGTCTCATTCCAAAGCCTCGACTGCCCCCCCACTGAATCAAAGCCAGCCCTGGCAGAGAAAGGCCTCGTGCTTCTGGCCACTGGCCCCACAGCATCTCTGGCTAGGGGTCATGGGTGGCTGTGGAGAGCTGTTGTGCTCCCAGTAAGAGCCGGACTTTTCCCCAGCATCACAACTGACCTCCAGAGGACAGAGGCCAGTCTCCCTGGAGAAAGGGGCTGAGCTGCCCCCCCTCACTAAACTCCCCCCCCCCCAATAGTTCTACCCCCAAATCTCAGGGATTTTTCCAGCCTACAGGAGAGGCAACCCCAAATCTTGGCCCAGAGGGCCCTCTGCAAGCCAGAAGGGCACAAATGTTGGGAGTTGTCTCCTGTGCACTCCAAAACACGCCAGTTGGGTGACCTTGGGCTAGTCACAGCTCTTTAGAGCTCTCTCAGCCCCACCCACCTCACAGGGTGTTTGTTGTGGGGGGGGGGGAGGGAAAGGAGATTGTCAGCCCCTTTGAGTTTCCTTACAGGAGAGAAGGGGGGGATATAAATCCAATTCTTCTTCCGCTTCCTCCTCTTCCCCTCCTCCTCCCCCTTCCTCTTCCTCCTCTTCCTCCTCCTCCTCCTTCTTCTTCGTCTCCTCCTCCTCCTCCTCCTGCTCCTGCTCCTCTTCTTCTTCTTCCTCCTCCTCCTCTTCTTCCTCCTCCTCCTCCTGCTCCTGCTCCTCCTCCTCTTCTTCTTCTTCTTCTTCCTCCTCCTCCTCCTCCTCCTCCTCCTCCTCCTCCTCCTCTTCCTTCTCCTCCTCCTCCTCCTCCTCCTCCTCCTCCTCTTCTTCTTCCTCCTCCTCCTCCTCCTGCTCCTCCTCCTCCTCTTCTTCTTCTTCTTCTTCTTCTTCTTCTTCTTCTTCTTCTTCTTCTTCTTCTTCTTCTTCTTCTTCTTCTTCTTCTTCTTCTTCTTCTTCTTCTTCTTCTTCTTCTTCTCCTTATCCTCCTCCTTCTCCCTCTCCCTCTCCTCCTCCTCTTTCTCCTCTTCCTCCTCCTCCTCCTCCTCCTCCTCCTCCTCTTCTTCTTTGTCTTCTTCCTCCTCCTTCCTTCTCCTCCTCCTTCCTTCTCCTCCTCTTCTTCTTTGTCTTCTTCCTCCTCCTCCTCCTTCCTCCTCTTCTTCTTTGTCTTCTTCCTCCTCCTCCTCCTTCTCCTCCTCCTCCTTCCTCCTCCTCCTCCTCCTCCTCCTCCTCCTCCTCCTTCCTCCTCTTTCTCCTCTTCCTCCTCCTCCTCCTCTTCTTCTTCTTCCTCCTCCTCCTTCTCCCTCTCCTTCTCCTCCTCCTCCTCCTCCTCTTCTTCTTCTTCCTCCTCCTTTTCCCTCTCCTTCTCCTCCTCCTCCTTCTCCTCCTCCTTCCTCCTCTTTCTCCTCTTCCTCCTCCTCCTCCTCCTCTTCTTCTTCTTCTTCTTCTTCTTCTTCTTCTTCTTCCTCCTCCTCCTCCTCCTCCTCCTCTTCTTCTTCTTCTTCTTCTTCTTCTTCTTCTTCTTCTTCTTCTTCTTCTTCTTCTTCTTCTTCTTCTTCTTCTTCTTCTTCTTCTTCTTCTTCTTCTTCTTCTTCTTCTTCTTCTTCTTCTTCTTCTTCTTCTTCTTCTTCTTCTTCCTCTTCCTCCTCCTCCTCCTCCTCCTCTTCCTCCTCCTCCTCCTCCTCCTGCCAAGGCAGACAGTCAGTTCAGAGAGGGCAGGCCTCACCCTTCTGACCAGCCACAGCGTGCCACAGTCCCAGGCCGAGAAAAGGCTTTTGAGCCATGTCTTCGGTCGCTTTTTTCTGGAGCAAAACGGGGCCCTCCCACGTGTGCTTCACCACTGAGCGCTTCCTCACCTGAGCAGGTGGCTCAAGGCACTAAAGCTGCCTTCTGCGGAGGGAGGCCTCTGGCCCAACCCAGCTGGTGCTGCCAACCTTTCAGGAAGATCTTTCCTGTCCGCTTCCACCTGGGTTGTTCTGTGGGGATAGAACCAGGGACCTTTTGGAGCACAGATCAGATGCTCGCTTCCTAAGCTATGGCCTCTTCCCGGTCACAGCTGACTGGCCTGGCCACAGCTCCAAGTCCCCCTGAACTGCATTGCTCCTTGCAGTGGGGAGGAGGCAGAGAGAGGCCTGGCTTGCTCATGGTCCCTGCCGTGGCTGCTTCAGCCTTCCTTAGCCACAGAGAGCAGATCCTGCCACTCTCCTTCTGCCAGAGCCGGGCAGCAGCGGCTGAATGCCTGCACTGCAGGGCTCCAGGTTCCCTTGCAGGAGATGCTGGGCCTCATTATTTGGAAGCCAGGGTTGTGGACCTGCGGCGTCAGCAGAAAAACGCCGCAAGAACCAATCCGTCTTCGCGTGGGCAGGCGCGCCTTCCCCTCAGCGCGGAGGCTGCCAGGAGCCCAGTGTGGGCCCAATTACGGCCAAGGACAGGAATCCGAAGGCAAGATGTGATCGGATCCCTCCTGCCGGGATCAAAGCTCCGGGCGACCCCAAGACAGGGGGACAAAGCACAGCAGCGGCACGGCCACGCAGAGGGGGACGGAGGAGCGCTGGGACCCCCGAGACAAACACGCAGATGAACTCGCACGACCCGGGCCTTGAAGGAGGAGCCCCGCGGAGCCAACGCCACTCCGCGCGGCACAAGTATGTGAGACCAGCGGCATAAACAGCAGAGGCAGCTGAGAGGGGAAATTCTTTCCCAGCCTCCGGTGGTGCCTCTTGGTTGCAGCCGGGCCCCCAGCAAGGCACTCTGAAGGGCCTCGAGAGTCAGAATCATAACGTCAGGTGCTTCATGGAGGGCAATGCAAAAAACCGTAGCAGCCTTCAGAACGCTTCAGAACGTTTCCCTGCTGCACCAGGGCGCTCTTCTGCAATGCAACAGGGAGCAGCAGTGGCGTAGGAGGTTAAGAGCTCGCGTATCTAATCTGGAAGACGGGTTCGAATTCCAGCTCTGCCGCCTGAGCTGTGGAGGCTTATCTGGTGGATTCAGATTAGCCTGTACACTCCCACACATGCCAGCTGGGTGACCTTGGGCTAGTCACAGCTCTCGAGACTCTCTCAGCCTCACCTACCTCACAGGAGTGTTTGTTGTGAGGGGAAGGAGCAGAGAGATTGTCAGCCTTGCCTGGAGTCTCCTGCGGGAAGGGGATATAAATCCAAACTCCTCCTCCTCCTCCTCCTCACTTTGAACGGTTTGCTCTCCAGAATTGTAAGCCCTTTGAATCTCCTTACAGGGAAGAGTGTCATCGAGCTCTTCTTCTTCTTCTTCTTCTTCTTCCTTCTTCTTCTTCTTCTTCTTCTTCTTCTTCTTCTTCTTCTTCTTCTTCTTCTTCTTCTTCTTCTTCTTCTTCTTCTTCTTCTTCTGCAATGCAACAGGCCCCTATTCTGCAATGCAACGTTGGGGGTGTGAGGGATTCTGTAGGGGGGGAGGGGAGAATTCTCAGATGGCGCATTGCTACCTTGAGATGCAGCTCTCTGTCCATGCCCTGGAAACCATCCTCTCGTACCCACAGCCTCCGGAATCCCCCAGAGGAAAAGAAACCCACCAGAGTTGGAGAAACCTCTTCACTGCAGCTCACAGGGGGCTCACAGCTAAGAGGAAGACCCTCCCCACAAATTGGGGCTGCTCTGGCTCCCCCCTTCTATTTGGCAAGAGGCAGAGCTGCAGGGGATCCTTGCTCTGCCCCCCACACAATGCCCCCCCCCTTCTGCAGCTAGTCCCGCATCCCAAGAGCTGCAGCCCTTCCCCCCAGACAGGGAGGCATTCTACTCCTACTCCAAAGAAACTTGGCATAAACAAGCAAAGGCTTTCCTCAGCATTTTTTCCTTTGGGGATGGGAGGGGGGAGAACACAGAGGCCCCCTCCCTCTGAAATGACCCCACTGCCGAGTCCTGAGCCTTCTCCTTGGGATGGGGGTGGTGGTGGTGGCAGCAGCAGAGGCGGCTTCATTCACAGGAGGTTTGAAAACTGGGAGAAATGGAGGGGACAGGAAACAAACCTCCTTTGAGGCAGGTCTCAGGCTGTGCCAGAAAGAACTGCTCCGCAAGAGAGGCTGCCAGAGCCCCTGAGCTGCATCCCAAAGAGGGGGGGGGGCAGAGTGGAAAACCTCCCTCCCTCCCCCTGAGTAGGCAGAACAAGATGGAAGCCTCCAGTCCTGGTCAGCAAGGCTATACAGAACAATTCAGACCTAGATGGATTAAAACTATTTAAAACTGTTTAGAAGAGTTGTTTTTATACCCCAATTTCTTCTGCTTTTAAAGAGTCTCAAAGTGACTGACAAACCCCTTCGATTCCCCTCCCCAAATGGGGCAAGTGGGGCCGAGAGAACCGTGACTGGCCCAAGGTCACCCAGCAGGCTTCATGTGCAGGAGCAGAGAATTGAAGCCTGATCTCCAGATTAGAGTCTAACCACTCTTAACCACCACCCCACCCGGGCTCTGAAAATATGGTGTCTGGTAATGAGTTCCCCTCATAAATCAGGTCACTCAACAGGAGGTGTGGGGGATGGGTGGGGTGGGTGGAGGAGATCCTTCTTATGGGGTGAGCAAAGAACTGGGGGTATGGCCAAGAACACTAGGCGGTACAAGCACTAGAAGAAGAAGAAGAAGAAGAAGAAGAAGAAGAAGAAGAAGAAGAAGAAGAAGAAGAAGAAGAAGAAGAAGAAGAAGAAGAAGAAGAAGAAGAAGAAGAAGAGGAGGAGGAGGAGTTTGGATTTATACCCCACCTTTCTCTTTTGTAAGAAGACTCAAGGTGGCTTACAAGCTCCTTTCCCTTCCTCTCCCCACAACAGACACCTTGTGAGGCAGGTGGGACTGAGAGAGTTCAGAGAGAACTGTGACTAGCCCAAGATCACCCAGCAGGAATGTAGGAGTACAAAAACACATCTAGTTCAACAAGTAAGCCTCCGCTACTCAGGTGGAGGAGTGGGGAATCGAACCTGGTTCTCCAGATTAGAAGCCACCTGGAGTTATAACCCCCTTTATCTCCTGTAGGAGACTCAAAGGGGCTTATAAACTCCTTTCCTTCCCGCCCCCCAACAAACACCCTGTGAGGTGGGTGGGGCTGAGAGAGCTCCTCTGAACTGTGACTAGCCCAAGGTCACCCAGCTGGCGTGTGTGGGAGTGCACAGGCTAACCTGAATTCCCCAGATAAGCCTCCACAGCTTAAGAGGCAGAGCTGGGAATCAAATCTGGTTCCTCCAGATTAGAAAGCACCTGCTCTTAACCACTACGCCACTGCTGCTCCCAGGAGAGTCCAGCTGGGAGGTACAACCATCTCTGCCTTCAACCACTGGTAGAACAGCTCCATTTGGGGCTGATGGGATTTGTAGTCCATGAACATCTGGAGAGCCACAGGATGCAGACCCCTGAGCCGGCGGACCCCCTACTGCCCAGCCAGTGGAACCTCAGCCACCATTTGGGGTCTGAGCGGCTCTGAAGAAAGCTTACAAGGTTCAGCTCCTAAGCTGCCCTCCTGGCAGTGCCCGCTGTTCATCCTCCAGCTCTGGCATATCTGGGCCAGATGGCACTTTTCACAGGCCCCATCTTTTGGCAAAGGGGCTGACAGTTGTTGTGGGCTTTCTGTGCTGCGTGGCCGTGGTCTGGTGGATCTTGTTCCTAACGTTTCGCCTGCATCTGTGGCCGGCATGTTCAGAGGTGTATCACAGAGAGAAGTCGGTTACACACTGTGATACAGCTGAAGATGCCAACCACGAATGCGAAGCCAGCTATCCGCAACCCTGCCAACTCCCACAACCACTAGTTCAATCCGAGCCCTTCGGGGAAGAGGCGGCCTAGAAATCTAAAATATAAATAAATAAATAAATAAATAAAATAAGAAAGTCTTTGAGAATACATTGAACACCTCTATGGGGCTGACTGTTGTTTAAAATAGATCAATTACTCAAACACCCCTGGTACTAGGTAGCACTTTTAATTGCAATGGCCAGCAATGAATGCAAATTGTGTCATGTTGTGTTAATGGATGAGATCCTTTTGATAAGACAAGAAAGCTGAAAAATGCTGCCCAAAAAAAGGCACAGGAATTGTTCTTCCAGTGGTGGACTCTTTTCGTGGATTACTGGAATAAGAATAAGAGATCAGGGTAGGGAGCCTGCGGCGAGGCATCGCGTCTTCTGCCCTTTTCACGGCTCCGCGAGCGGGCAAACTTCATCCTTGCCCGCCCTGCGGTATAATGCCGATGGATGGCCAGACTTGGCTTTCCCTCGCCATGCTTGTTGGAGTGGAGGCGGTAGCTTTCGATGGCCAGCAAGGCGAACGTAACTTCATCCTTGCCGCCCTGCAGGCAGCGGGGCGGCGCGCAATTGCCGCGGCTGGCTGGGCGAAATGCAGCGAGGCTTCCCCTCTTGCCTTACCCGTTCGAGCAGGGCTTTCACCTGGCGGCTGGCAAGGCCAAGCCTGGCTACCCTTGCCGCCCTGCGGAAGATGGCAGGGTGAAGCATCCATGCGCTTCTCAGAATTAGTGTAGTAAAAGGTAAAAAAACCCAATATATACAGTGTTATCTTTTTTTAAATGTCAAAAATTATTTGCGGCTCCAAGTGTTTTCTTTTCCCGTGGAAAACGGGTCCAAATGGCTCTTTGAGTGTTAAAGGTTCCCCACCCCTGCTCTAGTCAAAGGCTGTAAGAAAAGAAGCGTTTTATATAAGGCAGATCAGTCGCTGGGTGTCAATACAACAAAAACAGAATTGTGTTCTTGGAAAAATAGGATTGTCGCTGAATTGCATCTTTTAATACTCTTTTAAAAACTGCGTATTGTTGCTTCATGGTAAGGCTGACCCTGTTCCCCCCCCCCCCATGCCTCAATTTCCTGTGTGTCCCAAGGGTGTAGGTTCAACAGATTTTTATCTACTGTGTGTGTGTGTGTGTGTATGTGTCCCCATTGTCTGAAGACTGGGATTTCTTGGCTTGTATCATTTCTGCGAGCTGCCCTAGAAACTTGGGGAATGTGGCAGATGAAAGGAAGACGTATTTCTTGGAAGATGTTTGGAGCTGTGTTTGTGTGTGGGGGGGGGAATTGGTGGGCTGAGAGGTCTCGGAAAGGGCGTGCTCCCGGGCTTCCCCCTCTCCTGTGCAAGAGAGACAGCTTGCCCCTTCCTGGTCATCCTCCTGTCCACCATTTTGCTTTGCACAGGGGCTCAAGGTGGGGGGGGGGCTCTTTGGGGGCCCCCCTCCCTCCCTCATCTGAGCAGCCTGGCCCTTTCCCTTGGCACTAACTTCTCTTGCTCAGTCTCCAGGGAAACAGGCTCCAGTGGCTGGGGGGGGGGGGGGATCCCCTCCACGCCTTCTGGAGGTCAGGCAGGGAAAGAGGGGGCTCAAGAAGAACTCATGGGAAGAGGGGGGGAGGTTGGCTTGGGAGAAAGAGTTGGGGGGGGGGGCAGGCAGAGGTGGAAAAGAGGCCAACCGCCGCCTTCCTGAAATCCTAGCAGCGAATGCACATTCTTAATACCCAAATGTCACATGCCTTTCTGGAGCCCAGGGTTGGGGGTGGGGGTGTGTGTGGGGTGGGGGTGGGGGCTGCGCTATTATAGTGGAGGGGAGGGCCGCCATTCAGAGGCCCAGAGGCGGAGGAGTTGGCTGCGGCGGCCCTTCCCACCAAGGAGGAGAAAGGGCAGCCTTGTGCTCCCCCCACCCCCTGCAACCCGGCAACAGAACAAGGCCAAAGCCGAGAGCTCGCCCCCCCCCCCCCCCGGGAGGAAGAATGTTCCGCAGCAGCAGCAGCTCCCCCCTTCCTCTTCCTCCACGCACAAGCTGAGTCAATAGCCGGGGCAGGAGGAGCAGAAGGGCCAAATCCGCCCTGGGGGGGCAGGCAGGCAGGCAGGCCAAGCAACAAGGGCGCGGCACAAACAGCCCCCCCCCCCCAGCCTGGCTCCAGAGGGGGCCGACTTGGACGGCTCAGAGGAAGCCCTTGGGGGTCTCAGGGGCCGCGAAGGTCACGGCCGAGAAGAGCCCCGACGGCGTCCCGTTCTCCCAGCTGGGGGGCGGCCAAGGCCAGCGAGCGAGGCCAGCCAGGCAGCCCCTCGCAGGCCCAGAAGGGAAAACGCGAAGCCCCCCCCCCCCGCCCCGTGGCCCTGCTCTGGGAGCCCGCAGGGAGCGGCGGCGTCGTGTCCACTACAGATCCGGCCCTCCCCTTCCCACACAATGACTCCCCCACCGCCCGGACTGACATGGGGGGGGGGGGGCGCCTGCTTCCGCTGACTGGACGGCGCGGGATCGGGGCCCAGGAGCCGAGCTCGGGTCTGCGGCCGGAGGGGGCCTGCCAGCCTCTTGGGGGAGGGGGGGGGTCTGCCCGTTGCCTTCCCCGGGGGCGGAGGAGTGCAGAGCCCTGCCATGACCCGTCCATTTCCTGGCGGGGGTCTCAGCCAGAGCCCCCCTCCAGGTCGGGCCCGGGCTGCGGGCGACAGAGATGGGTTCCGCGGCGGGGGGGGGGCTTTCTGCTCCCCCGACCCACTCTCCCGCGGCGGGGGGGGGGGGCGAAGGCGCAGGCTGGCCAACGGCCCCCGGGAGGCTCCGGCCCCGCGCCCGGCTCGGACACGCGCTGCGAGCCCCGCCCGGGGAGAGGTCTCCGCTCGCCCCGCCCCGCCCCGCCCCGCCCCGCCCCGCCCGGCGGCCTCGGAGCATGCACAGAGCGCCCCGCCCCCGCGCACATCTGGCGGGGCGGAGCTGGGAGGCGCCCGGCCGCCAGCCATGGATGCTCCGGCCCGTTGGCCGCTACCCTCGACCCCCGCGCCCCCGCGGCCGCCCCTCCTGCTCCTGCTGCTGGCCGGTGCGTGCCCGGTGGGGTGGGGCGGGGCGGGGAAGGCCGGGAGGGGAGGGGGCCGCGCTCTGGTGGGGGGGGGCGGGGACTCCTTGGGCCGCTGGGTGGAGGGGGCGGAGGGAAGCGGGGTTGCCCCCACCGGGAGCCCTGCCGGTTCAGTCCTGCGTCCGACGCGCAGGTAGACTGTTCCGGAGCGTGGAGGTTCCTTTTCCCGCCTGTCCGCCTGCGACCGGCGACGGGTCCGGCCTGCCCAGCCAGGCCTTGGAGGGAGACCCGGCCTCGTGGGGGGGGGGGGGCAGCCTGACTTAAGAGGGCCCCCCTGAGCCAAAAGCATGGGGAGACCCCTCGCTGTAGATGCAGCCTGCAGCGCCCAAGGCCCCCCCACCCCGGGGCTCGGTTTCCCGCCCTTGTTTGTGCAGCATCCGGGTTCGTTGTCCTGCTTTGGGGGGGGGGGGGGGCTGCCCGGGCCCGGCAGCAGCAGAGCCTTCCTGGCCGTGGCCCCGGCCTGAACTGGGGACCCCCCTTTTGCCTGGGGTCTGGCGATGCGGAGGAGTGAAAGCAGAAGGGGAGCAAAGCAGCAGGGTGCCTGGGGGGGGGGGGCAAGCTGACCCGTTCCTGGCCTTTGATGTCCAGACCGCGCCAGGTGCCCCTGCCTGCCAGGTGCGCAGGAGCCCCCCCCCCATCTCCTTTGTGGGAACCAGGGGTGGCAGAGCCCCCCACCTCTCCCCAGTATTTCTGCGCAGCCACCATGGGCTGACAAATGTGCCCTTTGCATGGCTGGCATTGGGGCTATCTGGATTTCTGCGGCACCAGCCAGGATGGAGAAGTTGTGAGTGGCACCCCCCAAACCCCCCCCCCACTTCCAGTCCCCGCAGAGGGGCCTGGCTGTTGAAAACAGATTCTCATTTCATTTATTTTATTTTATTTACATTTATACCCCACCGTATCCCAGCGACTCAAGGCGGCTTGCAATAAAAACAATCCAGAAACACAACAAATAAGTATGAATATTGGCATTTTTAAAAGCTGAAATGCATAACTTTTTTAAAAAAACCCAAATACAAAGAGCAGCACACGGGGAGGGGGGGGGTGGATAGAAGGGAAACCCCCCACGTTTAATAGTATTTTGCTAGCCACGATGCTTAAAAGGTGTGTTCCTGTTCGAAATCAAACCCAGGCGTTTCCCACACTGTGTGGCTTTTGTTCTCCTGTGGCTGGGTGCATATGCGCTGACCTAGATAGCGGCATGGGGGGGGGGGGCTTTTTGTTGAGGAGGCCTCCATCTTTCCCCAGCCAGGTACCGCGTCTGTGCTGTGAAAGCGCCTGCCTCTCCATCTCTCCGGAGCCGCCCTGGGTGGCATCCTCCAGTCCCCCTTGGCAGCCTGGCAACGGGCGGGCGGGCGGAACTTGCCTGGCAACGGTCCCCGGGGGCTTGGTGTGTTGGGGCTGGAGCTCAGCCTCTGCCCCACGTGCGCGGGAGGGCATCAGGCGCCAGGCAGTGCTTGGTGGGTCTCAGAGGGAGGCCCACGGCGGCCCTCCTGGGTGCTGAATGTGATGGAATGAGGCCTCTTGTTTTCTTCCCGGCATCCCCCCAGAGGATGCAATTATTCCCCAGTTGTATTTTTGATTCCAGGAAGCAGATTCTCCAGAATGGGAAGGCCTCAAGTACAAAGGGGAAGATTGAAAGGAGAGGAGGTTTTCTTTCCTTTTGGCCCAAGGACCTCTTTGTTTTTCCGAAGGAAAACTGTCGGGGCAAAAACCTCCTAGGACAGTGATGGCGAACCTATGGCACGGGTGCCAGAGGTGGCACTCAGAGCCCTCTCTGTGGGCACACGCAAACAGAGTCCCCCCCTCAATCTAGGCTGGCCTGGGCCGCTGGGCTCGATTATTAGCATAAAACCTAAGACCTAGTTTTGGGGAAGCAATGTAGGTAACCCTGTTAAGCTCTGTTAAACCCCACTGATTTTCATGTGAAGAACTAAAGCGCGATCCTTTATTTGAGAGTAAGCTCGGTTGCTGGCCATGGGGCTTGCTTCTGAGAAAACCCTCCTAGGGTCGTGATTCACCCGTTGGAACAGTTGCACGGTTGGCAAAGCCACCAACTACAACCAAGCCACCAACTACAACCAAGCTTACTCCTGAGTAACACACACCTCGGAGCCAACTGTTTTTTCTAAACAAAAACCTCAGTATTCAGGTTAAATTGCTATGTTGGCACTTTCCGATAAATAAGTGGGTTTTGGGTTGCAATTTGGGCACTCGGTCCCGAAAAGGTTCACCATCACTGTCCTAGGACATATTTTCTACCTTAGAATCATAGAGTTGGAAGAGACCCCAAGGGCCATCAAGTCCAACCCCCTTGGAATGAGTAAAATGCTTTTAAAGACAATACTTTTATGACTCAAAATGGGGTAGTCTGGAAATGTGCTTAGACTTTTTTCCCCCAGTGGAAAACCTGGGCAATTTTGGGGAACACTGAAATTTTAAAAACACAATCTATGTCATCAGACAATAATCCCTATGTATGCTGTGGATGTTTATCACATTTTCAAGTTTTGTTTAAATGTGGTTTAAGTTTTGACAGCATTGAACATGCTCCAATATGTTTAGTGATAATAGCTTAGTGCATAGTTTAAGGTGTTTCATTTAAAGCATCACTTGATATCCAAACCTGCTGGAAGTCCTACCCATTCTAATTTTAAGGAAGTTTCTGTTCAAAATAATAGACTTTATGTAATGTATGAAGGCATTTCATACTTTCCTATACCCATAAATGTGCCAAATAGTACAATTTGATATGCTAAAAAGTTACAAGAATGCATTTTATGTTCCTAAATCAGTAGAAACGGTATAGGTTTGATTGGAAAGTAAATATTGCATATGTTTCAATTTTATTGCAAGGCTGTTATTCCAAAGTTGAAAGTTGTTGTCTGTACAAAGAAGACCCTGGGACCTTAAAACTCTGCTTAACATCTTGGGGCGACATTCTCCCATCTTAACTTTCTTAAATCTCATCACTGGGGGTGAGAGGGATCTTGGGTACCTTGAGTGTCATTCTTTGGGTCTCTGATCACTAGGGAGTAGTTTGGCCGTCCCATATATGGGGGGCTTTGCATCTAAGATGCAGAAGATGTCTCTTAGCCAGAGAATTTGTTTTAAAGGGTAAATTCTCAGAGGGAAGCCAGAGGCCTTTCATGCGCATGTTGAGCACCAGATAATGTGTTTGACATTTAATTGATATACCCTGTGTAGCTACATGGCTGCATTATCTGTCATCCAATTCCATATTCAGCCACTAAAATAATTAAAAATATGGATGACCCAATACAAGCAGAAGCATAACTGAAGAGGACAAGTGAGGTTTGCCAAACTCCAAACCTCTTTCTTTGAGGACTACACACAAGGCATGTGAGAAGATGCTTGGCTGTAATCCCGGAAGTGCCAGAGTCAAATATTATTAAGCACACACTCCTTTGAGAGTTTTGTACATTAGAGCTGTAAGTATTGGGCCATTGAAGGAATTCCGAAACCAAGCTCACCAGAGTTTGGTCAGCCCAAACCCAAACATGATTGTGGAATGAAGACAGATTATTTACAAGTTGCTAATATTTGTATTGCACACTTTGTAGTTATACGTGAGTGTGTATTGTAATCCGAAAACATTTATTTGGGTTAAGAGGTTCAAGGAGCACTTTTGTATATAAGCACAAGAATTTTTCACTAGAAAGATTTAAAATGCATTGCTGTCTTAGGACAAGTGTGTTAGCTCTTAGGGCAGGGGTGGCCAACCTATGATGCTCCAGATGTGCATGGACTACAATCCCCATCAGCCCCTGCCTGCAAGGCCAATTGGCCAGGCTGACAGGGGCTGATGGGAATCGTAGTCCATGCACATCTGGAGCACCATAGGTTGACCACCCCTACCTTAGGGTGTAAAAGTAGTTTGGATATATACACTCCAGAGGTGGCTGGGAGATCTCTTGGAATTTCAACTGATCTCCAGACTGATCCATTCCCTTGGAGAGGCCGGCTCCTTTGGAAGCTGGACTCTGCAGCACTGGACGCCTCTCCGGCCCACCCCCTGCCCCGCCTCCTCAGGCTGCTCCTCTCCGTCTCCAGCAACTCCCCTAACCCAAAATTGGCCAGTCCATGGCTAGAGCAGCAGTGGCGAAGGAGGTTAAAAGCTCGTGTATCTAATCTGGAGGAACCGGGTTTGATTCCCGGCTCTGCTGCCTGAGCTGTGGAGTCTTATCTGGGGAATTCAGATCAGCCTGTACACTCCCACACACGCCAGCTGGGTGACCTTGGGCTAGTCACAGCTTCTCGGAGCTCTCTCAGCCCCACCCACCTCGCAGGGTGTTTGTTGTGAGGGAGGAAGGAAAAGGAGATTGTCATCCCCTTTGAGTCTCCTACAGGAGAGAAAGGGGGGATATAAATCCAAACTCTTCTTCACTCTTCTTCTAGATCTCTGCAGTTGTGGGGACTGTGATGGTGAGGGCCATATTTGCCTCCTCCCTCATACCAGCTTCTAAGAAGAGTTATCCTCCCCCCCTCTGAAGAAATCAACAGGTTTAGAGGGGCGTAGGTTTGGGGGAGGCCCAACCTCCTGTCCGGAGGCGGGCGTTTGCAATGGAGTGCGTCTTTTGGGCCTCTTGGTTAAGAAGCGCATTTTCTATGCAGTTCCTGCAGCAGCTGTGGTGGACTTTTACCTTGTTCAACGTATCTGAGGAATGAATCATTAACTCTTGGAAGCTCCTGCCCTGAACCTCTGATTGGTCTCCCCGGGGCCCCTGGACTTGGGCCCAGCTCTTCTGCTGCAAACCAACCCGGCTGCTCAGCCCTAAACGCTGGACGGGATTCCTTTAAAAAATAAAATTTAACCTCCAGTTAACCATTTTATTCAAAACATTTCCACGCAGGCCGGGTTTCCAAGGCAGCTCACACCAAGCCAGCAAAACATTGCAAACCTCAAAACAGTGTTTACAATACAACGATATATACAATCTTCGCAACGGTCAAATAAAACGCTTATAAGCACACAAAGAGGGCCAATAAAACTGGGTGAGAATATTCCAAACCAGACAAACAAGTCTTGGCACCAATAGTAGGAGGCAGAGAAATGTCTTGCCTGGGGGTGGGGGGAAATTCCATGATTTGGTGCCATTACCGAGAAGGCCTTTCCTTGGGTTTGTACCTGTCTAGCTTGGGGGGGGCGGGGGCAATTGATGCAGGGCATCCAGACTCCAGGGGGGGGGGGTTCCCTCCTCCTTGCCCCATAGCAGAGACTCGAGAGGCTCGGCATAAATTCCATCAAGGCTCTTTTGCCCCCCCAGCCCTACTGTTCTTGGGAGGGGCACCCCAGTAATTACAGCTGCCACCAATAGCACCCCCTCCCTTTCCCCCTGGTGTTGTGGTTAGCAAAGTGTGCAGCGTGCCTGTGTGAGAGAAGATGGTTTGGGTTGGACTTCCTTCCTGCCTGTTCCGTTCTCCTGTAGCTCAGCGGGTGCTGGGGTGCCCCTTCGGTGCCCGGCTGACAGCGTGGAAACACGACTGGTTTTGTGAGTGGGATTCTAAAGGCTCGGCCAAATCGCGCTCAAGAGCATGAAGAGAACAGATCCCTCGAACTCAACCTAAATCCTAAATTAAGCAGGGATAATCGGGACGAGGGCCGTGGTCTCCTGGACGGGCTCAAAAGCAAACGCCTCTTTATGAACTGTGGTCTGTCTGTTGTATATTTGCTGCTGCTCTTGTGGGATCGGCTTCTGCTTTTGCATTCCCTTTGCTGCAGAGTTTGTGATGTAGAATGTCTAATGCTTTTTTCTTTTTGCAAGTTTTTCCCTCTAAGTTCATAATCCTGCACATGAATCAAATCCTTCAGCCCTCAAGTCTTGTCTGCTCAGACTGGCGGTTGGCTCTACAGGGTCTTGGAAGAAGAAGGAGTTTGGACTTATATTCACCTTTCTCTCATGTAAAGAGACTCAAAGGGGCTGACACGCTCCTCTCCCTTCCTCTCCCCACAACAGACACCCTGTGAGGCAGGTGGGACTGAAAGCGGTCCAAAGAACTGTGACTGGCCCAAGGTCACCCAGCTGGCTTCACGTGCAGGAGTGGGGAAACAAATCCAGCTCACCTGATAAGAGTCCTCTGCTCATGTGGAGAAGTGGGGAATCAAACCTGGTCCTCCAGATGAGAGTGGCGTAGGAGGTTAAGAGCTCGTGTATCTAATCTGGAGGAGCCGGGTTTGATTCCCAGCTCTGCCGCCTGAGCTGTGGAGGCTTATCTGGGGAAGTCAGATTAGCCTGTGCACTCCCATACACGCCAGCTGGGTGACCTTGGGCTAGTCACAGCTTCTCGGAGCTCTCTCAGCCCCACCTACCTCACAGGGTGTTTGCAGTGCCTTTGGAAGGGCAAAGTGGAGTGAGGCTGAGAGAGCTCCGAGAAGCTGTGACTAGCCCAAGGTCACCTAGCTGGCGTGTGTGGGAGTGCACAGGCTAATCTGAACTCCCCAGATAAGCCTCCACAGCTCAGGCGGCAGAGCTGGGAATCAAACCCGGCTCCTCCAGATTAGATACACGAGCTCTTAACCTCCTACGCCACTGCTGCTCCTTTACAATTACAATTCCCATAAGCCCCTGCCAGCATGGCCAAGTGGCTGATGGGAATTGTAGTTCATGGCAGGGGCTGATGAGAGTTGTAGTTCATGAACATGGAGAGCCACAGGTTGCAGACCCCGGCACCACAACCAGTTGAATCCGGCCATGAAAGCCTTCGACAGTACACCTCCACAATTGTTTGCAAGTGGATTTTGCTACTCTGCACAGCTGCCGAGTGGATTGAAAGTGGATTGAAAGCGCGTCATTCTGCACGTGTGGAAGGGGTGTAACTCCTAATCCTGTTGCATCGTTTTCTGGATGTCTTCTGCTGTCTCACGTCACTGTTTTGTATTGTGTGGTCCAGTTGTGAGTCTCCGTAAGGCAGGCTACAAATAAAGCAAGTAGGCCTGAAAAGAGCCGGGGGAACCAATGGGCTCCGGCAGCTGTGGGTTGTCTGTCCAGGCCGGGTGGTCGTGGCCTGGTCTGGCCCCTGCTGTTTCCTTGTGGGATCTGTTGCTCTTGTTGGGATTCTCTGTTGTGGCTAAACCCTCGTCCTCCTTCTCCGCAGCTCTGAGCAGCGCGAGGGACGTCCACCTGCCCCCTGGGCCTCTGCACCGCATCGTGGGCACCTCCATCTTCATTCCCTGCAACGTGTCTGAGTACGAGGGGCCCACCCAGCAGCATTTTGAGTGGTTTTTGTACCGCCCGTCCGCTCCAGACATCTCCATCGGGGTGATCAGCACCAAAGACCCCAACTTCCCGTATGCCGTCTTCGGGCCACGAGTTCAGGCAGGAGACGTGTCCATCCGGCGGGTGCGGGGGGACGCTGTGGAGCTGCACATCAAGGAGATACGTGCGGAAGATGCGGGGGTCTACGAGTGCTACACCCCCTCCACCGACTCCAAGTACCTGGGCTCCTACGGCAGCAAGGTGGAACTCAGAGGTACCCGAGACGGATATCTTGGTGGTTATTGGTGGGCTGGAGGCCGGTGATACTGGAGTGTTCCAGAGATGGGACCCAATGAGCTGCAAGAAGTCACGTGACATCGGAGTCATGTGACATTGGAGCCCTGGTGTGGGACAGAGTTAGGACCTTCCAGCTGTTGGGTGGCAGACCCAAACAGCTGGGGATAGGAAACAGGAGCCAAGTACCAGGAGGTGCCTCTTAGTAAAGAACAGACCACACCGTGTGGTCTTTCGAAAGGCGGCAAAATTGACCATCCTGTAGAGTCTTGAAACAGTCCTGAGGGTCCTTGATAAATTAGGACCTTGATAAATTAGGTGAGTGGGCTAAGAAATGGCAAATGCAGTTCAATATAGCAAAATACAAAGTGATGCACATAGGGGCAAAAATACCAAACTTCACATACACGCTACAGGGGTCAGTGCTATCAGTCACAGACCAGGAAAGGGATTTGGGCGTCTTAGTGGATAGTTCCATGCATGGGAATGTCAACTCAATGCATGGCAGCTGTGAAAAAGGCAAACTCTGTGCTAGGGATGATTAGGAAAGGAGTTGATAATAAAACTGCAAGGATTGTCATGCCCTTATATAAAGCAATGGTGCGACTGCACTTGGAGTACTGTGTTCAGTTCTGGTCACCACATCTCAAAAAGGATATCAAAGAGATAGAAAAAGTGCAGAGAAGGGCAACGAGGATGATTGAGGGACTGGAGCACCTTCCTTATGAGGAGAGGCTGCAGCGTTTGGAACTCTTTAGTTTGGAGAGGAGACGTCTGAGGGGGGATATGATTGAAGTCTATAAAATTATGCATGGGATAGAAAATGTTGACAGAGAGAAATTTTTCTCTCTTTCTCACAATACTAGAACCAGGGGGCATTCATTGAAAATGCTTGGGGGAAGAATTAGGACTAATAAAAGGAAACACTTCTTCACGCAACATGTGATTGGTGTTTGGAATATGCTGCCACAGGAGGTGGTGATGGCCACTAACCTGGATAGCTTTCAAAGGGGCTTGGACAGATTTATGGAGGAGAAGTCGATTTATGGCTACCAATCTTGATCCTCTTTGATCTGAGATTGCAAATGCCTTAGCAGACCAGGTGCTCGGGAGCAGCAGCAGCAGAAGGCCATTGCTTTCACATCCTGCATGTGAGCTCCCAAAGGCACCTGGTGGGCCACTGCGAGTAGCAGAGAGCTGGACTAGATGGACTCTGGTCTGATCCAGCAGGCTAGTTCTTATGTTCTTATGAGGGTCCCTGACCCCTTGATGGGAGACCCCCACTTTTGGCTTTCAGGCAGTGACTGGCAGCGCCAGGTCTGGTATCAAGTCAGCATACCAGATGGCAGTGATGTAGCAGCCCCACATGCAGGGTTGTTGTTAACTCAAAGTCTCTTTTAAAAAAATGATGGTGTTGAGATTGTGAGTCACCTGCAAACATTGTGTTTGAGCCAATGGGCCAAGCAGATGCTGTCGTAGCCCATCCTAGATTGTGGGCCCTGTTCGGGCAGGTGGGGCCACCACAGAGTAGGCAGAGATGGGAACAGCTGAAGGCAGTGCAGACTCCTTGGGTGTGGCTTGACTTGACAGAACAAGGAGGGGCTGATGGCTGACGGCAAGGGGAACGGGAAAATGCCGTAATGGTTGGTCAATTCGCAAACCAGTGGGAAGCCACCTGAACAAGCCGAATAATCAGAGCCAGGCCTGACTGCTGCCGTTTCTTCCTGCCCCAACAGTGCTGCCCAACAAACTCTCCGTTTCCGCTGCCTCCCCCCCCATCGCCAAGCCCGTCCTCCGGAGCCGCGGGGCCGTCGCCGCCTCCCCCCCGCTGCCTCGGGTGACCCTTTCCGAGAGCCAGGAGCTCCGGCTCACCTGCACGGCCCTGACGGAGACGCAGGAGCACACCCACCTCTCCGTCTCTTTCGGCGTCTCTGGCACCGAGGACCCCGGGGGCCGTGCGGCGGCGCAGGAGGTGATCGGGCTGCGGAGAGACTTTGCCGTGGAGGCCGGCGGGCGCTTCGCGGAGCGGCACCGAGACCACGAGCTGTCCCTCGCCAAGCTGGGCCACCGGCAGTACCAGATGGCGCTGGGCTGGCTCAGGCCGGAAGACGCGGGGCTCTACCACTGCACTGTGGGGGAATGGATCCAAGATCCCGACGGCAGCTGGCAGCAGATCGCAGAGAAGCGCGTGCCTCTCGCCCAGGTGGCCGTCCGCACCATCAGTAAGTCTGTCCTGACTCTCTCCCCTCCGGAGGTGGGTGAATCTCCCCAGCCCTGTTTTCCATGTCATTTTGGAGTTCAAAATGGTTTGTTCCTGATCAGAACCTCTCAACTAAAGAGGGAGGACTCTTTGCAAGGAACCGTGCAAATTCTGCAACCTTTTAAGGCTACTTTTATTGTTTGGTTTCAGTTGTTATGATTTATTTATGATGTTATTATTGGGATTTTTTAAAATTGTTTTTAAACTAGGTAAGCCACCTACAGACTCTGGTATAAAACAGGGTATAACTGTTTTAAAATAAATAATTTTTTTACAATTTATTTTATTACAGTTCTACCCCTCCCGTCCCTGCCAAAGCCGGGCTCAGGGCAAATTATAGTAATTAAACATTAGTATTCCAGTTATAAATAACTTAGGGGTTGTGGGTTTTCTGGGTTGTATCCCAGAAGATGCCAGGCACAGATGCCAGGCACAGATGCAGGCAAAACGTCAGGAGAAAATGCTACTGGAACACGGCCATACAATCCAGAAAACCCACAACACCCCAGTGATACATGCCGTGAAAGCCTTTGACAATACAATAAATAACTTAATTCTAAAAATCGCATATATACCTAAAGATGGCTGTTTCAGTAGGAGTACCAGACCCCAAACCTAACAGACCTTCATCCCATAAGAACATAAGAACAAGCCAGCTGGATCAGACCAAAGTCCATCTAGTCCAGCTCTCTGCTACTCGCAGTGGCCCACCAGGTGCCTTTGGGAGCTCACATGTAGGATGTGAACGCAATGGCCTTCTGCGGCTGTTGCTCCCGATCACCTGGTCTGTTAAGGCATTTGCAATCTCAGATCAAGGAGGATCAAGATTGGTAGCCCGATTTAATCCCTTTTACTGGAACTTTTTCGGGTGGGGAAAAGGGATTAAGGGGTGCCCAGTAAAAGTGCCCAAATATATCACTGCCCCTGCTCCTTATTTAACTTATCTGGATAACAAAGATCTAAGGAGAGCTTTTACTCTTGCAAGAAGTGCACATTTACCTTCTGCTGCCTTAGAAGGGAAATACCAAAAGATACCTTACGCTGCAAGGTTATGTTCTTGCTCTCTGAATTCTGTAGAAACTATAGAGCATATGTTATTCAAGTGTCCCCTTGATGAGGAGGCAAGGAAAAAATGCCTGTCACATCTACTACACAAGATGATATATTGTTCTGATAAAGTTTCTTGTGAAAAACTATTACAAGATAAGGAGAATATTACTAAACGGGTAGCAAAATTCTGTCGATTCATTATGAAAAAGAAAAAAATGATCTGAATATGGCATCCCCCTTAGATATTTTTGTTTTGTCAAGTAATTTTATGCTTGGGTGCTGTGTGGTTTCCGGGCTGTATGGCCGTGTTCTAGCAGCATTCTCTCCTGACGTTTCGCCTGCATCTGTGGCTGGCATCTTCAGAGGATAAGGATCTTCATGATCCTCTGAAGATGCCAGCCACAGATGCAGGCGAAACGTCAGGAGAGAATGCTGCTAGAACACGGCCATACAGCCCGGAAACCACACAGCACCCAAGTGATTCCGGCCGTGAAAGCCTTCGACAATACATTAATTTTATGCCGTTTGGTGTGTCTACAAAGTATAATGATATATAGATGGATAGTGCTGGAACGGCGGTGAGAGATTTGCATTCTTGTTTTGTTGTAGATATTTTGGAGATTTGTAATATATTTGGTCATTGACTGTAAATAAAGTCTTCTTCAGTAAAAGTGCCCGCTGGAAACTGGGGATTGGGGAGGCCGGCTTCAGATGGATATTATGGGCTAACGAGCGGCCTCAGCCAATATAAATAAATCCGTGCCCCTGACAATCCGTTCTGTCCATTTTGCTCCCAGCTAGCCAGCTGTTGGTGTCTGTGAGTCCTTCCCACACCCGGGTCAGCTCCGGAGAACCCCTGGAGCTCTTGTGCAACGCCTCTGGGATCCTGGCTTCCCCTTTGCCCCACGTTGCTTATGCAGTGAGCTGGGAGCTCGGCAAGGAGGGCGCCACGGAGGGACGTCTGGTGGCCCAGTTGGACACAGAGGGAGCCGTCGTCCTGGGAGACAGCTATGCCAACCGTGAGGTGGGCCAACGGCACGTGTCCCTCCAGAAGCTGGGCTCGCCCCCCGGCTCCTACCGGCTGCGGATCGAGTCGGCCCAGCCGGGCGACGTGGGAACCTACTGGTGCGTGGTGCAGGCTTACGTCCTCTCCCCGAGAGCAGAGCCACGCCAAGTGGCCACCGGCAGATCAGAAGGACTGGCTGTGGACATGACGCCGGAAGGTACCTGCTTCATTGCCTGGTGTTTGTTGGGGTCTTCGATCTACTTGAGTCTGAGGCACCTTTGGAATTCTGGCACGGCGTGGCGGGTGCGGCCACAAAATGGCTACCACAGGAGGCGGGGGCAGCCGCCTGATTGCTGCTGCCTCTTACCTTCGGTCACTCGACCCAGGGAGCAGCAGTGGCGTAGCGGTTAAGAGTAGGTGCACTCTAATCTGGAGAACCATGTTTGATTCCCCGCGCTGCCCCTTGAGCCATGGAGGCTTATCTGGGGAACCAGATGTGTTTCTGCACTCCCACACACGCCAGCTGGGTGACCTTGGGCTAGTCACAGCTCTTTGGAGCTCTCTCAGCCCCACCCACCTCACAGGGCGGGGGAAGGGAAATTTATTTATTTATTTATTTATTCATTCGTGTGTGTGAATGAATGAATGAATGAATGAATGAATGAATGAATGAATGAATGAATATAACCGCCCTATCCCTGAGGGGCTCCAGGCGGTGTACAACAAAACTAATACAAAATCAGGTTCGGGAGCAAACTATACAATTAAACAGCAACCACCCACAGAGGCTCCATCTGTGTGGGTATTCGTTAAAATGTACTAAATTTCATTAAAAACAGCGGTTAATACCATAGTAGAAGGCCTTCTTCTTCTTCTTCTTCTTCTTCTTCTTCTTCTTCTTCTTCTTCTTCTTCTTCTTCTTCTTCTTCTTCTTCTTCTTCTTCTTCTTCTTCTAGATTCTGGTCACATCCTTGTTGCAGTTGAAAGAAGGATAGAAGTCCTAATCTTGGTAAAAGAAGCCAGCGATTAAAAACACCAATGCGCTGCTTAGCTCTTTGTCTTTTCCCAATAGCATTTTAACGGCAAAATAAACCAGGCAAAACTAGGCAAATTTGCTGTATTAATTTGCTTTATACAAGTCGAAGAAGTATTTATCTGTACGTTTATTTGGCCTTTGTTGACCGACAAACTCCCATGCACAACTCTCAACCCAAGCCGTGCAACCTCCACTGGCAGGTGTGGTGTGTTTATTGTATACATTACAATGGAACAGTGAGGGATTAAAATGGGGGATTTGCTGCC